>NC_064629.1:693846719-694518594 GCF_023864275.1 Schistocerca cancellata
AATTAGTTCTAAGTTCTAGGCGACTGATGACCTCCGAAGTTAAGTCGCATAGTGCTCAGAGCCATTTGAACCATTTGAACAAATGGAAGCCTCAATAATTTAATTTGGATTAGATGCTCAAAAAGGACATTCTGTGGACTTGAAGTACTCCAAATAGGTGTCTGTGATGTAGTTTTATGTTACAATAACGGAAATAATTGCAGAATTGAAGTTCTGAAAGAGAGTTGGTATAGATCCAGGTGTTTTTACAACAAATGCATTCTACACTATCGACGAGAGTAGAGACAAGCAAGCTAACAGATAAGTGTCTTACCTGCAAATACAAGCCAGGCAGATTCGAAGAGAAGAGAAACCTGGAGGATGAGGAGTATCAGTATGGAGGATTTTAAAATTGAGGTAAGCTTATTACATGTAGAAGTGTGAGAAGAAAATCTTTAACCTCATTTTCTCTGTTTTACATTTTTTACGTTATTAGAAGCCTTTTCTCAAAACGTATATGCTCTAACGCTATGAAATTTTCAGGAACTGTTCGCAACGTGTTGCTGTCTCCTTGGAACTACAAAATACGAGATTCTGCAATTGTATTCTGATTTTTAGATGACTGTATGAAGAAAGAAAGTTAATTTTGGATGTGCAAAATTAAAAACTCTGTTAATTACACAATTTGTACCATAAATTAATAACTGTAGTTCAGTGGTCTTATAATCTTCTCAGGACACTACAATGAAATTTTCATATTAATTGCATGATTAGAATTTGAGTTACAGCTTTTTATAAAAAAGACAATAAAGAAATTAAATTTAAAATTTCTGGCAAAATATTAATCCTGCATATTTTATTATATTTTTCTGTCAAAACAAAGTTCTTTTGCTTTAGACATGCAAAATTTTAGATTTGTACATTAATAAATATGGCTGAATGGTTTTTTAATTAAATGTTGACATTTTCCGTTACATCCCCCTTTAATCTGGTTGTTTCCATTCTTTTAATACTCCCGTTGAATTTTGGCTGACGCTTCATTTTATATTTCCGCTTTTCTGTCTAATGGCAGCCCACAAATATGACAATCAACCGCGTTACTACGCAAATCTTCATTCTTCTTCGATTTAGTCATGGGAACGTTGCCGCTGGAAAGCTTATCAACTTCTCATGAAAGTTTTTTGAGCAGTCAAACACTGGATTATGTATGTATCGCTTACGCCATAGTCCCGCAGCGATCGCAGGGTCGGCGTGGTTACAACGGATTTGGCAATGTTAGTTTTAGGGATGGCCGGACGCCCTTCCTGCCACCAGGACGGAATCAGTATATCCCAAATGCCTGCGTCTAGTGTAAATCGTGAAATAGTGCGGACGTGTTCCAAATGTCTGCGACGCGTGTAACTGAGGCGGGACGTGGGGACCAGCCCAGTATTCACCTAGCGGGATGTGGAAAACCGCCTAAAAACCACATCCAGGATGGCCTACACACCGGCCCTCGTCGTTAATCCGCCGGGAGGATTCGATCCGGGGCCGGCGCGCCTACCCGATTCCAGGAAGCAGCGCGTTAGCGCTCTCGGCTACCCTGGCGGGTATAGTCAAACACTGGATTATCTCTGACATAAATTTGTAGTGATTAAGACTGGAATCATAGGAGGATGCAATTTGGTACGCTGCCGCATATGGTGCATGTTTTTCTGTAAAGGTGGTATGTGACGCCGTGGGGTCACCTTCACAGCGGGTCACAGGAGTGAGGTGATATTCAAAGTCGGCAACACTACAAACAGGCATCGCTCCTGGTGGTGAGCAGTCCTAAACTTTATGTATTTGCTTTTCTCAGTAGGTGTAATAACACATACCGGGTCGTTGCAAGCGCAGTCTACTAGCTGCGCCGCTAATAGACTGTCTGAGGAGAAATAACTGAGACATCTTAAGCAAATATGTTTTTTATACTTATAGTTATTCAATTGAGAGAACAGGAGTCGGGACATGTATCTGATCCAAACATAGTGATAATTATCAACTTAAGAGTAGAGAAGCATATTTACATGCATCTCACGCTCACCAGCAAATTTTGAGAACTCAAGGGGGCCGACGACAATATGCTTGTCTTGCTAATCTGACTTGCTTTTCTTCTCCAGGCCATTAACATGAACCGGTATTCCGGTATTCTGCACCTGAAACTTAGGTATTTAGTAATGGAAGGCACCGTGACAATTGTCAACTACGTGAACATTATTGCAGACGACTTGCATCCCTACATGCCTGATGTCTTCCCCGACGACGACGGCATCTTTCAGCAGGAAGTTGTCCTTGTCACAAGGCTAGAACCGTGCTGCAGTGGTTTGAGGACAATGATAGCGAACTCACAATTATGCCTTGGCCACAGAATTCGCCTGATCTGAACCTCATGGAATACACTTGGGATGTCATCGGGCCATGTCCGCCCCCACAAACATCTAGCTCGTAATTTACGAAAACTGCGTGGCTTGTTCGTAGACATCTGACATCTGGTGCCTCTCAATTCCAGAAACGTATCAACGACATATTGAAATCATGCAACCCAGAATCACTGCTGTATTGCTCTCCAAATGTGGTCGAACAGGCTGTTAAGCAGACAGATAGTCATAATATTATGGGTCGTGTGTGTGTGTGTGTGTGTGTGTGTGTGTGTGTGTGTGTAAGGGGGGGGGGGGGGTTCTAGGCGCTACAGTCTGGAACCGCGTGACCGCTAATGTCGCAGGTTCGAATCCTGCCTCGGGCATGGGTGTGTGTGATGTCCTTAGGTTAGTTAGGTTTATGTAGTTCTAAGTTCTAGGGGACTGATGACCTCAGAAGTTGTCCCATAGTGCTCAGAGCCATTTGAACCATTTGAACTAATTTATTGCATTTTGTTTACAGTTGGGCATAAACTTGCCGGAAGTGGTACGTTTCCCCCACATATTCACACAGTCTGATGTAGAAGAGTAGTTTTAATAATAATCACTGAGACAAAATATGTAAGTAGGCTGTTTAGGTTTTCTTATTGGCAACGTTACGTAGCGCTCTGTGTGCTAGTTTGCATTGTTGTCTGCCATTGTAGTGTTGCGCAGCGGCAGCTGGATGTTAACAGCGCATAGCGTTGGGCAGTTGGAGGTGAGCCGCCAGCAGTGGTGGATGTGGGAAATGAGATGGCGGATTTTTGAGTACAGAATGGATATTATGAACTGCTATGTATATTATGCTTTTTCAACACTATTAAGGTAAATACATTGTTTGTTCTCTATTAAAATCTTTCATTTGCTAACTATGCCTATCAGTAGTTAGTGCCTTCTGTAGTTTGAATCTTTTATTTAGCTGGCAGTAGTGGCGCTCGCTATTTTGCAGTAGTTCGAGTAATGAAGATTTTTGTGAGGTAAGTGATATGTGAAAGGTATAGGTTAATGTTAGTCAGGGCCATTCTTTTGTAGGGATTTTTGAAAGTCAGATTGCGTTGCGCTAAAAATGTTGTGTGTCAGTTTAAGCACAGTCGTGTACAGTTGTGTTAAGGGGACGTTTCATATGTCGACCCTTAGCCTAGGATACCTCACTGGAATCTTCTGATTTTTTCTTGTAGTTTGTGCAATTAGTGTAGCTATTGTTTATTGCTAGCGCGTAATTATAGAGAGAATTTCCTTTGTAGTTGCAGTCTTTCATTGTTGTAAAGTACAACAGGTGTGGCACGCATGTAGATTTGCACCAAGTATTTCGCAGCTGCAATTAACTAGATATTATTTTCAGTGCTATGTTAATGTGTTCTCTTATTTTTGCTCTTCAAATTGTGCTTTTCTGTGTTGTCGTGTGAAATATTGTGACAATAATGGCGTGTGAAAAACGTAATACTAGGCTCCAAAGTAAACTGAGAAATAACAGTGAAGACGAAAGCAGTGTGTTAACGCCACCATGTAATGAATTAACAAATATTCAAAGTAGTAATTTGGTAACTGTGCATAGGGAAATGGAGCGGGCGTCAAATAATGGTGTAGACAGTGAAACAGGTAGTAAACAGGGAAGCATTATCGATCGATCGGTCGGCAACAGCTCGCCTCAGGAATTGGGAATGACAGAACACAATATTACAAATACTGTAGACTCAGGTTTTGGGTTCTCACCGTTTTCTCAAATGAGTCGAGACACATTTTCCGCTTGTCAAAATGTGAATGTTGCCAGTGCAAATTCACTGCCGAAAAGCACTGAGGAGCATGTTTCAGACACCAGTGCACTGTTATTACAGTTAATGCAACAAATGGGACAAAGGCTACAAAAGTTAGACACAACGCTTGAACAAAATCAGAAACAAATGGGACAAAATCTTCAAAAGTTAGACACAATGGAACAAAATCAGAGACAAACACAGCAAAAGCTTCAGAAGTTAGACACAATGTAACAACACCAGAGGCAAACACAGCAACAGTTAGACACAATGGAACAAAAGCTTCAAAAGTTAGACTCAGTGGAACATAAGCTTGAACAAACACGTGAAGATTCAACTACTGAGTTACATAACATTGAATCGAAATGTCAGAAAGTCTGTAATGACGTAAAAACACAAATTTGTGAGCATTTTCAACCTATTTTTTCGCGGCATGAAAATGCATTACAGAATCACGAAGCAGCCATAAAAGAACTGCAAACTATTGTTCATGAAAATCATGAGACCTTGCAAGCTAAAATTGACTCAGTTGCATCTACCGATTTGGTTACGCAACTTTCAAAAACTCAAGAAAACTTAAAGGACACAGTAGATACTCTGAAAATTGGTTCAGAAAGACACATGGAGGAAATTAGTTCATTATCAGAGAAAGTAGTTGAACTTTCGGATCAGCTAAATAATTTATCTACGAAGGTAGATGATAATCTGAATGACACAAAACCAGTAGTCTTTAATGACACAGAAGAGTGCAAACAAATTAGGAGATTCAAAAAAAAAATCAGAATCAAATTAATACACAACACCAAAGAGAAATCCGGGAAGTACAAGATCAGCTGACACAGGTAATACAAGAATTACGTATTTCTGAGGACACTCGCGCCCCAGTATGGGAAGAGGGACATAGAAATATGGAACAGTCACAAAATAATAACACAGGGCATTTCGGAAGTTATGAAAGAAATTGGCAATGTGCACCGAATTTTGAGATGGAACCGCCGACACGACGTAACAATGACCGACATGCGACTCGCCGACATGATGATTTTGACTATAAGCTGTTCATTACTACACGTAAATTCAAAACGTTTAAGAATTCTGCCAACGACATTCATCCACAAGCGTGGCTCCATCAATTCTCTCATTGTTTTCCTCCCAACTGGTCATTGGAGCACAGGTTAGAATTTATGTGTGGCTACTTGGAGAATGAACCAGCTGTAAGAATGCGATCGGTCATTCACGATTGTCACAGTGAAGGAGAATTTTATAATGCCTTCCTCTCAGCGTATTGGTCTCAAGCTACACAAGACCGAGTAAAACATGGCATCATAATGATGAAACGTTGCAAACAATCTGAATTTTCCAGTCTTATGAAATATTTTGAAGACATGTTGCATAAGAATCAGTATCTTTCAAACCCATACAGCCCCTCAGAACTCATCCGCATTTGCTTAATCAAACTGCCTGAACATTTACGACATATTATTTTAGCAGGACGTTGCAAAGACGACATTGAAGCTTTTCAGGGACTGTTACAAGAACTGGAAATTGACACTGACAATCGTGGAACACGAAAACAGGAGCACAACAATTACAGGTCACATCTGTCACAATTCCGCGATGACAGAAATAATACACAACAAGGCTATTCTTACAACGTAAAACGTGAACAAAACAGACACCACCCATGTGACAACCACTGGCAGAGTAACAGTTACAGAGAAAGATCGCATTTCCATAGTAATGAATATGACAGAGACAACCATAGGAACAGACAATATGGAAACCAAAACAATTATTATCAAGGGAGACAGAATAACTTCAGACACAACAGTTCAGCGCGCAGTTACGATTCCGGGAGAAATTCTCCACCACATGACAGACAAACAAGAAACTATGTAAACTACCGACAAAACGACAGACCTGAATTCCATCAGAACTGGCGGGATTTAAACAGGGCAGTGACCTCTCGGCAAGGCGAATTTGTAGACGTTAGGTCTCCTAATCCCAATAACGACGCGCGCCAACAAAGAAACAGACAATGACTCGCACCGCAGGCAGCCACTTGCGCCCGCTGGCTCAGGGAAAAATAACATTGACGCTAACCTTGAGCAAAATTCCAGTATTCTTTACGGACGAATACCGCATGATAATTGCATTCAAGTTGAAACTCTGCGCACTGAGAAGAGCAAAGGGTTACACCACATCTCACATGTAAAACCATTTATTGAGAGATAATCTGCTTTTAACTTTGTCTTTGCCATAAAACGTTTCACTTCACGTTACTAGTATGCTTTAGAAACTGTTACCATGCAACAATGTTTGAAGTTGAATATCCAGTCAAGAACCAAGAGAACTTATTTAAACAGAAATTACGAATGCGTTGTTATTGCGAACAGATGACACAGTGTTATTGTGTGTGTACATTCTTGCTTGTTAGTTGCACGATTACGTAACGACTATAAGGCTCACATACTTAGAACATATACTGGTACTGCTAACGAGATTCTAATGCAACATTTTGGTCTACTTGAAAATACACTACTGGAAATTGAAATAAGAACACCGTGAATTCATTGTCCCAGGAAGGGGAAACTTTATTGACACATTCCTGGGGTCAGATACATCACAGGGTCACACTGACAGAACCACAGGCACATAGACACAGGCAACAGAGCACGCACAATGTCGGCACTAGTACAGTGTATACCCACCTTTCGCAGCAATGCAGGCTGCTATTCTCCCATGGAGACGATCGTAGAGATGCTGGATGTAGTCCTGTGGAACGGCTTGCCATGCCATTTCCACCTGGCGCCTCAATTGGACCAGCGTTCGTGCTGGACGTGCAGACCGCGTGAGACGACGCTTCATCCAGTCCCAAACATGCTCAATGGGGGACAGATCCGGAGATCTTGCTGGCCAGGGTAGTTGACTTACACCTTCTAGAGCACGTTTGGTGGCACGGGATACATGCGGACGTGCATTGTCCTGTTGGAACAGCAAGTTCCCTTGCCGGTCTAGGAATGGTAGAACGATGGGTTCGATGACGGTTTGGATGTACCGTGCACTATTCAGTGTCCTCTCGACGATCACCAGTGGTGTACGGCCAGTGTAGGAGATCGCTCCCCACACCATGATGCCGGGTGTTGGCCCTGTGTGCCTCGGTCGTATGCAGTCCTGATTGTGGCGCTCACCTGCACGGCGCCAAACACGCATACGACCATCATTGGCACCAAAGCAGAAGCGACTCTCATCGCTGAAGACGACACGTCTCCATTCGTCCCTCCATTCACGCCTGTCGCGACACCACTGGAGGCGGGCTGCACGATGTTGGGGCGTGAGCGGAAGACGGCCTAACGGTGTGCGGGACCGTAGCCCAGCTTCATGGAGACGGTTGCGAATGGTCCTCGCCGATACCCCAGGAGCAACAGTGTCCCTAATTTGCTGGGAAGTGGCGGTGCGGTCCCCTACGGCACTGCGTAGGATCCTACGATCTTGGCGTGCATCCGTGCGTCGCTGCGGTCCGGTCCCAGGTCGACGGGCACGTGCACCTTCCGCCGACCACTGGCGACAACATCGATGTACTGTGGAGACCTAACGCCCCACGTGTTGAGCAATTCGGCGGTACGTCCACCCGGCCTCCCGCATGCCCACTATACGCCCTCGCTCAAAGTCCGTCAACTGCACATACGGTTCACGTCCACGCTGTCGCGGCATGCTACCAGTGTTAAAGACTGCGATGGAGTTCCGTATGCCACGGCAAACTGGCTGACACTGACGGCGGCGGTGCACAAATGCTGCGCAGCTAGCGCCATTCGACGGCCAACACCGCGGTTCCTGGTGTGTCCGCTATGCCGTGCGTGTGATCATTGCTTGTACAGCCCTCTCGCAGTGTCCGGAGCAAGTATGGTGGGTCTGACACACCGGTGTCAATGTGTTCTTTTTTCCATTTCCAGGAGTGTACATTCTGGATTTAAGGTACTTTCTGTGAGATACTAGATGAGACAATGGTTAGTTTATGTAACAGCTACACGATTTTATCACGACGCTACTAATGAGTGACAATTTACAATGTTGCTTTTGCGGTGTTTCTGTTTTATATCTGCACAGTTTTTCTGTATTATTCTGGAAAGTAAAACATGTTTTAGTAGTAACTTTTGTGGTATAGCTACAATGAGACAGCCTTTCCCGTAGCACAACAATACGTTACAGCACAGTAATTTCTTCATCACAACAATAAGCGTAATAACTAAGATATCTATACGCAAAGCATTTCACTTTTGTTTATCATGAGGTAAGTACATTGACTTCTGCAGAACTTAGCTTTCGGAGGACAATAACTACGACACTTCCGCAGAGATTATCTTACAGCAAGAAGCACATTTAGCGCTACAGGACACGTATGTGAGTGATTAATTTTGTACGTAAAACATTTATTTTTAAAGATATTAGAAGTACAATGATACAAAGGTTTTCCGTAACACATTTCATTCCATTGCTGTAATCTGTAACACCTGAGGGTATAATTACATTAATCCTCAGGGGGGTACACGTTTACTTTGTGTACCATGTGTTTGGCAAGCACAAGGAGCCCTAGCTAATATGGTATTTGCTTATACAACTTTACAAATCGGTACCATATTTCTCTAATACATAAATTACACAGCTATCTGATCATTTAACTGAGAGAGACAAACATTGATTTTACTACATCAGTGACACATGTTTACGCAATTACAGAGTTGGATTACTTCACACTTACGAAATTGTATTTTGTCTGTACTATGTGAACTGTTCATATTTTTTCAGACCCATTGTGATATTATGAGAGCTTTGAATGATGTATTTGGTATGGGATCACGATTTTTAAAGTACGTTTGAGGCGGATGACACTTTTGACATGAGCAGAGAATTTTCTTTAGGTTTTGAAATTATTGGAGGAAGCTACGACGATTTTGAGAGTTGACTGAGGTGTTATGATATTATTACGATGACTATGTGTATTATGCTGTTGCAGTATGTTTATGATTAATAAGCTGATGCTATATGAGAAATTTGATTATGCTACATATTTATAATGATGAAATATTGAAGAATGTCGACGAATAGGTAAGGAATAAGGAGTAGTGGTTAGGCACTATGAGTTGTGAAAAAGGTTGTTGGAAACTAAGAATCGTACTTGTAAGAGTTATGAAATGTGTGTAAATGCGTAAATGTATCACAATGCCGGCAAAAATTTTTTGGACACTGTTATATTAATAAGATTTTGTTTCTACACATTTGCAACGCAAATTCTCGACCCGTGAAATTTTGTATATGAGACTGTCACTGTAGCGGAAACTGCTGTCGTAAATATTTCCGTAAGAAAGTTAAGTGACCACCTGCACGTAATGCGTCGTGGGCACCCAGCTGTGTCAGACGCTGGGAGAACAAGTCATTAGTGAGTGCCTCGTCAGAGGCACAGGTAGAAAAAAAAGAAAGGGGAGGCCATTGGCCTTGCTATTGACATTTCCTTGTTGAAAGCATACTGTGGAGCTCGTAATTTATGATATTTACTAAAATTCCTAATGAAATGATTAGAAACATTTTACATCTATTGTCTTTGTAGTTGAGAGATTGCTCATTTTGTTTAATATCTGGTTTCTAGATGTGTTGCAGCATTAGTTTTATAAAATAAACTTAGATGCATTTGCTAATGTGAACACTTCCTGTCAACAGATCTATTAAATAATTATTTTATGATCCACCTTCTTCGAAAAAGGAGCTCTTGGAATGGAAAGAACAATAAGAAGGGACTGATAACAATAACTGCATATATAATTTTCTTTTCAAGTACTTGGTAATTTTTTGTAGAATTAGTTTTTGTGGTGCACCACTTTAATTACATAGACATTAAGGTTTGAATAGACATTTCCCTTATCTGCATTGTTGTCTTTAGTGTACTATTTTTTTCTGCTTGAGCTATGTCATGTTTAGGTATAAGTTACTGCTGTTTGCCAGGCATAGTGTTACTAAATTTGACTTTGTGTTACTCTGCTAAGCCAGTTTATTACTGATTTATTTTTCTTGTTTGCTGCTCATTGCATATTAGTTGTAATATTGCTGCTTACTTTGCCAATTTGAATTTTTTGTCATTGATGTTTGTGTTAATTATTTTGTGCTGTTGCATTGCCTCGTCCCTTAGTTTAGCACCTGAGCTCAGTAGATTTAAGTTAGCTTAAGAGGGGGTAGCCTATAAGAGAATGAGTTGCGATGAATTTGAAGAAATGCACTGAGAGGTTATACGAGAAAAATACAGAAAGCATGCTTGAATAGGATTTTTTTGATGGAAGCAAAGGTTGAAATAAGACGATCGATCTATGGAATGAAGTTTTGGGTTGGACTGCAGTACCAAATGTTACACTGAAAACGAACCCTGTCCTTTCCTTTTGTGTTATCCCACTATGTGTTTGTGTACCTTTGTGTATTTGTTTTCTTCCTGTATCTGTGTAGTTTCATAGAATTTTTTCTTCTTTTAATATTAAGCTACATTCACTATGATGAGGAATACTGTTCTCCTCAAATATAATTGTCATTAATAATATGTTATTTACCTTGTAAATATGCTTAGACATTATTTATTCTGTTTTATTTTAATGCTCATGTGTAAAGTTGATGTTTCAAAATTTATTCTGATCTTTTAAGTATGTACTCATGTCATAATTCCTATAACACTGATGTATATGTTATTTCTATTCTTTTGTAAAGCCTGTATTACTACAAATGTTATCTGTATTGTTATGTCTTTAATGGTGTATTTTGTACCTTTGTAATTGTATTCTCATGTTCTAATATTGTAATTGACACCAGTTCATCAAATTAAGTAACTTGTAAGCATTCATTTCACTGCACACATTTCTGTTGGTCATAGTAATGCACAATATGTGAGAAGTTGGGGCTGTTAGTGTTTGCACGCGTGTTACTAATTCAGCAAGGGACTGGATAACAGCATTGCTGGTTCTAAGGACAATTCCAAAAACTTCGTGAGTGTACAAGTGGTGGTTTATGGACTTGCTATCTTCTCTGCAAGACTCTTCGATGGTGATTGTGCACCTGCACAGTCGCAGCAGATGGCTGCTGGCCATCTCTACAAGGACTACAGTGGGTCTACACCTTTGATGACCCACCAATACCATTATTTCTACAAGGACTGCAGTGGGTCTGCATCTTTGATGACTCACCAATACCATTATTTCTACATGGGCTACAGTGGGTCTGCATCTTTGATGACCCACCAATATCATTAGCTCTACAAGGACTACAGTGGGTCTGCATCTTTGATGGCCCACCACAGTCGCAACAGATGGCTGCTGGCCGTCTCTACATGGACTACAGTGGGTCTGCATCTTTGACGGCCCACCAATACCATACTCTCTACCAGGACTACAGTGGGTCTGCTCTGTGATGACCTACCTACCAATCTTCTTCAAAACGTCGAATGACACTGCTGTGGGTTTGCTCTGTTGTGGCCCATTACCTGTCAGCATGTCAAGAGTCAGCACTGTCTTTCCGTTTGAAGGACAATACTACTTCTTCAAGACTGCATGGAAATCCTGTACTTCCGTGTGCATTGTCTTTTACTGCTCAGACTTTGAAAAAAAACCACTGAAATTTCACTGTGATGAATGATCAGGACTGTCTTTATGGACTGTGAGAAAATTTTAGCTTTTGACCAACATTGTATCAATAAGTGTGTGCATTTGATATCTTTGTTATTGTAATTATGAAAAATTTTATCAAATCATTATTGGCCACTGCCCAAAACAATTTGTAAAATTTTTTGTGGGGAGCATGGTGGCTATGTAAGTAGGCTGTTTAGGTTTTCTTATTAGCAACGTTACGTTGCGCTCTGTGTGCTAGTTTGCATTGTTGTTTGCCATTGTAGTGTTGCGCAGCGGCAGCTGGATGTTAACAGCGCATAGCGTGGGCAGTTCGAGGTGAGCCGCCAGCAGTGGTGGATGTGGAAAATGAGATGGCGGATTTTTGAGTACAGAATGGATATTATGAACTGCTATGTATATTATGCTTTTTCAACACTATTAAGGTAAATACATTGTTTGTTCTCTATTAAAATCTTTCATTTGCTAACTATGCCTATCAGTAGTTAGTGCCTTCCGTAGTTTGAATCTTTTATTTGCTGGCAGTAGTGGCGCTCGCTGTATTGCAGTAGTTCGAGTAATGAAGATTTTTGTGAGGTAAGTGATCTGTGAAAGGTATATGTTAATGTTAGTCAGGGCCATTCTTTTGTAGGGATTTTTGAAAGTCAGATTGCGTTGCGCTAAAAATATTGTGTGTCAGTTTAAGCACAGTCGTGTACAGTTGTGCTAAGGGGACGTTTCAAATATTACAATTGAATCCGCTCCCACTATCTGGTTACGAACAAACTGTCTGACAAACATCTATGTAAAGAACTGTACACATGCTTTCAGATAGTGAGAATTTATTTGTGTATTTCACGCGTAGTAATCATTTCAGAAGAACATTCAAAATTTATGTGCCTGGAACGTCTTATGTTCAGGTATTACTTTACAGATGTGTCTTCCTCAATTTACGAAACATGTTCGAAGGCCAAGCGCGTGTCGACGGTATTCTGAAGATAAGTGTTATCTCGTGCGCGTGCAGCGTTGGTCCAGTGTTCCGACGACTATGGAGGATATGTAATATGTCTCATACTGTGTTTTAGTCTTTATACTGTTAATAAAATAATGCTCGTAACAGAAATTTAATATGTCTGATACAAATAAATAATATTACCATTGTACAAAATCCTTCAGACACACCATTGACAAATCGCTAGTAAAAATTGAACAAGCTCATCAAACTCGTGCAGAAATTAACTATAACATATAGATATTTCAGTGTATGCGTGATCTGCGTCAATTTTTGCATTAATCGTCTTGATACTCTTCTTGAACTACTTGTGATTAGTATCTAGGAATAATTATTTCTATAGGATATAATACTATTCTTATCTTAAAGCAAATTACTTGACTAGATAAATCGAGAACAGACACAAAGTATGCGGCGATAAGAAGCAGATATAGGTGCGTTCTCAGGATAAAAGGATGCAATGAAATTGTTCTACAGTTAAAGAAGAATTTTTTGTTAAATGATGGCCATGGTTTCATCAAAATGCCTTATAACATTGTATAAACTGAGTCACAAAAAATATTACACAGTGTATGGCACGTTAAATGAATAACTCTTTTTATCAAGAGCACTCCAAGTAGCTGCTGCTTGGGTAAGAATTCCGTAGTTTTATGTAAACTGTGCCCCGAAAATTTTCTGTTACAGAAATTAATACGTCGACAAGGAAGTACCCACACACGTCCGCAAAATCTGTTCTTTATCTGCGATTTGCTCGTGTACCAAAATTTTGAGCGCCACTGCGTGTGAGCTGAATTACAATCTGAGGTATTTCTGGCACGAAACTGATTTGCAACCGCTGCAACAACTGCACGAGGGAAAGTGGCTTTTTCTAACTCATCTGGCGAATGCTGAGATGTTTCTTAAGTATCGCATCGCTGGCTCAGCGCATAATGAGTATTTAAAGGAGTGTTCAATAAATAGTGCAACACGTTTTTGTCTTGGTATGTTTCGGAAAAAAAGCGGAATTTGTTGTGGCTCGTCGTGGAATATTCCCGCTTTAGCCCCTATAGTTTCATAAAGTTTCCATAGGTGGCGGCGTTATAAGTAGCCTTCAAAATGACATCTATAACGGAGGTGTGTTCCAAGCAGAGAGCTGTCATTGAGTTTCTTTTGGCGGTAAACCAGAGCATTGCAGATACTGATAGGTGAATGCAGAATGTCTACGGAGACCTGGCAGTGAACAAAAGCACGGTGAGTCATTGGGCGATGCGTCTGTCATCGAAACAAGGTGAAGCAAACCAGTCCGATCTCCAACGTGCTGGCCGGCTGCACGCAGCTGTGAGTCCTGCTGTGTTGGAACGTGCGGACACTCTCATTAGAGGTGACAGATCGATCATAATCAAACATACTGCTGCACAACTGGACGTCTCTGTTGGTAGTGCTGACACGCTCGTCCACCAGTGGGGCTACTCAAAGGTGTGCTCCCGGTGGGTTCCCATTAAGAACAACGAAGGACCATTTGTGCTCATTTGATAGCACGTTACGAGGCTGATGGTGACAAAGGCGATGAAACATGGGTTCATCACCTCGAACAGGAAACAAAACAGCACTCCGTGTAGTGGCATCACACCACCTCTCCTCCGAAGTTCAAAGCTGCACCCTCAGCCCGTAAAGTGATGGGAACGGTCTTCTGGGACTCTGAAGGGGTTATTGTGTTTGATGTCCTCGCTCATGGTGCAACGATCAACTCCGAAGTGTATTGTGCTATCCTCAGGAAACTGAGGTAACCATATCAGCGTGCTTGTCGGCACAAAAGTACAAATGAACTTGTCCTTCTCCATGACAACGCAAGGCCTCACACAAGTCTGCACACTCTAGACGAACCCACAAAACATCATTGGATTGTTCTTCCTGATCCACCCTACAGCCCGGATCTCGCATCTTCCGACTGCCACATGTGTTGCCCAGTGAAGGATGCACTCCACGGGAAGCAGTACGTGGATGATGGGGAGGATATTGATATAACAAGACGTTGTCTGCGAAGTCGACCAGTCGAGTGGTGCCATGCAGACATACAGGCCCTCACAGTAAGGTGTCGTAATGCCGTCGCATTGAAGAGAGATCGCCTTGAAAAATATGACGTTGTAGCCAAAATAGTGGGGAATAATGTGGCGTATTGGAATCCTGAATTAAAAAATCTGTTTTCAGAAAAAAATGTGTTGCATGACTTAATGAACGCACTCGTACAAGCCAAGACATTTATCAGATTAAATTTTTAGAAATTTCTTCATCATGCACAGTGAATTAATAGAAGCAAAAGTTATATTATCATGTAACGATTCACTGCATACGTAGTTCAAGGGATGCTGATAAAGACGGAGGGCAAACACGAGATCTGCAACTTAAATATTCGGTGATCAGACAGAAATGGCCAAATGAAGTAAAAGATTTTATATTTTTTAAAATTATTTATTAAGTTCTGTATGATCATGCTAGGCAACACTACTTGGTCATGGGACGAGTCGGTACATAGTTTAAACAACGCCCAGCAGAGCATTTATAAACAAAAGAAACTAAAGAATTAATAGAACACGATAAGATGTAAGAAAGTATACGAATAAATAACACCTTAGTGAGAAAAGTTCGGAACTACTGCGAGGAACTCCTGCAAAATAGGAGTGTGCCACAAGGAAAAATTTCAACTTAATTTGAAAATTTGCCGTTTACACTCTAATTTTATATCTGCCTGAAGCCTACTCAAAATGAAACCTACTGAATAGTTCACAACTTTCTGCACAATGACCAAGTGCAACTCTTTTTGCCATTAGTGTTCACTGAAGGAATTACAGCTTCTTCTGAGTGAGTCATTATCGTCAGTGACAAATTCCATGATGAGGTTACAAGGAAGACAGAATTAAAATTCGGCGGCACCTGAACAAAAGCCTACGTGAAGTTCGCGAACGGACACTGCAGGCCTGACTGATAGCCCTTTTCTGAGTTAAGAGTATTCTTGTAGAGAGTACATAGTTGCTACAAAATGTGACACTATAGAAGATAATAAAGCGAAAGCAAGCAAAGGAAACAAGCCTTCGCGTTTCAGTGTCAGAGACACTGGGGATCATTCATATAGTGAAGATATCAGCATTCAGTTTCGCATAACATCTTCAACGTCATACTTCACAGAAGGCGTTTCACCTGTCCTCAGTCCTAAGAACTTAAAATGGTCGACTTCTCTATTTAACAACCTTGAAACAACTCCTCAGGCTTTCCCGGCGAGATCTTGACATATGGAGTAATCGGGTCTACTGCTGGATGTTTGTGTCGCTCTGGCACAATATTTCGGCCACGTAACTCGTTGCCTTCTTCAGGTGCTACCTGAGACTGCCGTGTTGGAGGATCTTGTCCAACACGGCAGTCTCAGGTAGCACCTGAAGAAGGCAACGAGTTACGTGGCCGAAATATTGTGCCAGAGCGACACAAACATCCGGCAGTAGACCCGATTACTCCACATGTCAACCTTGAAACAATTAATTTTCGTTTTTACAAGAGTCCCGTGTCAGGAACTGTATGCGTTGCGTTCTGCTGCACTTATGTGTTAATCTATTCCCTGAAGAACACGTGCTGATATTACAGACTGTTTCGTTAGCTAGATCATTTATATTACACTGAGGTGATAGAAGTCGTGTGATACCTCCTACTATTGTGTGGGACCTCCTTTTGTCTGGCAGCGCGACGTGGCATGGACGTCCTTTGCAGAAATATTGAGTCGTGCTGTATCTATAGTAGTCCACAATTGGGAAAGTGTTGCCGGTGCAGGATTATGTGCACGAACTGACCTCTAGATTACGGGCCATAAATGTTAAATGGAATTCGTGTGGGGCGATCTGGGTGACCAAATCATTCGCTCGAATTGCCTAGAATATTCTTCAAACCAATCGCGAACAATCGAGGCCGTGTCACGTGGCACATCGTCATCCATAAAAATTCCATCGTTGTTTGGGATCATGAAGGCCATGAATAGCTGCAAATGGTATCCGAGTAGCCAAACACAACCATTTCCAGTCAATGGTCGGTTCAGTTGGACCAGAGGACCCAGTCCGTTCTGTGTAAATACTGCCCAGACCATTATGGAGCCACCACCAACTTCCTCGGTGCTTTGTTGACAATTTAGGTCCATGGCTCCGCGGCATCCACGCCACCCTCGAACCATACTATAGCTCTTATAAACTGAAATCGGGGCTCATCTGACTGTTTTCCAGTCGTCTAGGGTCGAACTGATACGGTCACAAGCCCAGGAGAGGCGCTTCAGTCGATTTCGTGCTGTTAGCAAAGACACTCTCGTCCGTCGTTTGCTGCCATAGTCCATTAACGCCTGATTTCCCCGCGCTGTCCTAACGGATACATTCGTCGTACGTCCCACATTGATTTCTGGGGTTATTCCACGCAGTGTTGTTTGTGTCTCAGCACTGACAAATCTATGCAGACGCCGCTGCTCTCGGTCATTAAGTGGAGGCCGTCGGCCACTGCGTTGTCTGTGGTGAGAGGTTATGCCTAAAATTTGGTATTCTCGGCATACTCTTGGCACTGTGGATCTCGGAATATTGAATTCCATAACGGCTTCCGAAATGGAATTTCCCATGCGTCTACCTCCAACTACCGTTCCGCGTTCTGAGTGTGTTAATTTCCGTCATGAAGTCATAATCACGTCGGAAACTTTTTCACAAGAATCACATGAGTAGAAATGACAGCTCTGCCAATGCACTGTCCTTTTATACCTTTTGTAAGCGATCCCATCGCTATCTGCATGTGCGCATATCGCCGTCCCACGGCTTTTGTCACCTCAGTGTACCGTCCACGTCTACCGGAATAACGCTTGTGTCATGTGCAAAGAGATATGCTTTTTTACTCATCTGTAATATTTATTCTATATTCGAAACGGCTTCCGAGACAGAACACGTTTAATCTAAATTTAGTTCTTCGCTACTGGCAGGCTTTCTTGTCTTGACCTTCAATTGCTCTCTCTTCGAATGATCTCAATATTTTTCCCGTTGCTTGATTTCTCAATCGGCTTGTCTATCACGACAGCGTGAGCGCCAGTGATCCCGAGTGTACCGGAGTCAGACATCAGGTAACAGTTTCACTGCAGTGGCCACTAAAACCGCTATACGTTTTCACTAAAGCAGCAGGAGCAGAAATGGTGTACGTTCACGAATTCTGCGAAAGCAGCGCTCCTGTTGATGAAGAACACTGTTCGCGTTTCCATTCTATATAAATAGTTGCCAATAACTACAAAAATGCTATTAGTACACGTCATTTCAGTCTACATAGTCGCAGATTTGCCAACGCCCATGCCGCAGTGGTAACACAGGTTCCTGTCAGATCACCGAAGTTAACCACTATCGCGCGTGGCTACATGTGGATGGGCCACCATCCGCGTATACCGAGTGCTGTTGTTAAGCGGGGTGAACTCAGCCCTTGTGAGGCCAACTGAGAGGTTACTTGATCTAGAAGTAACGGCTCCGGTCACGAAAACTGGCTACGGCCGCGAGAGCGGTGTGCTGAACACATGGCCCTCCGTATCCGCATCCGGTGACGCCTAAGGGCTGACGATGACACAGCAGCCGATCGGTACCGTTGGGCTTTCAAGGCATGTTTGGACGGTGTATGTTTGTAGTTACCGATTTAATTTCGTAATAGCGGAACTTATTTTCGTACAAAAATTAAGATTCGAAACATCTTGAACCGTGTATATATACAGTGTATGCTGTCAGGAAGCCATCCAACTCAGAAGCAAACCAACTGGAACCAAAATCTATAGAACAATGAACGGTTGAAGGTGGAGCGATAGTTCATGTAGACAAGAGACCGACAATCTACTCTGTAGGAACCAACATAGGTTCTGAAAACAAGGACCTTGTGAAACCTAGCTCGTCCACGAGACTTAGAAAGAAGTAAATACAGGCATCCACGTAGATGCCGTATCCCTTCACTTCCGGAAGACGTCCGATACAGTTCCGAACTGCCGCCTAATGAACAAATTAAGGACGCACGGAATATCGGACCAACTATGCGACTGAATTGAATGGTTTCTATCACACAGAACACAGTACGTTATTCTGAACGGAGAGAAGTCTTCAGTTCTAGAAGTAACTTCGGGCGTGCCATTGCCTTTCACAATATACATAAATGACTTAGTAGATAAAGTCGCAAGTTCCATGACACTTTTCGTGGAGGATGTTGTTGTATACAGAGAAGTCGCAACGCTGGAAAATTGAGGCGAAATGCAGAAGGACCTGTAGAGGATCGGCGCTTGGTGCAGGGAGTGGCAATTGACCCTCAACATAAACAAATTGAACGTATTGCGAATGCTTAGACAGAAAGAACCTTTATTGTGTAGTCACACAAATGAAGAACAATCACTGGAAGCAGTTACTTCCTTAAAATATCCAGGAGTATGCGTGGGGAGCGATGTGAAGTGTAACGACCACGTAAAATTAATCGCGGGCAAGGCAGATGCCAGACTGAGTTTCACTGGAAGAATCCTTAGGAAACGTAACCCCTCAACAATGGAAGTAGCTTACAAAACACTCGTTCGGTTAATACTTGAATATTGCTCGCCAGTATGGAATCGATACCAGACAGAATTGTTAAAGGAAATAAAAAAGATCCAAAGAAAAGCAGCTAACTACGTTAGAGGCTAACGGAGATGCTCAGCCAACTCCCCTGGCAGACACTCCACGAAAGATTTTCTGCGTAGCGGTATGGTCTACTGTTAAAATTCCGAGAATGTACGTTCCTAGAAGAATCGGCCAATATATGCCTCCTACTACGTTTACCTCGCGAAAAGGGTTTGGAGATAAAATTAGAGAGATTCGAACCCACGCGGAGGCTTAGCAGCAGTCGTTCATCCCGCGAACGATAAGCGACTGGAACAGAAAAAATAGGGAAATGACAGTGGTACACAAGATACCCTCCACCACACACCATAAGGTGGCTTGCGTTGTATAGATATAGATGTAAATTAGCCGTGCCCAACCAAAGGAGCCACATACGCCTTAAGTGATACACGAAACAAGCCCAAAGCCTTAAAAATTGCGCTGTATGTGTTTCTCGATTTCATTGAAGTGTATGTCGTTTTACTGTTTTGTATTCATTCACGCGGTTCATTTGAGTCCATTCAGAAATTTTTATACTGCTATTTCTTCTTCAGGATGACATAGTTTTAAATCTAGATTACTCGTAAAATTTACGATTCCAATAGTATGTGAAACAGTGATTTTGTACTTAATTTGGTATGTTCCACACAATTGGAGATCTAATAATTGTAATCAACAAATGCATCACCTATAAATTATGACATCCTCCGAATAAAATATGGAGGAGTAAACTTTACCATGGTATAGTAGCAATGTAACATTTCCCGCCCTTTAGTGTCCTAGGGTTACAGGTATTAATTCATCATTAATAGCAAAGGCGTCGACTGAGTGTTCAGTCTCAAACAAGAAGACGCTCCTCTCTAGGGTTTACGTATTGCTCTATCAGGAACGCTTAAGAGTATGCATTTCACATTGTCATTTCAGTTTTGATGAGTCTGACTTAATGGCATTTAAAATGCATCTCCGTCCGTGGAAGGACTTGATACTGTGACCTCGTGGATCGTCATACGAAGCATACGATGGCACGGGCAACGGGAGCGGTGTTTAGAGGTTAAAATACTGATAATCCAAGGCGGAACAGCAAACACTGAAGGAAATAAAGCTGACGGAAGCGAAACTGTGTGACTAGATAAGGCAGAGCGGCTCGTGGCTGGCTCCGTGGAGAACGTCACGAGCAGTCGGCCAGCTGTGGGCGCTGCCCATGTTAATGACCTGCCGGTCTGCTTAGATAAGTCACTCTTGGACGATGATGATGATGATGATGATGATGATGATGATGATGATGATGTTTGGTTTGTGGGGAGCTCAACTGCCGGTCATTAGCGCCCGTACAAAGTCCCAATTGTTACGCAGTCCAATCTAACCGCTGTCACGAATGATGATGATGAAATGGTGAGGACAACACAGACACCTGGCAGAGAAAATCCCCAACCCGGCTGGGATCCTGTGGTCCATAGGCAGCAACGCTAGCCACTAGACTACGAGCTGCGGACGTCACTCTTCGAGGTGTAGTCGCGTGCTCGTTTGCACTCGTCGCTGCTGAAAAGCTTGTTGTGAAAGTGGCAAGTGCTTGGTGAGTGGTGTGACGAGTCTCCGTCCCTAACGACCTGCCAGCAGACTGCTACACAGGCCGCAGTTAGACAGCCTGGAGATGACGAAATCAGTTCGCTGCTTGATCTTCACGGGAACATGCAGCCACATATCCACAGTGCTTCTTACAGGAACTGAACGTTATGTCGCGGAGGACGCTCACAGATAACAAGACGCGACGTGTTATCTTGGATGGAGAGTCATCACAGTTGTAGAAGTAACTTCAGGAGGTACCACAAAGCAGCGTAGAGGACTAAAGGCAGAAAATGTTACGTTGTTTCTAAACCATCGTAAATTTTACTATTCCATATTTTATTCAAAGGGAGTCAAAATTTATAGTTTATTCACTATTAATTACAATTATAAGTTCTCCAAAGGTGCGCCTCATACAAAATAAGTAAAAAATGTCCTGTTTTACACCCTACACTGACACTATCGCGGTAACCGCGAATTGGTACCAACTGCGATCGTCAATTTTACGAGGGTTTAGTAATCTAGTGTTAATGACACAGCAGACAATAGTAACCTCACACTTTTCGCAGATAATGCAGTTATCTATAATGAAGTAACGTCTGAAAAAACCTGCACAAATATTGAGTTAGATTTTGATAAGATGTCAATGTGGTGCCAAAAATGGCCACTTGCCATCAGTGAGTCACAACTGGTATCAATCAACTCAGACAACAACTTGGCCAAGTGATGTGAAATGAAATGATGACATAGACTCAGTCTTACGTAAAGCAAGTGGGAGGCTTCGGTTCATTGTTAGGATACTAGGAAAATGCAATACTTCTAAAAGGAGGTTACATACAAAACACTCGTGCTTCCCATCCTATAGTATAGTGTAAGTGTGTGGAAACCATACCAAACAAGATCAGCTGGGTACATTGAATGTGTAAACAGAAGGTCAGCACACATAGTCATAGGTTTGTTTGTTGAGAGAGGGAGTGGCGGAGAACTCTTGAAGATAGATACCATCTACCCCGACAAAGACCACTTAAAAAGTTTCAAGAACCAGCATCAAGTGAGAGAGCTAAGAATACACTGCAACCCCCTACAAATCACTCCCATAAGGACTGCGATGGCAAGATTAGATTACTTACAGCGTATACAGAGGAGTTTACGCGCTCCATATGCGAATAGTAGGGGAAAAAGCCCTAATCAAGGGTGCAATTGAAAGTACCCTATGGCACACATTTCACAGCGGTTTGCAGAATACAGATGTAGATGTAGATAGCTCCTCATACGCTTAATTGGGTTCAGATACGGAGAATTAGAAGTTTTGTTCGTGTTCTACCGGCCTCACGTGGTCATTTATAACAGGCGATGACGCGTATTATTTTACTGAAAATTTTTAACCAGCCAGGGTATAAATTCATTCCTTTCGTGTTACTGAAATCCGTGCGTAACATCGTAATCAAATTTATGAATCACGTTCTCCACATGAATACACAGTCCTAAAGGATTTCACCAAACCGTAATACTAACCTCAGCGTCTTGTGATCTTCCACCAATGGGTCCAGAAATTTTGTTCATTGACATTCACGTGACACGCCCATATTCATCTCATCGAGCAAAAAACTTAACCCATCGGGAAAATGCTATTCGACACTATAATTAGCTGTCTGTTTTCGGTATTGTCACCGAAATTCAAGCCTGTTTCCTTGTTATATCATTGGCATTCTAGGTGTAGGCACCACCGTCAGCTCCGGATAGCCATACGGGGTTCCCTTATACAGGTGTCTTGATTTCATTGGACAATGAATTATTGCACTGCAGCATGCCCACCAGTCTTCATCTATCGTAGTACTTGACTTTCACTTTGGATACCAGTGACAATCGGAAGTTCCACAATTCCTACAACGGTTTTTAGAATGGTATCAGTACACTAAACCGCTAGGAAAATTCGCTCAAAATAAATTAAATAAAAAAATTAAAAAAAGCCCTGTCACCCTTGACCCGGGATTCCATTATATGCATGTTTTCAGCTCAGAAAAAATCCTTTCACTTACTCATCCAAGCAATGATATTATTTCTCAGGTTTGAAACATGATGATGATGATGATGATGATGATGATGATGTTTGGTTTGTGGGGCGCTCAACTGCGTGGTTATCAGCGCCCGTACAATTTCCCAACCTTTGCTCAGTCCAATTTCGCCACTTTCCTGGATGATGATGAAATGATGAGGACAACACAAACACCCAGTCATCTCGAGGCAGGTGAAAATCCCTGACCCCGCCGGGAATCGAACCCGGGACCCCGTGCTCGGGAAGCGAGAACGCTACCGCGAGACCACGAGCGGCGGACTGGTTTGAAACAAAAGCAGCTAATTAGAACAGGATCACTTGCAACAAATATATCACAGACTCATTGGCGAATACAGAAAAACCTCAAGGAGGGGGGCAAACGATATCTTGAGCTACCTTTACTTTTACCGTAATAAAAAATAATCAAGTCACATGAAAAGTTTAAGAAAGTTTTATTTTAACTGATTATACAGATATACAAGACAATGCCATCTTATGATATAAAAAATTTACAATTGTGATTCTCTTCCTTAAATGATGAATTATTCTTCAAGGCAAGTTGGTTAATTACATCGTCAATAGGACAATCAATGTCAGGGTGAGAGTTCAACAGAGCTAAGCCATGAAGTTGATCCTCTTTCATTGTCGACCTCAGCCATGTCTTTGTACGCAGCAATGTTGAAAAACTTCTTTCTACTGTAGCAATAGATGCAGGTAGACAAGCAAATATTTTGTACAGCGTGTGCAAAGTAGGATAGTCAGATCTAGGAGAAAAAGACAACGCTTGCATAACAGAATCACTATTATTAAGGACGTTTATGGTCGTTTGCTTGTATTGAAGAATCTCTCCCATTATTCTCTTTTTAATCACAAAACAGTAGAATATTCGCTACTTTTGTCGAACGAATGCCAGAAAGAATAACGTATAGAGATCACTAGAATGACTGCGACGTTTCTCATAAGTATGTGTTAGTTTAATAAGTCACAGCTGCAAAATACTAACGCGAATTCCTTACAGGCGAATGGAAAAACTGGTAGAAGCCGACCTCGGGGAAGATCGGTTTGGATTCCGTAGAAATATTGGAACACGTGAGGCAATACTGACCTTACGACTTATCTTAGAAGCTAGATTAAGGAAAGGCAAACCTACGTTTCTAGCATTTGTAGACTTAGAGAAAGCTTTTGACAGTGTTGACTGGAATACTCTCTTTCAAATTCTAAAGGTGGAAAGGATAAAATACAGAGAGCGAAAGGCTATTTACAATTTGTACAGAAACCAGATGGCTGTTATAAGAGTCGAGGGGCATGAAAGGGAAGCAATGGTTGGGAAGGGAGTGAGACAGGGTTGTAGCCTCTCCCCGATGTTATTCAATCTGTATATTGAGCAAGCATTGAAGGAAACAAAAGAAAAGTTCGGAGTAGGTATTAAAATCCATGGAGAAGAAATAAAAACTTTGAGGTTTGCTAATGACATTGTAATTCTGTCAGAGCCAGCAAAGGACTTGGAAGAGCAGTTGAACGAAATGGGCAGTTTCTTGAAAGGAGGATATAAGATGAACATCAACAAAAGCAAAACGAGGATAGTTGAATGTAGTCGAATTAAATCGGGTGATGCTAAGGGAATTAGATTAGGAAATGAGACACTTAAAGTAGTAAAGGAGTTTTGCTATTTGGGGAGCAAAATAACTGATGATGGTCGAAGTAGAGAGGATATAAAATGTAGAGTGGCAATGGCAAGGAAAGAGTTTCTGAAGAAGAAAAATTTGTTAACATCGAGTATAGATTTAACTGTCAGGATGTCGTTTCTGAAAGTATTTGTATGGAGTGTAGCCATGTATGGAAGTGAAACGTGGACGATAAATAGCTTAGACAAGAAGAGAATAGAAGCTTTCGAAATGTGGTGCTACAGAAGAATGCTGAAGATTAGATGGGTAGAGCACATAACTAATGAGGAGGTATTGAATAGAATTGGGGAGAAGAGGAGCTTGTGGCACAACTTGACTAGAAGAAGGGACCGGTTGGTAGGACATGTTCTGAGACATCGAGGGATCACCAATTTAGTACTGGAGGGCAGCGTGGAGGGTAAAAATCGTAGAGGGAGACCAAGAGATGAATACACTAAGCAGATTAGCCGGCCGGAGTGGCCGAGCAGTTCTAGGCGCTACAGTCTGGGTCTGCGCGACCGCTGCGGTCGCAGGTTCAAATCCTGCCTCGGGCATTGATGTGAGTGGTGTCCTTAGGTTAGTTAGGTTTAAGTAGTTCTAAGTTCTAGGGGACTGATGACCTCAGAAGTTAAGTCCCATAGTGCTCAGAGTCATCTGAACTAAGCAGATTCAGAAGGATGAAGACTGCATTAGATACTGGGAGATGAAGAAGCTTGCGCAGGATAGAGTAGCATGGAGAGCTGCATCAAACCCGTCTCAGAACTGAAGACCACAACAACATGTGTTAGGTATCTATGTGCAGGACAGAAACGCATAAAATACGATGACGTGCACTCGCGTGCTACATAGGAAAGTATAATTACTATATAAGTCGATTCAGTCGAGTCGACTGACGAAAGAAACGAACGAATAGTGTGCGGGCTGACTGGCGGAGCGGTGCGGGTGGCAATGCGGGCGGCCCCGCAAGGGGGAGGGAGCACGCGCCCTATGCCCCCCCCCCCCCCACATGTAACCACCATTGCACAGACTATATGTTGTATCAGATGTAATAGTTCCTACAATAACAAACGAAATAAGTAACTCGAAACCAGTGGCGAAGCTCTTCAGAGGCTTTTGAGGCTTAGCCTACCCAAAAATTTGAAGAAAGCGTACAATTAGCGTTATAATATAAAAATGCGTTGAAAGTTAGTTTTGTATGTTACCACAGTTTCATTCTATCCATGCATGTGACCCGGTTAAATATTTCACTGTGAGCTTCTAGAAATAGCCACTTGTTTCCACGCGCAGGTGGCAGGGCGACAGGCAGTCACGTGTGTCGTTGGAACGTGAAATTGTATTTTATTTCAGTCCTGGTTTATCAAAACTCGTTTTGGTGGCATAATTCATGAGTACAAATGATTAACTGATTATATCATGGCTTGTGCACAGGGAACACTTGTGCCATTATTTCGCTAATTACAGGACAAACCATTTTCAAGCTACACTTTGGAAACAAAGTGCGTTTATAAATATAAGTGATTCATAGCACTCCTAGACATTAAAACAGTTGATGGAAACAAATCAGAAAATTTCAGTTTTCTTGTATAAAAATGTAACTTTGGCTTACACGTTTCTCTGTAACAAATAATTTGCATTGTTACGTATGCATTTTGTTTGTGAGCTCTGATTTCTCTTATTTTATAATGATGATCGTTTCTCCCTATGTAGGTCGACATCAACAAAATATCTTCGCATTCGGAGGAGAAAGCTGGTGAGTGAAATTTCCCGCCGCAACGAGAAACGCTTTTGTTTTAGTGATATGCTCCACAAATCCTGTATCATGTCTGTGACACTCTCTCCCCCATTTCTCGATAATATAAAACGTGCTGCCCTTCTTTGAACTTTTTCGATGAACTGCGTTAATCCTATCTGGTAAGTATCCCACACCACTCAACAGTAGTCCAAAAGAGACGGGCACGTGTAGTATAGGTAATCTCTTTAGTAGTTCCGTTGCAGCTTCTAAGTGTTCTGCCAATTAAATGCAGTCTTTGGTTCGCCTTCCCCATAACTTTTCTCTGTGTTCTTTCCAATTTAAGTCGTTCGTAATTGTAACTCCTAGATATCTAGTTGATCTTACACGGTTTTTATATCTGACTGATTTATCGTGTAACCGAAGTTTAAAGGATTCCTTTAAGTGCTCAAGTGGATGGCCTCACACTTTTCATTATTTAGGGTCAACTGCCAATTTTCGCACCATAAAGATATCTTCTCTAAATCGTTTTGCAATTGGGTTTGATATCCTGGTGGCTTTACTAGGCGATAAACGACAGAATTCTCTGCAAAATAACTAAGACAGCTGCTCAGATTGTTTCCTAAATCGTTTATATACGATAAGAAATAGCAGAGGGCCAATAACACTACCTTGTGGAACGCTAGAAATCACTTCTGTTTTACTCGATGACTTTCCGTCAGCTACTAAAAACTGTACCTGTCTGACAAGACATCATGATTCAAGTCACATAACTGAGACAGTAATCCATAATTGCGCCATTAGCCGTTTGTGAGTTACTGGACAAAAGCCATCTGAAAATCTAGAAATACGGAATCAGTTTGAAATCCCTAGTTGCTAACACTCAATACTTCGTGTGAGTAAGGAGCTAATGGCACTTGACAAGAACGATCTTTTCTAAATCTGTGTTGACTGTTTGTCAATACAACGTTCTCTCCGTGGTAATTCATAATGTTCTAACACAATATATGTTCCCAAATCCTGCTCCATATCGACGATAATGATATGGGCCCGTAATTTTGTGGACTGGTCCTATCGCCCTTCTTCAGTACTGGTGTGACCTGTGCCACTTTCCTGTCTTTGGATACGGATCTTTCGTCGAACGAACAGTTGTATATGATTGTTAAGTATGGAGCTAATGCACAAACATACTCTGAAAGGAACCTAACTGGTATACAGTCTGAACCCGAAGAGTTGCTTTTATTAAGTGTTTAAGTTGCTGCACTATTCCGAGGATATCTACTTCTAAGTTACTCATATTGGCAGCTGTCCTTGGCGAATTCTGGAATGTTTACATCGCCTTCTTTGGTGAAGGAATTTCGGATGTCTGTGTTTAGGAACTCTGTTGTAGCAGCTCTGTCATCGATAGCACTTCCATTGCTATCGTGCAGAGAAAACATTGATTGTGTCTTGACGCTAGCATACTTAACATACGACCAGAATTTCTTTGGATTTTCTACCAGGTTTCAAGACAAAGTTTCATTGTCTGAACAGTTATAAACATCTCGCATTGAAGTCCGTGCTAAATTTCGAGTTTCTGTAAAAGATTACCAATCTTGGGGACTTTGCGTTCGTTTAAATTTGGCATGATTTTGCAACAGTGTTTTGACCTGTTTTGTGTACCAAGAAGCAACTTCGTGGTTTGTTAATTTATTTTGTATAAATCTCTCAATTAATGTCGATACTATTTCTTTAAATTCAAGCCACATCTGGTCTACACTTACATTGTTAATTTAGAAAGAGTGGAGATTGTCTCGCAGGAAGGCGTCAACAGAAATTTTATCTGCTTTTTTGAATAGCTATATTTCTCGTTCATTTTTGGTGGATTTGGGAATTACGGTATTCAGTCTCGTTATGACAACCCTGTGTTCACTAATCCCCATATCCGTTTTGATGCTCGTTATTAGCTCAGGATTATTTGCTGCTAAGAGGTTAAATGTGTTTTCACGACCGTTTATTATTCAAGTTGACTCATGAACTAGTTGCTCGAAATAATTTTCAGAGAAAGCGTATAGCAAACATTCGGATGATGTTCTATGCGTATCTCCGCATTTCAAAACGTATTTTCGCCAACATATCAAGGGTAAATTGAAGTCACCACCAACTAGAACTGTATGGGTCCGGCAGGTGTTTGAAATTAGACTCAAAGTTTTCTTTGAACGTATCAGCAATTGAATCATCTGAATGATAATTAATTGAACTCTCAGCTGCCGACAGGTGTCGTTGATATACCTCGATGGGGACAGCTGAAAATGTGTGCCCCGAGTGGGGCTCAAACCCGGGATTTCCTGCTTACATGGCAGATACTCTATCCATCTGAGCCACCGAGGACAGATACGAATAGCGTGAGTGCAGGGACTTATCCCTTGCACGCTTCCCGTCAGACCCACATTCCCAACTGTCCACAATCTATTTGATATTTGCCCATACACTCATTACTCGCGCACACTAAGATGGCGATTCCTGTAGATTGTGGACAGCTGGGAATGTGGGTCTCTTGGGAAGCGTGCAAGGGATAAGTGCCTGCAGTCGCGCTATTCTATTTGATATTTGCCCACACACCCATTACTCGCGCACTCTAAGGTGGCGATTCCTGTAGATTGTGGACAGTTGGGAATGTGGGTCTCTCGGGAAGCGTGCAAGGGATAAGTGCCTGCAGTCGCGTTTTTCGTCTGTGTCCTCGGTGGCTCAGATGGATAGAGCGTCAGCCATGTAAGCAGGAGATCCTCGGTTTGAGTCCTGCTCGAGGCACACATTTTCAGCTGCCCTCATCGAGGTATATCATCAACACCTGTCGGCAACTAAGGGTTCAATTAATTATCATTTATTACTAGAGAAGGTGCATGGTCATCAATGGTATGAATCATCTGAGTCGGGAGGTCGGTAAAAGGATCCCCGTTACCCGTTGTAAGAGGGCAAGAACTATGCCCCTTATGTGAAGTCATTAAAGATCACAGAACTCACGTTGAGCGAACAGTAGGACTGAACAAAAATGACTGACAAGGCACAATGCATCATCTAGAGGGTATAGTATGGACGTATTGGAATAACTAATGTTGGGTGATGGTTTTAAAGTAATTCACGTGACATGAAAACATTGTGGAAACACGTCGATTTACTGGAGGCTAGTTTATCCCAGGGAAGTATTCAGAGTTGACTGTGGCCAGGTGGTGGCGCATGGCTGGGGAGCGGCGAAGGGAAGCGACAATAGGCAGCTTAGAACGTCTCAAACTCTGAGAAAGTGGTAACGGGGCGTGGCCTCCAGCTGCCTTAAGATGAGTGACAGTGAGTGGTTGACCCCATGCTGGTGTACCAGGAAGCAGACGGAGAACTTGTATGCCTGCTGATAAATGTCCGTCGTCCTGTTTTCAGTGAAACATGCGAGAAAGCCGCACACAACTATGGTGGAGCTGTCAACAGAGGCCTAAATATGCGTGTTCATGACTATAGCAACTTCACGCTGAATTCACGGTCCACAGAGACTGAAGTAAATCAGGTGAAGAGCGACAGAATGAAATATGCTGGCCTCCAATGGGAACGTAGGACCAAGGAATTTGAAGTACTCTCCTGGGAGTCAGAATTTCGGAAGAAATTGGTGTTTTATGCAGATGCTAACCATGATGGGTGGCCTGGGAGGAGCTAAATAGCAGAAGTTGAGAGAATGGGAAATTTTGTGGGAATTTGTTCACTTCCCAGAGCAGGCATTGGTCGGCGCTGGGAAGCGACTTATAATTAACGCGACTTGTGATGCAATTGGCGTAAGTGATTTTGCTGGATGATGATGATTATTAGTGTTTTATGGCGCACAACAACGAGGTTATCAGCGCCCGGATTTTGCTGGAGGGGAAACTCAGGCGAAGAGCGGACTGGCAGCTTGCCTGAGAGAGAGTGAGCATCTCTGCAGTTTAGGACTTAGCAAACAGAACGATTGAGCTGGGAGATACAAAGTTTTCGTTCAGCTATGTACTGAGCAAGATAGCTAGTAGTGAATAGACGAGTGCAGCCTTGCAGCACCACGAGGCCGGCCGACGTCCGCACAACGACGACCCCCCGCCATGCTGAATTCGATGATATTGCGCCCGCTCCGGCTTGAGTTAGGCCACTGATTAATTTGTTGGATCACGTCGGCAAAGTTTCCACAAGGGTTTCATGGGCCGTGTATTGTAGAATTCTTCTCGCACTTCGCATTACGCCTGGGTCAGCCGATAGGAATTAATTTTGATTTATCGCGCTTTACTCCACGTAAACGAAATTTATTTCCACTGCCTGTTAGGAGAGTCATGTAATGTGATGACTGAAGGTCGTGAGTTAAAATAAATTTGTGCTAATCGACTGCATCTGTTTTCAATCAAGTAGTTGAAATCCGAAGTCACTTTCTTAATTAATTTTATGTTCAACATTTGCATCTGCTGTTCAATAGCTGAATATAACATCAATGTGCACCCCTTTTTAATTAAAAGGGATCAATTCTGAATCAATGTCAACACTGCCACCGCAGTTCAATCAGGAGTCACAGGGCCTTATTACTTTTTTTGCGTTATCCGATATTGCGGCAGTTTTGCACTCTCTGTTGATCTGTTAGTCAATTAGCTGGGGTGATCACACGCCAAAAGCAGATAAGTGGCGTGTGGGGTGTTACACCGTGTAGCCGATTCCTGCGTCTAATGGACTAGTGGCCTATTTAGCGGAACCCGAAAACCCACCACCCTTTGGCGCAAGTCGAGGGATCTGCGGCCGACACGGCCGCAGAACCATCTTAGCCACTGATTCGACCCTCCACTCGACTCTACCGGAGGTCCGCTGTCGGTTCTGTCGACTATGCTGCAAATGGCGAGCTCTGCTTTCATCTTGCAAGCAAGACTGGCAGCCACTACTGCTTCTGATAGCACGCAGAGATTCAAAAACTAAACTACGAAAGCACACAGGTGAGATTAAATAATTCGCTCCTGATTGCCACAAAGATCAGTTTACTTTCTGACACAAAAGAAAACACGAGAGCTGTTTCTATAAAATCAACACCCTGAGAATAAAAAAATAAACTACTAAAGCACATAGATGAAATTATATAATTCGCTCCTGGTTAGGAACACTTAAAATCTCACAACATCGGTTACTTCCCTGTTACTGCTCTGACTTGTCCGGGGGCTGCTGGCTGACGCACAGACTCACTGGCTGATTCATAGGAATAATCTTTAGGAAATGTAATTCATCCATGAAGGAAGTGGCATATAAGGCACTTATTCGACTGATTCTTGTGTGGTGTTCATCTATTTCGGATCTCTTCCAGGTAGGACTGATGAAATTAAATGAGCCTTTGGCGTCATTGGCCGGGAGGCCCCTTGCGGGGCAGGTCTGGCCACCTTGGTACAGGTCTTACTACATTCGACGCCACATTGGGCGACCTGCGCGCCGGATGGGGATGAAATGATGATGAAGACAACACAACACCCTCTCCCTGAGCGTAGAAAATCTCCGACCCAGCCGGGAACCGAATCCGGGCCCGTCGGACGGCAATGCGTCACGCTGACGACTCAGCTATAGCGGCGGACGGTAGGACTGATAGAAGAGATAGAGAAGATCCAACGAAGAGCGGCGCGTTTCGTCACTGCTTCACTTAGTCGGCGCGAGAGCGTTATAAAGGTGCTCAAATAACTCCAGTGGCAGACATTACAAGAGAGGTTTACTACTGAAATTTGGAGTGATCATTTTCCCGAAGGAGTCGGACAATATGTTACTTCATCCCACACACATCTCGCGAAATGACCACGACGAAAAAATTCGAGAAATTCCACCTAATACAGAGGCTTACCGATAATCATTCTTCCAACATGCCATTCGCAAGTGCAACAGGGAATGGGGGATCAGTTAGTGGTACTAGAAGTACCCTCCACCACACACCGTTGGGTGGCTTGCGGAGTATGATTTAGATGGGATAAAATGGATGTCAGCTTCTTCCGAAGTACGTGTGACGAAAAATTTTTGCAAAAAACGTCGACGAACACCAGAATTAAGAAGGCACCTTAGAATCAAAATAGTTTTCTATTGTTGGATCATAGGCGAACTGAACATTCGATTTCTGAAGGATCCCAACTTCTAGCCATAAAACATAATGTGACTGTGAAACAAAATAAATTCGTAATCGAGAAACTTACTGACGTTGTTTGTTTTTTGGGAAAGCAAGGGCCTTCATTCAGAGGACCCTTTGAAGATGGAAATTCCGACATAAAAAGCAGTTAACTTGAATTATTGGGACTTTTATCTAGACAGGAATGGTTTATTTGTGATCACTTGCAGAGCACTTCTGGGTGCAAAGAAACGTCGACCACAATTCAAAACATATTGACTTAATTGGTTACCAGTGTCATTAATGATCAGATTCAGGAAGAGTTACGGTCATGTGAGATTGTTTGAGTGCAAGCAGACGAATCGTTGGATGTTTCCTGTAAGTCACAAATGCGTATTATTCACAGGTTCTGTAGACAAGACAGTCCCATAGAAAGATTTTTTGGTTTTCACACTATGCCTCTAACGACAATACTGCTCAGGGTTTACTAGGAATTGTGCCCAACGAATTTGATGTTTGAAGAGCTACTGGCATAATAGTGAGCCAAACATGTGATGGTCTCTCAGTAATGGCAGGTAAACGTGGAGATGTTCAAAAATTTTTAAACAAAAATGTCTGCGAGTTATATTTTTGCACTGTTATGCTCATAAACTAAATGTAGTGCTGTTACAGGGTTCCAAAAATATCAAAGCAGTTAGACTTCTCATTTACAGTCTTGTAGCACTCCATTCATTTTTTAGCAAGACCACAAGAGAACACAACTCTCGAAAAATAAAGGATTCAGATTGTCTCAAACACATACTATAGGCTGGAATCTCAATTCATGACCTTTTCAGACAATATATCTTAAATACCATGAACTGAAAGACTTCTCCGAAATATCACCACAGTTCATGAAGACTGGGATATCTGTCAAATAAAAAGAAATCTTATGCCATATTCATCACACAACACGATAAAAGGACATGAAAACTGGATGAAATTAAATTTGAAAGGAAATGCATAAAACATGAATATTACACACACTTCCTTGACACAGTTTAACCAGAAACAATTCTAAAGAACTTATCGATTAAGCTAAACAATTGGTGCCCTAAACAATTAATGTCTTTTCAGTTGTAGCCTCACAATACAATATTTGAAGCTGACTGATTTAACAAGCAATACATATAATACAAAAATTTAATACAAAATTAACATTCAGAAAAACTGCACGAAAATGCTGCGGGCTGATGAGGTGTTGGTACTTTTGAATCATCCAAGCCAGTGATAGTGTTATGGCTTCCAGATATTCCTCTTGGTAACTCTTCATCTTAGATACTTATATAAGCTCCAATTTATCTGTGCGGGAATGGAATTTGGGTGTACATCCATTGCATGTAAAGATAGAAAAAAAAGAAGTGGAATTTGTAAAAATTTAATCTTAGAAAGTGGATTATAGAACTCTCAGTAACTATGAAGATTCAAATTTGGTATATAGCTATAACAGACATATAACAGAAATTCTTAATGAAATTATCAATCCCAGAAAAAATGTTAATTAGCCTGAAAACAATGAAAAATACTATAAAATTCTTGCCACAGAGCAAAAATCAAAATTTAATGATCATAAAAGACATACATGGAGAGTTCAACCCTCAGTTCTGGGATAAATGTGTCTCGTAGTCATCAAATTCTTCAACAACGGCAATTTTTTGTAACAAAACAAAATATATTCCCAAAATAGAATATCAGAAATGTATTTTCCTCACGTGCCCCATGTATGTTGTATTTCCACTTTCGTAACATCTGTATGGCAATACGTCACATGGTAAAAGACCTGTAAGTACTCAAAAACTTCTTACATATATTTTTCAGTTTATTTGACAGGTAGGAGGTTATCACTAAAATTTTCTGCCCTACAAAGAATGTCTTTAGCATATATTCATATAAGAAATTATTTGTTTCTGGACAGTGCTCCTTTCTCTGCATTTTTAATTGTGATATCACCTGCATCATGCTCCCTTAGTTGTGGTATCGTCCAGAGATCATGATGCCACATCAAAATCAGCAACACGTATCGATACCATAGGCGTTAATGAGGTCTCGTTGAAATCCACAATGGTGCATACGAGGCGCTCCTGATGACTACACCTCCCCTCTCACCATAGCAACACTCTCGCATCGCAGGTCAGTGTAGAGCCAAACACAAAAGGATTCTGCCCCAGCTTCAGACCTCAGCTACAGCCGGCCGCGGTGGTCGTGCGGTTCTAGCGCTGCAGTCCAGAACCGCGCGACTGCTACGGTCGCAGGTTCGAATCCTGCCTCGGGCATGGATGTGTGTGATGTCCTTAGGTTAGTTAGGTTTAAGTAGTTCTAAGTTCTAGGGGACTGATGACCTAAGATGTTAAGTCTCATAGTGCTCAGAGCCATTTGAACCATTTGAACCCCAGCTACAGCACTCAGTATCATCATGTAGCACAGTGACAGCTCCTAAATTTTCTTATGACATGTACTTTTGTAAATGTTGCATTTTGTATAACAAGAGAACAGTTTATTAATCTGTGCATCAACTAATGTTTTCAAAGTCAATGACAGTTGTAAATTATCCACTACTCCTGTGGCAAAGAAGTGTATTAAAGTTAAGTAAACCTTTTATTCATTGATGCAAAAAAGTGAAATAATATTTCATGTGTTCTAATATGATGAGCCTTCCCCCAGAGCAATAAAATAGAACGCTGATATGGCCGGTTGAAAGTAGTTTCATCTGGTCACAACATTGGTAACCATGAAAGAGTAAATCTGTTTCTCTAATAATGTCACTAGGTTTCTTATTAAAGAAAATTTTAACAGGCCACAATCCCGTTGAACCACGTGGTATGTTATTTAATACTTCCTGAAAAACATAAAGTCGGAAGTCCCAAGCATTGTGACATCGGTGACAATACAGTCGATATTCGTCCGTACTAATTTTCGCATGAACGTTGATAACCTCGCCATAAAGCACCCATAACCTGCAAACACACACACACACACACACACACACACACACACACACACACACACATGCAATACACATTTTTCTCAATTCTCACATCACTCGTTCCGTAGGATTTGATGTGTGATAACACAAAAAAGTATAAATGAGTGTCAACCATGACTCCTAAGTGTTTTTACATATTTGTGACGTAAATCGCAGTCCATTGTTACATAGTATACTAATCCTCTTTTCTTCCAGTTTTAATAAAATTTCTGATAAGTATTCTACTCACACACTTGGATGTTCCTTTCCACATAGGAGCAAAGTCTGTTAAATGTTGAAAGCATCTCCATAGTCACAAAAATATAGCGATATCCAGCTTTCACTTCCTGTACTGGTCCAAATATGTCGACTGTTGCTGGTAATTTTGATTTTCTTGGTGGAAATGAATACACTGTCGTTCTGAAAGACATATCTGGTACACTGGCTGAGTGGCAGTTTTTACACACTGAGAGAATTCTCCTCACTCTTTGATCCATGTTGTTGAAATAACAGGATTTCTTTAGCTCCTTTGTACGTTTTGTTAGGTCCAAAGTGAGTAATAGCTACGTTTGGCATGCAGTATGTGCTTATTGGTAAGGTACTCAGAATAAAGAGCAAGTATTTGACTGATTGGGCCTATTGAACAGGATGTCGTTTTTCAAAGAGTAGTATTCCCTAATTTTTTTCCTCTGATCGATCTTTCCATTTATTCTTAACATTCAGTAGGACCGGGTCTTTGTTTTGCTTCTTCACAACATCACATAAAATAGTTCTTACACAGTTTTCAAATGGTTTTTTTAACATATAAATAATCTAGGCCACTGCTTCTGCTTCACACTTATCACAGTCTCTTGAACTATGAGGCACCCTTGGCGAAAAATCAGTGATTATGTTGACTGAGCTGGGTAAGTAAATACATTCGAAATTATATTTCTGAACTTGCCCCAGAGGGCAAGACGACCATAAGTTATCCTTGCAGTCATGAGAAAATGAGGGGCCCTATGATCAGTACAGACTCTTGTATAATGACTATACAAATAATAACGAAATTTGGGGAAACCTCTAATGATGACCAGCCTAAATCCAATGCATCTGATCAATGAGCAAAGAAGTGGTGCTGAAAAGACATGGTCATAAGTAAACCTTCTGTAAAACAGAAATATTCCAAGAAAGACTCTTGTTTTTTTTCTTTTTCCTCGAATGTAGAAAATTTTGAGTTGCGTCTAGCTTATGTGGGTCACATTGAATTTCATCTACAGAAATGCTTACTCCAATTACACCCAGTGATGAATACGTCATCTATGTAAGGAGTTAAACTGTTTCTGAGATCTTTACCTAAGACAAAATACTATGACTAAATGCTGCAGAAGCTAGAGGGCTTAAGGCCAAAAGGGAGTCTACGAAATCGATTAACTTCACCAGAAACAGATAAAAGCAGTGTCTTTCCTACAGCATTCAGTTAACTCCACATTCCACTATCTTGAAGTCAAATCCAAAATTGACATCACTTATGCCCCACAGAAATTTTGAAGTATTTGTTCCGAACTTTCTGGCCGATGGATCTCAAGCAATATAATAATATTTATCTTTCTCAGATCCAGAACTATTCTTAGAGTTCCATCTTTCTCTCTACTATTAAAATTTGACTATTATAGCAAGTTGTGAACCATCCTATGATATCAAGATCAAGTTTTCTTTTTGAATTTGAGGACCAATGGCACTTCGTAAAATCTGGAAAAAATGTTAGGTAGTCTCTAACTTTCAGTCCATAATAGAACCCTTTTGTCGCACCCTTTTATTGCACCATTCGAGGATTCTTGGTGATGTTTGTAGAACAATCTTAACAGTTATTTTACTTCATGATTTGTATAATGAAAAAATGACATCAACCATTCCCGTCTCCTGAACTTCTGCAGAGATGACATTCATAGCTTCCAGACTTTTATTTTTAGCTTCTGGTTCTATTACAAGGGATAGTCAAATGAAAACGAGCGACATGGAAAAAAATAAGTAAATTATTTATTATTTCAAAAGTAATAGCCATATCTGTTAATACAAGGGTTGGAAATTAAATAGTGGCAACCATTTATTTACAGCTCGTACAAAATACGTAGATACGTGTTTCAAAGTTCTGCTGACCTTCAAAGTAGTAACCAGCACTGTGTATAACACGTTGCCAGCGATGTGGAAGTCGTAGGATACTCTTAGCAGTGCCACTTGTGTTGACAGACCGAGCGGCACGGTCTATTGCCCGACTAATCTGTAGCAGTTCTGAAGCGAATGCCGTGAAGCGTTTCCTTCAGTTTAGAAATCGAGTTGAACTTACGAGGGCTTAAGTCAGGGGAGTGTAGTAGGTGGTATAACACATAGCAGCCCCTCAGTCAAACAAATCAGTAACAGCTTGCACTGTACGTGCTTGAGCATTGTCCTGCAAAATGATGGTCACGTACGGCAGAAAGTGTCATCACTTCTGTCTGTAAGCTGGTCATAGGTTGTGTTCCAAAAAGAACTGCACTCCCCAGACTTAAGCCCACGTGAGTTCACCTCGATTTCTAAACTGAAGGAAACACTTCACGGCATTCGCTGCATAACTGCTACAAATTTGTCGGGCAAAACACCGCGCCGCTCGAACTGTCAACACAACTGGCACTGCTAAGAGTATCCTACGACTTCCACATCGCTGGCAACGGGTTATACACAATGCTGGTGACTACTTTGAAGGTCAATAAAACTTTGAAACACGAGCTGTAAATAAATAGTTGCCCCTATTAAAGTTCCAACCCTCGTAGATTTATCTCGCTGTTACACAAAATAATCAATTCCTCCACGGAAAAATGTTTGAGGCCCTCCAACATGTTGCCGGGTTCTTTCGATTATGCCGCAGAAGTTTCCCTTGGAAGCCTACACATATCCTCCATGTAGTTCCCATCTTTTCCCATGCGATTTTCGTATTTTCGGAGACCTGAATAAAGACTTTCGTGGCTGACTGTTTGTATCGGACGAAGAGGCGCACGCCTTGGTACAATCATGATTCCGTAGGCAGCTGCAAACATTTTTCCATAAAGGTAGTGACTGTATTGTCTCACAGTGAGATAAATGTATTAACGGTCATGGTGATTCTTTTGAAATAGTAAACAGTTTACTTACTTTTTCCCAGCTGTCTCGTTTTGGCTGGCTCTGAGCACTATGGGACTTAACTTCTAAGGTCATCAGTCCCCTAGAACTTAGAACTACTTAAAGCTAACTAACCTAAGGACATCACACACATCCATGCCCGAGGCAGGATTCGAACCTGCGACCGTAGCGGTCGCGCGGTTCCAGACTGTAGCGCCTAGAACCGCTCGGCCACTCTGGCCGGCTGTCTCGTTTTCATTTGACTGCTCCTTACATAGGTAAACATATAACTGGTGCATATTTTTTTCACTACTGGGTCATATTTTAATTCAGTAACGTTATTATTCATTTCTAGCTCAACAGTGTCTTTAACAAAATAAAGTACTCCATCCTTTTCATGCTAATAATTCATTTCAATAATCACGTCTGCATTTAGGTTTAGTGGCATTAAAACACAGGGTGTCTCGTGAAAGACGCCCGGCAGGGGTCCGAGGGTCGCGCAGCGCGTTTGGCTGCTGTTGTCGCTGCGTCTGCCGATTGCCGCTAAGCGTAGTTCTCGTACACTAATACTTTGAGCGTGCCCTCTACACTGCGACTGAGTGTACTGGTGTTTCTTTTGAGTTTTTTAAGTTTAATCGCTTCAAATACTGTTGCTAGATGTCACCATTGTAACCGCGTCGAGTCCGGGGTTTTTCCTGCCCGTATGTGGCTAGGCCCAGTCCGCAGGCAGAAACACTTTGTACGTGTCTTCCCTACTGTGCGACTAAATGTCCGGATGTTTAGTTTTGAGTTTCCTCTCGAATTTCCCTTCGTTATGGTATAGACGAAGGATCAACGAGTTGGTTGGTTGGTTTATTGATTTGGGGACCAAAGAGCGAGCCGGTCTACGGTCGCAGGTTCGAATCCTGCCTTGGGCATGGATGTGTGTGATGTCCTTAGGTTAGTTAGGTTTAAGTAGTTCTAAGTCTAGGGGACTGATGACCTCAGATGTTAAGTCCCATAGTGCTTAAAGCCATTTGAACCAACCAATGAGCGAGGTTCATCGGTCCCATCGGATTAGGAAGCATCTAGAAGAAAGTCGGCAGTGCCCTTTCAAAGGAATCATCCCGGCATTTATCTGAAGTGATTTAGGGAAATCACGGAAAATATGAGTCTGTATGGCCGGACGCGGGTTTGAACTCTCGTCCTTCCGAATGCGAGTCCAGTGTACTAACCACTGCGCCACCTCGCTCGGTGATCGAGTGTTTCTTGTGTTGAACTACACAAAAACAAAATCGTATGTGAAACATCGGCTTGAATTCATACGAAAATTTCCCGATGTGCATGTTCCCAATTATTCGACGATACACAAATTAGTGAAGAAATTTCAAGAGACGGGATCTGTGTTACACAAACGAAACCCTAGAGAAACTAGTATTTTAACCGAAAAAAATTTTGGCGAGATAGGGGAGGCCTTGGAAAGAAGTCCGAGAAAACCTCTGCGCCGTTTGGCACTTCGGACTGGTGCATCAAAAGCATCTAGTGCATCAACTGAGGATCTCAGACACTATTGCTCGACGTCGTTATTTTTTTCTGATGAAACATGGCTGTATTTGTCAGGGAACGTAAATCCTCAGAACAACAGACGTTGGTGCTCCGAAAATCTTCATGAATTACACCAACTACCTGTGCATGATGTGAGAACAGGATTGTGGCGTGCAATTAGTGCAAGATGAAATATTGGACCAATCTTTTTCCACGACGTTCTGACAGGTATGTGAACAATATACTGCATCCTTTTTTTCGAGAACCAACACGTAACGAAAAGGTGTACGGTTATTTCATGCAGGACAATGAAAGACCACACATCGCCAATTCTTCTATGACAGCAATACGAAGCGTTTTTGACGATAGGTTAGTTGACTGGCCTCCTCGTTCTCCAGCTCTAAATCCGTGTGATTTTTATCTTTGCGGAATGTTAAAAGACAAGGTGTATGAAATCAATCCCCACGCGCTCGAAGAGCTCGAAGACAGAGTTCGGATAGTTATTTCGCATATTTCGGCAGCCGAAATTCGTCGATTGTTTGCTAATGTGTTCAGGACAGGTCAGGTGCTCTTACCACAGAGAGACGTCATTTTAAGCACCTACTGTAAATAAAGGTAAGCTTAAGTTAATCAGGGGGCAACGTTGTTTATGCTTAGCTCAGGGGAAGCGCGACTACCGGCAGATTAGTGCCCGAGAGTCCTGCGCAGCGGCGACCCGTGGACCCTTCCAAGCGTATTTCGTGAGACACCCTGTACATTTTTCTATAACGTGACTCTTGTATTCTAACGTCACAAATGTCCGTTTCTTCAATGGCATTGTTTGTTCAATGATATTGTTTGTTCGAAATTTCACCGCCGATCTTATTGCTGTGAAGAGGAAGCGCTGGACAGCAACTGACAGTTTCACACTTCAAATGGTTCAAATGGCTCTGAGCACTATGGGACTTAACATCTGAGGTCATGAGTCCCCTAGAACTTAGAACTACTTAAACCTAAATAACCTAAGGACATCACACACATCCATGCCCAAGGCAGGATTCGAACCTGCGACCGTAGCAGCAGCGCAGTTTCACACTTATTAAAAGTCTAAAATGACAGAACCTATCCCTGTTGTGTCTGTTATGCTAAGTCTAAAATGACCGAAACCATCCCTTTTGGGTCTGTTACGCTTAAATGCAAATGTTCTTCACATTCATATTTGTGATGGGAATGTGCCTAATTTACGTTCATACCCATCAGACCTTCTACAGGGTTCTCTCTAAGTATAAATATCAGAACCTTCCTGTTCTTTCAGCGACAGCTCTTGTACTAGTTGTCCAATCACAGTGTCTACATCTGCATCCATACTCCGCAAGCCACCTGATGGTATGTGGCGGAGGGTACTTTGAGTACCTCTATCGGTTCTCCCTTCTATTCCAGTCTCGTATTGTTCGTGGAAAGAAAGATTGTCGGTATGCTTCTATGTGGGCTCTGATCTCTCTGATTTAATCCTCATGGTCTCTTCGCGAGATATACGTAGGAGCGAGCAATATACTGCTTGACTCCTCAGTGACGGTATGTTCTCGAAACTTCAACAAAAGCCCGTACCGAGCTACTGAGCGTCTCTTGCAGAGTCTTCCACTGGAGTTTATCTATCATCTCTGTAACGCTTTCGCGGTTACTAAATGATCGCTGTAACGAAGCGCGCTGCTCTCCGTTGGATCTTCTCTATCTCTTCTATCAACCCTATCTGGTACGGATCCCACACCGGTGAGCAGTATTCAAGCAGTGGGCGAACAAGTGTACTGTAACCTACTTCCTTTGTTTTTGAATTGCATTTCCTTAGGATTCTTCCTATGAATCTCCGTCTGGCATATGCTTTACTGACGATTAATTTTATATGGTCATTCCATTTTAAATCACTCCTAATGCCTACTCCCAGATAATTTATGGAATTAACTGCTTCCAGTTGCTGACGTGCTATATTGTAGCTAAATGATAAATGGTCTTTCTTTCTATGTATTCGCAGCACATTACACTCGTCCATATTGAGATTCAATTGCCATTCCATGCACCATGCGTCAATACGTTGCAGATCCTCCTGCATTTCAGTAAAACTTTCCATTGTTACAACCTCTCGATATACTACAGCATCATCCGCAAAAAGCCTCAGTGAACTTCCGATGTTATCCACAAGGTCATTTATATATATTGTGAATAGTAACGGTCCTACGACACTCACCTGTGGCAACAGTAGAGCTAATATTTCCCTACAGTCATCTTGCAAATTTTTGAAATAATTTTTTTGTAAGAACATTTCCTTTCTTCCACTGTCTTATCATCATTTAATAAGGTCGTACTTCCCTTTCCATGCCAGAACATTTAAATTTCAAGTGTTGATTTTCTTTATAATAATTTTTTAATTTCATCTTTTCCCTTTCGAACTTTTCCAGCATAACTAAATCGGATGTCAAAACAAGATGCAGGACATCCGATTCAATTGATGATGATTCATCATCATCATCATCAACTGAATCGGATGTCAAAACAAGATGCATATCCTGAAGTTTTGACACTTCTTCTGGATCACTGTAGACACATCGCTAAGTTTCAGCTCCTTCGTATTTGACTTCCACATCCTCCCAATCACAGGCTTATGTCGCTTGTTCTTCAACGATATTGGTTATTTCCAAACTTAATTCTCATTCCCGTAAAACTATTTCGTTCTGAACCAATAAACTACCTATACCCTCGGACTGAACCTCAAGGCTTATTTCCATAAATCGCGGGCATGAGTAATCCAGTTTCTTCTTCGTTTTCTTCAAACGGCAATACCGTTTTGACTGTCGATCCTTAACTCCACACTTCCATTGCTCAAATGTGATCTTCCTCTTTAAACAGTCAATGCCCAATATAACATCAATATTGAAGCTTTCGACTACTAATATCCTTAATTCCGTTTTCTTTTCATTGACGCCCAACAGCTATTTCGACTTGTTCAGTTACTTCAACAAATTTCCTTCGAAATGGATCTTTCAGCTTCACAGTAGGTGTGGATACTATCGCACGTGATAGGTTCACACTTCTTCAAACCATCTCTTGAAATCACTGTGACCTCGCTCACAGTGTCTACAATTCTTACCAGTTCAGTAGTATCAAAGTTTAAACAAACTTCAGGACAGAGAGATTTCTTCAAAAGTTGATTTTCTTTCAACGCATCTGCTTGGAAATTTTCACTATCTAGTAAGTTTATACAGAAATGTCTTTCTCTTTTAGCTATATTATTCGAAACCCCATGAATGCTAAGTAAACTCTTTCGTTTAGTCCAATATTTTCTTGACGCCTGTTATCTTTAGAAGTTGTCTTATTGTTACTAATCCGCTCCTGACACGAGACACTAGCGTCAATGGTTTCAAGTCTGCCTGAATTAATTAGAACACTGTTCTGTGATTGACCTACACTCTCATGTTCGTGACTCTGAAAAGTTTTATCCATTTAACTGAGCCATTGCAAGTCCGGTTCGAAGTGGCTCTATTAAGAAATTTCCTGTTCACATGCTTGGATCGATCATGGAGGCATGATCACTGTAATTTATCTACGGGTAAAGCTGAAGGTCCCATTTCTACACTGCTGCGGAGAGGATCTCTTTCTGTTCACTGATGAGGCCTATTATGATAACAATTATTTTTTCTATAGAAGTTTCCGTTCCACGTCCAATCGTTATAAAATTTATTCCACCTATTGTTTTCATCCCTGTCGTATGAGTTGGAAATTCTGTTGTTGCTGTTCAAAACGTCTTTTTGGTTTAAAGTAGAAATTACGTGTTCTATACTGTCTTCTCTGCTTGTAACAGCAGTCATCTGTAGTGAAGTCAATATAAGAACAAATCCTCGAGTTGTCATGCCTGGGATAAAAGCAAATTGTTTTGGTAGTAACAGCAAAGGAATTCAACCATTGTTTTTTATCTGTTACCACTCAGATCATTACGAGCACTGAATATCTCAGCCTTCTCTTTAAACTGTGGTCTTCGTGATCAGAATCTCAGAATCTTTCGAGACACTTTAGTAGGAAATCTTCTGTAGTATGGAAATTTTGAGCCATGGCCATTGTTTGGAGCTTCCTGTGTCCACGTAGACAATTGCAGATAAATCAGTGTCTGTATCTCCCATCCACTTTTATGCAAATAAACTATTGAACACTTTCATTCGACCACATAGCAGCGCGACTGCAGTGGTCTTAGAGTAGAGGAGTACTCCTAGAAACTGGACGACCACTGCTACACAGCAACGCCGTCCCGTCCCAACAGCTGGAAGCCATGTGAGGACCAGTATCGAAACACGAGGTGCATGATACGTCAATCACAATTAATTCCAAAACAAGGCAAAACAGTTCAAAGGAAGGGTAACGAACAGGGTGTCCGGGGTTGAGACCCAGTGAAGCACAAATTTTCCCTTGTCACCATTGGATTGATTTCAATGCCCGACTGCAGCGGATTTCGGAATTTCTCTTTCGTCATATATACAGAGCTGCAGGGTCAGACATCACGTATATGTAAAAAAGATATAAGTAAAATGTTCGATACATAGCATTACTTCACACGAAAATATTTAAATTCTTGGTGAATGAAACAATACGCAGTCACCGTCGTTTTTATTAAAAGATTTTCCATTGTTTTTCTTGAGTGTCTTGTCAGGGACGGAGCATTTACGTAACTAAGCTTATTTCGTAATCTTGACACATGCTGCAGAACAGAATTTATGCACGTATTCGTTTATAGATAGTCGATCGTGAATGGGAGTTCTGTGTCGCAATGGAACATCCCGTTCATTTTACATAAAAATATTTACGGCTAGTAGATAGCCCTAGCTCGTTACTCCGTAAATAATGACTTAGGAAAGACAAAGAATGGCTTTCTAGCTTAGTGTGTTTGCGACAGCGCTGTGTTATCTCTTAATGCTATACTGCTGCAGTCTGGCAGTTGCCCTTGGTGAATGTCTCTAGTGAATGCAATATTAATCAAATATGGCGCGGTTGTCAGTTGTAGGAAACAAGGATGATAAGAATTCAAAGTGTCGTCGACATTGAGATCATTATGGGTTGACCACTAGCTCAAACGGAAGATTAGGGAAGGAATCAATCGTAGCCTGCTTGAAGGAAACCACCTCACAATCGCATGAAGCAATTTACTAAAGTCATTGAAGACTTTTTTCTAGGTGCTACACGTGTACTGAATCCCATGTGTTGAAGAATTATACTACGGCTTTAAATACTGTCTTAGTGAGAACGGATTTACTGCAGCCAATAACTATTCACGTTTTCCAGTTTTCTACTTTCCTTTTGTTACACTCACCCAAGGAATCCAAATTCTGAAGGCACACATTTCGTTCGGCACTTACTGAAGCGAAAAAGAACCCTGGCGTCTCCTCTGCTTAATTACATCTTCTGTCTTATTGGCTACGGAACTGGTGTCAAAATCTGTAGCATGCACAATTTGCAATTCTGACACGCTCCAAGTTACAGTCTGTCTTAGGTTTGCGCTGTAACTTCATGTGTGTCACACTCTGTATGCTTCGTTGAAGAAGAAGAATTGCGAGTAACGAGAATAAAATAGATGGGTTTGTGAATGTTCCATTAGCGCTGAACTAAATGTGCATTCGATTTTCGAATGAAGATTACCAGGGAAGATTAAAAAACGAAAACTGGAAAACTGAAACAGTGGCTTTTTGCTGTAAATCCTTGCCCAGTAAGGTGGTACTTAAAGCTGTAGTAAATTCCCCGTCAGTATGATGCTGAAGTATTGTGTCATTCGTTACGTTTCAGTACTGATTAACACACAACACAAACCACACGTATTGGTAACGAGCCATGTAATACAATTTCAGCTGTATCATATGAATAATGCTGTTATTTTCAGCTAAAGTAAAAGCAGTAATATAGAGACAAAGTTTATGTTTTTTGTGATCCATTGTGCGAAGTGTGCAATGCGACGAAGGGTTTGTGCACTGCTATAATGTGTTGATTACAGGGTTTTATTTACGGATTCCTGTATTCCTTTCGAAAATCTATCGTGCAGTTCGATCTATGGCGCTGAGGATGTCGGATATAAGCCGCATAACACAGGGCCATTAGTGACCAAGGCCGTCCGAGTGTTGTTATCATCCCACAAGCGGCCATAACAATAATTGCTTTCTGAGACATTTTACCCGGACGTCGGCGATGTGTCGTACACATCATAACGAATATACGAAGCGTATTATTTATTATATTCTCACAGCCATCTGTACGATTTGTCTTTGCGTTTTTCCTTTGTAGAAATTTCTCTTGAAGCTCAATAAAAAGAGCGTGGTAGCAGTAGAATTGACACGGTCGTTTGTTAAACGAACCACATCACTGGGACACGGTAAATGGCTATGTGCTTACCTTGTTACGTTCTTGCCTCGACACTCTTTCAGTCTCCACAACGCGACTGCCAAGGCCCTAAGAACTAGCACAGATAAGTAAATGAGACTTCAGAAAGAAAGGTAGTTCACTTACAATGGGACTGCGCCCACTCGTCATAGGCGATTTCGTCCAAATTTATGGTATATGCAGGGTTTGGCCAGAAATGAAAATGACAGGAGTGGAAACTCCATATGGTCAAGCACGTAGGAAAAATAGCATTTTTGGCGCCAGTCGTGTGAGTCATGAGCCAAATATGTGAGCGAAATTTTCAGACAGTTGTGGACACAGCGGGCAGAACACAGAATGATAATCCGACGGTCGTGGGATCGAGTCTGTATCCGGAAACTGTTTTTTTTTTTTGTATTTTCAGTTTTCATGTTGCTTACGTTGCAAATAAATCGATATAATGCTCACTATATCGTCTTTATTAATACTTTTATAAAAGGCATGAAAAGTAAAGGTCAACGAAAATTTGAGATTGCAAGTACATTTCCAGGAATGGATTTAACACGTGCACGAGAACTTTCGTTTTTTAAAAAATTAGACTTTTTTATTCTTTTACATTTGATGATTTACATGTGCTGGGGTGATATTAATCGTAAAAGCAGGGTAAGCAGTAATTTTCTTGGCATTCTGCACGCGTTATAAACGGCGCAGTTTTGCAATCACAAGTTTTCTACAGAAAAGCAAACTTGATTTACATTCATAAAAGCTCCTCTCTCATCCCAGTGTGACAGCAAATCACGCATAACCCATCTTTCACCAAATATTGGCTATGGAACAGATTTTTACGCTGTTTTCTCGGGCTACTGTTTCTTTTTCTCTCGATAAGAGCAATTTTGAATCTTTTTGATCAAGTCTTTCCCTGACTATAAAAATGGACATCGCAGGGTTGCACAAGCAAGTTCGTTTTTAGGGGGCGGATCACTTTTATACTGCATGATGACATATTGGAAAGAAATTTAAAAATCCAAGACGGTGCATTGTCATGCTGGTGGAAGTAGGTCAGTTGTGCTAAATACAGAATACTGCCCCTGCTCGCCTGGGTGTTAGGCGAGCAGTGGTAGTTTCATCTGGTGACTTCAGTTTTATATTTTATGGAAAGAACAACCATGAGAGCAGTTTTTTTATTATTTTTTATTGGTTGTGACAATGATTTTATCAGATGTTCTGCCTCGTATGCCATGATGTCCATATGGTTTTATAAATGTTAATCCACGTTTTGGATCTGATGATGGCACCTTGAGAGTGCTGAAACCGGTCATCTAATAAACGATTGAAGCAATCGTGGCTTTTCAATTATTTTAATAATACTAGCAGACTCCGATATAGCACACATACATACATACCTACACACACATTAACCCATCACCAGCATTGTGAACTTCGTGTCCCAAGAGATACTTGACATTATCGTCAAAGAGCGGTTTAACATACCTTTGCCACAGACTGAGGTTCTCCATGGCCATCAATATCGCAGTATACAAGCCACGCAGATTCGTGGCATTTGGACGTTTTAAATATAGCCAATGTGTTGGGCCCTGTGATAACTTGTTTTCTACTACCTTGTTTCAACTACATCTATATCTACACAAACCACGATACGATACATGGCGGACTACATTTTGTACCACTAGTAGTCATTTTCTTTCCTGTTCCACTTGTAAACAGAGCAAGGGAAAAACGACTGTCTAAAAGTCTCCGTACTAGCCCCAACTTCTCGCATCTTACCTTCATGGTCCTAACGCGAAATGTGCGTTGGCGGCAGCATAATCGTTCAGCAGTCGGCGTCAACTGCCGCTTCTCTAAATTTTCATAATAATGCCTTGCGGAAAGAGCATCGTCATCCCTCCAGGGATACCCATTTGAGTTCACAAAGTATCTCCATAATACGTGCGTGCTGATCGAACCTACCGGTAACGAATCAAGCAGACCGCCCCCAACTGCTTGAACGTCTTCCTTTAATCTGACCTAGTGAGGATCCAAAACACTCGACAGCGTTCAAGAATGGGTTGCAGTAGCGTTGTATACACCGTCTCCTTTATAAATGAGCTACACATGCACAAAATTCTCCCAATAAAACGAAATCGAGCATTCGTCTTCCCTACTACCAACCTGATGTACTCGTTCCATTTCATATCACTTTGCAATGTTATGCCTATATATTTAACGTTTGTTCTATTCATCCGCATTAACTTACATTTTTCTACACTTAGAGCAAGCTGCCATTCAACACACCAACTAGAAATTTTGCCTGAGTCCTCCTGTATATTCCTTCAATCACTCAACGACAACACCTTTCGTACATCACAGCATGATCAACAAACAGCCATCCTATCCGTTAGGTCATTTATGTATATAGAGAATAAAAGCGGTCCTACTACACTTCCCTGGGGCATTCCTGACCATACCCTTGGGTCTGATGAATGCTCGCTGTCGAGGACCACGTACTGAGTTCTGTCACTTAAAAATACTTCAATCCATTTACATATCTGGATACTTAAACCATATACTCGCACCTTCGTCTACAATCTGCTGTAGGACACCGAGTCAGATGCTTTTGGGGAATCTTGGAGTATGGAATCTGCCTGTTGCCCTCTATCTATGCTTTGCAGCATACAGTGTGAGAATAGGGCAAGCTCAGTCTTACATAAGCGATGCTTTCTAAATTCGTGCTGATTTGTGGGCAGAAGCGTTTCTGTCTCAAGGCAGTTTATTGTGTATAGATATGTGATGTCTGTTCTGTCGGACATGACCGACAAAGCAGACAACAGTGGTGGTACAGCTGCCGTAAAGAAACTGTATTACGAAAACTCAGGACTTCAGCCACTTACAGGCACTAAAATAAACCAATGGTGAAGGTCGAAAATTTGTGCCGGTCTGGAACATGGATGCTCTGCATCTCTAGAATGGTTGCTCTAACTGCATCGGCCATCCAGACACACACTCCATCCAATCGAAGTTCTCAACCTGTCACGCACACGCAAGTAGCGCCCGCATCCATTATCCTCACTGCTCGTAGCATTCACTAAGTCCCGCAGGGTTATGAAGATACGATGCATCCGCACATAAAGTACCTACAGCCATCCTGGATCATTCCTCACACAAAAAAATGGTTCAAATGGCTCTGAGCACTATGGGACTTAACACCTAAGGTCATCAGTCCCCTAGAACTTAGAACTACTTAAACCTAACTAACCTAAGGACATCACACACATCCATGCCCGAGGCAGGATTCGAACCTGCGACCGTAGCAGTCGCGCGGCTCCGGACTGAGCGCCTAGAACCACTAGACCACCGCGGCCGGCATTCCTCACACACAAATAAAGAAAAGATGTTATGTGGACATGTGTCCGGAAACGCTTAATTTCAATGTTAGAGCTCATTTTAGTTTCGTCAGTATGTACTGTACTTCCTCGATTCACCGCCATGATTTCATACGGGATACTCTACCTGTGCTGCTAGAACATGTGCCTTTACAATTACGACGCAACATGTGGTTCATGCACGATGGAGCTCCTGCACATATCAGTCGAAGTGTTCGTACGCTTCTCAACAACAGATTCGGTGACCGATGGATTGGTAGATGCGGACCAATTCCATGGCCTCCACGCTCTCCTGACCTCAACCCTCTTGACTTTCATTTATGGGGGCATTTGAAAGCTCTTGTCTAGGCAACCACGGTACCAAATGTAGAGACTTTTCGTGCTCGTATTGTGGACGGCTGTGATACAATACGCCATTCTCCAGGGCTGCATCAGCGCATCAGGGATTCCATGCGACGGAGGGTCGATGCATGTATCCTCGCTAACGAAGGACATTTTGAACATCTCCTGTAACAAAGTGTTTGAAGTCACGCTGGTACGTTCTGTTGCTGTGTGTTTCCACTCCATGATTAAAGTGATTTGAAGAGAAGTAATAAAATGAGCTCTAACATGGAAAGTAAGCGTTTCCGGACACATGTCCACATAACATATTTTCTTTCTTTGTGTGTGAGGAATGTTTCCTGAAAGTTCGGCCGTACCTTTTTGTAACACCCTGCATATAATAGAGAGAGAGAGAGAGAGAGAGAGAGAAGGTATATTCTCGAATCCTAACACATATCTAATTTTTTATCCTAAACTCTCTCTTTTATGGCTTTAACAATTAGCTCTGTTCCTCGTTGCATTTCGTCTGGGTGAGAGCATTTAGAGATATGAATTTTACCTTCCGTGAAATCTTCTCGGGTGATCAGCCGAGTAAAGGCGTCGTCTTCTCGCAACGTTTCGAAGGGTTTCGTACCAATCATCTTCAAGCGAAGATGGTACGAAACCCTTCGAAACGTTGCGAGAAGACGACGCCTTTACTCGGCTGATCACCCGAGAAGATTTCACGAATGGAATACGCCGAGAAAGTCTCAAATCACATTTATGAATTTTACCTCTTATTTCCTGAATTAAAGTGTTGTTAAAATACTCCACATTTTCTTGTGTGTACACTATAGCACTTCTGCTACAAATTCTTGGGGAACGTCAGTGTGGAACTTTAAGTTTACAACTTTTGCAAACGAGAGCCCATTAAATTTTGTTATCCCATTGGTCGTAAACAATCGTCTGTTCTGCTGCTAGGTGCACAACATCCAGTGCACCACATTTAGATGCAATTTAACCATCCTTTTTAAGCAGTCCAAATGGGAATGGAGGGTTATTGACAGAGTTTTCTTATGCCATTCAATGTAGTAAACATGCTCGAATCCATTATTTCTGGCTAATACTCCAACGTATGGCCACTTACCATTGATATTAACAGTAAATGCTGATAACTTATATTCTCCACTTGTAACCAGATTTCTCCATATACTGTGTACAAAGCAATATGTAGCTCTCGCCTGCACATCTACAATGGCTTCTTCTTCCTCCAATTGCTGCTTATGTTCTTTCTTTATGGCAACTGTTTTTACCATATTCTCCAGTTTTTGTTTTATGGCCTCAGCTTCTTCAATTTCCTGTTTTTTCTTTTCGTACGCTGCACTTAAAAAAGTAATTTCCATAATGGGGAATGGTTTACGAGGTGCGACGATAAAGTAATAAGACTGATGTGAAAAAAAAATTTGCTTACCATTTTAGTCAAGTTTAGTGTTGTTTCCTTCAAAGTAGTTCCCTTCTGATTGCACACACTTTTTCCAGCGCTTCTGCCATTGATGGTATATATATATAAAATTGGGCGCTACTTCCATGTGAGAGGTTGAAAATTTGGGTTGGACAGAAAGCATGTCCGGATGGCCAAGACGGTTCAGTGAACTATTCTAAAGAAGTGGAGCAACTGGGTTCGAGTTCTATTCTGGCACAAATTTTTAACTTCACCAGTGATTTAGTATCTGTAGACGGCTGAAATACAGAAATTTATTATATTAGAAATCAGAATGTGTTCAAGAATTATGCAGAAAAAACCGATGTTAAGGGTGCTAGTCTGTTCTTTTACCTTTATTATCCACAGGTGTGTGCTGCACTTTTTCCCATTCGCTGGACGAGAGATTCGCGACAAATGCAGGCTAAGTAAGAGCCCAATGTTGCAGAGTACTGTCTGTAAAATCGAACTGGGATTAACCACCTGTACCTGCTGACATATTTGTTTTCAATTCTTCCAGTTGCTTCCGTATGACATGGATGCCATTTTTTATGTCCTCCAAGTGGGAGTCTGTATGACAGTCAAACGACGTTATGTTTATATTATCCTCTTGTGTGAATGATTTCTTAAGTGTGAAATTTAAAACTTCGTCGTTCCTTCTGCTGTCTTCAACTGCCAGCGCACACTGGTCGACGAGAGACTGAATAGAAGCCTTCAACTCGCTTAGGAACTTTACGTATGACACGAATTTTCTCAAGTTCACGTTAAAATCTTTCGCTAAGGTATGACGGAGGAAGTCGTTTTATGCTTCACTCATTGCTCTTGTTACGAACGCGCGTATTTCTGCAAACTTTGCCTGTCATCATTTCCGCACTCATTTTTGAACCGAGAGTGCAACAATCTCTGTTTCCTCATTATTTTCCAGATTTGACTGTTAAACCACTGAGAGTCTTTTCCACCCTTAATTCACTTTCTTGGCGCATACGTCTGCAGAGCTCGATTTACAAGGCTTACCCATGGTCTCTCTACGTCCGTCATACTGGTGCTAAATGATATCCATTCATTGTCTAAGTGGGATGCTGACAACTGCTTATATGCTTTTTCTAGCATAAATACTCTCCTGGCCTTCTTGACAGATTTATTAGTAATTATCGTCGTTATGGTGATATCATGTTCACTAATCCCTGTTTCTATACTGACACTGTCGATGAGGTCAGACCTGTTTGTAGCTACAGGTCTAATATATTTCCATTGCATGTGGGTTGTCTAACTAGTTGTTCAAGGCAGTTTTCGGAAAACTTGTTCTGAAGTGCTTCACAAGACTGTCTGTCCGTACGATCTGCGTTGAATGCATAGACGTTCCCGTCTATACTCGGTAGGTTAAAGCTAGCTGATATTGAATGATGTGGGTATTTTCGCGATAATTATCTTGAATGACTATAAAATATTCACAGCGGAAACGAGTGACGGGTACAAAACATTCAAGTAACTTGAACCTAAACCTGTTATAGTGTCCAGATAACTTCACACTCAAATTCGACCTCAGTATAGACAATAGTTTTGTCAACTGTAATTGACTCTTTCCCTCTTATGGCATCTAATCTGCCTTTCCGGTGTACCTCCCATGAATTGCTAAATATTTCAGAGCTTTCTGGTTCGTGTTTCAGCTTCTCTAAGTCCCGAGGATAATTTGAGCGAGAGAAATTTTCTGGAGAGCAGTAAGTTGAGAAACTCTGTTATGAATACTTTGAGGACTTACTGTTAAAATTTTGACAGTCAAAGTGTCTCTACTTTGTACGTGATCTGATTTCGCTCTCTCGTTACCGACTGGTGAGCACCCATAAGTGGACCTGAAGCTACACGAGTAGCAGCTTCCTTTGTATGACTTGTGAAGGGTAGATAATACGACAAGGAATATTCTTGTGCAAAATCTTTGTTAGTTTCTAGACATTCATTTACACACAGAAAAATATTCTTTCTTTTTTGTTTGGCTAAGATTTAAAAATACCAAGCTTAATTTTTAACCTATAATTTATATCTGTACATGAATCATGCCTTTCTTTCTCCTGACAGTAATTTGAGAAGTTCAGAGAAGGTATATTCTCGAATCCTAATACATATCTAATTTTTTTTTCTAAACTCTGTCTTTTATGGCTGAGAGCATTTAGGGATATGAATTTTGCCTCTTATTTCCTGAATAAAAGTGTTGTTAAAATACTCCACATTTTCCTGTGTGTACACTATAGCGCTTCTGCTACAAACTCTTGGAGAACGTCAGTGTGGAACTTTAAGTTTACAACTTTTTCAAACGAGAGCCCATTAAATTTTGTTATTCCATTGGTCGTAAACAATCGTCTGTTCTGTTGCTAGGTGCACAACATCCAGTGCACCACATTTAGATGCAATTTAACCATCCTTTTTAAGCAGTCCAAATGGGAATGGAGAGTTATTGACAGAGTTTTCTTATGGCATTTAACATAGTAAAAATGCCCGAATCCATCATTTCTGCCTAATACTCCACTGCATGGCCACTCACCATTGCTATTAACAGTAAATGCTGATAACTTATATTCTCCACTTGTAACGAGATTTCTCCATATACTGTGTTCAAAGTAATATGTAGCCCTCGCCTGCACGTCTACAATGGCGTCTTCTTCCTCCAATTGCAGCTTTTGTTCTTTCTTCATGGCAACTGTTTTTGCCATATACTCCAATTTTTGTATTTGGCTTCAACCTCTTCAATTTTCTGTTTTCTTTTTCGTACACATAAACCATAACTGCACTTAAAGAAGTAATTTCCATAATGAGGAATGGTTTAAGTCTGTGCTACACATTGATTCCTTGTTCTTAGCAGTAGTGGGATGACATTATTCATGGCAACCAGAACTAATTTGGAACTGTCTATATCTGGTGGTATTGTGGAGAACAATGTCCTGGATTGTGAGTAATATGTTTCTCCTGCTTCAGTATAGCACTTCTATGTAATACTTGCGTCGTCTGTGCTGGAGACTGTGTTAAGAATTTACATATAGTTTTTACAGATAGACACTGAAAACTGTATGCAGATAGAAAATAGTTTATAAGCTTCACTCATTTTTGAGTGTCTGGAAGACCTCCTTGTACACCAATATTATTATCACCCCAGTAAGCAAACTACAGAACATTGTTAAAAACCACACAGCAGCTGTTCTGTTGTTCAGTAAATTATTCGTTAATTGACACCACGTGAAAGCAATTGGTACAGATTACAGCACAGCACATTGTAAAGACTGTTTATGTTTAATTCATTTAAATTGCCTTGCACAGGGTCAAACACATGATCCATTATGTAGCTGTATATTTTAACCTCCAACGTGGTAATACCATGTTCTTTAGCCAAGAAAAACATAAAAGTTTCGCATAGACGCATGTCTGGACACCTAAGGTGGTTAAATATGCCTCCTGGGTTTGCGATTTAACATATAAATTTGTTATGTACAATAGGAGCTCATCGACATTAACCGGTCAGTCCCAACTGTGTTATCAGCGACTACAATCACATTTCTGTTTCCCTGGCAGTCCCCTTCCAAGCATATTTCGCGGTTTGATATTAAGTAGTAAGTAGTCGCACACCTCCATTTTGTTAAAAATCCCGGCAAAATCTTGCATTATGTCCAAATCCAAAAGGCAATAGTAGTCTACACATGGCTGCTGCACTATCCCAGGCCGTTCTTCTACTACAAAACACATTGTAACGCCGGCTAATTCCATTTTATATGGTAAAGCCACAAGATTTTCGTATTTCTTCGAAGTTGATTACATTGCTTCCTTACCGGTTTTTCCCAATATTCCTATTGCTGTTGTATTGTTGTTTCCGTGTAGGAGAAATGGCAGCTTTGCTTTGACATCATGTTTCACTGTAACAAACACTCATGTCTCCTTCTTTAACATTACACACTGTCCCTTTTCTAATTGTTCATGACACTCCAGGGTCTTGTTTTCTTCCCTAAAAGTAGAGGGATGTTTGGCACATCAGAGGAAGTTATGTTGACACTTTCCACTTCTCTGTCCTTCAAAAATCCTAAAAAGTCTCCTACTTACTATCTGCATGAAAAGCAATTGAAACTAGTTAGCTGAAAGCCAAGCAACCCTCGTTTTGTACCTATATGAATAGTAGCTTGAGGGGAAACATGTTAAATAGGTCAGCAGACTAGCACCCTTTGCCTAAATGACAGGCAGGGACCTGCAGGGGAACAAACACCTTTCGTCTGGAACTGGTACAGGGGGGAGGTGGGGGAGGTGTCTCTGCTCTTTGTTCCAGAACCACAGGCTTGGACCTGTAGATCAATAAACACTCATTGTCTCAGGGGGAAAACCCAGGAAATCTGACGTCATAGAGACTGTGCCAGATTTCTAGTACAGACTTCATGGATGGCCATCTTGCATACTGACGATATAGAGCCTGCGCCATATTTTACATAAGGAATTTGGCCTTTGTCTAATGGGGGAGGTAAGAAATCCAATAACTCATCTATCACATCAGCGCTGGCACACTTTTTTCCCAAACCACCCACTGCCTACTCACTTTGGAAGTAACATAAAAATTAAGAATAAAAGACGCGGTTCCAGACACAGACTCAATCCCACGACCATCGGATTTTCGTTTCGTTCTCTTTCACTGCGCCAACCGCGCCCTGGAAAGTACGCTGACATAAGAGGCTCATGCCTCGCCCACCCCGCCCCAAAAATATTTTTACTGAACGCCTGGCCATCTAGAGCTCTCACTTCTGTCACATTAATTTCTGACCAAACCCTCCATATACAGGCTTTCCATTATAAAAGTTCCAGTTTCAAAACACTGTAGAAAGGAACCACTGCTCAGAATGATTTCAAATTTGACCAGCATATTATTGCTGCAGGTGGAAACGTCATGGAAAAAAAAATTGACTAACGCACACCACACCAGCAGATGTATGGCACACGGTTGTTCCTCAGTTTGCGTCCAAGATGCCCAGCATGACTGTCTCCATGAAAGATCGTGTGTTGCTGGTGAAGCTCTTTTACAAGAACGGTGACTGTGACCCAATAGCCCTGTAGAAGTCCCAGACATTCAAGGATAATAAAAAATACATTGTTCCGGTGTCTTCTAAGGGTCTGGAGAAAAAGATCACAGAATTCGAAAAGACAGAAGCTTTTGAAGTGTAATGTGGCAGAGGGAGGAAAGCAGTTCATCTGACATCTGTCGAAGATGTGGCCACAGCATTGCAGGAACGATCAAGTGGTGGTGTGCAAACATACAGTGCGTAAGGAATTTCTCGAACGTTGGATACGAGGTCTATTAGAAAAGTATCCGAACTCTGGCCAGGAAAAAAAAGAAAAAACTGGGTTACCTAGAGCTTTGGACACCTAATCACCCTGAAAGTATCCAGAATGAGATTTTCACTCTGCAGCGGAGTGTGCGCTGATATGAAACTTCCTGGCAGATTAAAACTGTGTGCCAGACCGAGACTCGAACTCGAGACCTTTGCCCTTCGCGGGCAAGTGCTCTGCCAACTGAGCTACCCCAGCACGACTCACGCGCCGTCCTCACAGCTTTACTTCTGCCAGTACCTCGTCTCCTACCTTCCAGACTTGACAGAAGCTCACTTGGTAGAGCACTTGCCCGCGAAAGGCAAAGGTCCCGAGCTCGAGTCTCGGTCCGGCACACAGTTTTAATCTGCCAGGAAGTTTCACCCTCAAAGTAGTTCCCTTGGGACCCACACATTTCTCTCAGTGGTGCCACCATTGTTGGAAGCATGCCAAAAAAGCCTCTTTCGGAATGGAGTTTAGCTCGGCTGTCGTTGCTGCCATAATGTCCTCTGTTGTCTGAAATCACGTTCCTTTCAATGGCCTCTTGAGTCTGAGGAACAGTCAGAAGTCGCAGGGGACCATAACAGTTGAGTAAGGAGCCTGCTGAAGCACAGGAACCTGGTTTTTCGCCAAAAACAGTCTGAATCAAGTGCGAGGAATGTGCTGGAGCATTGTTGTGATAGAGGCACCAATTTCCTATTGACTGCAAGTCCGGCCTCTTGCGCCACACGGCATCACGTAGGTAATGGAGGACATCCCTGTAGCACTCTTTGGTGATTGTTTGACCCTGTGGTGCATACTTGTGATGTATCGCACCACAGGGGTCAAATAAAGCAGTCAGTATCGCTTTGACGTTGCTACGCGCTTGTGGGCCTTCTTTGGTCTTGGTGACGAGAAACGTTTCTACTGTGACGACTGGGATTTTGTTTACGGGTCGTACTCATAGTACTAGGACTCATCACCAGTGTTTATGGTGTTTCCGAAGTCAGAGTCGCTGTTTCTGGCATCCAGCATGTCCTGCGACACTTAAAAACGAAGTTGCTTTTGTTCCATCGTCAGCAGCCTCAGCATGAATTTCGCTGGCACTCTCTCAAAAAAATGGCTCTGAGCACTATGGGACTTAACATCTCAGGTCATCAGTCCCCTAGAACTTAGAACAACTTAAACCTAACTAACCTAAGGACAGCACACACATCCATGTCCGAGGCAGGATTCGAACCTGCGACCGTAGCGATCGCGCGGTTCCAGACTGAAGCGCCTAGAACCCAACGGCCACCAGCGGCCGGCGGCACTTCTCCATGGCCAATACTTTGGTCGCAGTGGAATGTGCCGAAAAAGTGCTGGTCTCTTCGGCAATTTCTCTGATAGTCACACGACGGTCCAACATCACCACAGCATTCACTTTTGTAATGACCTGGTCGTACAGCATGTTGATGGCTGACCGGAGCGTGGCTCGGTCTCTACCGATGTCTAGCCGTTTGTAAACTGGTTATAACATTCCTTTATCTGTGTAATGTCCATAGCTGAGAGCCATATGAATCTTCTGAATGGTTTCCACCTGGCTGTGGCCCCGTTTCTGGAAAAATTTGATGCAGTAGCGTTGCTCCAGTCGTTCCGTCATTTCCCTTGCAATGAAAAACTACGCACTACCTCATTCAGCTGCTGCTTGCCAGCAACTGATGCTATCGACAGATGGGAAAAATTCACGCACACGAAGGAACAATGACTATTGACATTAAAAAACGAAAAGTAGGTATATTAGAATGTCAGTGGTGTTTGTTGCAGGATTCTAGTGCGAATCGTTTGCGAGATATCATACATCACTTTGAAAAGTTTCCACACCGACACTTGTTGGTGCCATTCAACATGTGTACTTGCTAGGTACGATCCTGTTATATTTACTGGCGGTATGCTTGTGTGTTCCTTAAGTGCACTGCGAATTGCTAGTCGGTTAGTGTGTGACAGTCCAAGCAGTAGGTCGTGAGTGGACAATGGGATTTACCAATGCAGAAAAAGCTCATGTTCTATGAAGAGTGTAGGAAGAATGCAGTTTGTTCTTGTACAGTGTATGCAGCAACTTATCCCAGCAGACGTCAACCATCTCGGCAATTATTTACCAGTCCCTTCAGCCATTTAAGTGAAAGTGGTATTGTAAGACCTAGACAACGTAACAGAAGGAAGCAAGTGACGACAGTAGAGGGGTAAATTAATTTTGTTGCTGCTGCTGCAGTTGATCCACGTGTTAGCTCCCGCACAGTCGCAAAAGAGAGTGGCATAAGTCAGGCAAGTGGCCTACACATTCTCCAATGACATAGATTCCATCCCTATCCCATCTCTCTCCATCAAGAGCTGCATGGGAACGATTATGAGAACCGTACTAGAACTCTTCTACATGGGTATTATGACAGGCTTTTCCAGATGTATCATGTATCTTGTTTAGTGATGTAGCCACATTTACCAATCATGGCCAGGTAAACCACCGAAACATGCTCTATAGGTCTGCTGAAAATCCTCTTTGCCTTCGTCAGGTGGAACGTCAGCGTCCATGGAGCGTAAACATGTGGTGTGGGATAGTGAACTATTAGCTTGTTGGCCTGTTTTTCATAGATGGAACACTGAACGCCCACAAGTATCGCAGCCTCCTAACAGACCATCTTCCACAGATGCTAGAAGACGTTCCTCTGCAGACAACGAGGAAGCTGTGGTACAAACATCACGACTGTCCAGCCCATGGCGCACAAAGTACGACCGCCTATCTTCACAAATTGTTTCAAATGGTTGGACTGGACATAGACGACCTATACATTGGCCGGCTCGTTCCCCAGATTTGACACCCGTAGACTTTTTCCTGTGTGGAAGCTAAAACGCGCTGTCTACAAGAAAATACCAACTACACCCGATGATATAGGACAACGTATTACTGCTGCCTGCACGGACATGTCCGCCGACATTCTAACACATTTGCAGCAGTTGTTCCGTACCAGACTGGAAGTGTGTATTGCCGCTGTTGGTGTTCATTTTGAACACAATTTCAGCTGCCTCGTTCTGGGTCACAATCTACATAACTAGTGTGTACACTTGTGTTGTTCTTTAGTGTGTGCTATCACGGGTAATGTACGAATGTTGGTGTGGGAACTTTTCAAAATACCGTATCTCGCAAACGACTCGCACTAGAACCCTGTAACAAACACCACTGACTTTCTGATTTACCCGACTTGTAGTCTGTCAATGTCGACAGGTATTGTTTGATTTAAAAGAGTGCATGTTTGAACTTCTAAGTATTATTACAATCTGCTGATTGGCTAACAATACACACATCAGCAAAAGTTTTGCATCATCCATTTATATCGAAATTCATGGCACGAAAACAAAAACTGGCTCTGAGGCATAAGCATATATTCATCTACAATTTTCACAGCGCTCCTGAGCAACCTCAGTACGTGGTGGAACGTACCCTTGCTTGGATGCAAGCTTGATTCTGTCGTGCTGTACCATAATTGAGATCATTAAGTCAGCCCTGGTCCAAATTGCCCCAGTCTTCAGCGGAGATATTGTGTAAGTCGTGCAGAGTACTTGTTCGTTGGTCCCGGCGGAGGTTCGAGTCCTCCCTCGGACATGGGTGTGTGTGTTTGTCCTTAGGATAATTTAGGTTAAGTAGTGTGTAAGCTTAGGGACTGATGACCTTAGCAGTTAAGTTCCATAAGATTTCACACACATTTGAACATTTTGAACTTGTTAGTTGCCAAAGTCCAAAAACAACTCGTTTCAATTAAATTAATTCCATACATGTTCATTTGGGTTCATGCCCAGGGAACAGGTAAGGCACTCTATTCTGGAGATCTTAATACACTCCTGGAAATGGAAAAAAGAACACATTGACACCGGTGTGTCAGACCCACCATACTTGCTCCGGACACTGCGAGAGGGCTGTACAAGCAATGATCACACGCACGGCACAGCGGACACACCAGGAACCGCGGTGTTGGCCGTCGAATGGCGCTAGCTGCGCAGCATTTGTGCACCGCCGCCGTCAGTGTCAGCCAGTTTGCCGTGGCATACGGAGCTCCATCGCAGTCTTTAACACTGGTAGCATGCTGCGACAGCGTGGACGTGAACCGTATGTGCAGTTGACGGACTTTGAGCGAGGGCGTATAGTGGGCATGCGGGAGGCCGGGTGGACGTACCGCCGAATTGCTCAACACGTGGGGCGTGAGGTCTCCACAGTACATCGATGTTGTCGCCAGTGGTCGGCGGAAGGTGCACGTGCCCGTCGACCTGGGACCGGACCGCAGCGACGCACGGATGCACGCCAAGACCGTAGGATTCTACGCAGTGCTGTAGGGGACCGCACCGCCACTTCCCAGCAAATTAGGGACACTGTTGCTCCTGGGGTATCGGCGAGGACCATTCGCAACCATCTCCATGAAGCTGGGCTACAGTCCCGCACACCGTTAGGCCGTCTTCCGCTCACGCCCCAACATCGTGCAGCCCGCCTCCAGTGGTGTCGCGACAGGCGTGAATGGAGGGACGAATGGAGACGTGTCGTCTTCAGCGATGAGAGTCACTTCTGCCTTGGTGCCAATGATGGTCGTATGCGTGTTTGGCGCCGTGCAGGTGAGCGCCACAATCAGGACTGCATACGACCGAGGCACACAGGGCCAACACCCGGCATCATGGTGTGGGGAGCGATCTCCTACACTGGCCGTACACCACTGGTGATCGTCGAGGGGACACTGAATAGTGCACGGTACATCCAAACCGTCATCGAACCCATCGTTCTACCATTCCTAGACCGGCAAGGGAACTTGCTGTTCCAACAGGACAATGCACGTCCGCATGTATCCCGTGCCACCCAACGTGCTCTAGAAGGTGTAAGTCAACTACCCTGGCCAGCAAGATCTCCGGATCTGTCCCCCATTGAGCATGTTTGGGACTGGATGAAGCGTCGTCTCACGCGGTCTGCACGTCCAGCACGAACGCTGGTCCAACTGAGGTGCCAGGTGGAAATGGCATGGCAAGCCGTTCCACAGGACTACATCCAGCATCTCTATGATCGTCTCCATGGGAGAATAGCAGCCTGCATTGCTGCGAAAGGTGGATATACACTGTACTAGTGCCGACATTGTGCATGCTCTGTTACCTGTGTCTATGTGCCTGTGGTTCTGTCAGTGTGATCATGTGATGTATCTGACCCCAGGAATGTGTCAATAAAGTTTCCCCTTCCTGGGACAATGAATTCACGGTGTTCTTATTTCAATTTCCAGGAGTGTATGCTGAAGGAACGTGTTCATACATACGTTTTATTGTTATTGTTACAGACCATGGTCTGATGCTGGATGAGGGCATGCACGTGTTCCATGATGTACTGTTGCCTAACAGCAGCAGCAGCAGCAGGTTCGATTCCCGGCGGGGTCAGGGATTTTCACCTGCCTCGAGATGACTGGGTGTTTGTGTTGTCCTCATCATTTCATCATCATCCAGGAAAGTGGCGAAATTGGACTGAGCAAAGGTTGGGAAATTGTACGGGCGCTGATAACCACGCAGTTGAGCGCCCCGCAAACCAAACATCATCATCATCACCAGCAGCAGCAGCAGCAGCAGCAGTCACTGTTCACAGGATGTCTTCCCAACCTATCAGACCTGCTGTTGTTCAACTATGTTGAGTGACTGTAGGAAGGTACAAGACGATTTATACAAAATTTCCGGTTGGTGTGATGAATGGCAGCTACCACTAAATATCGAAAAATGTAAGTCAATGCAGATGAGTAGGAAGATCAAACCTGTAATGTTCAGATATATCATTACTAGTTTCCTGATTGACACAGTCACAGTCTTGGTGTTTGAACCATTTCACGAGACTAGCCCTCCAGATACAGCAGCAAGTCGCTGTGCGCGTCATGCAAATTGGTGAGATATACCAGGTCAGTCTCCAAGACATATTCTTCACCAGTATTCGCAGCCATACGGTGGATCTTCTTTTCCAGTTTGCCATTCCCTTTGGACCGCCACCAGGACCTTCCAGACGGCAGGGATTGTTACATGGCATGCCCATACATATTTTTTACAGCCAAGTAAAGGATTTAGCTCAATTGTTAGATGGCCTGTACTCCTTCTCACCCGTTCATGAGTTATTCACCTTGGTGTACTTGTGCATGCACTGGCAAAGTGCCTTGCGAATCTCAGACTAAAAAAAGCAATATATCAAAGTCAGTCAACAGTTTGACATTGATACATGTCTTTTTTAACATTGCATCCCATGAAAGCCCTCGGGCAATGTAATAGAAGGCAGGATCCAGATTGCACATGTCCATGCATACACTTTGGAATTTCTTGAAAATGTCTGTGAGGAGTTGCACATTTCTCTCCATTTGCAATTTAGCATATCCCTCTAAATCAAAGATGTTTAACTCCACCCAAACATTCATCATAGTGCCTAGACTTCACATCCATTCCGGCAGTGCACGCACGTTGGCTGGCGAATGTGGTTATACCGGGCAACATGGTTGCATGGAGTCTCTTCATCAAATCTAGGTATTTGTAAGGGAAGACTCCCTTCTTTATCACAAGCTGAAACTTTGCATCATCGGGACATGCATTTCGGGTGATATGCATATCCTCCTGGTGCATTATCTCAGCAAGTTTCTGAAGAGATGCTTGCATGAAACGTAGAGAATCGACGAAGTGGGATGTTATTTTTTGTTTGATTCGTTTGGAAAATAAGATGTAGTTTTCTACATTGTCAGATATGACATTGACCTTATCATCTTTTTAGTGTAATTCACAAAAGTGCTCAACGGGAAAGTGAGCATTATACCCTCTCGAATTATGGAAGCAGACGAGTATATGTCATGATAGTTTGTATTTCAAGTTGCAATCATTTTGATCTGGACCGCAGAAGTTTCCCCGTCAGATGACAGTGGTCTCTAAATGGAGTTTCCACATAGTCAACAGACTATCTGCATAAAGCATGATTCCCCTGGGAGTTGATCATACAAATGTTGTTGCGAAAAATCTCATCAACACTCACTGCAAGTTAGTGGTTTATGATGAGAGCTACAGCATCTCTATCCATTGGCAGCCCACAAATTTGACATTCAACTCCCTGCTCATATAAAACATCATTCTCCTGAAAAAAATTTCATCGACATTCACTGCAAGTTTTTCGAGCTCAGAGAGCAAACATCTCGCAGGATTATCCATAACATATGATTCTGATTTGTTGGGACTGGACTCATATGAGCATACAACTTGATATAGTTCCACATACAGTGTGTGTCATTCTGTGAAAGTGGTATGAGAGGCTGTGCGATCACCTTCACAATGCACCACAGGATCTACAATCCACGCAAAGTCAGCGTATACAACGGAAGGACAGCATACCTGTTGGTGGGCATTTTTAAACTTCAAGAAATTTTTATCCTCAGAAGGCAGTTCCACACGTACTAGTTCCTGACTCTAGCAGTCAATAAGATATAAATACTCACTCTCAGTAAGGGGTTCATTAATAATAGAACTGTGTTATTAGTTAGAATTCAGTCTATTATGCTAAATGAGAAAATTGAAATGGTTTACATTTATGGAGAAAGTGGCAGTTATGCAGTAATGCTGTAACCTTTTATGCTTAATGTTTTCCAAACGGAGTGCGATCATCGTCCTCTTTTTGTCATGTTGTTCGACAGTTCTCCACTGAGGGAACTGTACAACCAAAAAAAAGGTACCGTCAAAGAATATTTGCTGGGGAGAATAGGCCACTGTTTGGCGAATTTTCAAACGTAGAAAATATCATCAAATTCATCTTTCCTTCCATCAAGAACTTCATGGTGATGATTTTCATAACCAAGTCATATATTGTCAGTGGTTGCTTCGCCATATACAGAGAGACCATAGTATCATTGGTCAAGTATTGTTCTCTGGAGTGTTGACCTTCATGAACCATGGCGATTTCACGAAACAACATGCGTTATTGTAGTGTGGGTACAGCGTCCATGGAATGTGAATGCTTTGTTTGAAATAAATGGTGAAAAACTCACTGATCCATTCTTTATCAATGACGCCTTAAATGATACAAATATCGAACATTCTTGGAGGATGATCTTCCAGTACTGCTTGCATACCTTCCTTAAACTTGAGGCATGCAGAGTATTTTCAACATGATGGTTATCGCAGCACGTTATTCTGTAGCAGCACAGGAAGTGTTAGATCACGTGCACAACTATTGGTGGATCGAAAGAGGCAGTCAAGTGTCTTGGCCTGCAAGATCGAAAGATCTTACATCACATGTGCAGTTACATGAGGTGTGGAGTTTATAATTAAGTGCCAACAATGCGCGATGAAATTAAGTTTAGCCTTGGGAAGTCGGAACTGACTGTTCCGGAATCTACATCTACATCCATACTCCGCAACCTACCGGAAGGTGTGTGGCCGAGGGCACCTTGAGTACCTCTGTCGGTTCTCTCTTCTATTCCAGTCTCGTATTGTTCGTGGAAAGAAGGATTGTCGGTATGCTTCTGTGTGGGCTCTAATCTCTCTGATTTTTTCCTCATGGTCTCTTCGCGAGATATACGTAGGAGGGAGCAGTATACTGCTTGACTCTTAGGTGAAGGTATGAAACTTCAACAAAAGCCCGTACCGAGCTACTGAGCGTCTCTCCTGCAGAGTCTTCCACTGGAGTTTATATATCATCTCCGTAACGCTTTCACGATTACTAAATGATCCTGTAACGAAGCGCGCTGCTCTCCGTTGGATCTTCTCTATCTCTTCTATCAACCCTATCTGGTACGGATCCCACACCGGTGAGCAGTATTCAAGCAGTGGGCGAACAAGTGTACTGTAACCTACTTCCTTTGTTTTTGAATTGCATTTCCTTAGGATTCTTCCAATGAATCTCAGTCTGGCATCAGCTTTACCAACGATCAACTTCATATGATCATTCCATTTTAAATCACTCCTAATGCGTGCACCCAGATAATTTATGGAATTAACTGCTTCCAGTTAATGACCTGCTATTTTGTAGCTAAATGATAAGGGATCTATCTTTCTATGTATTCGCAGCACATTACACTTGTCTACATTGAGATTCAATTGCCATTCCCTGCACCATGCGTCAATTCGCTTCAGATCCTCCTGCATTTCAATACAATTTTCCATTGTTACAACCTCTCGATACACCACAGCATCATCTGCAAAAATCCTCAGTGAACTTCCGATGTCATCCACAAGGTCATTTATGTATATTGTGAATTGCAACGGTCCTATGTCACTCCCGTGCGGCACACCTGAAATCACTCTTACTTCGGAAGACTTTTCTCCATTGAGAATGACATGCTGCGTTCTGTTATCTAGGAACTCTTCAATCCAATCACACAATTGGTCTGATAGTCCATATGCTCTTACTTTGTTCATTAAACGACTGTGGGGAACTGTATCGAACGCCTTACGGAAGTCAAGAAACACTGCATCTACCTGTGAACCCGTGTCTGTGGCCCTCTGAGTCTCGTGGACGAATAGCGCGAGCTGGGTTTCACACGACAGTCTTTTTCGAAACCCATGCTGATTCCTACAGAGTAGATTTATAGTCTCCAGAAAAGTCATTATACTCGAACATAATACGTGTTCCAAAATTCTACAACTGATCGACGTTAGAGATATAGGTCTATAGTTCTGCACATCTGTTCGACGTCCCTTCTTGAAAACGGGGATGACCTGTGCCCTTTTCCAATCCTTTGGAACGCTACGCTCTTCTAGAGACCTACGGTACACCACTGCAAGAAGGGGGGCAAGTTCCTTCGCGTACTCTGTGTAAAATCGAACTGGTATCCCATCAGGTCCAGCAGCCTTTGCTCTTTTGAGCGATTTTAATTGTTTCTCTGTCCCTCTGCCGTCTATTTCGATGTCTACCATTTTATCATCTGTACGACAACCTAGAGAAGGAACTACAGTGCAGTCTTCCTCTGTGAAACAGCTTTGGAAAAAGACATTTAGTATTCCGGCCTTTAGTCTGTCATCCTCTGTTTCAGTACCATTTTGGTCACAGAGTGTCTGGACATTTTGTTTTGATCCACCTACCGCTTTGACATAAGACCAAAATTTCTTAGGATTTTCTGCCAAGTCAGTACATAGAACTTTACTTTCGAATTCATTGAACGCCTCTCGCATAGCCCTCATCACACTACATTTCGCTTCGCGTAATTTTTGTTTGTCTGCAAGGCTTTGGCTATGTTTATGTTTGCTGTAAAGTTCCTTTTGTTTCCGCAGCAGTTTTCTAACTCGGTTGCAGTACCACGGTGGCCCTTTTCCATCTCTTACGATCTTGCTTCGCACATACTCATCTAACGCATATTCTACGATGGTTTTGAACTTTGTCCACTGATCCTCAACACTATCTATACTTGAGACAAAACTTTTGTGTTGAGCCGTCAGGTACTCTGTAATCTGCTTTTTGACACTTTCGCTAAACAGAAAAATCTCCCTACCTTTTTTAATATTTCTATTTACGGCTGAAATCATCGATGCAGAGCCGGCCGAAGTGGCCGTGAGGTTCTGGGTGCTGCAGTCTGGAACCGAGCGACCGCTACGGTCGCAGGTTCGAATCCTGCCTCGGGCATGGATGTGTGTGATGTCCTTAGGTTAGTTAGGTTTAATTAGTTCTAAGCTCTAGGCGACTGATGACCTCAGAAATTAAGTCGCATAGTGCTCAGAGCCATTTGAACCATCATCGATGCAGTAACCGCTTTACGATCGCTGATTCCCTGTTCTGCGTTAACTGTTTCAAATAACTCGGGTCTGTTTGTCACCAGAAGGTCTAATACGCTATCGGCACGAGTCGGTTCTCTGTTTAACTGCTCAAGGTAGTTTTCAGATAAAGCACTTAAAAAAATTTCACTGGATCGCCGATCCGCACAAACAATACTTAGTATTGACTGTAATGAATGTAATTGTAGGGCCTGGTATTCTTACTTGGGCAGCGAGCAACTTTCATTGATAGGCTGTATACAAATTTTTTGTGAACTGATATTTACACTTTCACCTCGTGACGAGCGCTCTTCCTCGTATCTTTCCTTTTCAAAGTTACGTTACAAAATGCTTCTAAACCTTTTTGTCTCACTTCTGTCACTGCATTTGCATTATCTAACGCGCATCATCCTACAACACACTAACATAAACTCAATGCATTGTTTGAAAGCTGTTTTTCGAAATAACCAATGTACGGTAAGATCTGAACGAGAGAACAAGAATATCTAACCAGGCTTAGTAAAACCGGCGTAGTGCCGGCAGGGGATACTAGTTGGTGAAGGTGACGTGGTCAAACAAGAGAGGCTTAAATACAAGCATGGAATACATAGACTGAGATGGAACTTGAGGGAGAAGGTGAATGGAAGCGAAGGAAGCGAGGGGGAGAGCAAAAAAGAAAAAGCATCAAAGAAGACAGCAATTTGTGCTCTTTAGCTAATTATGATGTGCACTTACTACAGGATCAAAAGTGAAGGGAATTTAGTTCAACTTAATTTAGAACTAACTGATGTTACCCAAAGATATATACAGTTTTCAAGTTACGAGAAAACCGCTGGACGAAAACTTTTTCTGTCCCTACGTTTCCGGAGGAAATTAGACGCGGCAAAGTTGAAACTAATAACCAGAAGGCCAAAAAAATATAAAAGAGTAAATTTTCAGAACTTCTTCATAATTGCCTCTGACCATACTGACCTCGATGTCGATAAGGCGTTAAACCTTAACCTTCCTTTTTTTTTTTTTTTCAAAACTGCCCACAGAGACACTTTTCCTGTGAGCAGGTAATAGAGTTATGTGAATGCGTGTGTCTGTTCTTTCGGACATGCCCACGCGACATCCTCAGCTGCGATACATATTATGTATGTTGAAGGTGGAGGAGGGAGATGCAGCTGATATCATTAGCTCCTCTGTTTTCCTTTCTCTCCCTCCACCTACAATATACGAAAGAAAAAAGTGTGCTGCAGTGGAGAGATTTTTTACCATGTACTCTGCGTCATCTTACACAGTTTTCCACACATTTCTAATTATCAGATGTATCATTTCTGTAATATGGTCCTCGCTGCACAGTCTGTATTCCAGATGGAACTAAAATAAGAAAAAAACATAGTCGCAACGAATTCTGTTGCAAATTTGTTCACATAAAAATGCCACTAGCATACATACCATATTAGGCCATCGAATAAATGTTTTAATCAGATGGTTTGTTGCTTCAAATGTAAGTTTCTAGCAGACACAGTATCTCTGTAGAATCGTTAACTCATGGTGAATGATTCAGACATCCATTTTAGGCAGCACGTTGTAGCGATTAATTGGATGCTTCTTGTTATACGAGACAGCCAGAGCAAAAATTAAGAATATTTTTGTCTTAATGTTTTTGTTTTGCAGGTGATTATATATTGAACTGAATACAGTCAACTCAAGCATGTGGAAGTCGTCAAATATCATAAGTCGATGGTTAGAAGAATTTCGACTATTTTAAATGGATTCAATGTCACTGAAAGTGGCACTTCATGATTACTCCGTCCTTACGACTTGGGAGCCCTTCGTTACGTAAAGCATCTATTTTGAGACGATGCGAGCCATCCATAGCGAGAAACACACTCCCTCGAGCTGCACAGCATCCGCTCCAAATGTAGAACAACTTGGAAGCGACAGTCTAACAACGGTCGATATGCGATAAGACGCCATTGCTTTTGTTATTTTCTTAGCGTGCTCTCTTTTTCTGTAGCTGGAGTCGACATTTTTATTTGTGGTGCAACGCAGTCATTGGTCGACCGGCGGCACGCGCGCATCTGGTACAAACCGGAAAGGCTTTGACCTTACCACCAACGATACCATTATCACCAGCGCCCTCACTGGGTCATTATCGGCTGAACCGCGCGCCAATAACACACGCCCAATCAGCCCACAGCCCTCTCCACAACCCGCAAACTGCGCAGTACTGCTTCAGAGGAAACAATAGTCATCTCACCGACCGTGCTTCACACTTCCTTTCTGTTTGCAAACAACAGAATTACAAAATGTAAACAATTATATAACAGTCCTGATCAAACAGCTACTCACACTTTCCAACAAATACACCATATTATTTCAGCACAAGAAAAACCTCATGGGCTGTCCAGCCTAACTGCAAATTTTGGATTCTTTTTTTTTTCACTCATTTAGGTGATTCGCTGATTACGTTTCACGTTTTGTGCCACATAATGTATTCAGAATCACATGCGACTAATTCGAAGCAGAGGGAGACAGCTGATTCATAAAAACAATCCCCGAGGTTTAATCAACTGTCCCAAGTATCCTGAACCTGGTGGATCGCTACACCTAGATCGCCTGGAGCACAATCTGGAGCAGATTGCTCTCCCTAGAGGGCAAAGATGCGCCATCACACGTTCACATTATGTAAACCATGGTTCAAATGGTTCAAATGGCTCTGAGCACTATGGGACTTAACATCTGAGGTCATCAGTCCCCTAGAACTTAGAAATACTTAAACCTAACTAACCTAAGGACACCACACGTATCCATGCCCGAGGCAGGATTCGAACCTGCGACCTTAGCAGTCGCGCGGTTCCGGACTGAAGCGCCTAAAACCGCTCGGCCACCGCGGCCGGCCTTGTGAACCATGAAAGCAGCAGAACATTGCGGAATTATGCTCTGCTAACAAACTTTCAAATAATGCAATGCAGGATTTCACCATCGGTGTTTGCATCTTTGACTTTAGGCCGTGGTCCAAGCTATGTTTGTGTGACCAGTAGTTCGGCTTGCAGATTTTGTTTAAGTTAGGAAATAAATTAACTGTGCCTTCATGGCCTCTGAGGATGTCTCCACCATTAGGATACGTTAAACACAGAAACCTGACTTAGACCACGCTCTAATGTCCATATAACAAAAATCACCGAGGTTGCATGCAAACTTTCGTGTATCCTGAGATCGTTTCTGAGGCGCTAACATTAGCAAAGAATAATTTATGGTACTTTACTTGAGAGTAATTCGATGTTTAGGTGTCAAACACGCCTTTATGTAAGTTAGATTTTCATAGTCATTTCTGATAGAGTGAAATTAAATTGGATCACGTGTTGTTATAACAACACGAATATAAAATAACACTAGGGAACAGACTAACTGAACATATTGCTCTAGGAATAAGGCTATTGAGGGATGAAACTCACTTGGTTTGGTACAGTATCAATAAAAACGTATTGTTTTTGTAAATCAGAAGTCGTTTAACATGCTGCTGACAACAGACTATACAGATTTCCTTTACGGATTCTGCCTTTCTTTAGAAATGTCGTGAGACAACAGGTAGGTAACTTTTTTGCCCTCTTTCTGACCTTTGAGAACTCACCTATATTGGTGAAGGAAGATGAAGCAAGGGTCTCACATCAGGTTACTGCTCTGTAATAAGATACCAGAGACCATGAGTTCTTTATGTCAAAGCACTCGGTCAACGTTCCGAAACCTTCTGCCGTCTCTACTGCACAAAATTACTAACAATATTTAACACTTGCTGCTTGTTCTCCCTTTGCTTTATCCACTACGGTAAATAAATAAAAGTCGTAGACTTTTGCGGCGTCAAGGAGAAACCGTAACATAAAGAGTAACATGAGAGTGCCGGTTACTGTTGTCACAGAGAATGAAAGTTTCTTCTCAGTATTTGAGTTAAATTCGACTCCATCTTGTCTACTCATCATGTCCAAACGTATGGCACTGAAGTTCATCGGATCCGCAAAGCAATGATGATACGTTGATTTTATAAAGTTCTTTGTGACACCAGAAACAAATATCTTATTCTAAAGCAAAGTATCTACCGGTGGGATATTCGAGAAATGTTAACCCTGCGTGAGAGACTGAGACTTGAAAACTGAAGTCTAACTTTCACGGACGCGAGGAAATGAAGTAGGAGCGTCGCTTTTTTAGGTATATGTTAACGAGCATCAAATGTCACACATGTAATATAGATTATATACCGTCTTTTCCGACTATAGCAAAAGTCTTATTTATTTCATAGCATCTTCAGCGGTCACTGTAATAATTCAGTGTTTCTTACAAATCTTTCTTTCACGATCGTAAACAGTTCTCATGTTTTAAATTACTACTATTGAGCTGTGTAAAATTGCAAGTGTAATCATGGTATGTTGTTTCTTACTTCGATCTTAATGTTCTTGCACACATAGGTGTTCGATTTTGGTACACTGCATTTTCACTGACACTTTCGTTTTAATGTTGTGTAGGTGCATGTACGCCGTGTGTACTTCGTTTTAATGTTGTTGAATGTGAATGACTTTTCTGTCTGTGTGTGTGTGTGTGTGTGTGTGTGTGTGTGTGTGTGTGTAAGGGGACTTTATAGTGTCCAAACATCTGTGTGCTCAAACTGTTACTTTGCTAAAACTAATTTACAGTGATACTGTGGTGGGTGGTTGTGAGTAGGTATGTAGTGGATTGTTATTGACTTATTGTATGTTTTATTAATTTAATTGACGTTTGGCTGCTAAAGTTGTTTTCTAATTAATTATGTTTTTCTTTTCTCTGATCGATTTTCACTTTGGAAGTTTGCTTGTAGTGTTAGGACTTTTTTCTTTTTTTGCTAAATCTGATTATTTTCATGTTCGTTTCTATTGTGGTAGAGTGGTGGTTTTCTTCTCGGAAGTGTTCTGCAAATGTTGAATGGCAGGTGCCATATTTCCGTGGTCTTTCACATTCTTCATATCTTATTTTGAATGTTCTGCAGCTATTGTTATTCCTTACTTGTTAAGTGTTTTAGAAACTCTGTTGGCAAGTTTGTTGTCATATATATATATATATATATATATATATATATATATATATATGTGTGTGTGTGTGTGTGTGTGTGTGTGTGTGTGTGTGTGTGTGTGTACCAGCTTCTCTGTTAAGGTGCATTTTTGTGTCTGTGTTGTGTAGTAGTGGTTTTGTTAGTGTGTGTTTGTGTTGATTGTTGTAGACTCCTGGATTTCTGTGGCGTTTTGCTTTACATGTTTAGTTTGTTTTATTTTTATTCCTTTCTGTTTATCTTCTTTAATGTTGTAATTAGAGATACCTGGTATCTGTTTTTTTTTCGTCATGATGTGTAGCTCATTATTGTTTTTGTATTTGTCTAATGCTACTTTGTTTAATTGGAAGATAATGTATCTGAAAGCTACTTCTTTGTGAGACAGTGGATGGTTTGATGACTGGTGTCATATTCTGTCTGTTGTGGCGGTTTTTCTGTAAATACTGAGGGAGCGTTTTTTTTTTTCCTTTGTGATAGATATATCTAGCAATTTTATTTGCCCTTCTTGGCCTTTCTGTAAAGTGAACTTTGTTCCTGTGCAGTATGTTTACCTTTGCGTATAGTTTTTCTATCTTCGTTTCTGGTTTGTCAGTCAAGCAGATGTCATCTATGTATCTCCACGATTACAGAACAATGTATTTTCCTGGCACTATTTTTTGAAATATTCTTTCATCTATTTTGTTCGTGAAGATGTTTGCGACCTTTCTTGAAATGGGGGATCCTATTGGCAATCTGTCCACTTGAGTAGAATTCTTTATTAAATTCAAAGTAGTTTTGGTCAGTAATAATCTATGAAAGCCTTCTTATCTTCATGTGGCAAGTGATTGCAATTTCCTAGATCTTGTTTTATTACCTTGATTGTTTCGTTGACTGACATGCGGAGTGCATGTTTTCTGCATCAAATGTTAGCTGTATTCAGATTACACACGTCATTGATGTGGTTTACTTGTACCCCTGTGTTTTCACTGTTCTGTCATGTGTTTTGTACCGCTGTACAAAAAAGACAACATGCGTAGTTCAACCAAGCTGCATAAAATAGCAATAAATTATATACAAAAACCTTCTGTGTCAATCAGTCTATTTATTAATGAAAACCGTATCAGAATCCCTACAGTTGTGTCTGAGATTATAGCCTTCACATACAGACAGAAAAAAGTGACAGGGTGGATTAATGTATTATATGTATAGGTGAACATTTTGCTATGAAAAATATTTGTTCCCGATGGATTCCGCACAGTTTGACCGAAATTCGAAAACAAGTTCGTGTTAATTAGTGTAACAAAATGCTCGAAACATTCGAATGAGGAAATGCAAAACGTATACAGGGTGTTACAAAAAGGTACGGCCAAACTTTCAGGAAACATTCCTCACACACAAATAAATAAAAGATGTTATGTGCACATGTGTCCGGAAACGCTTAATTTCCATGTTAGAGCTCATTTTAGTTTCGTCAGTATGTACTGTACTTCCTCGATTCACCGCCAGTTGGCCCAATTGAAGGAAGGTAATATTGACTTCGGTGCTTGTGTTGACATGCGACTCATTGCTCTACAGTACTAGCATCAAGCACATCAGTACGTAGCATCAACAGGTTAGTGTTCATCACGAACGTGGTTTTGCAGTCAGTGCAATGTTTACAAATTCGGAGTTGGCAGATGCCCATTTGATGTATGGATTAGCACAGGGCAATAGCCGTGGCGCGGTACGTTTGTATCGAGACAGATTTCCAGAACGAAGGTGTCCCGACAGGAAGACGTTCGAAGCAACTGATCGGCGTCTTAGGGAGCTAGGGAGCACGGAACATTCCAGCCTCACTCGCGACTGGGGAAGACCTAGAACGACGAGGACACCTGCAATGGACGAGGCAATTCTTCGTGCAGTTGACGATAACCCTAATGTCAGCGTCAGAGAACTTGCTGCTGTACAAGGTAACGTTGACCACGTCACTGTAAGGAAAGTGCTACGGGTGAACCAGTTGTTTCCGTACCATGTACAGCGTGTGCAGGCCTATCAGCAGCTGATTGGCCTCCAGGGGTACACTTCTGCGAATGGTTCATCCAACAATGTGTCAATCCTCATTTCAGTGCAAATGTTCTCTTTACGGATGAGGCTTCATTCCAACGTGATCAGATTGTAAATTTTCACAATCAACATGTGTGGGGTGACGAGAATCCGCACGCAATTGTGCAATCACGTCATCAACACAGATTTTCTGTGAACGTTTGGGCAGGCATTGTTGGTGATGTCTTGATTGGGCCCCACGTTCTTCCACCTACGCTCAATGGAGCACGTTATCATGATTTCATACGGAATACTCTACCTGTGCTGCTAGAACATGTGCCTTTACAAGTACGACACAACATGTGGTTCATGCACGATGGAGCTCCTGCACATTTCAGTCGAAGTGTTCGTACGCTTCTCAACAACAGATTAGGTGACCAATGGATTGGTAGAGGCGGACCAATTCCATGGCCTCCACGCTCTCCTGACCTCAACCCTCTTGACTTTCATTTATGGGGGCATTTAAAAGCTCTTGTCTACGCAACCCCGGTACCAAACGTAGAGACTCCTCGTGCTCGTATTGTGGACGGCTGTGATACAATACGCCATTCTCCAGGGCTGCATCAGCGCATCAGGGATTCCATGCGACGGAGGGTGGATGCATGTATCCTCGCTAACGGAGGAGGTTTTTAACATTTCCTGTACAGTGTGTGAAGTCACGCTGATACGTTCTGTTGTTGTGTGTTTCCATTCCATGATTAATGTGATTCGAAAGGAAGTAATAAAATGAGCTCTAACATGGAAAGTGAGCTTTTCCGGACACATTTCCACATAACATATTTTCTTTCTTTGTGTGTGAGGAATGTTTCCTTAAAGTTTGGCCGTAGCTTTTTGTAACATCCTGTATACAACATCGTAACAGGAGACGAATCTTGGATATATTCGGGAGACCCGGAAACTAAGCAGCAGTCCCCAGTTTGGATCTTCCAAGGTGAAATGAACACTATAATAAAATAAGGAAAATCAGATCTAGCACGGAAAAATTTAAGTGTTCGTTTTTCCCGCCTGCTGATAGAGAGGGCAACGGTAGAGAAATACTGTTGCTTGAAGGTGGTTCGATGAACCTCCTCAAGGCACTCAATTGTGAATTGCAGAGTTGTCTTGCAGATGTGGATGAATATTCTATCCGTCGGGACAACTTCAAGAAATATAACATTAAAACAATTTGTACGAAAACATTTTTTTCTTTCACTGTTTTTGTAAAAACTTAAAAGGTCACACTCGTAGCAGCAGGTATAGGCACAGATGGTTCAATTGAAGGCGTGAATCAGGTATTTAGCGTGTGTATTCAATCGAGACCACAAGTTTTCCAGTGGACAAGATCTTCTCAAAATACTGTGAAATCGGCAGTCAAATTTGCTGTCATCGCGATTTAGAAGGCACTTCCGCAATAGCTTCCAAATGTTCCCTCATTTTTCATTTCATTTAAATAAATTGGAAGTCGGCCTGGACAATTTTTATTTCGGCTCAATCTATTGTGGTTAAAACTGTGTAATCACATAATTCTAACAGAATCAATGTCAAAATTTCAAGCACTGTAACGAAAACTAAATATTGCAATTCCAACGAGTAATACCTCAAACCGATGTTAGCTTATTAGCGTTAATTTATTTGTCCTCTATCCAAAGGCAAAACTCTCAAATCCTAGCAGTGGATGGAAGTGTTGTCACAAAGAGTTTCACGACAAGGAGATTGAAAAACTGTGCGCGAATATTCCCGCTTAAACTCAAAATTTCTCCCCATTGTGTTGAGGAAACAGGTCGTAAGCCGTCAATGATGGCGATAACTTCAGGTGGAACGTACACTGCTTGACACTTGCTAAGGAACAACTGCTGAAACGTCCCCTTTGAACAATTGTACACGACTGTGCTTAAACTGACACACAATATTTTTAGCGCAACGCAATCTGACTTTCAAAAATCCCTGCAAAAGAATGGCCCTGACTAACATTAATCTATACGTTTCACAAATCGCTTACCTCACAAAAATCTTGGTTACTCGAACTACTGCAATACGGCGAGCGCCACTACTGCCAGCTAAATAAAAGATTCAAACTACTGAAGGCACTAACTACTGATAGGCATAGTTAGCAAATGAAAGATTTTAATAGAGAACAAACAATGTATTTACCTTAATAGTGTTGAAAAAGCATAATATACAAAGCAGTTCATAATATCCATTCTGTACTCAAAAATCCGCCATCTCATTTTCCACATCCACCACTGCTGGCGGCTCACCTCCAACTGCAACGCTACGCGCTGTTCACATCCAGCTGCCGCTGCCCAACACTACAATGGCAGACAACAATGCAAACTAGCCACAGACTGCACACAGCACAGCCAGTGATTTTCATACAGAGCGCTATGTAACGTTGCCAACAAGAAAACATAAACAGCCTACTTACATAGCCCCCATGCTGCCCACAAAAAACTTTACAAATTGTTTTGGGCAGTGGCCAATAATGATTTGATGAAATTTTTCATTGATACAATGTTGGTCAAAAGCTAAAATTTTCTCACAATCCATAAAGACAGTCCAGATTGTTCATCACAGTAAAATTGCAGTGCTTTTCTCAAAGTCTGAACAATAAAAGAAAATGCACACGGAAGTAGTGGATTTCCATGCAGTCTTAAAGAAGTAGTGTTGTCCTTCCAACAGAAAGACAGTGCTGACTCTCGACATGCTGACAGGTAATGGGCCACAACAGAGCAAACCCACAGCAGAGTCATACGACGTTTTGAAGAAGATTGGTAGGTAGGTCATCACAGAGCAGACCCACTGTAGTCCTGGTAGAGAGTATGGTATTGGTGGGCCACCAGAGGTGCAGATCCACTGCAGTCCTTGTAGAAATTGTGGACAGGCCCACTGTAGTCCTGGTAGAGATTGTGGTATTGGTGGGCCACCAGAGGTGCAGACCCACTGTAGTCCTTGTAGAAATAATGGTATTGGTGGGTCATCAAAGGTGTAGACCCACTGTAGTCCTTGTAGAAATAATGGTATTGGTGGGTCATCAAAGACGCAGACCCACTGTAGTCCATGTAGAGATGGCCAGTAGCCATCTGCTGCGACTGTGCAGGTGCATAATCACCATCGAAGAGTCTTGCAGAGAAGATAGCAAGTCCATAAACCACCACTTGTGCACTCACATATTTTTTTTTGAAATATCCTTAGAACCAGCAATGCTGTTATTCAGTCCCTTGCTGAATTATTAACACACGTGCAAACACTATCAATCCCTACTTCTCACATATTGTCCATATACTGTGACCAACAGAAAAGTGTGCAGTGAAATGTAACTAACAAGTTAATAATATGATGAACTGGAATCAATTACAATTTTATAACATAAGAATACAATAACAAAGGTACAAAATACATCATTAAAAACATAACAATACAGATAACATTTGTAGTAATACAGGCTTTACAAAAGAATAGAAATAGACATATACATCAGTGTTACAGGAATTATGACATAAGTAAATACATAAAAGATCAGAATAATTATTGAAACATCCACTTCACACATTAGCATTAAAACAAAACAGAATAAATAATGTCTAAGCATATTTACAAGGTAAATAACATATTATTAATGCCAATTATATTTGAGGATAACAGTATTCCTCATCATAGTGAATGTAGCTTAATATTAAAAGAAGAAAAAATTCTATGAAACTACACCGAGACAGGAAGAAAACAAATACACAAGGGTACACAGACACATAGTGGGATAACACAAAAGGAAAGGACAGAGTTTGTTTTCAGTGTAACATTTGGTACTGCAGTCCAACCCAAAACTTCATTCCATAGATCTTTTGTCTTATTTCAACCTTTGTTTCCACCAAAAAAATCCTATCCATCATGCTTTCTGTATTTTTCTCGTATAACCTCTCAGTGCCTTTCTTCAAATTCATCGCAACTCATTCTCTTATAGGCTACCCCCTCTTAAACTAACTTAAATCTACTGAGCTCAGATGCTAAACTAAGGGACGAGGCAATGCAGCAGCACAAAACAACTAACGCAAACAGCAATGACAAAAAAAATTGAAAATTGCAAAGCAAGCTACAGTAAATCTAAATTACCAAGCAATGCAACATTACAACTAATATGAGCCAATGTGCAGCAACAAGAAAAATAAATCAGTAGTAAACTGGCTTAGAAGAGTAACACAAACTCAAATTCAGTAACACTATGCCTGGCAAGCACCCGCAGTAAATGCTATAACTTGTACCTAAGCATGACAAAGCTCAAGCAGAAAAAATAGTACACTAAAGACAACAATGCAGATAAAGGAAATGTATAATCACATCTTAATGTCTATGTAATTAAAGTGGTGCACCACAACAAATTATCGTAAAAAAAAGTATTACCATGTACTTGAAAAGAAAATTATGTATGCAGTTACTGTTACTAGTCCCTTTTTATTGTTCTTTCCTTTCCAAGTGCTCCTTTTTTGAAGAATTGTGGTTCACAAAATAATTATTTAATAGATCTGTTGACAGAAAGTGTTCACATTAGCAAATGCATCTAAGTTTATTTTATAAAACCAATGCTGCAACACAGCTGGAAAACAGATATCAAATGAAATAAGCAATTACGCTAACCAAAGCATAAAAACATCATTCAATAACTATGTGGCATTTCGTAAGTCAGTAGCTCTCAACTCTCGTAGAAAGACACTTGTCATAATCAGGTTTGCAGATGTAAGAATATTTCGCATCAATTCATAAGCATTTCAGTAAGTAGCACAAAGTACGAGTAATCATGTTTCCAAGTAATGAGCGTGTCGTATTTGTGATGCTTTCTACAAAGAAATGTCAATAGCGAGGATAATGGCCTCTTTTTCTTTTTCACCTGTGCCTCTGAAAGGCACTAATGGCTTTTTTCCAGGCGTCTGTCGCGCAGCTGGGTGCCCACGATGCATTACGTGCAGGTGGTCACTTAACTTTCTTACGGAAATGTTTACGACAGCAGTTTCCGCTACAGTGACAGTCTCATATACAAAATTTCACGGGTCGAGAATTTGCATTGCAAATGTGTAGAAACAAAATCTTATGAATATTACAGTGTCCAAAAAATTTTCGCCGGCATTGTGATACATTCACACAATTACACACATTTCATAACTCTTAAAGTACGATTCTTGGTTTCCAACATCCTTTTTCGCAAACCAGAGTCCCTAACCACTACTCATTATTCCTTGCTTTATTACACATATACATATTCGTAGACACTTCTTCAATATTTTATCATAATAAATACGTAGCATAACCAAATTCCTCATATAGCATCAGCTTATTGATCATAAACATACCGCAACAGCGTAATACACATTACCATCATAATAATAACATCATAAAAACTCAGCCAAATCTCAAAATCGTCGTAGCTTCCTCCAATAATTTCAAAACCCCAAAAAAATTCTCTGCTCATTTCAGTAGTGTCATCTACCTCAAACGTACTTTAAAAATCATGATCTCAAACCAAATACATCATTCAAAGCTCTCATAGTATCACAATGGTTCTGAAAAAATATGAACAGTTCACAAAGTACAGACAAAATACAGTTTCGTAAGTGTGAAGTTATCCAACTGTGTAATTACGTAAACATTTGTCACTGCCGTAGTAAAAAAGTTTGTCTCTCTCAGTTAAATGATCAGATAGCTGTGTAATTATGTGTTAGAGAAATATGGTACCGATGTGTAAAGTTGTGTAAGCAAATACCATATTAGCTAGGGCTCCTTGTGCTTGCCAAACACATGATACACAAAGTAAGCGTGTACCCCCCTGAGGATTAATGTAATTATACCCTCAGGTGTTACAGATTACAGCAATGGAATGAAATGTGTTACAGAAAACCTTTGTATCATTGTACTTCAAATATCTTTAAAAATAAATGTTTTAAGTACAAAATTAATCACTCAAATACGTGTCCTGTAGCGCTAAATGTGCTTCTTGCTGTAAGATAATCTCTGTGGAAGTGTCGTAGTTATTTTCCTCCGAAAGCTAAGTTCTGCAGAAGTCAATGTACTTACCTCATGATAAACAAAAGTGAAATGCTTTGCGTATAGATATCTTAGTTATTACGCTTATTGTTGTGATGAAGAAATTAAAGTGCTGTAACGTATTGTTGTGCTACAGAAAAGGCTGTCTCACTGTAGCTATACCACAAAAGTTACTACTAAAACATGTTTTACTTTCCAGAATAATACAGAAAAACTGTGCAGATATAAAACAGAAACACCGCAAAAGCAACATTGTAAATTGTCACTCATTAGTAGCATTGTGATAAAATCGTGTAGCTGTCACATAAACTAACCATTGTCTCATCTGGTATCTCACAGAAAGTACCTTAAATCCAGAATGTATTTTCAAGTAAACCAAAATGTTGCATTAGAATCTCATTAGCAGTACTGGTAAATGTTCTAAGTATGTGAGCCTTATAGTCGTTACATAATCGTGCAACTAACAAGCAAGAATGCACACACACAATAACACTGCGACGTCTGTTCGCAATAACAATGCATTCGTAATTTCTGTTTAAATAAGTTCTCTTGGTTCTTGACTGGATATTTAACTTCAAACATTGTTGCATGGTAACAGTTTCTAAGACTGACAATGCATACTAGAAATGTGAAGTGAAAAATTTTATAGCAAAGACTAAATTAAAAAAACAGTTTCTCTCAATAAACGGTTTTACATGTGAGATGTGGTATAACCCTTTGCTCTTCTCGGTACGCAGAGTTTCAACTTGAATGCAATTATCATGCGGTATTCGTCGGTAAAGAATACTGGAATTTTGCTCAAGGTTAGCGTCTATGTTATTTTTCTCTGAGCCAGCGGACGCAGGTAGCTGCCTGCGGTGCGAGTCATTGTCTGTTTCTTTGTTGGCACGCCTCGTTACTGGCATTAGGAGACCTAGCTTCTACAAATTCACGTTGTCGAAAGTGCCCTGCCCCGTTTAAATCCCGCCAGTTCTGATGCAGTTCAGGTCTGTCGTTACGATCATATTGTCTGTCATCATGTCGGTAGATTCCATAGTTTCTTTCTTGTCTGTCACTTGGTGGAGAATTTCTCCCTGAGTCGTAACTGCGCGCTGGACCGTTGCGTCTAAAGTTATTCTGTCTCTCTTGATAATAATTATTTTGGTTCCCATAATGTCTGTTTCTCTGATTGTCTCTGTGATAGTCATTACCGCGGAGAGGTGATCTTTCCCTGTAATTATTACTACTCTGCCAACGGTTGTCATACGGGTCGTGTCTGTTTTGGTCACGATTTACGTTATAAGAATAGCCTTGTCGTGTATTATTTCTGTCATCGCGGAATTGTGACAGATGTGACCTGTAATTGTTGTACTCCTGTTTTCGCGTTCCGCGATTGTCAGTGTCAATTTCCAGTTCTTGTAACAGTCCCTGAAAAGCTTCAATGTCGTCTTTGCAACGTCCTGCTAAAATAATATGTCGTAAATGTTCAGGCAGTTTGATTAAGCAAATGTGGATGAGTTCTGAGGGGCTGTATGGGTTTGAAAGATACTGATTCTTATGCAACATGTCTTCAAAATATTTCATAAGACTGGAAAATTCAGATTGTTCGTAACGTTTCATCATTATGATGCCATGTTTTACTCAGTCTTGTGTAGCTTGAGACCAATACGCTGAGAGGAAGGCATGATAAAAATCTCCTTCACTGTGACAATCGTGAATGACCGATCGCATTCTTACAGCTGGTTCATTCTCTAAATAGCCACACATAAATTCTACTCTGTGCTCTAATGACCAGTTGGGAGGAAAACAATGAGAGAATTGATGGAGCCACGCTTGTGGATGAATGTCGTTGGCAGAATTCTTAAACGTTTTGAATTTACGTGTAGTAATGAACAGCTTATAGTCAAAATCATCATGTCGGCAAGTCGCATGTCGGTCATTGTTACGTCGTGTCGGTGGTTCCATCTCAAAATTCGGTGCACATTGCCAATTTCTTTCATAACTTCCGAAATGCCCTGTGTTATTATTTTGTGGCTGTTCCGTATTTCTATGTCCCTCTCCCCGTATTGGGGCGCGAGTGTCCTCTGAAATACGTAATTCTTGTATTACCTGTGTCAGCTGATCTTGTACTTCCCGGATTTCTCTTTGGTGTTGCGTATTAATTTGATTCTGATTTTGTTTGAATTTCCTAATTTGTTCGCACTCTTCTGTGTCATTAAAGACTACTGGTTTTGTGTCATTCAGATTATCATCTACCTTCGTAGATAAATTATTTAGCTGATCCGAAAGTTCAACTACTTTCTCTGATAATGAACTAATTTCCTCCATGTGTCTTTCTGAACCAATTTTCAGAGTATCTACTGTGTCCTTTAAGTTTTCTTGAGTTTTTGAAAGTTGCGTAACCAAATCGGTAGATGCAACTGAGTCAATTTTAGCTTGCAAGGTCTCATGATTTTCATGAACAATAGTTTGCAGTTCTTTTATGGCTGCTTCGTGATTCTGTAATGCATTTTCATGCCGCGAAAAAATAGGTTGAAAATGCTCACAAATTTGTGTTTTTACCTCATTACAGACTTTTTGACATTTCGATTCAATGTTATGTAACTCAGTAGTTAAATCTTCACGTGTTTGTTCAAGTGTGGTGTCTAACTTCTGAAGATTTTGTTCCATTGTCTCTGACTGATGCTGTGTTTGTCTCTGGTGTTGTTCCATTGTGTCTAACTTTTGAAGATTTTGTTCCATTGTGTCTAACTGTTGCTGTGTTTGTCTCTGGTGTTGTTCCATTGTGTCTAACTTTTGAAGATTTTGTCCCATTTGTTTCTGATTTTGTTCAAGCGTTGTGTCTAACTTTTGTAGCCTTTGTCCCATTTGTTGCATTAACTGCAATAACAGTGCACTGGTGTCTGAAACATGTTCCTCAGTGCTTTTCGGCAGTGAATTTGCACCGGAAACATTCACATTCTGACAAGCGGAAAATGTGTCTTGACTCATTTGAGAAAAAGGTGAGAACCCAAAACCTGAGTCTACAGTATTTGCAATATTGTGTTCTGTCATTCCCGATTCCTGAGGCGAGCTGTTGCCGACCGATCGATCGATAATGCTTCCCTGTTCACTACCTGTTTCACTGTCTACTCCATTATTTGACGCCCGCTCCATTTCCCTATGCACAGTTACCAAATTACTACTTTGAATATTTGTTAATTCATTACATGGTGGCGTTAACACACTGCTTTCGTCTTCACTGTTATTTCTCAGTTTACTTTGGAGCCTAGTATTACGTTTTTCACACGCCATTATTGTCACAATATTTCACACGACAACACAGAAAAGCACAATTTGAAGAGCAAAAATAAGAGAACACATTAACATAGCACTGAAAATAATATCCAGTTAATTGCAGCTGCGAAACACTTAGTGCAAATCTACATGCGTGCCACACCTGTTGTACTGTACAACAATGAAAGACTGCAACTATAAAGGAAATTCTCTCTATAATTACGCGCTAGCAATAAACAATAGCTACACTAATTGCACAAACTACAAGAAAAAAATCAGAAGATTCCAGTGAGGTATCCTTGGCTAAGGGTCGACATATGAAACGTCCCCTTTGAACAATTGTACACGACTGTGCTTAAACTGACACACAATATTTTTAGCGCAACGCAATCTGACTTTCAAAAATCCCTGCAAAAGAATGGCCCTGACTAACATTAATCTATACGTTTCACAAATCGCTTACCTCACAAAAATCTTGGTTACTCGAACTACTTTAATACGGCGAGCGCCACTACTGCCAGCTAAATAAAAGATTCAAACTACTGAAGGCACTAACTACTGATAGGCATAGTTAGCAAATGAAAGATTTTAATAGAGAACAAACAATGTATTTACCTTAATAGTGTTGAAAAAGCATAATATACATAGCAGTTCATAATATCCATTCTGTACTCAAAAATCCGCCATCTCATTTCCCACATCCACCACTGCTGGCGGCTCACCTCCAACTGCAACGCTACGCGCTGTTCACATCCAGCTGCCGCTGCCCAACACTACAATGGCAGACAACAATGCAAACTAGCCACAGACTGCACATAGCACAGCCAGTGATTTTCATACAGAGCGCTACGTAACGTTGCCAATAAGAAAACATAAACAGCCTACTTACACTGCCAACTGTTACAGAGCAACCGACAACTGCTACGGAACACCCAAGCAAAGATATTAAATGGAAATGTAGAGAGCAGCAAAACCTGTCCACGAACGCTCTGTATGCATTCGACAATTCATGCAGTACGGTGTTTGACGAAGGTTGTTGTGGTACAGGTTAGTGCGACATTCAGTGTGGTACGACGTGTCAGCAAAACATCATTTGAGTAGAACAGCAGTCGGATGGCCCGAAGTGAAAGTCTCATTACTGTGGCCACAGTAATGACTGTGTCCAAAAGTGTCATCTCAATATTAAACGAGGTCGCTAAAGGTAGAAATGCTATGCGAAAGCATGCCCGAGGTCGTAGACCGACCGCCACACCGCATGAGGATTGATACATAGTCCTAGTGGCAGAAAGGAACAGATATCTCACTCCTAGGCAGATCACTGCAGACCTTACAACCGCTACCGGTAGTTGTGTGTTTGTCAGAACCATTTCGCGGAGATAAAATCAGGCTGCTTTTTATGCTTTTTTAAATGCATCCCAAACCAACCAAGCCATCGTCGAGAAAGGATTCGTTGGTGTAGGGGGCATCTTTGTTGCGGTTAGCAACAATGATCCAGAGTGTTGTTCTCCGACAAATCCCGTTTGACTGTGGTCAGTGATTCTGGCCACCAATTAGTGAGGGGATCGAAAGAGGGAGAGGGAGAGGGAGACGGAGAGGGAGAGGGAGAGGGAGAGAGAGAGAGAGAGAGAGAGAGAGAGAGAGAGGGGGGGGGGCAAACGTTACACACCGGGGAATGTTCAGGAACATTATCAGAATGACCTAGGCGTTAAGGTGTGAGAGGATGTTATGTGCAATGACCGAACACCGCTGTTGCTTATCTTTGCGCGAGTTCCCATTACAGCAGAGCAGTACTGCAGGGAAATTATTCTGGATCATTTCCGTGTGTTTACGAGTGCGATAGGTCCCGACTTTATGATTATTGACGATAATATCCGAGTATAGAGGATCGATGAGATGTCGAACACACTCGAAAGTGAAGATATTGAACGTATGGAATGGACTGCGTGCTCCCTAGACCTAAACCATATAGATCAAACCTGGGATGCTCTTGGCAGATGTGTTCCTCAACGATCACCCCATCCCCGAACCGTATAAGAACTGAAATCTGTCTTGAGGGAGCAGTGGGACAATTTCCCCCAAGGGCTCGTAAACAGTTTGGTAGCCAGCATGAATAACAAGTGCTAAATGTGCGTCAATGGCCGTCGGGGGAATATTCCTTACTTGGGAGACTGATCTGCATCAGACATGAAGGCCATTTATACCTGTTGTGGAGAAATATGTACCATATTTCGTTATAAATACCACTCCATCTCTATTACGTGTGTACTGGGCCTGTGATTATTCTTGTCCAACAATGTCTCTGTTCCTTATCAATTTTCAACCAGTGTAGATATTCTTCGTATTATTCAAGACGAGAGGATTATGTGCTGCCCCCTTTCGTCTACTTTTCACTCCCTTCGTCACCCATAATAACATAAATACACACTGTGCAGCACAGTAATTCATGATAGTCATCTGCGGTATAGCAGCTCGGTTGAAGCTAATAGTAAACCGAAACTTATTGTGGAGTACGAGGGGCGTTTGAAAATTCCATGGAAAAATAAAAACTACTTACATGTTTGGGGAAACCTTTTTATTTTTCGACATAGTCTCCTTTTAGACTTATACACTTCGTCCAACGCTGTTGTAACTTGTTGATCCCTTCCGAATAATACGAGTTGTCCAGGTCTGCAAAATAGCTATTAGTTGCTGCAATCACCTCCTCATTTGAATAAAATCTTTGTCCCGCCAGCCATTTCTTCAAATTGAAGAACAAATAATAGTCCGAGGGAGCCAAGTCTGGAGAATGGGGGGGATGTGAAACGAGTTGGAATCCTATTTCCATTAATTTTGCGACCACAACTGCTGAGGTGTGTGCTGCTGCATTGTTGTGATGGAAAAGAACTTTTTGCGGCCTAATCGCCGGCGTTTTTCTTGCAGCTCGGTTTTCAAACGGTCCAATGACGATTAATAATATGCGCCTGTAATAGTTTTACCCTTTTCCAGATAGTCGATGAGGATTATCCCTTGTGAATCCCAAAAGACAGTCGCCATAGTCTTTCCGGCCGAAGCAATGGTCTTCGCTTGTTTTGGTGCAGATTCTCCGTTGTTAACCCATTGTTTAGATTGTTGTTCGGTCTCAGGAGTATAGTAATGTATCCATGTTTCATCCACAGTGACTAAACGACGCTTAAAGTCCTGCAGATTCTTCCTGAGCAGCTGCAAACCATCCTTGCAACTTTTTGATCAAGCGTGAACAATCGATGACCCCTCTTGCAGATAGCTTTCTCATGTTCAAATGTTTATGCAAAATATTATGTACCCGTTTATTCGAGATGCCCACAGCACTAGCAATCTCGCGCACCTTAACTCTTCTGTAATCCATCACCATATCATGGGTTTTATCAATGATTTCTGAAGTTGTAACCTCCACAGGGCGTCCAGAACGTTCAGCATCACTTGTGCGCATATGACCACTCCGAAAATTTTGAAATCACTTATAAACTGTTCTAAACGAAAGTGCAGAGTCAAGCTTCTCTTTAGTCTCCTGAGGCGTTTTGCCTTTCATAAAGTAATGTTTAATCATCACACGAAATTATTTTTCGTCCATTTTTTGACAATCACTCGACTTCCTTGATTCACACGAATGCCAAACACAAAGAAATAGACCAATATGGCTGAAACCTGAGGTGCGTTCTTTCCAAAGTTGCTACTAACTAAACATAACCTCGATACGCGCCGGTGGTGCCATCTCTCAGACTTTGCACGGACTTTTCAAACGCCCCTCGTATCTCATATTGTCAGTACGCTCAGTCAGCAAATGTATAAATTCACCAAATGTTAATACGTAGTATTGTAGGTATAATTTTGTTGACATCACGTCATTGCTTTTCTACAATAACTCATATTAAATATTTATTTTCTGAACGGTGCTGATAGCCTCAGATAAAAATTAGGTAAGATATTCGAAAGAGCTGCTTTTCATTTTAAACAATGTTCTGGGTGATTTTATCAACAGAGACACTTGTTCTGGTGAGTTTCTTCAAAACTGCTGAAAATAAGCACTTCAGATGGAAAGACATATATATTTTATCAAGTAATGAAAAAAATATATGCTAATGTTTCGAAGATTAAGTCGTTTCAGTTATCAGACGATGATATAACGAGGCAGGCTATCTTCAATGACTTCTCAAGGGCTCTTTCACATAGAGAGTTGGCTCGGTTATGGGCCATTATAGTTTCGACGACGGCGGTTTAAATCCTCATTCTGCCATCCATATTTAGGTTTTCCGCACTTTCCCTAAATGGCTTTAGGGAAATTCCAGGATGGTTCCATTAAAAAGGACACCGTCAGTTTGTTTCCCCAGTCTGAGTCTGGTCTCTTCCGCTAATTATCTCGTCGTTGAGAGAACGTAAATCCCTGATGTGCCTTCCTTCGGTTTTTCAAGAGTACTTCGGTAAAACGGTTTGAAATAACGCTGATGCTTCTTTTCTGTAATTCACTGATGTTTGTTTGCTGTAAATCGTTCTCGAAAATACTTGCGTTCCTTCTTTTGATTTCAGTATGTAAAAATATCACAGTAGTAAAACGAAATTCCGTCACCTAGCTCCAAATACTGTACAAAATAAAGTTTCGATTATTTCAGTTGGACGCTAAATAAGAATTTCGTTATTTATGTGCTGCTCCGAGTGGCGGTCAGAGTGATCTTCTTATATCGACTAGTTTCAGGCGGATCAAACTGGACTGGCCAACGTCTGCCTTGAGTGATAGCAGCTCGCCCATTCGCTTCTGAGACAGATTTTAAATCTATAAAAACAGTAAATAAGTAATTACAACGCCTCATTTAGTCAATGTTGTTTCTTTTTGCCGAAATTAGCATATTTTTAGAGTGATGATCCAGTAAGAAATGTTTGGACAGATATACAAAAGCTAATGGTGGCCTTGATTATTTCGAGTGATCGTTTCGGACAGCTGCATTACAACCGCTGGTCGAATTTCTTTGTCGCAGACTGAACACGGGGCATGAAAATCAATATGACGTTCACCTGATGTATTTGTGAATATAGTTCATTGCAAGGTGTAAGTTAACACAGTGCTACAAACATAGTTTGATGAGATGGCTAAAATAGAATGATTAACCATGTCACCTTAAAGTCAGATAACAAATCTGTTCGTAACAGAAACGCTTTGAATCATATGGTTCAGTTTCTACATTCCTAGAAGCGTATGTTTTGGTATCCCCATTCTGTGCGTTTAACGGCAGGAACATAGCAGTATGCTGGCTTTTACTTGCACTCATCAGTCACTTACGGTAACACATGCATTTATCAAAGAACATTAACACTTCATAGAGGAAAAAATTCTTTACACAATCAGGTGGCTTAGTAACTTCCCGGATATTTCTTTCCGTCCACCCTATGCAGATTCAAGTATGTATTACGCTTACAACTGTCCTTGTTATATTGGCGTATTTTAAAAAAAGCACATTTGTTATTAGAAGTTGTAATGTGGAACGGAATAATAAGAATAGCGACACAGTATCATCGCATCCCTTTGTGATAATGAAGTCTTCTTTAACTGACGCAGGTATCAAATACGTACTTTTTACAACAAATGTCGAAATGTATCTAAGTCGAAAAAATGTATTGGAATGAAAATCTCGATAAGTTAAATTTATGACTGCCGAAATGAATGTCCTCCATCTTTGAATTCACGATAAACAAACTAAAAGTTTTCAGTCAAATATATAACGACCCTCACAACAAAATGCTGCACATTTATTATTTCTACATCAGATAAAATTAAATATTGCTATAAAAATTATGTTGGATGAAGTTATTTAGGCCTATCTACATCTACATCTACATTTATACTCCGTAAGCCACCCACCGGTGTGTGGCGGAGGGCACTTTACGTGCCAATGTCATTACCTCTCTCTTCTGTTCCAGTCGCTTATGGTTCGTGGGAAGAACGACTGTCGAAAGCCTCCGTGCGCGCTCGAATCTCTCTAATTTTACATTCGTGATCTCCTCGGGAGGTATAAGTAGGGGGAAGCAATATATTCGATACCTCATCCAGAAACGCACCCTCTCGAAACCTGGCCAGCAAGCTACACCGCGATGCAGAGCGCCTCTCTTGCAGTCTGCCACTTGAGTTTGCTAAACATCTCCGTAACGCTATCACGGTTACCAAATAACCCTGTGACGAAACGCGCCGCTCTTCTTTGGATCTTCTCTATCTCCTCCGTCAACGCGATCTGGTACGGATCCCACACTGATGAGCAATACTCAAGTATAGGTCGAACGAGTGTTTTGTAAGCCACCTCCTTTGTTGAAGGACTCTCCCAATGAATCTCAACCTGGTACCCGCCTTACCAACAATTAATTTTATATGATCATTCCACTTCAAATCGTTCCCCACGCGTACTCCCAGATATTTTACAGTAGTAACTGCTACCAGTGTTTCTTCCGCTATCATATAATCATACAATAAAGGATCCTTCTTTCTATATATTCGCAAAACATTACATTTGTCTATGTTAAGGGTCAGTTGCCACTCCCTGCACCAAGTGCCTATCCGCTGCAGATCTTCCTGCATTTCGCTACAATTTTCTAATGCTGCAACTTCTCTGTATACTACAGCATCATCCGCGAAAAGCCGCATGGAACTTCCGACACTATCTACTAGGTCATTTATATATATTGTGAAAAGCAGTGGTCCCATAACACTCCCCTGTGGCACGCCAGAGGTTACTTTAACGTCTGTAGACGTCTCTCCATTGATAACAACATGCTGTATTCTGTTTGCTAAAAACTCTTCAATCCAGCCACACAGCTGGTCTGATATTCCGTAGGCTCTTACTTTGTTTATCAGGCGACAGTGCTGAACTGTATCGAAGGCCTTCCGGAAGTCAAGGAAAATAGCATCTACCTGGGAGCCTGTATCTAATATTTTCTGGGTCTCATGAACAAATAAAGCGAGTTGGGTCTCACACGATCGCTGTTTCCGGAATCCATGTTGATTCCTGCAGAGTAGATTCTGGGTTTCCAAAAACGACATGATACGCGAGCAAAAAACATGTTCTAAAATTCTACAACAAATCGACGTCAGAGATATAGGTCTATAGTTTTGCGCATCTGCTCGACCACTCTTCTTGAAGACTGGGACTACCTGTGCTCTTTTCCAATCATTTGGAACCTTCCGTTCCTCTAGAGACTTGCGGTACACGGCTGTTAGAAGGGCTGATAACAGTAAAAACACGCAAGTTAATAATACAGTAAGCAAATTTATTTATTGCAGTTGGGCTCTGTATCTGCGCAAACAGTCTTGCAGTGTCTTAGATAAATTGCGCATGTTTGGTTTTAAGGTGACCCCACAATCAGAAACCACATGCTGGCGGATCAGGAGATATGTGAGGCCACGGAATGGCACTGTTCCTTTAAATTATACAGTTACTAAACAACTGGCATACAGCAGCCATCGATATTCATGCTGTGTGTGCTGTTGATGCTTCTAGCAAAAGTTTATCGTTATCAATAATTTTTGGAAATATTTGTAGTTTTCGCCCAACAAAGGTTTCGAGCATGGCGATGTACCGATCCGATGTGACTGTAGTAGTAAGGTCATTCTCTTCCTCAAAAAAATAAGGGCCTTTTATGCCATACGATGACATAACACACCACACGGCAGCTATGTTGTTATGCGATGGACGTTGGTCTAGCTGAGTAGGATTTTCTTGTGCCCAGCAACGAAAATTTTGTTTATTAGTAAATCCATTAAGATGGAAATAAACTTCATTCGACATCCACAGGTTGTTAACAAACTCACTGTTGTCGTTTACTTTTTCGAGCATTCTTTCACAGAATTGCCGTCGTACTGGACGATGAGCAACTGGTACGGATCGTACGTAATGTGAGTCCTGTAACGATACTCTTGGAACACTTTGCGCTTTGCAACTGTCAAGACAGTGCATGACGACGGATTGAACGGTGTGGGCTTCTTACGATAGTAGCTCAAACGCCTTAAATATTGCATAGTGTACGAACGGTTCTTTTACTTTGCTGAAGCTGTTTCCTCAAAATCACTTATCCATTTGTTAACTCTATGTGCCTATGAAATATGGCCGTGGCGTCTTAAACTGCAGTGATGGCTAAATTCACCACGTTCAGGCTGCACAGTGTCATTGTTTTTATAAAAGGCTTTGATGGCAATAGCACATTTCGCAAAACTCCAAGTAACTTTCCTGTGACAGCTAAATGGCAAGAGGGCGTGAATTAGTTTTTATACGTCACTCAGCGTTAACAGTCGCACAAGTTTACCAATTTAAAAATTTCCTGTTTCTCTGAACCAACCTTTGTTTGACATCTTTGAATTTTAAAATACAGGGGGTGGACAAAAGTATGGGAACAGCAAAAACACAATAGAATGTCATGTCTTATACGGTGTAGGAAACCCGTATGCGTACAAAATAGCTTCCCGTCGTCTCGGAATGGATAAATATGGGTCCTATATGGTTTACAAGGGAATCTTATACAATGTCCAGTCACATTAATGTGAAACGCATGAATTACCACCTTTTTCAGCGCAGACCGCTGCGAGACGGACAGGTAGAGAATCAGTGAGGTTTGGGGAGGTAAAGACAGAGATGTGGAGCCATGCAGACACCAGTGCCGTGGCCAGCTGCGCTAGTTTTCTCGGCTGAGGTTCAAAAATGGTTCAAATGGCTCTGAGCACTATGGGGCTTAACATCTGAGGTCCTCAGTCCTGCCGGCCGGGGTGGCCGAGCGGTTCTGGGCGCTACAGTCTGGAACCGCGCGACCGCTACTGTCGCAGGTTCGAATCCTGCCTCGGGCATGGATGTGTGTGATGTCCTTAGGTTAGTTAGGTTTAATTAGTTCTAAGCTCTAGGGGACTGATGACCTCAGAAGTTAAGTCCCATAGTGCTCAGAGCCATTTGAACCATCATCAGTCCCTCAGACTTAGAACTACTTAAACCTAACTAACCTAAGGACATCACACATATCCATGCCCGAGGCAGGATTCGAACCTGCGACCGTAGCAGCAGCGCGATTCCGGACTGAAGCGCCTAGAACCGCTCGGCTACAGCGGCCGGCCTTAGGGTTGAGAATCCTTGGCGCGAATAGCCCAACTAGGTAGTTCACGGATTCTCGATTGGGTTTTAATTTGGTGAGTCTGGTGGTCAGCGGACTACGGTACACTCATCCAGGTGCTCTTCGAGCCACGCCCGTACATTGCGAACTGTGTGGTACGTTGTATTGTCACGCTCATAAATACTATCGTGGCAAGGAAAAGAAACTGTATTTAGGTGTGGACATGGTACCCAAGGATAACTGAATCTTGTGTTGATACATTGTGCCTTACAGAATGACGAGATCATCTAGGGAATGCCCTGTGGCTTGCACCCTTCCGACAGTTGTTGCAGGGTGTTTGCTTCCAGACGTTTCACGCTGTACGCACCAATGGCCATTTGTCAGATGGAGCATTAAACGTGCTTCATGTTAAAAGGTCACCTGTTGCCTCTCGGTGGACGTACAGTTGCGCTGCTGGCGTGCAAATTCCAGCCTACGTCGCTGATGAACAGCAGTCAACATGTGTGCATGAAACAGGCGCCTGCTGCGAAGGCCCATACGCATCAACGTTCGTTGAGCGATCGTTGAGGGGACAGCTGGTAACCCCTTAGTTCGTCTATCCGCCCGTTCACATCTCCACAGCCATTGTTCACCCCTGTGGTCAGTGGCGTACTACATGTGCAGCACAGGTTTTGAATAGGGCCATTTGGCCATGCAAGGTATACTTTAAGCATGGCGCTACGTGAACAGTTTACACGCTAAACCGTTCCGGAAATGCTTCCACCCCAGGCCAGAAAGCCAATGATCATGCCCTTTTGGTCGTCAGATAAAGCAATCTGTTTCTGCATTACGACAACGACTGCACTGTTTGCAGCTATCATCGTCTTATTTTTCGTCGCAATCCTCTCCAGTTGCCGTCTGTCACAATCAAGTAACACACACTCCGAATTATGACTTAGCGGGTGATGTTTTATCACTCTCTCTGTTCACTGTATAAATCTTAGATGCGGTGCCTCTTGTAACACCAAACGCTACGGCTATCTTGGTTACGGAAGCGTTCACCATGAGAGCACCAGCAATTGGCCCACGTTCGAATTCACTTACCTCGGACACAAGGCTCTCACAACTACACAGAAATCTATTCTGACCACGACTGACACTTGCAACGTATTGCGGTCGTGGTGCAGGTGACGTTCGTGGTCAAATGCAACAACGAAACCTAGAGACCTGGCTAGCATCTACGTTTATGTCAGCGCACGTTTTACGAGGGTTATTCAGAAAGTAAGGAGCGATCGGTCGCTAAATGGAAACCACAGTGAAAATCCGATGAAATTTTGCACAAGTGTGTTGGGCAGTGTCTCTAGTATACCTGTCGATCGCGTTACGTCGTTCTCTTTAGTTCTGAGCACACAGGGATCACATAAAGTTACCTAGAACAATAGTGTCTCCCGCCAAGTACGAGGGCCTGGTGAGAAATTTCGCCTGAAGCTATGCAGCCAACATTACATAACTATTGTGCGTTTTCTAATTCAAGACCAGGGCTTCCCAACCTTTTCAGCTGACGGACCCCTTCTTCAGTCGAACAGACATGGCGGACCCCTAGTCAGTCAAGAGCACAGTAACTTCAAATTTCAGAGCGAAACTCATGGGAACTGAAAGCTTCTTAATGCAGGTGCCATGTTCCCAATGCCCCCCCCCCTTCCCCCCGAAGCATCAATAGTCTTTGGTTTAGAGATGAATGTAAAAAAACTTGAAATTAACGATCCAGTTTGAATTCCCATTGTATCCAGACACTTACTAGTGGATTTACTCCCTTTGTTCAACACACTATAGCCCGATTAAAATTACTTGGTAATTGAAATTTCACACGATGGAACTTTCTTCCTCCAAGAGCAATCAACGTCACGTCCAGACTGTTCGCTGTTGACAAGCTGTCGCTTATGGTCTGTTCACTTCCACTATTTGGCTACTGTTGTGTTAGGAGCATGCATATTTCGTAACAGTCGTGTGTGTGTGTGTGTGTGTGTGTGTGTGTGTGTGTGTGTGGTTTTTCGTGAAATCCGAAGAAAAATGTTCAAATGCATGTAAAGTTTTCCTTTGGTCGTCCTCCCTCCTCATTCATTTCAACTGGAAACTTCCCTTGTGAAGGCGATGGAGAAACTGCAGCCTTCTTCAATGATCCTGACTTCAGCCACCGATCCATGTTAGAAGTAATAAACTGGTCAAAAATCGACTTATGAAACAGGTAGTGCACTGACAAGGCAAGTTTAACATTTAATGATGCCTGGGACCGCATATGTGCCAGCCGCTGTGATTGGTCGACAAAGCTCTCTCCGCGCATGCGTAAAAGGTTTCAGCGCATCTAGCGCCGTGAGCCAGCGCACAAACGACCCCCGTATTGTTGCTAAACAGTCGATCAGAGAAGCCGCATTCTCCGGCACTAAACTGTGTATACGTTCTCACTTAGGAACCGCAAAGGCTGCTTGGGAATACGACCTGAAGTAAAAGTATACATGTTTTTCACACGAAAACAAAAAAAAGTGATGAATTTGATTTCCACATTTTTATTCAATAATTTTATTCATTATTTTACACGATTTGGTGAAAGGTGGCTGCGGACCCCCTAGAAAGAGCCGGCGGACCCCTAAGGGGTCCGCGGACCACTGGTTGGGAAGACCTGTTCAAGACAATTCTCAGCCGCATTCTGCAGGAGCAATGTAGATGCTCCTGCATCGTTTTCAATTGGAAATGTTTGATTATCCACAATACAGCCCGTAATTGTCTCCCTCTGAGTTTCATCTCTACTCACATGAACCGCTGGTTATGAAGACAACATTTTGGCACCGGCAACGAGCTGTAGGCCAGAGTTAGTGGAAAGCACTGACAGCTGCCTTCTGTAACGAGGGTATTGGAAAGTTGGTACAACGCTACGACAAACGTCTAAGTCGGATCGACGACTACAGAGTTAAGTAGCTGGAAGTTGTAGCTAACTGTTGCAAATAAAACAATTTTGATTTTCACTGTGGTCTCCATTTCGCGACCTGTCTTGTCTTACTTTCCGAATAGCCATCGTATTTGTCTGCCTAAGGAGTACTAGTGCGAAATAGAGGCTGAATGAACGTTTTCACGGACCGGCGCGCCTAGCGTAGTGCGCGCTATCGGCTGGCAACGGGAGAGCATCGCTCAAGTTGGCAGCACGTGCTTTTGTAAGATCGAAACGGCGCTGCGGGAGGTCAGGCCGCCGGCCACGTGAACCACCGTATCTCGGAAACAAAGAGGCGCCTTCTCAGCGTTACGAAGAGACAAAATATATGCGCCAGATCGAGCCCCGGATCAGAGACAAATTTTCTATAGATCAATTGAATTAAATTAACTGAAGTGACATTAATGGAATCAATGGAGATGAAATCAGTGTGCGATTTGTGCTTTTACCAGTGGGGGGGGGGGGGGATGTCTTAGGGGGTTAGTATAATTATATATGTTACTAGCTTGGACCGTGGCGTTACCCATGGTTAAACATTTATTTATAAACAGATGTTAAAGCCGAAACTCACTATTCACGCGTGTGCCCTGTCAGAAAAGCCATCCCCTGTTATATCTTTAAAAATATATTATAGGTAAAGCTTATTTACAAAATCATCTACATACAGGTAAACGAGGGGAATTCAAAAAGTAAAGGCACATTTGTGAAAAGCTGTACTTATTGTGATGATAGAAAACTGAAACATGCGTTAATTTTCTACGTAACCTCCCTGGAGTTCAATGCAGTTTCCCCGACGTTTTACGAGGTTTTCTTTTTATTTCATCAGAAAATACGTTTTTCGGTTGCATCTGTAACCAATTTTGCACCGCAGCAATGACGTCTTCATCACTTTCAAATCTTCTTCCCTGTTGTGCTTCCGGTAAGGGTCCAAACATGTGAAAATCGCTTGGAGCCAGGTCTGGACTGTATGGTGGATGTTCCAGCACCTCGAATCTCAACTCCTTTATTGCGTCGGCTGTCCGTCTGGCAGAATGTGGGCGAGGGTTATCTTGCTGCAGGATGACACCTCTTCACAGTTTTCCACGATGTTCGGATCTGAATGCAGGTTTTAGTTTCGTACGCAACACATCACAGCCACCATAGAGACCTGGCTCTAAAGTCTCGTTTACGCTGGGGCGACGTCTTACAACATTGTGGCATGCCACGGAAATGTGGCGTGCGTCGTCTTGTAGCATGCTACAACAGGCAACATCTTGCGGCGTATGTTGCATGCGGCAGGTTAATTTATACTTTTATTTATTTTAACTCTTTTAGCACCACTTTTAGTATCCTGACTGTCAGAGTTTGTTCACGTAATGCACTGCTCTTAAGGAAATCACAAATTCTGCTTTGTTTGAATCACATCCTGAAATTCCGTAGTACTTACAGGCCCGGACTCATTCTGCTCACTAATGAAGTTACTGAAGCGGGAACGTGTGAAGATCGCCGTGTGTTTGGCGGACGCGAGGCAACGAACGAACGGCACCATTTAATTTGGAATACGCGAGCTGGGGAGCCTGTGTTAGGCTCCACCCACGTGGTTCGCGGCTAGCGAAGTCAGACTGTCCGATCCCGTCTGGTAGGTACCGTTGCTCACTTCGCACTACTTTGTACTTTCGTCCCAGGTGCTTTAGTCCGCGCCACACTGTTGCCAAAAGGTGGCGTAACGGTAAATGTTCGCACAGGTACCGGGCGGTCACCACCCTGCGTCAGGGCCCGGGGTGGGAATTTGAGCCCCCATCTCACCCAACTCTGTGGTACGACTGCTGCAGTATGACTGCCACACTACTTCCCTCGCAAGCTCGCAAGTAAACGGATGAAGCACCTTACACGAAAGCAACAATGACAACATGAGAATGATGATTTAGTTCTAAAGGTTTTGAAATGCTGAACTACTACATAGCAGTTTTTCAAAATTAATAAGGAAACATATTAATAGTATTAATAGTAAGACTGTATTAAAAACTTTCAGTGTTCGGCTTCACAAATTTAAATTATATGTTAAGTTTTACTCCAGTGCGTGGGAAATAAACATCCTAGGTTGGGATGCATAAACTAAAACCAGAGGGGGGGATGGTCTGATGCAGAGGGGGGGGGGAATTCCCTCCATTCCCCGCCCCCCCCCCCCCCCCTGCAAATCGCACACTGGATGAAACTGATGAAACGAATCCACTGAAAAATCTGTTCACAAGAGCTGAACCTTAACTGTAATAATATGTCACAACACCTGAAAATTCGTGCCTCACCAGAATTCAAACACATATCTCCCCTGTTTATTGCGAACAGTTGCCTTGACCAGTTAGACCGCCTGAGAGCGCCTGCAGAAACGACCCGAGCATTCAGTTGAAGTGTTCGCAAGTAAAAGGAGGGAAATTGTGAAACGATAGCATGTGTCGGTCTTGGAGGAGCGCGCGGATGCCCTAATTGGTTAAGTCTGCGTTTTATTGGAAGAACACTTAGAAAATGTAACAGACCTACAAAGGAGACTACCTACACTACGCTTGTCCGTCCTCTTTTAGAATACTGCTGCGCGGTGTGGGATCCTTACCAGACAGGACTGACGGAGTACATCGAAAAAGTTCAAAGAACGGGAGCACGTTTTGTATTATGGCGAAATATGGGAGATGGTGTCACAGAAATGAGACAGGATTTGGGATGGACATCATTAAAAGAAAGGCGTTTTTCGATGCGACGGAATCTTCTCACAAAACTCCAATCACCAGCTTTCTCCTCCGAATGCGAAAATATTTTGTTGACACCGACCTACATAGGGAGGAACGATCACCAAGATAAAATGAGGGAAATTAGAGCTCGTACGGAAAGATATATGTGTTCATTCTTTCCGCGCGCTATACGAAATTGGAATAATAGAGAATTGTGAAGGTGGTTCGATGAACCCTCTGCCAGGCACTTAAATGTGATTTGCAGAGTATCCATGTAGATGTAGAAGTCGATTCCTCATGATAAGGGGATATCCGGCATCGCTTCCCGGTCTACCTCAGATTTTCATTTGTAAACATTTTCAATGAGTTGCTGCCTCAGCATCTGTGAACGGAGTTCATTGATATCATTCTCGTTGTTTCCATTCATTTCAGTTTAATTCTCTTGACTTACAATGCAACAGCCTGCCTCTAGTGGGCAGTGATTTTCTTATCACTTGGTTGTATTGTATTGTATTGTATTGTATGTTAACCGGGGACCTAGAAACGAAGGAAAGGCTCCGTCCCCGCCGCAGCCGCAGTGGTCCACAACCCCACGACGACTACCGCAGTCCACTTCACCCCTCCGCCGCCCTACACCGAACCCAGAGTTATTGTGCGGTTCGGCCCCAGGTGGACCTCCCAGGGAACGTCTCACACCAGACGAGTGTAACCCCTATGTTTGCGTGGTAGAGTAATGGTGGTGTACGCGCACATGGAGAACTTGTTTGCGCAGCAATCGCCGACATGGTGTAACTGAGGCGGAATAAAGGGAACCAGCCCGCATTCGCCGAGGCAGATGGAAAACCGCCTAAAAGCCATCCACAGACTGGCCGGTTCACCGGACCTCGACACAAATCCGCCGGGCGGATTCGTGCCGGGGACCAGGCGCTCCTTCCCACCCGAAAAGCCGTGCGTTAGACCGCACGGCCAACCGGACGGGCTATCACTTGGTTGCTTCTTTTATGTAATGCAGTCTTCAAAATAGTACTGCATATTACAAGGAGTTATGGGTAAGAGTACACAGTTAAGGGAAAATACAGACATCTGCTTAATCTCTTATTGTTGTCTAGCAGTATGCACCTCTATCTGTCATTTACTCTCCTACAGATTAATCATTGTAAAAATAAATGTATTTTTCGTCTTAAGATAGACACAATAAGAGCGAGAGTGCGAAAGTGCCAACTGCAAACTCGTACCCGCAAAGGTGGGTACGAATACATATTCAGTCCGGCAAAAGTTTTGAAGTGAAATTCTTCAGCAGGGGTCACAGAGGTTACGCTCTACAACCTCATAATTCTTACATTCCTACTGCCACCATCCTTTTCACTTATCACCGGAAGAGACGGGAAGACACCGGAAGGTTTCAAATAGATCACAACCAAGGTCGGCCACGACTTTCGAACTTCAAGAGTGCACGTTGTGCCACAGGCGTGCAGTCCGAGATTCAGCATATCTCTGCATTAATTCGGTACATCTCGGCTTTGCTCGGTCCTTCTCGAAAGTACTCGATATAGTACGACATTTCACTTAGCATTGGGGCGCGAAGATTTTTCTGTCGGCACGACTTTCTTGGTTCGGCAGAATCGTGGTGTTAGCGCCGTTTATCCTTCGCTGTTTGTTCGTGGCGTAAAGGAAGTTCACAGGTTCAGTTGCTGTTAGCACAAAAAGATTCAGTCTAGCAATCTACCATAACAAGCCTTTAAAAATAAATTGGAATCACAAAACACAATTCTATTATGCAGTCGCATAATCGACAGGAACCGGAAATCTGCTATGGAACGACCCTACAACACCACACAGGAAGAATTTAAAGATTTAGCTGAGCAAAACATTACAACAATCGACAGATGATTTGTATGAAATTCATTGTTCTGTACTTCACGAAGCATTTTGTGAAAAATATTCAAGTATCGAGCGCGTGATGGAACTGGTGGTATGAATAGTAAATTTTATGAAGTCGCACACAATATTAGACTGTCAATTGCAACAGTATTTCATGGAATTGAACGAAGAGTATGGAGATCATACAGTGATCAGCCACAACATGATGACCACCTAGCTAACAGTCGGTACGTCCACCTTCGGCACGGATAACGGAGGCGACGCGCAGTGGTATGGAAAGAATGAGGCCTTGGTAGGTCGCTGGAAGGAGTTGGCACGACATCTGCACACACAAGTCACCTAATTCACGTAAATTCCGTGAAGGAGGGGATGAGCTCTGACGCCTTGTTCAATCGCATTCCAGATGTGTTCGATTGGGTTCAGATCTGATGAGCTGCGGAGCCTGCATCTCAATTGGAACTCGCCACTTCATTCATCCAACCACTCCATCACACTCCTGGCCTTGTGACAAGGCGCATTATATCGCTGAAAAATGCCACTGCCGTAGGGAAACGTGATCGACATGAAGGGGTGTACGTGGTCTGCAGCCAGAGTACGATACCCCCAGGCCGTCATGGTGCCTTGCACGACCTCCATTTGACCCACGGATGCCCACGCGACTGTTCCCCAGAGCATAATGGAGCTGCCACCAGCTTGTCTCCGTCCTGCCGCACGGGTAGCAAGGAGCTGTACCCCTGGAAGACAACGGATTCACGCCCCCCCCCCCCTCCCCGCCTCCATTAACATGATGAAGAAGGTGTCGGGATTTATCAGATTATGCAACGCTCTGCTACTGTCTTAACGTGAAGTGCCGATCTCACGTGCCCATTTCTGCCGTAATTGCCGATGTCGTGGTGTTAACATTGACACATGCATGGGTCGTCGGCTGCGGAGGCCCATCGTCTGAGTGTTCGGTGCGCTGCGTGTTCAGAAACACCTGTACTCTGTCCAGCGTTAAAGTCTGATGTTAGCTCCGCCGCAGTTCGCCGCCTGTCCTGTTTTACCAGTCTGTCCAGCCTACGACGTCCGACATCTGTAACGAGGGGTGGCTGCCCAACCCCACGACGTCTGGACGTGGTTTCATATTAGTATCGCCACGTGTTGAAGACACTCACCACAGTACTCCTCGAACAGCCGACAAGTCGTGCAGTTTCCGAAACGCTCGTACTGAGCCTCCTGGCCATCACAGTCTGCCTCCGCTCAAACTCAGATAGATCGAGCGCCTTCCCTATTCTACACGCAGACAGCACGTTCACTGATGTTACATGCACCGTGCGTGTGTCTGACTAGCAGTCATTCCTCGCCAGGTGACGCTGTTATCATCTGGACGGGTTTATATCGATCTACATCTACATCTACATCTACATCCATACTCCGCAAGCCACCTGACGATGTGTGGCGGAGGGTACCTTCAGTACCTCTATCGGTTCTCCCTTCTATTCCAGTCTCGTATTGTTCGTGGAAAGAAGGATTGTCGGTATGCCTCTGTGTGGGCTCTAATCTCTCTGATTTTATACTCATGGTCTCTTCGCGAGATATACGTAGGAGGGAGCAATATACTGCTTGACTCTTCGGTGAAGGTATGTTCTCGAAACTTCTCCTGCTGAGTCTTCCACTGGAGTTTATCTATCATCTCCGTAACGCTTTCGCGATTACTAAATGATCCTGTAACGAAGCGCGCTGCTCTCCGTTGGATCTTCTCTATGTCTTCTATCAACCCTATCTGGTACGGATCCCACACTGCTGAGCAGTATTCAAGCAGTGGGCGAACAAGCGTACTGTAACCTACTTCCTTTGTTTTCGGATTGCATTTCCTTAGGATTCTTCCAATGAATCTCAGTCTGGCATCTGCTTTACCGACAATCAACATTATATGATAATTCCATTTTAAATCACTCCTAATGCGTACTCCCAGATAATTTATGGTATTAACTGCTTCCAGTTGCTGACCTGCTATTTTGTAGCTAGATGATAAAGGATCTATCTTTCTGTGTATTCGCAGCACATTACACTTGTCTACATTGAGATTCAATTGCCATTCCCTGCACCATGCGTCAATTCGCTTCAGATCCTCCTGCATTTCAGTACAATTTTCCATTGTTACAACCTCTCGATACACCACAGCATCATCTGCAAAAAGCCTCAGTGAACTTCCGATGTCATCCACCATCGATAGTAGGTCGGTGGTCATAATATTCTGGCTGATCAGTGTACATATTACTGCAAAATACATTGATTTAGCAAGGAGTATGTCTGGACCGATTTTTCGATTTGAACCCCGCTTTAGTTGAAAGTAGGAACGAAACTTAGAGCATCCGGAATGGATTCCAAAAAAGGGTCAAATGGCTCTGAGCACTATGGGACATAACTTCTAAGGTCATCAGTCCCCTAGAACTTAGAACTACTTAAACCTAACTAACCTAAGGACATCACACACATCCATGCCCGAGGCAGGATTCGAACCTGCGACCGTAGCGGTCTCGCGGTTCCAGACTGTAGCGCCTAGAACCTCTCGGCCACTCCGGCTGGCTGGAAGTGTGGGTTTATATTTATATTCTAATAACACTGACTGAGAGTTTTCTAAACGTTTTGAGGACACTGCTAATCTTTCATCTGTGTTTGAGCTGTTTTCAAGACCGTTTGCCATTTCAGCCGAAAGCGGCCTTGGGCATTTGCAAATGGAACTGATCGATCCGCCATGTAATCCCCGTTTAAAAGACAAAGTGTTTTACGTTAAAACTGTCCAGGAGTTCTACACTGTTCTCCTCGGGACGAGTTTACCCGTCTCCATAATTACTTTGCAAGCGTGATAAAATATTTCGACCAACATATGTGAGTGAAAGGCTTTTTTCGATTATGAAACTAAGTCACGATTCCGTGGCAACCTGAGTGAAGCTAAAATGCGAAATTGTCTGCATCTGTCCGTATGACGACAGTTTGTTCGAAAAAAAAGTTTTATTACAGCTTCAGCGCGCCGAAAATAATTAAATAATATCGAAAATTTGTTGTGTTTGTGATCTACGTTGTTGAGGAATATGAAACCAAGCAGCATGCAAGTGAGTCAGTATTACTTGCGCTACAGCATTGCCATCTACATGTTCGCAGTTTCTCCCTGTTCCCCTCCTCAACCTCAGACGGCGTGGCACGAAGCACCACATGTGTGCGAGAACATTGCACAGATGCAGAATTCTTGGCCGTCCCTGGATGACACAATGGTGAGATGGAGATTCCGAAACCAGATTTTGTAGCACAAAACGTTTTCACTGGACGATGTGGACTCTGATCATACTGATTGAAACACAGGAAAGTTGGTACACAATATGTGCAAAACATGTAATTATAAAAGGAGATGCATATTTTTTAAATTAATAAAATCATAAAATGTGTTCGACAGTGACAAAAGCTTTAACAGAAGACGTTATTCTCAACTGTGACACATACTAGGTAGCAAGGTTGCATGCTCTCTACAAGGAAGTTCTGTTCGTAGTCGATCCCATTCCTGACAAAGGTCTTTGCGGAGGTCTGGATGACTCCTCGATGTCAGGTTAGGGGCTGTAGTTGGCTTCTTTGGTGTATTCCATAGACAGTCTCTAGGACGAAGGTTCGGAAAACTCGGTGGTTACGCCATGCAATGGATATTTTCATTTGCATTTTCTACCAGAGTAGATCAATGACAACGGCCCATTAACTGCACCTCTGGAGAATCGCACACGTTGTTAAATTACCCACTTCTGTACCTCTGGAATTTGATAGTATTCCTCTGGAAGCCAATGTGAAGCTCCATACTCAATTCAGACGTGTTGTGTTCTCACATCAGGTCTCAATTAACACTAAGCTGGTTTCTTTCTGCGATGTCCCTGTGCTTGTATTGGCTACCATTTTCCCTCCAGACGAATCTTCATCGTGAATCATTCAGCAAACTGAGGCGAGATTCAACTGTGATGAGTGTTGCCGTCATTAACGACAATTGGTAACTGATCAATGAATTCAATTAAATTGTGATTTTAAATGGAACCTTAGACCTGTGTTTGAACGATTCGCCTCTAACCATTTTCACCTCAAGAACAACAAGGACATCATCGGAAAATATGTAGTACAGGTGTTCAAGATTGTAGTTGTGGCGGTCGCTGTGTGACATATGCTCCGCGAAAATACATAGTTAACGTGTGTAATGTTGCTACATTAATTTGGTATGCTGATGTGTAAGGTTGTAACTTTAATTTGCTATGCTGATAGCGTACTGATGGTCAATAAAAGCGGTTTAAAACTGTGATCTGTCTGGGGACGTTAACCGTGGATTACTGGGCAACTGTTTCATCAGATATTTAGCAGACTAACATTAATGATAATGTTTTAATAGTCATACAAAACCGGTAAAATATATATATATAAAAAGGAGAATTTAAATAAAAGGAAAGAAATCAGTTTATATTTGGAAATTTATTTTAAGATTGTTCATTGAAATTTCAGCATGTTATACGTGAGTTATAACTGAGCTGGTGCCTTATTTACGATTAAAAAGAATGTGAGATTGTAATCTTACGGAACACATAAAATATGGAGCCAAGATTTAGGAAACTGCATACAACACTCCATTCATAAAATAACACACGAAGAACATTGAAACATAAGCAAGAAGAAATTAACCACAACCAACAGATTCAGTTTTTTACCCAAAGAAATTACGTTCATACCACAATCCCGTCCGTCTTGTAATTACCACACACTGGTATACTAAATTCATATTAACTCTTTGTGAAGTCTTCGCAAAAAGAATAGCTGAGGGCTACTTTGATGATTACACCACATGCTCCACGTGGTCAACTTGGTTTACACAAAGCGTACAACTCCACAATAATTTTGATAATTAAAATACATTAGATCGAAAAGCAATTGACAAAAGAAAAACCTTGAACTGGTTACTAACGTCTTACTATTAACCTGATGGGTCAAACAGTTATATAAGCACGTGGTACTGGTCTCGCAAAGTACACCCCACGTGGGTTGAACATAAAGAAAAGCATAAAGAAAAGTTGCTATATTAAAAAAATATTCTCAAGACGAGACGTTATAATCTCACGCACATTCGGATTTAAGATTGATGAACTTAGTTAGAGTTACTGATCAACACGTGGTTCCACTTTACTCACAAAGTAGTAACAAAGCAACTACCGAAAGATAATCTGAACTTCACACGATAATTACACTGCGCTGCAATTTAAGATAACATCGGATATTTTAGACCTAAACCCGAAATAAAAGTGATTAAATTTTCAGTTAGGCTGAACTTAAGAAATCCATTGTCCTACGGACTTAACAGACACGCGCTTAGCCGGAGATCTTACCACTTCAGACGCTCGCCACGGCCACCCTGCAACTGCCCTACTTCCGAGCGTGCTGTCTGAGGGTGGCTCCCCAAGACCAACGGAAGTGGCCAGAGGGGCAGCTTCCTATACCAACATGACAACGGACGGACAGGACCATACTAAGGATAGAAACCTCTTTGCTTTTAGGAAGCGTAGCTACCTGTTCCGACGTTGGTCCTACTGTTCTCTAGCAGACAGCCTTGTCTGCTACCCTCAAGCATGCAACTAGAAATACATATGCTCATTCATCCTCTCACACAAAAGGGAAGGGGGATGACAGTATCTTATCATATACAGTATGTAAAAGAAAGCGGATGTAGGTTCCATATGAGACTGTGTGACATGAATTACATATAAGAATTACATATAAACTGTGCTTTAAAGTGTAGTAGTGTGACAGATCGTTCTTGTTTATGTATAAAAGTAACACGTTCCACTGCTCAGTCTCCTCCCAGATAGTCAGAAACGCCACAGTACATTTAGAAGAGGAATTTATTCCATAAATGGCAACAGATTTAAGAAATTAAACATGAAAGGAATCCAACAGAGACCTTTCATAACCCCAACGCTCCGGGAAAAGACTGTGCAGGGAATTTTCTGGCCATGCTAGGACATTCCCAAGCAGGCTTCTTACACCCTACTTAAACCAAAAGTGTAAAAGAAAAGGCAAAAGGACACCAGCTACTTGCTAAAACACAATAATTTCAACACATCTTTAGAATCTACCAATTTCAAACAGAAAAAAAAGAACACAATCTGTGACACCTATTTAAAAGGTAGTGTAGACCTAATTCGGTCAGCAAGTAAAAACAATGGTTCCTGTGTCATTAATATGAAAACAATTTCTGGTTGTTACCCTTATGGAGTTCACCAGTATTTGCTCATTGCAAGAGCCAACTGATCACAGGAAAATTTATGACTGTTTACTAACAAGCAAAATTTATGAAAATAGCAAAGGTGCCACAGCAATTAAAAAAAGAACATCAAATAACATCGGTATTAAAAAGCAGAACATAACAATGCACAATCTGCAAAAGCAACAAAATGATAAGAGAAAAAACATGTTTTACAAAGTGTTTATCGCAAAAAAATTCTATATCGTATAAAACTAATAATTTGTAGAATTAAAATAACTATGTGGCACTCATTTAATCACTCTACTATATTTCAATTAGCTAGCAAACAATGAGCACTGTGTCATTATTCTGAAACTACAATAATTATGTGATTGTTACCCTTAAGGGGTTCCTCACAGTAAATATGCCCCATGCAAAGGCTAATCGATCGCAGTTCAATGAGAATAAAAAGCTATCTGACTGATAAACGAAGCAATGCCACAGCAATGAATTTACGAAACAAAATATCACAAATCTAATACATCACACAAAAACAAACATTGATAAATAAAACAGTACAATAGTCAACATCTAAAACAAAAAAGACACCTATAAATAAAACACCTGCAAAAAACAAGAGTCAAAGACTAAAAAAGATACATAGAACACCTGCAAAATACAAGAGTCAGTCTAATAAACACCAATAAATCGAACTCCTGCAAAACACACGAGTCAGAGTTTCTCTGACAGAAACACACGTATATGCACTGGACTAAGAACCGTATAATCACTGTTCACTGACACACTCAGTAGTTCCACTGTTCCGAGGCACAATATAAGGGAAAGGGGGGGGGGGGGGGGTTCGTCGCCGCAGCTGTCAGTAGGGATTTTTGTCCATCTGTTGCGTGCGATCCCGCCGTCTCTGCCCTCTCATGAAGTTTCTCTCGTGTCACGTACATCTCGATTTGGTTCCATGTTTGTATTGTCAAATTCGTGCGGTATCCTCGTTTGACACGCCAGGTTGATATTCTCGGGCAAGGATGACACTTAATGGCTCTTCTTTTGTGCCACCCTTAGCGACCAGAGAACATCGAACCAAGATTTACTGTCGCTTGACAGTAGGCATCCATCAGGAAATGTCGATAGGCGTCGTTGACGTCTGCAAGTTTCTCTGGGCAGTACCTGTCAAAAGGCTCCACGCCCCTTGTGTTGTTTCACCGCGGCCGTCTCGTCACGGTCGCGTGCGTGTGGTGCGTTGCCAACAGATGGATTTCCGCGCGGTGGACCGCTCGCCCATCTCAGGTCATCGCCTCGAGGAAGGGTCGCCCGGGGCGGCCGCCCATTAGCTCCAGGTACAAGGGAAAGTGTTAGCCGCGTACCTTCTTTTGTTGTCGGCCGCGCTCCCAAAGTGGCCTGGCTGACAGCGTGTCCTGCTGGGAAACCCGCCAGTTTACAACTAGTCCGGCTGCTCCCGCTGTCTCTTAAGAGTTTTGCCGGTTCGCTTTCAGGTTCTCAACTGCATTCACAGAAATTTTTCATCATCCTTATGTGATTACACAATGTCATACACAATACCACTTAGTATTGTCTTTCACAATTCTTAAGAACAAAGTGAGACTTAATATTTTTTTTAAATAAAAAAATTAGATGAATCGACAATATAAAATAAAATTTAAATGACTTGACAATGTAAAAAAAATAAAAGTGAAATGACTTGACAATATAAAAATAAAAATTTAAATGAACTGACAATATAATATTTAAATCCACATCACTAATGTGGTTCACTTACGTTTTAATAAATCAAATGCTATTTATTAATTCACTAAAATGAATAGGATTATGCCTTGTGCAAGTATAGGTCAGGACAGCATAGGGTTCACATGTTATTTACACACACATACATGCACACCTGTTGTCTATTCTACAAACTAACTACCCATAAACATGCATTACTCAATATTCTACTTCTATCCACTACTAGTTAACCCAATAAGCTACTTCAATGCTATTTCAACACCGTGTATATACCACTACAACATTGTTCTAAATCGTCCTCTTCTTGACGCTCGCGGCATACGTCTTGTCACATGATAAATATGGAGAACTTTCCTTAAACATACACATTAAAAAGAACAATGGTTATTTACATGCCAAAACATTTATACCAGTTCGCACACCTGAAAAGAGACTCGCAGTTATACATTTATCATACTCATATATTCACACATAAAACAGTAAGAAAATTTCACCTAAAATTACGTTATCACAACAATTAATCACGCAGATGACTCTGAGAAGGTTAAAAATATTTGCATTATACAGGTTATATTACATTTTCTTACCCATTTTGCTGCGATTTCGTTCCTTCTTTACGTTACCTTTCGCTTCCAAATCAGTTATTTCGCCTGTGGTGGTTATTCTGGATTCATTTCTCATGAATGGCAAAATTGTGGTCACCTCTATTCTGTAAAACAGTATCATCTTAACATATTGAACTTACAACAGCCACAAAAGATCCGAATCCTCCTGTAGTTTAAATGACAAATGTTTTGCTTTATCCTTATTACCTTAAACCAAGCTTTCCTTCGTTCCCATAATCAAAATTATTTAATCATCCTCTACCTTCAAGAGGGAAATTTCCTCAGTACAAATCATATAGGCTGCAGTGCATCCCGCACCAGCGAAAACAGTAAGCTGTAATGCTCACAGCATCAGCAAAACACATAAACGTCGCTTTTCTAGGACAAGTATTAACGCAGAATAATTTTTTTTTTTTTTAGGCTTTGGCTCAACATCAATCAAGACTACAAAAAGGATCCATATTTCCGTTCCATTCTCCATTTGCTGAAAAGCTGCTCGTATTTGACTACCACAATAATATTTCAGAGCCACGTAAATTACACAAACCACAATTCTTCTTTCACCTTGAAGGGAATCAATATACTTACGAAATCCACAGACAGCACTTTACGTACTCAGCTATAAAGAACAAAAAAGACATATATCATCAATATTAACATATCATCGCATATTGGAAGCCAATGGTTCAACAATCGTATTATCGCATCCTGTTTTCAAGATTCCAAACTTACTCATTCCTTTCTCAGAGTTCTCCTATCTTAAAATATTCATACAGCACGCATACTATAGTAAGAGATCCTCATTTATACTGACAGATATAGAATAGTAATAGATAGATAGTAGCACTGAAAGCAGAAAATCGGAAACAAGGCTACTAACAGCTGGGGACCTGGGTTTGCCAGACCCATAATACCCACAGATCGGATATTCCCCTGAGTTTATGCACTAATTCAGCAACGATCTTGCTTTCCTCAGGAGCGACTCTTTTCAATTTACACACAAAAAAACATAAACAGCATTTTACTCGTTCACAAAGAAACCTTTTATCTTCACGTTTGAATCAAACTAAATCCTAATTGCACAAGGAGAGAAAAAAATTAAAACATCACTTCAATACATCACACAGAAACATCTTTATCATTAATTTTTTTACCAACATATTATTCAAAATGCATTCGTCACAAATTTAAACTAATCAATTCTTTCTCCTCACCGTCCTCTCTACTTCTCACTGTCCTTTCTAGTCATTTGCCATGTCGCTCATTTGTTCCGATTGGGCGCCTTCTGCGCTGATCGTTTGTCATTGCCGGTTTCGTTCATTTCCATTTGCCGGATTATTTCTAGGGTTGGCCGGCCGAATTTCGATATCATGAGGTGCTCCGCCTACAGTCCTATTCCCACCGTATTCATCGTAGTAACGATTCTGGTTGCCGTACCTGTAGCGTTCACGATCCTGTCTACGTCCTCGATCATTTCTGTTGTTCCACCTGTGTTCGCGACTGTCACCCCAGTTTCTATACGGCCGGTCCCGATTATTGTTCCGTTCGCGTCGCGACGACCAGTCACGCCGTTGATTAGTAATACGGCCACGACTGCGGTCGCGCTGCTGTGCCCCGTAATAACTTTGTGCCTGATTAGGCGGGCATTCTCCTGTATTGTATTCCAACTCTTGGAGAAGCGTCTTGAACGTTTCCACGTCCTCTTTGCATCGTCCCGCAAGAATGACGTGCCGCAAGTGCATCGGCAATTTGGTGATGCATATCCTAATTAGTTCCGCAGGCCCGTATGGGTCGTATAGGAAATAATTTGCCTGCAGCATGTGGTCGAATAGGCGTGCAGGGCTGCCGAAACCAGACTGGTTCAAATTTGGCAGCATAATTATGCCATGTTTGACCCTATCTTGTGCCGCTTCCGACCAATAGGCGGACAGAAAGGCTTGTCGAAACTCCCAAGTGGAGTTGCAGTGACGCGCTGCCGACCTCATGCGAATCGCCGGTTCGCCTTCCAAATAGCCACACATATATTCTATCTTATGTGAACTTGCCCAGTCGGGGGGAAGACAAAACTCAAATTGCTCGAGCCATGCACGTGGATGTATTCCTTTTTGCGAATTTCGGAATATCTCAAACTTTCTTACCGTAAGGAAATGTTTGAAATCAAATCCCCGCATTTCCTCCTGGCGAGGCCCTTGAATGTTTCTGTTTCTCTCATGTCTGCCCCTTAAATTACATTGTTCCCTGTCGTCAAAATCTCCCTCATGGCCGGAGTCCCTCTCTGCACTGTTCGTACGGCTATTTTTAATGCTATTGACGAGTTCGGAATCACACGCCATGCGGTTTTCCAGATGCGCCACGCGTTCTTGTAATTCGCCTGTTACAGCTCTGTTTTGCCTGTTCACTTCGAACTGTCCCTTCTGAAATCTCAGAAGCGAACGCACTTCTGCGGTCTCTGCGGCCGCTACCGGTGTAGTATTGTTCTCGCTTTCCGTCAGCTTCATCATGCCTACAATGTCCGCTAATGCCGCAATCTTATCATCAATTTGTCTCTTGTCCTCCGCCCCAGTCTGCTTCAATTGTTCTACTTGCTGTTCCAACGCGTGGATCGCTAAACTGTTGTCCGCTATCGTGTTGCTAACGGACGTGGGACAATGCGTTTCCGCCTCTTCGACCCTCGAGATTACCTGCTGGTGTTCCCTTTGGCATTCTTCCCTCAGCTCTTGGAAATTCCTAAGCAGCCGTTCTTCGCTTTCTTTAGATTCGGCATCGCCCCTCCGCTTGCTCTGTTCTAAGGCTTGCAGACGATCATCGATTTGTTCAAATGTACGGCCTAATTCTTTCATAATATCACTTTTTATCTCACTTGCCAGATTGTTTATTCTTTGTGAGATATCATCGGACACTCTCTGCATCGACTTGTCGACTTTATTTGTCTGCTGGATTAGTTTTTCGTCTATTTGTTCGCCTAGCTCCCGGATCGATTTTTCAGATGATTCTTTTTGTTCTCGGAACGATTTTTCAAATGATTCTTTATTTTGTTGCAATAAGGCTTTCATGAGTTCTGCCAAATCAATTTGGTTAGTTGGAGGCAAATTAATTTGTGGCTCTGATGTGAGCCCGTTCGTCCTGTCTTGCATTTCGTCTGAAGTATTCCCTCTTGCATTTTCGGAACCGCCCGACGCGTTAACATTCGAAATTAAATTATCCCCTTGGTCCATGTTGCCTAGGTTGTCGGACCGCTTACTTTTAGTTTGGTTACGTGTCTGCATTAGTGCAATTTATAACCGGTATGCGACACACTAATCAAAATAAATGTGTCCCACAAAAATTACGACAGTCACACGAAAGATACCCAACCTAGTACGCACTTTTTCACACGCAAAACAAATTTTTATCTTAGATCGAAACAGTGGAATTTATAAGCGAGAATAAAAAACACACAGACATATAAAACACACAAGTATAAAAAACAAAACAAGACAAACAACGCAACGCCGATCAACAACGCTGTGAATCTTTTGAAAGTCTGCTCGGAAACAACACAGAAGTTGTTTGAGCGCTGTAGGAAAAAAATTAAGATTATAACACGCTCGCAATCTAACGTTTCAGAGATTCCAGAGTCTAGCGGAATCACAGAACAGGGTCGCCATGTGTAATGTTGCTACATTAATTTGGTATGCTGATGTGTAAGGTTGTAACTTTAATTTGCTATGCTGATAGCGTACTGATGGTCAATAAAAGCGGTTTAAAACTGTGATCTGTCTGGGGACGTTAACCGTGGATTACTGGGCAACTGTTTCATCAGATATTTAGCAGACTAACATTAATGATAATCTTTTAATAGTCATACAAAACCGGTAAAATATATATATAAAAAGGAGAATTTAAATAAAAGGAAAGAAATCAGTTTATATTTGGAAATTTATTTTAAGATTGTTCATTGAAATTTCAGCATGTTATACGTGAGTTATAACTGAGCTGGTGCCTTATTTACGATTAAAAAAATGTGAGATTGTAATTTTACGGAACACATAAAATATGGACCCAAGATTGGGAGACTGGATACAACACTGCATTCATAAAATAACACACGAAGAACATTGAAACATAAGCAAGAAGAAATTAACCACAACCAACAGATTCAGTTTTTTACCCAAAGAAATTACGTTCATACCACAATCCCGTCCGTCTTGTAATTACCACACACTGGTATACTAAATTCATATTAACTCTTTGTGAAGTCTTCGCAAAAAGAATAGCTGAGGGCTACTTTGATGATTACACCACATGCTCCACGTGGTCAACTTGGTTTACACAAAGCGTACAACTCCACAATAATTTTGATAATTAAAATACATTAGATCGAAAAGCAATTGACAAAAGAAAAACCTTGAACTGGTTACTAACGTCTTACTATTAACCTGATGGGTCAAACAGTTATATAAGCACGTGGTACTGGTCTCGCAAAGTTCACCCCACGTGGGTTGAACATAAAGAAAAGCATAAAGAAAAGTTGCTATATTAAAAAAATATTCTCAAGACGAGACGTTATAATCTCACGCACATTCGGATTTAAGATTGATGAACTTAGTTAGAGTTACTGATCAACACGTGGTTCCACTTTACTCACAAAGTAGTAACAAAGCAACTACCGAAAGATAATCTGAACTTCACACGATAATTACACTGCGCTGCAATTTAAGATAACATCGGATATTTTAGACCTAAACCCGAAATAAAAGTGATTAAATTTTCAGTTAGGCTGAACTTAAGAAATCCATTGTCCTACGGACTTAACAGACACGCGCTTAGCCGGAGATCTTACCACTTCAGACGCTCGCCACGGCCACCCTGCAACTGCCCTACTTCCAAGCGTGCTTTCTGAGGGTGGCTCCCCAAGACCAACGGAAGTGGCCAGAGGGGCAGCTTCCTATACCAACATGACAACGGACGGACAGGACCATACTAAGGATAGAAACCTCTTTGCTTTTAGGAAGCGTAGCTACCTGTTCCGACGTTGGTCCTACTGTTCTCTAGCAGACAGCCTTGTCTGCTACCCTCAAGCATGCAACTAGAAATACATATGCTCATTCATCCTCTCACACAAAAGGGAAGGGGGATGACAGTATCTTATCATATACAGTATGTAAAAGAAAGCGGATGTAGGTTCCGTATGAGACTGTGTGACATGAATTACATATAAGAATTACATATAAACTGTGCTTTAAAGTGTAGTAGTGTGACAGATCGTTCTTGTTTATGTGTAAAAGTAACACGTTCCACTGCTCAGTCTCCTCCCAGATAGTCAGAAACGCCACAGTACATTTAGAAGAGGAATTTATTCCATAAATGGCAACAGATTTAAGAAATTAAACATGAAAGGAATCCAACAGAGACCTTTCACGTGTTTCAAAGCTACTTCGAGATAAAATTTTCGTGCTAAGAGTGAGTTTCCGGACACTCTTCTCCAGTCACAGTTATTAACACATTCGAAACTGGCCTCAGTCAGCCTACTTGTGGAGCTGGAAATACTGTTTTAACAAATTTTTCGATAAACATTATTTTATAACTGTGAAAGTAATAAACGAGTATGATGTTTCATTAAACAGATCGAAACATAGTTTATCTTGAAAGGGTACAGTACTGCCCGACATTGAATATAGGTACAACATACTTCAGTATTTTCGTCAGAACAACACTTTTTTTGTAAAATAACTCAATTTCAATTAATACAGTGAAGCCGGATACCAGTGTAGGAAAGAATGACAATGTATTTATTTATCATATGTGCACTCCCACAAAATAAATCCCTACATCCAGTTTGGTGAGATCTTTTGAAATGAATGAATGTATGGTCGTCTGCTAACCACAGATAGTGAAGGTGAATATATGATCATCTTTGAGTCGATCCTTTGGCCACCTTTGGTGGAACCAAAGAGATGGAATTTACCAGAGCTTTGAGCGCCTGAAATGTGGCTGACCAATAAGGTAGCAAGGTGCTTCTCCCACCTCGACAGAGATGGGAGAGGACCTCGAGAACGGCCATGTTTCGGCACTCTGCCGCTGGATCCTGTGCTGTTAACACCTGTTTTAGTTGTGCTACGTAATGACGAAAGAATGGAGGCATGGTATGCATGTGGAATATTTAAGAGTAGTTTGAAATAATAATTTCTCTATTTCAGGAACTTTTGTGGGGAGAATTAAATGTCAGGCAGGTAATATTAATGGGATTGTAGTAATCTTCGGAAGTGACCAACGGTCACAAAGAAACCACGTGTAGCAATAAGTTGAAATACTTCCGTGTGCTTAAGCTAAGCTGAATTACTAGCGTGTGTACAATAAGTTGAAATATTTAAGAAATAGCGTGTGTACCATAAATTGAAATATTTAAGAAATGGCGTGTGCAGGACTTGAAATTAGAGACGAGTACTTCCACGTGGTGAGTACTGTGTGAGTCTCAATCTGTGTATGAGACAAAGGATAAAGAGAAGTACTCGTCCATGGCATCAGTTCGCGTGTGTGATGAATACATTAATACTACATTGCGTGTGATGCTAGATTCAAACTCTGAGAGAGAAGTAAGGTGAGTCGGCCGTCTATCCAGCAACGCCACATGGCTTGCATTGCACAGGAAGACGTGCATTTATCTCCAGAGTTCACAGTAGGAAAGTAGAATTACAAAGTGGGGCAGTGTCGTGTGAAACTGGGATCAATATTAATTGAAGTGGGAAAGCTGAAAGTGATAATGTTGTAACCATTCTCTGTGTAGTATTTCATATTGTTGTATGGTGTATGTCATGTAATTTGGGTATGTGTGGTTTCCATGGGTGTGTAGCGAAGTAGTTTCAAAAGATTAGTGGGTTATGCTTGTTCCTTCTGTACCGCTCGGTCTGGAGGAAAGTTTCGTGATGATGATTGTGAGAGTCGAAGTGTGAGGTATAATAAAAGATCCACCAACCTATCCAGAAAGTGCACTGTAGCGTTAAATAAATTACGAGACCATAATATAGAGAGTCACTAATGTAAAGCCATGCCCACTGGGCGGAATTTCTCATATGTTATTGTTGTAGGTTATAGAATTTGTGTGTTTAGGTTAGGGAATTTATCAGAATAAATCAGTTAGTGAAAAGAAAGAGATTGGTAGACTATTCCTTCAAATTGTATGTTGTCATAATGTCCCGAATTTATAATGTGTGCGCCATTCATATTCAGTGGGATGGCCACGTGTTAATAAAAGCCGTCAAATAAAAGACAAAAAGAAAATGTGGTACTGCCAGTGCGTAGTGTACAGTCAGAGTTCTGTAAATCACTGATAGTCAGATATGCGTTTCCGTTGCGTAGTAATAATATAGGAGGATAACTTGTAACGAAGTGTGAGTACTAGAGCTAATATTACTCGTTAGATTAAGAATGAATCCACTCGCTTGGCAGACCACTCATCTTGCAGGCCTGACTGCTTGATGCCACAGTATGAGCAAGGCATGTGGGTGCCTCTCATAATTTCGACCCTGCCAGGATAATTTTGTTGCCGGGATAATTTGGCCAGGATATATTTTGCCAGATTATTTTTCCAGGATATTTTGCTGTTAAGATTTTTTTTATTTTTTGATGGAATATATCGTGATAGCGCTAAGAAGTAAAGTTTTTTTCTGTTTGCAATTTCTTTCTGGATTGGTGAGGATCTTTTATTTTTTTATGTAATTAATTGCTATATCGTCCAAGGCTGGAAGATCGTTATAATTTTTTTTGCGTAATGTCCGTAGTAACTAGGTCGCAGTCGAAAAGTGTAGCCAGCATGGAGAATAGCGATTCTGGGGTGGACGTAGCAGTGCAGCAGGAAGTAGCTGTTGACCATTGGTTAATGAGCGGGGACGGCAAGCACTCAGAAGGGGTTGAATTGTTCACTGGACCGCTGCAAGGTGATCCTTTATGCGGCGGGCTTTGTCCACAAACGCGGGCTTTTCCCGACGACGCGGGCGAGCCGGGACTAGGTCAGGTATGCAGTGAAAGTGCAGCTACCCTTAGCGAAGCTACGGTTTCACAGGCGAACGAGATGAGCGCACTGAAAGTAGCAAATGACAGTGTGCTACTGCAGTTGTTACAGCAGATGAATAGAGACAATAAGGAGAGAGATAGGGAGAATAAAGAGAGGGATAGAGATAATAAGGAAAGATGGGAAGCGATGAATAGAGACAATAAGGAGAGAGATAGTGAGAATAAGGAAAGATTTGAAGCAACTAAGGAAAGATTGGAGGCAATGGATAAGGGAAATAAAGAGGCAATGAGGAAGCTACACACAGTTATCGATGAGCGTCTGTCTGCAGTTAATAATCGGTTAGATGAGGGGGAGAAGAATCTGGGTGCGTTGAAGCAAGTATGTGACGCCGCGAAAGAAAAAGCTAATAATTTGGAGGTACAAGTATTTGCAATAGAGAATGATACTACTGAACGTAGGGACGTGTTGCCGGATGAGCGAATCAGAGAGGTAGTGGTCAGAAAGAATACGATTAGTGCAGATGCAGAAAAGATCAGTACAAGAGGCGAGACAGGTTCTGACAGTACGCAGCGAGAGGTTTATGCCGACCAGGAGCAGACACAATCACCATAACAGTTTAAAGAGGCACAATTCGAAATAAGTAGGAAACATAGTGAAGAACTAGCACAGTTGCAATTAGCGTGCAGTAGCGAAGGTGACACACCACCAGGTAGATTGCAGAGGGAGAGTGAGATAAACTCAAAAAGCGAAAATAGGCACAAAGAGGAAGACGAATTCAGAGAGTCAGGAGAACGGTTGTGTCGGATAAAACAGGTGGCAAACCCAACTGGGTATAGTCCAAGGCTTTCTCAACTTCAAGATTCATTGCCTTCATCGTGGGGACCGCTCCTCAAAACGAAGTTTGTGTATAACCATTTGAGGGACGAGGCTAGAGCGAAAATGCAGGAAGTTATTAAAGATTGTAGTAGCTACAAGATATTTTGTGACAAGTTTTTAAATGAATTCTGGTCGAAAAGTAAGCAGGACCAGGTTAAGCAAAGCATATTGATGATGCCAAATTGTAATGAAGGTGGTATAAGAGATCCAGTGTCATGCTATCAGGAAATGCTGAGACGAAATAGGTATTTGGATGTGCCATACGAAACTGGGGAGCTCATTAGGATCTGTATAACGAAGTTGCCAGTGAGATTGCGCAGAGATATAGTGATAGCAGGCAGAGGCATAGACGATTCCGCGTCATTTCAGCACTTGTTACAGGAACTGGGTAATGAGAGCAACATTGTGAACGGCGACACGACTCATAGGTCAGACAGAGTTGAGGATAGGAACAGCAGAAACTATCAGAATGACAGGAGAGCATGGAATCCAGGCATTTCATTCTTTTTATAATGGATTGAAGGGTAGGAGAAACTAATCCAACATATCAGCCCTTAGCATCTTGCCTTAAAACACATGCAGCTGGCACTGAAAATTGGCGATGTAGCAGACATACTCTACTAATATGTAGGAGTGCAAATACCATACTTCTGATCAGAGAATATAACACCAGTAATGGAATCTGTTAGGCTGGTATCTCAGCAAAATTTGCAAATTTTTATTTGGAACAGTAAAGTAAAAGGACTGTTTCCTCAAAGAAACCAGTTGCTAAAATGTTATGTAATAATGCCAATGAGTCCAGTTCAATTAGTGCGATTTGACTATCGCAGGTACTTAACACGTAATGTAAAGAGTCAACACTGTGATTGAAGTTTTTAAATTAGATGCCATCTGATCTATAGTATGTCATTGTCGTGGTGACAGTTATAATGAAGTGCTGTGTATGGTTGTTCGGAATCTGGTGTTAGTGAAAGAGGCCACTAGCACCAAAGTTACTAACACTTGGGCTGCCCATTTCTCCCAACTTGTATATTCTCTGCACACATTTAATTTTCATGTAAGCACAGATTCTTAACTAGCAAATTCTTTACTGTGCATATTGAACCATTTAGAGTGAGGCGGATTGTCCATGAAAATGCTGTACTGATTGAGACGATCAAGGGAAAACAATCTCGTGGGCTTCATCACATTTCTAACATCAAATTATGGAAAAGTTAAGGATAGATCTAAAGTAGGCAATTTATGGTAGCTAGTCAGTGTATTTATTTGTGGTGTGTAACGTTGTGCAGGGTCAAATCGAACATAAGAATTTTCAGGCGGGATGTCAGGAAGTATGACGGAATAGACTGGTCGAATGAGTCATGAACAGGAGTCGACAGAGTGGTGTAGGTACGTATTTTTTGTCATATGAATAAGGATCAAGCAGAAACGACGTGATGATTAATGAGTGGATAAAGATGGTAGATAGAGAAGCGACGTGAAAAATAGTAGTGGATGAAGGTGATATTTAAGGAAAGAAGCGACGTGAAGCAGTGTGATTAATAAAAAGAGATTCGACGTGATGAAACAGTGGTAAATAAAGGTGAGTAGAATTAATGATGTCAAGATGTCTTAGATGTATGTTACAGAGAGGCCTGTGTATGCTGCAATAGAGATTGATGCCAATGGCGAAGGAAGACCAGGAAATGATGGAGTAATGGACGGACGGAGAGCCGAAATACGAATGAAGAGATGAGGACAACTGCACAATGCGAAGGGACATAAAGGGAGTATGAGATCCAGATGGTGAACGTTGTGGAATACTGACGTAAGAGGTAATGTAAGTAGATCTAATTCTTAGCATAACAATTGCGATTTGGGAAAAATAATATTTTTTGTTGTTGTTGAAGCCTGGTACCAGTATAACTAATTAAAACGGTACCAAGAATGTGTACAGTTATTTTGCAGGATGAGTAATTTGTGTATTTTTTGTTCTTAGATGAAATGTCGCAATTCTAAGTGATATTTAGCAGGAGGAATGCAGAGGTAAGCCGATGGAGAGAGGTGCCAGAGTGAAAGGACGAATTTGGAGACTGGAAAGCTATCTCCGAAACAGCTTCATGTGTTAGGTGGTTGAGTATAAGGGTATGGTATGTTGCGAATGTGGTGGTGTTAAGGTTAGCTGACTTCTAGACCTATTCTGTTAGTGTATTAATGGACTGAATGAGAAGGAAAATGTGATGTCTGGTGAGTGAGAGTCGTAGAGTACTGTGATCAATGCGCACACTCCTGTAAAGGGGATGCTACCGATCTGTAACTAAAACATTATTGTGTATTGTTTGATTTGGATGAACCTCGATGGCAGGTCAGGATCTGACATCATGTGGATGGTTCATACGTGTCCTAGAAATGTTGTTATATATAATAAAGTGTAAAATAGATAAAGAGATACTTATTTCAGTGTGTCACAAGCACAAAGGTGCATTGTATGTTGTAGATTTAGAGTCATCAGTTTCTAAAATGTTTATTGTGTTAGGATGTTAAAGTAGTTTACTACTTAATAACATGTGATAGGTAATTGTGAGCTGTGTAGATGATTTCTTATTTTTTGTTGGAACACTTTCAAGGGGTATTAATTTCAGCCTGTCACAAGCACAAAGGTGCGATGTATATTGTAGTATTTAGAATCAACAGTTTCTCATATTTTCACTATGATAGGATGTTAAAGTAGTCTACGATTTGATATTGTAATTATGAGCAGTATAGATTGCTTATTATTCCTTTTGTTTTTTATTTTACACTTTCATGTTTTGTATGAGGGACGAGATAAATGTTGATGTTGTATGTGTAGAAAACTAGGGTGTATAATTTTATGTTTTTTAGAACAAAGATTCTTTTATTACCAATGTATCTAATAGGTCATACATGTAATCAATGAGTATTTAAATACTGTAAGAATATCCTTTTGTCTGTAATGTTGCGAGATGCACGGAAGAGTCTGACTGATTGGGTGTCGTAGCGCTGAGGGCTACACCGAACACGCCTGTACCACATAAGCCAAGCAGACGGCGGCAACAGAACCGCGGCACTCCCCACTCCATTGCCGGTCGGGGTACGCTCCACGCGCCCGCTACAGCAGGTCAACGGCCTGGGGCGACACGCACGTACCACTGGCCATTCATAAGTTCCGCCACCCTTACGACTGGGGAAAGTATCCCGCAGAGGCAACAGCGGGTGGTTTCTTCTGCTCAACGGGGCGCGCGCGGCGGCGCCACGGCAGAAAGGACGACGCGCGACAGAGCCCGGCGGGCATTTTTTACCAGCAACTATTAACTAGTACTGGACTGTGGAGCCGTGAAACAAGACGACTGCTCGTATGTCTCCATAAGGTGGAAAGTGAAGGACTGGTGTTTCCACGTTGTGAGTGGTGGAAAAGATTTTGTCTTTAGCAGACAGGACGATCGTTTTGTTTTGTCTTGACCACTGAACGGTGGGATCCATAAACTTTTGGCAGTGACTTGTTCAGTGTGCTTTGTGAATTGCGTGTGGGACGCTTGGTATTCTTGAAGAGGACAGTTGTCGTTTGGTGACTAATTATTGTATGAACGCAAGAAACTAGAGTGGGACATTGACATTTGCGTTTGTAGTGGGAGACATTTCCTTAATTGGTGCGGGAATAAGTGCTGTTTGTTGTAACTTACGACTTTTAATTACACCATGAACTGAAAGGACAGAACCGTGGGTAATAGTAGTTGTAGGGCCATTTCTGGACGACCAGATTCGTGTGGATGGTACGCTGAGAGTGACTATGACATTTGTGTTTAATGTGAGATACAGTTTACTGTTCAGTGCGTGTTCAAAATGCCGATTTGATTGACCTAAAGACTTTCGTCCGGGTAACCATGGGAGAGCTTTGACACCGAGACAGTGTTTCTAGGAAAACTATCAGCAACTTTTTGACCCCAAGAAAATCACAGAATGAAATGTTTCCGTGTGACTCACAAGATAGGGAATAATGTATTTGTAATTGTGTAAATGTTTTTTTATATATATGTTTCATTCCTGAAGGGACAGCAAGGGTAATTGTATTTCTCTAACATTTGTGTTTAGAATAGTTAGTGTTTGTTTTTTGTTTGTTCTGAGTTATCAAGTTCACGTAGCATGTTTATTAGAATAGTTGGTACAAGATGCTTTAATTATTAGCCAGTGGCGTAATAGTAACGTAGCGGCTCTTGTTGCATTGGTCAGTAAGGTTGTCATAGGGGACAGGAATTTGCATTGCACAACAAATATCGGGATTAACTGATGCATTTTGATGTCGTGGACAGTAATGATCTTGTTGGTGTGTTGACTGAAGCCACTTATTTGTATTATCTCAGTGGTGATATTTCACATTACAGTGTAACGAAGGCTAGACGAAATGCAAGTTCTTGTCGTCTAAATGTGTAACAACAGAGAAATGAGCAGTAGAGTAAGATACGAGAGCTACTGGTGGATTCAAGTACTTATTGCTAACTATTTATTGCGTGTATTGATCAAAGTGATGGACTGACTGGCTCAGCAGCAGGTATTTGTACTGGTGGATAAGGATAAGATCAAACTCACTGTCGAGTAGTTGTGGCAATTGCTTAAGTGATGAAAGTTAACGTGGTATGACATGATGTCTTAGGTTGACTATATTACGTAACCAGTATGTAACTTGTGGTATATTTCATTGTTTTTCTTCTCAGTTTTATTTCTCTGTAGGTTTGATGTATATTTTAGAATAATGGTATGGAGCCTGACATTCTACATGTAACTAGTGTACGAAATTTTTTCTTCTGTTGATTTTGTTTTGTATTTAGACTTTGCTGTGTAAAGTTTTTTACCCCGCAATTTATGAATGTCAGATTACTTGCTCTGTGTTTGGACGGTGAGCTATTTAAAATTTCATGAGTACAATTAGTATTTTTTTTTATTTGTCATAGAATTAGTGAAGTTTGGATTACTCATAAAAATAACGAAGATCCCAGTAACTAAGCCAATTTTTATCTCACCATTATTTATTTTATTTGTATGATGTGATGTTTTAATTGTCATTTGGATTGTTGTAACTATGTATGTGTACGTTACTCCGGTTTGTGGAGAGTACAATAATGCAACAACTGTGTCAAAAATTTGCTAAAGTAACAACATTTGGTCGTCAATTTGAGGTCACCAGGGGCTAAGGTCTCCTCCTGGTTACTTTGATGACTTGTTATGTTTGTTCTAATACAGTTTTCTTAAAAAAAAATGTTCGGAACTACCCTCGCATTGCAAGGATAGTACCGTGCCATTTTTTTCTGCATGGGTAGCCGGTGGTGAAAGGGTACAGTACCGCCCGACATTGAATATAGGTACAACATACTTCAGTATTTTCGTCAGAACAACACTTTTTTTGTAAAATAACTCAGTTTCAATTAATACAGCGAAGCCGGATACCAGTGTAGGAAAGAATGACAATGTATTTATTTATCATATGTGCACTCCCACAAAATAAATCCCTACATCCAGTTTGGTGAGATCTTTTGAAATGAATGAATGTATGGTCGTCTGCTAACCACAGATAGTGAAGGTGAATATATGATCATCTTTGAGTCGATCCTTTGGCCACCTTTGGTGGAACCAAAGAGATGGAATTTACCAGAGCTTTGAGCGCCTGAAATGTGGCTGACCAATAAGGTAGCAAGGTGCTTCTCCCACCTCGACAGAGATGGGAGAGGACCTCGAGAACGGCCATGTTTCGGCACTCTGCCGCTGGATCCTGTGCTGTTAACACCTGTTTTAGTTGTGCTACGTAATGACGAAAGAATGGAGGCATGGTATGCATGTGGAATATTTAAGAGTAGTTTGAAATAATAATTTCTCTATTTCAGGAACTTTTGTGGGGAGAATTAAATGTCAGGCAGGTAATATTAATGGGATTGTAGTAATCTTCGGAAGTGACCAACGGTCACAAAGAAACCACGTGTAGCAATAAGTTGAAATACTTCCGTGTGCTTAAGCTAAGCTGAATTACTAGCGTGTGTACAATAAGTTGAAATATTTAAGAAATAGCGTGTGTACCATAAATTGAAATATTTAAGAAATGGCGTGTGCAGGACTTGAAATTAGAGACGAGTACTTCCACGTGGTGAGTACTGTGTGAGTCTCAATCTGTGTATGAGACAAAGGATAAAGAGAAGTACTCGTCCATGGCATCAGTTCGCGTGTGTGATGAATACATTAATACTACATTGCGTGTGATGCTAGATTCAAACTCTGAGAGAGAAGTAAGGTGAGTCGGCCGTCTATCCAGCAACGCCACATGGCTTGCATTGCACAGGAAGACGTGCATTTATCTCCAGAGTTCACAGTAGGAAAGTAGAATTACAAAGTGGGGCAGTGTCGTGTGAAACTGGGATCAATATTAATTGAAGTGGGAAAGCTGAAAGTGATAATGTTGTAACCATTCTCTGTGTAGTATTTCATATTGTTGTATGGTGTATGTCATGTAATTTGGGTATGTGTGGTTTCCATGGGTGTGTAGCGAAGTAGTTTCAAAAGATTAGTGGGTTATGCTTGTTCCTTCTGTACCGCTCGGTCTGGAGGAAAGTTTCGTGATGATGATTGTGATAGTCGAAGTGTGAGGTATAATAAAAGATCCACCAACCTATCCAGAAAGTGCACTGTAGCGTTAAATAAATTACGAGACCATAATATAGAGAGTCACTAATGTAAAGCCATGCCCACTGGGCGGAATTTCTCATATGTTATTGTTGTAGGTTATAGAATTTGTGTGTTTAGGTTAGGGAATTTATCAGAATAAATCAGTTAGTGAAAAGAAAGAGATTGGTAGACTATTCCTTCAAATTGTATGTTGTCATAATGTCCCGAATTTATAATGTGTGCGCCATTCATATTCAGTGGGATGGCCACGTGTTAATAAAAGCCGTCAAATAAAAGACAAAAAGAAAATGTGGTACTGCCAGTGCGTAGTGTACAGTCAGAGTTCTGTAAATCACTGATAGTCAGATATGCGTTTCCGTTGCGTAGTAATAATATAGGAGGATAACTTGTAACGAAGTGTGAGTACTAGAGCTAATATTACTCGTTAGATTAAGAATGAATCCACTCGCTTGGCAGACCACTCATCTTGCAGGCCTGACTGCTTGATGCCACAGTATGAGCAAGGCATGTGGGTGCCTCTCAATCTGATCATAAAATGTTATTATGTAACATTAAAATTAGCAGACATACGAAATGCTTTACGGAATTGTGTTTGATTTTTTTCCCGCCACGTTATTCCCTTCTGGCTCTTATTCGTATCGGAATACGCTTTGCAGACACGTGTTGGACGCTGTTTTTTGTGGTACCTTTTTCTACCAGAGTTTTTTTCAAACGCTTCACTACATTATTTTCTTTTGTATATTACTTACGTGATCATTCAGCCACATAATAACCTGGATCAAAATCAGACTCGTCAACGTCCCCCTGTGAACTGGAATTTCTGATTTCTTCTTCCGGGGAAATGAAAATATATCTATCATCGACATTCCCAATGCGGAAACTACGTAGAGCGCTAGCAGTGGGCCAGCAAAGATAAAGGTAGCTGATGAAAGCAGTATGGGAGAGAGCAGAATCACACAAAGCGTTTTTGCGGAGTGCAGATACGCCACTGGCCATTAAAATTGCTACACCAAGAAGAAATGCCATGTGATTACATTTTCACGCAATTTGGGTGCATGGGTCCTGAGAAATCACTACCCAGAACAACCACCGCATTGAGTCAAACAGAGCTTGGATGGCGTGCACAGGTACAGCTGGCCATGCAGCTTCAACACGATACCACAGTTCATCAAGAGTAGTGACTGGTGTATTGTGACAAGCCAGTTGCTCGCCCACCATTGACCAGACGTTATCAGTTGGTGAGAGATCTGGAGAATGTGCTGGCCAGGGCAGCAGTCGAACATTTTCTGTATACAGAATGGCCTGTACAGGACCTGCAACATGCGATCGTGCATTATCCTGCTGAAATGTAGGGTTTCGCAGGGATCGAATGAAGGGTAGAGCCATGGGTCATAACACATCTGAAACGTAACGTCCACTGTTCAAAGTGCCGTCAGTGCGAACAAGAGGTGACCGACACGTGTAACCAATGGCACCACATATCATCACGCCGGGTGATATGCCAGTATGGCGATGACGAATACACGCTTCCAATGTGCGTTCACTGGGATGTCTCCAAACACGGATGCGACCATCATGATGCTGTAAACAGAACCTGGATTCATCCGAAAAAATGACGTTTTGCCATTCGTGCACCCAGGTTCGTCCTTGAGTACATCATCGCAGCCGCTTCTGTCTGTGATGCAGCGTCAAGGGTAACCGCAGCCATAGTCTCCGAGCTGATTGTCCATGCTGCTGCGAACGTCGTCGAACTGTTCGTGCAGATGGTTGTTGTCTTCCAAACGTCCCCATCTGTTGACTCAGGGATCGAGACGTGGCTGCATGATCCGTTACAGCCATGCGGATAAGATGCCAATCTCCACTGCTAGTGATACGAGACCGTTAGGATCCAGCACGGCGTTCCGTATTATCCTCCCACCGATCCCATATTCTGCTAACTGTCATTGGATCAACGCGAGCAGCAATGTCGCCATACGATAAACCGCAATCGCGATAGGCTACAATCCGACCTTTATCAAAGTCAGAAACTTGATGGTACGCATTTCTCCTCCTTGCACGAGGCATCACAACAACGTTTCACTAGGCAACGCCGGTCAACTGCTGTTTGTGTATGAGAAATCGGTTGGAAACTTTCCTCATGTCAACACGTTATAGGTATCGCCACCGGCGCCAACCTTGTGTGAATGCTCTGAAAAGCTAATCATTTGCATATCACAGCATCTTCTTCCTGTCGGTTAAATTTTGAGTCTGTAGCACGTCATTTTCGTGTAGCAATTTTAATGGCCAGTAGTTCAAATGGTTCAAATGGCTCTGAGCACTATGGGACTCAACATCTGTGGTCATCAGTCCCCTAGAACTCAGAACTACTTAAACCTACTTAACCTAAGGACATCACACACATCCATGCCCGAGGCAGGATTCGAACCTGCGACCGTAGCGGTCGCGCGGTTCCAGACTGTAGCGTCTAGAACCGCTCGGCCACTCCGGCCGGCAATGCAATAACTTGACGTGTCAGGACTCAACAAGTCGTAGGAAGTCCCCTGCAGAAATATTGAGCCATGCTGCTCTATAACCGTACATTATTGCGAAAGTGTTCCCAGTACATGATTTTTTGCACGAACTGACCTCTTGATTGTATCCCATATATGTTCGATGGGATTTATGTCAGGAAATCCGGCCGACCAAATCATAAGCTCGAACTGTCAAGAATACTCTTCAAATCAGTCGCGAACCGTTGTCGCTCGGTGACATGGTGCATTGTCATCCACCACATAAAGTCCATAAATGGCTGCAAATGGTTTCCAAGTAGCCAAACACAAACATCTGACTTTCAGTCAATGATAGGCTCAGTTTGACTAGGGGACCCAGTCCATTCGAAGTACACACAGTCCGCACCGTACGGAGCCACTACCAACTTGAACAGTGCCTTATTGACAACTTGAGTCCACGGCTTCGTGGTTTCTGCGCCATACTCGAACCCTACAATCAGCCCTTGCTAACTGAAATCGAGACTCATCTGACCAGGCCATGGTTTTCCAGTCGTCTAGGGTCCAACCGATATGGTCACAAGCCCAGGAGAGGCGCTGCAGGCGATGTCGTACTATTAGCAAAGGCACTCGCGTAGATCGTGTGCTGCCGTACCCCATTAATGTTAAATTTCACAGCACTGTCCTAACGCATACGTTCGCCGTACGTCCCGTACTGCGGTTATTTCATGGAGTATTGCTTGTCTGTTAGCATTGACAATTCTACGCAAACGCGACTGCTCTCGGTCGTAAAGTGAAGGTCGCTGGCCACTGCGTTGTCCGTGGTGAAAGGTAATGCCTGAAATTTGCTCTTCTCGGCAACTTTCGATCTCGGAATATTGAACTCCCTAACGATTTCCGAAATGGAACGTCCCATGCCTTAGCTCCCGTCTTGCGGCCATAATCATGTCGGAAATTTTTCACATTTATCACCTGAGCACAAATGACAGCTCCGCCAATGCACCGCCCTTTTATAACTTGTGTATGTGATGCTACCACCATCTGTATATGTGCGTATCGCTCTTCCATGACTTTTGTCATCTCAGTGTAGAGTTTTGACCGTGTCTTGATTTACGTGTGAGATTTGGATTGCCCCCTGGATTGTTGTGTACGCTTAAGACGACTTTGCTACGATCTGGACTTGTTTTGGTTATTCGCCCACTTCGTGACCTCCGGAACGGCCGGTTTCGTTTCGCCGCTCTCTACATTACCGCCAGAGTAAATTATCATTAAATGTGATCTACCTACACAGAGTAGGATAGAAGAATAAGTGTGGCGAACAAGCCATATTTAAGCGATAACGTCGCACCATGTCAAAAATACAACCCGTACTGGTGCGCAGCTACAGAATATATCTGCCAAACAATGTAGGAAAGCACGGAAGTCACAAACCCAGCAGTTAATCACAATATCGTACATGAGAACGGTATTGCACGCATTTCAGTTGCGTGACTTTGACGGACAGGGTGCTCACTTATGGAGGTCGATTTAACACAGGAGCACTGCTGCCATTGTCTTTCACAGCAGTTCGTGGACAAAGTTGCCACTAGGCAACGAGTACAGATCTTTTGCGCACGATAACTCAGAAGCTTAACAAAAGACCCCTTCGACTACAATGGCTTGATCAGTATAGATAATGGAGTGGTGATTTGCAGCTTATCATCTTTTACGTTAAGTCTCGCTTGTGCAGTTGTGTTAGGAGAAACGGTAGAGAGAAACATCTTCTCCCAGCATTGAATATCCAAGGGCATATTGGATGACCGAATGTACTGATGATCAGGCCTACTCTTGAGTATCGCCGATATGCGAGTCGTTGCTAAACCACACCATACTAATCAAACTAATTCCCATCACGCTCTAGGCCAAACGTGCAGTTTGAATATCCTAATACAAACCGTTCAGAAGTTATGACGATTTTATTTCATATAGTTCAATAATTGTCGTCCTGTATTTGGTGTCTTCTTCGACAGCGATGGCAGCTTCCATCAGGATAACTGTCCTTGTCATAAGGCTAGTCGTTTTACGAGCATAATAGTGAAGTCACGCTGATGTCTTGGCCACCAAATTCGCCTGATATGATACCAGTGGAACATATCTGCGACGCTTTCCTCACCACCTCCGCGCCCACAAACCATCGACCCGTAATTTACGCAAATTGCGTGACCTGTGCGTAGATATCTTGTGCTACATACCTCTGGAAATCTACCAACGACTTGTAGCATCCATGTCACGCAAAATCACTGCTGTATTGCGCTCCAAAGGTGGACCAACACGTTATTAAGCTGATGGTCATAACTATAATGTCACGTTAGTATATGTCGAAAATGTAGGAAATGCATAACACAAATGCTGACTTCAGCGCAATTTATTTACCTATCGGTGTCAGTCCAGGACCGTGATCACGGTAGTCAAACATGCCATTATAAAACCAACATTACATATCGTATGTTTTTCGAAATCCAAGGTACGTAATTTGAGTCAAGCAGAACAATACTGCACACAGTACCTATATGAAATGCAGGCGCTAATCACCACAAATGAAGACATTTCACATAGTTATTTGTTCAGAATTGTTCTGCTTGTCTTAAATAATGTATCTTGGATTTCAAAAAAAAAAGGATGATATGTAATGCTGGTTTTATAATTGCATTTTTGACTGTCGTGATCATGGTCATGGACTGAAACCGATCGGTAAATAAATTGCATTAAAGTCAGAATTTGTGTTACGCATTTCCTACAGTGTCTATGCTGATTATCTGCCCAGGCAAGATGTTTTTATGTCGAAAATGTTTCATTCCTTTCTGACGCATTCTTCATTCCTCCATTTTTTATTTTTTTTATTTTATTTATTTATTTATTTTTTTTTTTTTTTTTTTTTTTTACAAACTGCAGCATTTGTGTTAGGTTGTTGGATGTATTATGTATTTCATGATGTCGCATGTGGTCTACTACAAGATGCTGCCGAACGATTTCATTGCATTAGAAAATGATGAAAGGTACCTCCACAGGTGAGTGGGGAATTATTATACTGCTAGCGTGTTAGGTTACAGTAAGATTAAGTTTGTTGGCCTCGGTTAGGTTAGGTTAGGAGACATGATATGAAACATTTCGTATAGAATGATCAAAATTACAAAAGTAACTAGTTTTTGTTATGACCATAATCACCTCCATTTCTCACAGGATATACGCCAAGGATGTGTTGCTAATCATTCTACAGATCACTATTCAGATATGTGACTGCTTCGCTTCACCTACTTCCGCAGAAGATGAATCACTAATAGTACTTCTTGTAGAAAAAATGTGTACGAGGCAACGGTGCCGAATTTTTCTGTCATTTATAGTCGATTGATAACATTTGCAGCTATATGTCTTTTCGTCATTTCGCAGATATCTGCTGAACTACGAAGAGAAAGTAGCTAGCTATGTCAGTAATATAAATTGTGAGATTTACTGCACCCAAAAATTCACAGAATGTCACATGCCCTAAAATGGTAACAAAACAATATAAGTGACCAAAAGTGCAAAATATCTGTAGCAGAAGAAAAGTTACGAGGTTACCCCGTTTGCCATGTGATACTTGGTGAGCATCCACCACAGGGTGATGTTACTGTAATGGTCGCTTGTGCCTAATGTTACATGGCACATGTTGTGACCAAAGTTGTTCTTACAAACATTGAGAACCTCCCAATGACCATTATATAAATCCGGCCGAGCCTGTAGCATGTGAAAATGTTGGTAAATTTATGATCTCTCTCAGGTTTACTCAGTTTGTTAATGGTCATACAACTTGAGCATTCAGCTGGGTGTCGTCTTGGTGATTTTCAAGGCATAAATGATTTTTAAGACATAAATGGAGCGAGAGAGCGCTGTACAAGAAAATTTAATCCTCAGTATGCGGGGCATAAGTCGAAGGACAAAACACGCACACACACACCGTATACTCCAGTGTCACCACACAACCAAAGATGAACAACATCAAAATTTACAGACAGTAAACATAAATTACCAACGGGTAAGCACCTCTGTTGTTTGACCAGGGAGAGAGCAGGATCCCAAGCAGAAATTAGCAAAAATCTTCATCCTTATTTGTAACGTCACGACCTAATTTAATCTCAGCTGCTTCCTTAGTGACACTATTCCAATAGCAGGAAGTAAATGCCATAATCTACGTGTTGTTATACAGAGTACACAAAAAGTTATGGCCAAACTTTCGGGAAACATTTTTCACACATAGACGAAGAAAATGTGTCATGTGGACATGGTTCCGGAAACGCTTAATTTCCATGTTAGAGCTCTTTTTATACTTCTGTTTATAATCGCATTAATCATGGGAAACAGAAAAATAACGTACCAACATTACATGAATTGCTTTCTTTCATGGAATATTCAGCACATCCCCTTGATTGCATCCTAAATGAAATATTCAAAGCACCCTCCGTTAGCAAAGATACATGCATCAACCCGCCGTCGCATTATATCCCTCATGTGCTGATGTATCCCTGGAGAATTACGTGCTGTTTCACAACCTTTCACAATACGAGCTTGAAGACTCTGTACATCTTGTACCGGATTCCGTACACAAGAGCTTTCAAAGGCTCCCACAAATAAAAGTTTACGGAGTTTAGGTCCGGAGAGCGTGGAAGACAATGAACTGGTCTGTCATGGAATCTGTTATTTAGAAGCCTACGACCATTAAAAGTGAAACGACGAGGAGCTCCATCGTGTATGAAGCAAATGTTTTGTCCCACTCTTAAAGGCGCGTGTTCTGCCAGAACAAGTAGAGCATTCTCTAAGAAAGCACAGTAAGTTTCCTGGGTGGGAGAATACACTGGGGTGACAGAAGCCATGGGATACCTCCAAATCTCGTATCGGACCTCCTTTTGCCCAGAGTAGTGCAGCAAATCGACCTGTCGTGGACTCAACAAGTCGTTGTAAGTCCCCTACAGAAATAATGAGCCATGTTGCCTCTATAGCCGTACATCACTGCAAAAGTGTTACCGGTGCAGGAGTTTGTGCACGAACTGATCTCTCGATTGAGTCGCACAAATGTTCGATGTGATTCATGTCGGACAATCACAATTGTGGCCCAGTGACATGGCGCATTGTCATCCATAAAAAATCCATCGTTGCTTGGGAACATGAATTCCATGAATGGCAGCAAATGGTCTTCAAGTAGCCGAACATAACCATTTCCAGTTCCACAAGAGGACCCAGTCCATTCCAAGTAAACACAGCCCACACGACTGTCGAGCCACCACAAGCTTACCCAGTGCCTTATTGACAGCTTGAGTCCATAGTTTCATGGACTCTGTGCCACACTGGAAAGTTAAAATCAGCTCTTACCAACTGAAATCGGGTCTCGTGTGACCAGACCACGGTTTTCCAATCGTCTAGGCTCCAGCCGACGTCTCGAGCCCAGGAGAGCCGCTGCAGATGTGCTGTTAGCAAAGGCACTAGCGTCGGTCTTCTGAGGAGATATCCCATTAACGCAAAATTTCGCTGCACTGTCCTAGCGGATACGTTTGTCGTGCGTCCCACGTTGATTTCTGCAGTTATTTTGCTTAGTGTTGCTTGTCTGTTAGCACTGACCACTCAAAGCAAACGTCGCTGCTGTCGGTCCTGAAGTAATGACAGCCGACAACTACGTTGGCCGTGGTGAGGCGTAATGCCTGAAATTTGGTATTCACGACACTCTCTTGACACTGTCGATCTCGGAATATTGAATTCCCTAACGATTTTCGAAATGGGATGTCTCATGCCTTAGCTGCAATTACCATTCCGCGTTCAAAGTCATTTAATTCCATTTGTGCGGCCATAATCGTGCCGAAAACCTTGTCACATGAATCGCCTGAGTACAAATGATAGCTCTGCCAACGCACTACACTTTTATACCTTGTGTACGCGCTAGTGCTAGCATCTGTATTGTTGCCTATCGCTATCCCATGACGTGTGTCACCTCAATATATGATGCCCTAACGGTCACCAATAATGCTGCCCAAACGTTGAAAGAAAATCTGTGTTGGTGACGTGATTCTATATCTACATTTATACTCCGCAAGCCACCCAACGGTGTGTGGCGGAGGGCACTTTACGTGCCACTGTCATTATCTCCCTTTCCTGTTCCAGTCGCGTATGGTTCGCGGGAAGAACGACTGTCTGAAAGCCTCTGTGCGCGCTCTAATCTCTCTAATTTTACATTCGTGATCTCCTCGGGAGGTATAAGTAGGGGGAAGCAATATATTCGATACCTCATCCAGAAACGCACCCTCTCGAAACCTGGCGAGCAAGCTACACCGCGATGCAGAGCGCCTCTCTTGCAGAGTCTGCCACTTGAGTTTGCTAAACATCTCCGTAACGCTATCACGGTTACCAAATAACCCTGTGACGAAACGCGCCGCTCTTCTTTGGATCTTCTCTATCTCCTCCGTCAACCCGATCTGGTACGGATCCCACACTGATGAGCAATACTCAAGTATAGGTCGAACGAGTGTTTTGTAAGCCACCTCCTTTGTTGATGGACTACATTTTCTAAGGACTCTCCCAATGAATCTCAACCTGGTACCCGCCTTACCAACAATTAATTTTATATGATCATTCCACTTCAAATCGTTCCGCACGCATACTCCCAGATATTTTACAGAAGTAACTGCTACCAGTGTTTGTTCCGCTATCATATAATCATACAATAAAGGATCCTTCTTTCTATGTATTCGCAATACATTACATTTGTCTATGTTAAGGGTCAGTTGCCACTCCCTGCACCAAGTGCCTATCCGCTGCAGATCTTCCTGCATTTCGCTACAATTTTCTAATGCTGCAACCTCTCTGTATACTACAGCATCATCCGCGAAAAGCCGCATGGAACTTCCGACACTATCTACTAGGTCATTTATATATATTGTGAAAAGCAATGGTCCCATAACACTCCCCTGTGGCACGCCAGAGGTTACTTTAACGTCTGTAGATGTCTCTCCATTGAGAACAACATGCTGTGTTCTGTTTGCTAAAAACTCTTCAATCCAGCCACACAGCTGGTCTGATATTCCGTAGGCTCTTACTTTGTTTATCAGACGACAGTGCGGAACTGTATCGAACGCCTTCCGGAAGTCAAGGAAAATGGCATCTACCTGGGAGCCTGTATCTAATATTTTCTGGGTTTCATGAACAAATAATGCGAGTTGGGTTTCACACGATCGCTGTTTCCGGAATCCATGTTGATTCCTACATAGTAGATTCTGAGTTTCCAAAAACGACATGATACTCGAGCAAAGGACATGTTCTAAAATTCTACAACAGATCGACGTCAGAGAGATAGGTCTATAGTTTTGCGCATCTGCTCGACGACCCTTCTTGAAGACTGGGACTACCTGTGCTCTTTTCCAATCATTTGGAACCTTCTGTTCCTCTAGAGACTTGCGGTACACGGCTGTTAGAAGGGGGGCAAGTTCTTTCGCGTACTCTGTGTAGAATCGAATTGGTATCCCGTCAGGTCCAGTGGACTTTCCTCTGTTGAGTGATTCCAGTTGCTTTTCTATTCCTTGGACACTTATTTCAATGTCAGCCATTTTTTCGTTGGTGCGAGGATTTAGAGAAGGAACTGCAGTGCGGTCTTCCTCTGTGAAACAGCTTTGGAAAAAGGTGTTTAGTATTTCAGCTTTACGCTTGTCATCCTCTGTTTCAATGCCATCATCATCCCAGAGTGTCTGGACATGATGTTTCGAGCCACTTACTGATTTAACGTAAGACCAGAACTTCCTAGGATTTTCTGTCAAGTCGGTACCTAGTATTTTACTTTCGAATTCACTGAACGCTTCACGCATAGCCCTCCTTACGCTAACTTTGACATCGTTTAGCTTCTGTTTGTCTGAGAGGTTTTGGCTGCGTTTAAACTTGGAGTGAAGCTCTCTTTGCTTTCGCAGTAGTTTCCTAACTTTGTTGTTGTACCACGGTGGGTTTTTCCCGTCCCTCACAGTTTTGCTCGGCACGTACCTGTCTAAAACGCATTTAACGGTTGCCTTGAACTTTTTCCATAAACACTCAACATTGTCAGTGTCGGAACAGAAATTTTCGTTTTGATCTGTTAGGTAGTCTGAAATCTGCCTTCTATTACTCTTGCTATTACTTATTACTTACTATTAGAGATGCATCAGGGATTCAATGCGACCGCGTATTCTTGTTTGAACATTTCAATTTAGGAAAGTGTTTCATACTGTAGCCAAGACGGTATGTTGAACATTTCATGTAAGAAAACATTTCTTGCGATGCTGGTCCGTTCTGTTTCTGTGTGTTCCCACTATTAATGAGCTTTTTAAGAGAAGTATAAAATGAACTCTAAAATGGAAATAAAGCGTTTCCAGACCCATGTCCATGTAACACAATCTATTCGTCTGTGTGTGAGGAATGTTTCCTGAAATTTTGACCGTACCTTTCTGTTACATCCTGTAAATTGGTTTTACATGCTTCTTCCAAGCCATCCCAGCATGTTTGTATGGTTCCTACTAATAGTCCATGACCAACCCCTTCATATTTCGTTGCCCATTATTAACACCTAAAAATTAAATTGAATCTTAATCTTTATGTTCACTATAATTATTTTCATTCTAATGTTCTATCGTTCCATTTCTTGTTCTCTTTCTGCTGGTTTCTTGTGTTGTCTGATGCTGTGCCAATTAGGCAAATATACAGTTGAACAAAAAGTAAATAAATAAAGAACATTAATAATCCTGTCCTACTTGCCTGGCACACACCTGAACTTACTTATGTATCAGTGGATCTAAAACAAGATTACGCGCTGTATTCTGTTTCGCAAGACGTTGGCTAATTATCCTGCACCGGCATACATTTTTAATGGTTGTTGGTGTGGTACTGCATGAAAAAATTTACGAAAGCTAAAACTGTAGAGCAAAGCAAAGCTCCGCAGACTGGCCTTAACGGGTCACTCAGTACCGACCGGCCGCCGTGTCATCCTCTGCGAGTGGCGTCATTTGTATGCGTAATGGAAGGATGGCTAGAGGACAAATGTAAGGATGTAGAGGCTTATCTCACTAGGGGTAAGATAGATACTGCCTACAGGAAAATTAAAGAGACCTTTGGAGATAAGAGAACCACTTGTATGAACATCAAGAGCTCAGATGGAAACCCAGTTCTAAGCAAAGAAGGGAAAGCAGAAAGGTGGAAGGAGTATATAGAGGGTCTATACAAGGGCGATGCACTAGAGGACAATATTATGGAAATGGAAGAGGATGTAGATGAAGATGAAATGGGAGATACGATACTGCGTGAAGAGTTTGACAGAGCACTGAAAGACCTGAGTCGAAACAAGGCCCCCGGAGTAGACAACATTCCAGTAGAACTACTGGCGGCCTTGGGAGAGCCAGTCCTGACAAAACTCTACCATCTGGTGAGCAAGATGTATGAAACAGGCGAAATACCCTCAGACTTCAAGAAGAATGTAATAATTCCAATCCCAAAGAAAGCAGGTGTTGACAGATGTGAAAATTACCGAACTATCAGTTTAATAAGCCACAGCTGCAAAATACTAACACGAATTCTTTACAGACGAATGGAAAAACTAGTAGAAGCCGATCTCGGGGAAGATCAGTTTGGATTCCGTAGAAATACTGGAACACGTGAGGCAATACTCACCTTACGACTTATCTTAGAAGAAAGATTAAGGAAAGGCAAACCTACGTTTCTAGCATTTGTAGACTTAGAGAAAGCTTTTGACAATGTTGACTGGAATACTCTCTTTCAAATTCTAAAGGTGGCAGGGGTAAAATACAGGGAGCGAAAGGCTATTTACAATTTGTACAGAAACCAGATGGCAGTTATAAGAGTCGAGGGGCATGAGAGGGAAGCAGCGGTTGGGAAGGGAGTGAGACAGGGTTGTAGCCTCTCCCCAATGTTATTCAATCTGTATATTGAGCAAGCAGTAAAGGAAACAAAAGAAAAATTTGGAGTAGGTATTAAAATCCATGGAGAAGAAATAAAAACTTTGAGGTTCGCCGATGACATTGTAATTCTGTCAGAGACAGCAAAGGACTTGGAAGAGCAGTTGAACTGAATGGATGGTGTCTTGAAGGGAGGATATAAGATGAACATCAACAAAAGCAAAACGAGGATAATGGAATGTAGTCGAATTAAGTCGGGTGATGCTGAGGGTATTAGATTAGGAAATGAGACACTTAAAGTAGTAAAGGAGTTTTGCTATTTGGGGAGCAAAATAACTGATGATGGTCGAAGTAGAGAGGATATAAAATGTAGACTGGCAATGGCAAGGAAAGCGTTTCTGAAGAAGAGAAATTTGTTAACATCGAGTGTAGATTTAAGTGTCAGGAAGTCATTTCTGAAAGTATTTGTATGGAGTGTAGCCATGTATGGAAGTGAAACATGGACGATAAATAGTTTGTCCAAGAAGAGAATAGAAGCTTTTGAAATGTGGTGCTACAGAAGAATGGTGAAGATTAGATGGGTAGATCACATAACTAATGAGGAAGTATTAAATAGGATTGGGGAGAAGAGAAGTTTGTGGCACAACTTGACCAGAAGAAGGGATCGGTTGGTAGTACATGTTCTGAGGCATCAAGGGATCACCAGTTTAGTATTGGAAGGCAGCGTGGAGGGTAAAAATCGTAGGGGGAGACCAAGAGATGAATACACTAAGCAGATTCAGAAGGATGTAGGTTGCAGTAGGTACTGGGAGATGAAGAAGCTTGCACAGGATAGAGTAGCATGGAGAGCTGCATCAAACCAGTCTCAGGACTGAAGACCACAACAACTACAATGGAAGGGTGCGTTATGGGGGGGTATGTGGTCATCACACCGATCGCCTGGCCATTGCCAGTTTCCCAGTTCTTGGAGGCGCTACTTCGCACCCAACTAGGTCCTCAGTTGGCATCACGAGGCCGATTGCACCGTCCCTGACCTCTTACTAAGGAACAAGCCCTATAAGTACCGAGATTATACCAGGGCCCTCCGAATATTGCTATAGAAACCACCTGTTTATCTCTGTCCATGACTCTTAGGACATAATATATGGAGGGCAAAAGGTGTATTTTACATCCTACGTGTTTGTGAAATCTATTCCGGCTGCCATGCAGAAGATCATTTCTTCCTTTCGAGTCCAAGAAGTGTTATCAAAGAAATGCAAGGGTCGTGTGGTATTGTTGGTTGGGAGATCCTGATGAGGTGGTTAGCTGTCTGTTCGGAAAGGCCGCGCGGGATTAGCCGAGCGGTCTGAGGCGCTGCAGTCATGGTCTGTGCGGCTAGACCCGGCGGAGGTTCGAGTCCTCCCTCGGACATGGGTGTGTGTGTTTGTCCTTAGATAATTTAGTTTAAGTAGTGTATAAGCTTAGGGATTGATGACCTTAGCAGTTAAGTCCCATAAGATTTTACACACATTTTTTTGGTGGGGTTTCCTTCCTCCCCGCATAACGGCCATTTTCCTTGCGGCTCATGATAGTTACGTAGTAAGTGTATCTATTACGTGCAGGTGATCTCAGTGGAGGTGTATGAAGTGAAGTACATATTATTGTTGAACGATGATGAGACAAGAGAGATGGTGAAACTCGGTGCCAGCAAATAGCGTACTCATGTCGAATAGCAGCATGCTGATTTGTCTTCGGATCCTTTCTGCTGCTGCTTTTTATACAGTAATTGCGTGAGAGCAACATTTCTTGTTTTTTTTTTTTTTTTTGAAAATCAACATAGGAATACAGAGTTTGACATTTCCACATTTGTTTCCCTATTGTCAGATTCGGTCCCTGTGTCGTACATACTCACTTGTTTTGCACCACTAACTGTCTTTATGTGCGATCAAACGATCTTAATGGTATGGGAAAAGTCGTGACATAGCCTTCCTGGATTTCCCTTCCGGTAGCCAAATGTATTTCGATCAACATACATGAATCTGGGGTTTTTATAGTTTGTTTTGTGTCTATTGTGGTGCAGACACTATTTCTTTATAAGTTTTCTTATGTTGCTAGTATACTAAATGACACAATAGCACACGCAACTTCACACATTGACTGTATAATTACTGAAAACTTATTAGGGAATGGATGAATTCCAAGAGATAATACGACATTATACTAATTACTTGCAGCATGTCCGTATTGTAAAGAGATTGTGATACACAGTTGCGAATATTTGATAGTAGACTTTCTTGGCCAGAATCAAAATTAAAAGTCGATGACTGTTATTCAGTTAATTCCTAACATAAAGAAAATTAAAGATTACAGATAGCGAGTACTTATCATTAAGTGTTTAAAATGGTTTAAATGGCTCTGAGCACTATGCAACTTAACTTCTGAGGTCATCAGTCGCCTAGAACTTAGACCTAATTAAACCTAACTAACCTAAGGACATCACAAATCCATGCCCGAGGCAGGATTCGAACCTGCGACCGTAGCGGTCGCTCGACTCCAGACTGTAGCGCCTAAAACCGCACGGCCACTCAGGCCGGCCCGTTAAGTGTAAACAGGGCACGAATGCACTTAAAAATCTGAAAGCAGTAGACACAAGACAATTTTCTGTACAAAACTGACATAATAATATCGCTTTGATTTATGCTCTTGTTACCGGGACATGGAAGCATAAATGTCAAACCGAGCGAGGAGGCGCAGTGGTTAGAACACTGAACTCACATTAGGGTGGACGACGGTTCAAACCCGCGTCCGGCCATCCACATTTAGATTTTCCGTGATTTCCCTAAATCGCTGCATGCATGGTTCCTTTGAAACGGGCACGGCTGATTTCCTTCCCCATCCCTGACACAATCCGAGCTTGCGCTCTGTCCTAATGACCTTGATGTCGACTGGACGTTAAACCTAATCTTCCTAAATGTCGAAGTTATACACTGTCTGATAAAAAAAAGTGAAGTACTCAGAAGACATTGTCGGATGTCAATGTATCGTACACGTACACACTATCGGCAGATACATGAATAATTAACCGTTGCAAATCTCTGTGACATTTGGAACGGCTTCCAGAGTGCATTAGTGTTGTTGATGTCTAGGGTTGCTACTAGGACTGGCAGTGTGGCCAGCGTCTGAAGTTGAGTTACTACAGTGAAGAACATGGAAATGCCACGTGCTCGTGTGGGGCACAATTGTCAGCACGTGACAAAGTTTGAAACGGATCTCATTGCGGGTCTCCATTTGACCGGTTGCAATATCGTGCAATATACAGATTTGTGCTACATTCGAATGTGACGATTCTCCGATGTTGGATTCAATGGGAATTTGAGAGCAGGTATATTCGCCGTCATGGACGTGGTGGCTCATGTCTAACCATCGCAAGGGACTGTCGCTGTATTATGCAACAAGCACATCGTAACCATTTCACATCACCTGTCATCCGAGAGCAAGTAACGACTCCCTGCAATATCCTGTGTCGTCCTGCACCGTTGTTCGGAGACTAACAGCAGCTGTACTAGTGAGCTGTTGTCCTATGCATAGGCTGCCCCCACACCATGACACAAACGACTGGGCTGCGCTTGGAATGGTGCCATGACCTGGAAGCATAGACTGCTGATGACGCGTCGCGCTGTGTTGAGCGATGAATCGGGTTCTGCACTACCTCGGATGATCATTGTCGGCGAGTATGGTGGAGACCTGGGGAGAGACCCCATTCTTCCAACGGGTTGGCGTAGTGTGGCGTTACTCCTGGTCTCATGGTGTGGGGGAGTCATCGGGTATGACTGGGGTAACAGCTGGTACTGACTGAAGGAAATGTGACGCACAACGGTACGTCAGAGACATTCTGCATACTCAAACGTTACCTGTAATGCGACAGTGTTCAAAATGGTTCAAATGGCTCTGAGCACTATGGGACTTAACATCTGAGGTCATCAGTCCCCTATAACTTAGAACTACTTAAACCTAACTAACCTAAGGACATCATACACACCGAGCGAGGTGGCGCAGTGGTTAGCACACTGGACTCGCATTCGGGAGGACGACGGTTCAATCCCGCGTCCGGCCATCCTGATTTAGGTTTTCCGTGATTTCCCTAGATCACTTCAGGCAAATGCTGGGATGGTCCCTTTGAAAGGGCACGGCCGATTTCCTTCCCCATCCTTCCCTAACCCGAGCTTGTGCTCCGTCTCTAATGACCTCGTTGTTGACGGGACGTTAAACACTGATCTCCTCCTCCACATCATACACATCCATGCCCGAGGCAGGATTCGAACCTGCGACCGTAGCAGTCGCGCGGTTCCAGACTGAAGCGACAGTGTCGTGGTGCCATTTTTCAAGAGGACAGTGCTTTACGCACGGTACGTGCCCCTATGAACTACCTGCCTGATGTGGAGGTACTCCTGTGGGCAGCAACATCCCCAGATCTGTTCCCAATAGAACATGTATGGGACCAGCTGAGACATCAACTCCGTCCCAGCGCCAATATACAGAATATCAGGGACTAATTACAGCACTTGTGGGTGAGCTTGCCTCAGGAGAGGATACAACGACTTTATGGCACTCTTCCCAACCGAATCAGTGCATGCATCCAGGCCCAGGGGGGTGAAAATTCATAACAATAAATGGGCTCATACTGCGATGCTCTTTGTGCATTTGACTCGATTTTGTAATAACTGAAACAACATTACATACCCCATCAACTCGTGAACCTTCATTTCGTTTCCTCCTCTCCTTCTGGGTGCTTCACTTTTTCTGTCAGGCATTGTATATTACTGGGTTCTTAATTACATAATAAATGAGTGAAATTCTGTTTTTGTAACTTGCATAAAACGTGATCGCAACATTAGCATATGCTCAGAATCCATTCGCACCGATTAAATATTAGGGAGTAACGCCAAACTCTTTTGTAGTCTATCCGTATGTGCCGACAAAGGGCTTTAGAGCTCAGGTTAACCTGCAGAAAGAGAGCGATGTAATTTAGATAGAATGAACAAACACTGCTTTGTAGATCTTGCATATCTGCGAAAACTGTAGGACTAGATTCAGTAGAATCAAATTAATGAAATTATAAGCCTACAAAACTTTAAAAAAGAAATAAAATCAACTTTGCTGTAAAATAAAAGCAAAACAACAATACAAATAAAGACAGTATTTTCGTTAAGTACATGCGTATGGCACCAAAATCTGCTGCCGGGTAAAATTAAAAATACTGCTGCTTCTTGCTGTGCTTTGTAACATGCGTGGATTCTCCTTGAAATGTTGCTCAACCCTGTCTTACTTATCGACGGCGGCCCTCCTGAAGTCATCCAGTGTGTGCAGTGTTCATGTGACGACGCGTTGTAAGTTTCAGCTGGTCCCAAGCAAACTCAACTGGGTTCATGTCAGCAGATGTCACGGACTGTTCCATTCGATTTATTCCTCTCTCGTGAAGGAAGATGTTAGCACGGTGCGAGAGATCTGTTCGTGCATTATCATCTTAAAAGACGAATCCATTGTCGAAACTGTGACAGAAAGACTGTATGACAGTTTGGAGAACTCCGTCACGATATTGTACAGGCCTCAAAATACCGTCGACAGCGCTGAGACACATCCAACATCTATTCATGGTACCTACCCATAATATGCTGGGAGTTTGTATTGTTGTATGGACACCTGGAGACCGAATTGATCCTGTGGAGACCATTGTGAACTATTTGGGCTAACATAGACCCCTCCCCCGCCCTCACCCCAACTGCCTCCGGAAACGCAGCGTGCAGCTCTATTGCTCTCTCCATCGGGCCTTTTTACCCTGTGGCCCATAATTTATAGGCAGCGGTGATCAGCTAGTGTTTTTGACTGCAGGTGGCCACTTCAAGCCAGATTGTCAGTGTTTTGAGTGTCACGATATTCGAATGACGTTGTTGTTGTGTACGCCAATTCTGCCATAAAAAAATTAATTTCGAATGGCATTGTTGGCTGGGAGACCCCGTGTTTCTGTCCCTCGCGCACAATGTCACCTTACCTTCGCAAAGTGTGAGTTATGTGTTTAAGCTTATCTAAGAAGTGTAGGTGACCGTAATGGCTGTGTGTAATGTGGCCTCATTTTTATGCTGGATGATGATGAGAGATGGGAGAGGGTTAAACCCGGTGCCGGCACATAGCATACCCCTCTCGAACAGTACCAACTGGGCAGCCAAACTTAACGTCTCCATCCGACGGACGGATCACAATCAACACAGTCACACGCCTTCACTTCACGAGACACTGTGGAGAGCTTTGGAATTTCGTGCAGCATATTGGCGGAAAGACTGTTGATCAAGGACATTACTCCACGACTCCACACTCTTCTCCTTTGCCGTAAAAGCAAAGAGACAGCAGCCAACATCACGTGGCACACCCAGCTGGTTACCCATCCAAATGCTGGCCACACCCCACATTGCTTAACTTCGGTGACCTGACAAGAACCGGTCAACGCAACAAGGTAAGGCCGTTTGGCGACGTAAAGTGGTAATAACATGCACGGTCTCATCTTGAAATGACCCTTAGAAGCATCCTGACAGATTGAACAATGTCCACCATCCGCGTCGTCCCGCTAATGATTGAAGACACAGTGCTCTCTACTGAACTGCACTGCGATTTACGATTTACTTTTAGCGCTATTGCACAGGTGTCTCTACGTAGCAATTTCTTATGGTCAAAAAATTACTGAGAAAGTGGGATGAGAACACAAACACACACTCACACACACGCACGAAATATGGCAAACGCTATCTGAGCAGTTTACGTGTAGCAAATATTGGCACCAACTAGTTTAGTTTGTACGTGAATGTTAGGGGACCACTGAAACAAGGATGATAACCTTTTTGCTAAAGAATGCGGGATACATTTAAGAAACAGATTTTTATTCCGACCAAGAAAAGATACTATTCTTCAGCCATTAATTTTGCTTAAGGAAAGCACGCATAAGATAAGTAAGATTAAAAAATGTGTAGAGGCATACAGACCGTCATTCTACCTTCGCCCCGTTCGCGAGTGGAACGAGAACTTATTATACAGTATGATAATGGTGTGAAGTTCCCTGTACCATTCACTCTGCAACGGCTGACGAAGTATCTCTGTAGATGTATAAATGGAAACAAGGATGCCTGACACGGAAAGAAGTCATGAGAGACAAGGTCGTATGTTTGTAAGTGGTTTCACCTTGTGTGCCTTGTTTGCGCACATGATGTGGAGCGGCCTCTTGAACTTCGGCACTAAACTCAGATGACCTTGAAACGATCATGTATTGACATAGTTGGAGCACGATACCAACGAGATTAATTTGACAAGAAGCAGAAAATAACATGACTCTTGCGGAAGATCAAATGAATAACTAAGAAACAACTCTGTACGTTAATTTTTAACAGTATAGACCTGACACAACAGTAGACATTGGGCATAAATAAATTTAGAGCAACCGTGAGAATTGTCACAGTGGTTAAGACAACAAACCCTTTCTTCGGAGGGAACGTGGTTAAAATAATCGTCTGGCCATACCGATTCAGATTTTTGTGAATTCCTTAATGACTTCAGGCGACTGTCACGATGCATCCTTAACATGGCAACGACCGACTCTTGTCTGTCTCTTTGTTCAGTCCCAAGTAGTACCCTGTCCGTAACGACTGCAATGTGATACCAAATTACACATCTTTCTCTTCATATGGAAATTTGGAGTTATGCAAACTCAGCTTTGTAGCGACTTCTGAAAGTAAGCTATACACGCCGTCCGACTCGAAGACCATTGCGCAACAATGCAGAAGACATCACATTTTCTGGTTTGCTGCAGACACAGTTTTGCTGCGGTACTGATAACAGGTGCATCACAGTGTGGGAGTGAAATAGCGCGGCGTCTGGAAACGTAATCCAAAGCTGAAGTACGCGCGACAATACAATTCTTGTAGGCAAAACGTCCAAAACGCACACAGATTCACTCTGAAATTCTGACGGTATATGGACCAAATGCAATGTCACTGCCAGCCGTACTGAAATGGTGCCAACAATTTGACCAAGGCCGCACAGATGTGGGTGAAGCTCGTGCACCATACAGTCAAGGTCGTGGACCATGCGATTTCCATATTTTCAGCAAGCTGTAAGAACACCTGGGGGGGGGGAGGGAAGAAGAGATTTTCCAGCAAAGGGAACGTTCACACAGCGGTTCTCGAATAGCTCGGTGACCTAGGAGCGGATTTTCATCATCGAGGAATTCAACAACTGTTAGATCGTTGCAACTGTCAGTTACAGGGATTCGGGGGCTATGTTGAAAAAAAAAAAAAGTGTAATGTGTCTCTCACTTTGAAGTGTAGTTCAGCATTCAAGCCGGCCCTGTGGCCGAGCGGTTCTAGGCGCTTCAGTCCGGAACCGCGCGACCACTACGGTCGCAGGTTCGAATCCTGCCTCGGGCATGGATGTGTGTGATGTCCTTAGGTTAGTTAGGTTTAAGTAGTTCTAAGTTCTAGGGAACTGATGACCACAGATGTTAAGTCCCATAGTACTCAGAGCCATTTGAACCATTTTTTTCAGCATTCAATAAAAGTTACTTGGTGTGCAATAATAATGTGTAACTTCATTTTTGAAGTTCCCTCGAACTATGCAAATGAAAGAACTTTCATGTGTCCTTTTGCTTGCAAGTACTTCCTTCAGTTCAGGACACATATTATGAAACGGTGAAGCAATGGGAAAGACGCATAATAGAAACACATATCGTTATCAAATTAATGGAATCATCTAATACATGCTGATTAACACAGTGCAAGACGAGTTTTAGTTTGTAGTGTATCTGATATTAAATACAACTAGTAAGTTACTTACGGCGGGATTTTATACAAATCGTCATGCAGCGCAGCACGTATTGTGAGTTGCAGCACCTATGATGACCGGCACCAGAATCGTTGTATATACCTGGCCACAGTTGCTCGATAATATTCACGTTGGTTGCCTGGGCATCGCATTTGTGCTTCCGTTAAAGCACCTCTGAAGTCAAATACTGTCAACTCAAGTAAGTGCAGCACCATAAAGCTCAAAGCTCGCTTCGGTCGGTCAGAACGAGTAAGGAGTCTTCGGGCTCATTTTAATACATATAATGAGTTTTGCCACACTCTGTCGGGATGTGACAAAGATTTGCGGTTCTAGACTGATTGCTGAATCCTGTAAGGTTCCTGAAGTTGGGGCAATTGGGCTCAGTAATCGACAGCACGTAAATACAGCTGCGTGGAAAAAGAGAAAAGCATAAAAATATTTATTTCTCCACTGTGAACTCTCTGTAAGCTAATGTCCCCACCGTATTCCATCAGCACGGAAGCTACAAACCTAATTATTACAGCCACATTACTATCTGTTATAATTACTGGCTCTTTAAACACGTCCAACAGAGTTTCGCTTTCCGCTTTCCCTATATGCGGTATAGATCTCTGACAGGGTGCCTCTTGAAACGCCAAACACTTCGGCTCCTTTGGTTACGTAAGCACCCACCGTGCGAGTACCAACAATTTGCCCACGATCAAATTCACTAAGTTCCGACATAATTCACTCACAACTGCACAGAAACTGTTCTGACCACAACTTACACTTGCAACGTATTGAGGACATTACACAAGTGTCGTTCATGGTCAAATATATCAGCGCAGCCAAGCCTGCAGGCTTGGCTAGCATCTACATTAACGTTCAAGGATTCATTCCTCGCCGGCCGGTGTGGCCGGTCGGTTCTAGGCGCTTCAGTCTGGAACAGCGCGACCGCTACGGTCACAGGTTCGAATCCTGCCTCGAGCATGGATGTGTGTGATGTCCTTAGGTTAGTTAGGTTTAAGTAGTTCTAAGTTCTAGGGGACTGATGACCTCAGATGTTAAGTCCCATAGTGCTCAGAGCCATTTGAACCATTCATTCCTCGCGGTGTTCCCATACCTATGTGCAACCCCTGTAAGCTACCGCAGTATATCCGCAACACTCATCCACTAAGACAACAATCGTGTGAAAATGTAACTTCGGTCCGTTCCTGATATTCTAAACTCAAGAACGGTTCTCAGGTATATCAAATGCGGAGAGTGCGAATATTAAAATACCAGTTGCCAACTGCTGAAAAGTTCGTAGCAAAGATCAAGAATACATTTCTCTCCACGAGAGCAGTCGACTTCACGAAATACTAGGAAGTGAGAGTTGGTTGGAAACAATGACATAAATAAGGGAGATATTTGACAAGAAGTACAATTCATATCGGAAAGACAGATTATAATCTCCTGTACGTAGAGTGTCTTGTAACAACGATTAGAAACGTTAGCTCTTGCGAGATTCAAAATGAAAACGACTGAAGATTCATACGGACAAGAATAACGACCGGCGATGGACTTAAAGCAATAATCGGATTTATGTACTGGCTTCCATGTTCAGATACATTGGTCGTACAGTAATTCAAAGGTTGCCTGGTAACATACAAACTCGATCTGTTCGTGAACGTCACCAAAGAAAGAAGAATTGGGGCATTGGTCACCAATATAAAAAACTCAAGCAAGAAAACCAGGAGACTGTGTTTGGTAGGTTTGGTAGAAGTGTTAGAGTGTTACTAACATCCTAGTTGAAAGGCAGATCTAGAAAATTTAAGTCAAATCTGACGAACGTAAAGAGTTGAGTTGTAATCTCAAAAACGTCGTAAATCACGTCCTAGAGAAATACATACCAACCAAGATAGTAAAAGGAGATCAAAGCTCCACCTTGATTTAATAGTGCCATTCGGTTCATCTTTAAAAAAATTTAAAAAAAATAAGAAAGGAAAGGTATACTCTCGCTATAAAAAGAGGCTGCAGAGAAACTAAAAGAGAAAACTTAATGGCAGGGAGGGCACCGCGTAGAACCTAACGCAACTTCCTCATACCCTAGTGAATGGTATATCAGATCGCTCATGCTACTGTTCTTTATGAGTGGAAAATAATAACGGCAACAAAGAAAAAGGACGCTATAATATTATTCTATTACAAGATTAATGGTAAATTTCTACAGCTACCACCTTGCTTAAATATCCAGGAATAATACTACGGAGATACTGTATTGTACATGAAATGTAAGAAACACTTGAAATTAGAAATGCGTGAAGTGAATCAAGCTCTTTGATTTGTTGGGAGAATTCAGGGAAGTGCGATCCATCTATAAAGCAAACTGCGTACCAACCGGTGTGTGACCAGTTCTAGCATCATGGTCCAGTGTTTGGAGTGATTTTCAAGCAGACGTGACACCAGATGTCGAACGAATTCAGAGACAGGCAGTTAGGATAGTAGCAGGTATAACCCGCACGAAACTGTAATGGATATGCTCATGAAAAAAAAAAAAAAATCGGAACCTCCGGTATAACTATAACGTTGTTCTCGCGAAGTCTTTTTGGATGAATTTAGACAACCGGTATTCGAGGAAGGCAGTGCAATAATTCAGTTACTACCAACGGACATCACGCATAAGAGCCATGAGAATAAGACGAGAGAAATTAAGATGCACGAAATGATGAAAGCTAGTGACCGGGCTATTACCCTGATTGAAGGTAGAATCAGTGCGACCTTTCTTCGCCACGGCACTGGGAGGGAAAGGGGGAGGGGGAGGTTGTAGGCCCATCGTTCAAATGGTTCAAATGGCTCTAAGCACTATGGGACTTAACATCTGAGGTCATCAGTCTCCTAGACTTAGAACTACTTAAACCTAACTAACCTAAGGACATCACACACATCCATGCCCGAGGCAGGATTCGAATCTGCGACCGTAGCAACAGCGCGGTTCCAGACTGAAACGCCTAAAACCGATCGGCCACAGCGGCCGGCCAGGCCCGTCGTAGCACCCGCCTTTTACCCCCATGAAAGATCCCTGGTGCTAATTTGATAGCAGGCTAATTGGACATGGGGCTGTTCTGGAGGGAATGGGATGCGGAGAAATGCCCACTCCTATCTGGGATTCAAGCCTTGGACCTCCAAGGTTATAGTCTATGAGTCTAGGGCCTTATCCACTAGACCATAACAGTAACGTTAGTACGTGTACTAAAGCATAAAGACAATTTTTCCTCGCCCATGCACTGAAGGAACAGAGCAAAGTCGCTAATCTCATCACCAAGTACCCTCCGCCAAAACTGTACAACAGTTTACGGACTATGTACGTAAAAGTAGAAACAGTCTCATTTTGTAGTGTTGTACGTGGTCTCCTTTGTAGATTCTTCAAATAAATCGAATTCGTCTGAATTTCATCGCCACAGACGATTTTATACACTTATTGATACACGAGCAGTCCTATAGCGTCTTCTTGAGACACTTCTGGTGTTGAGCTGCTTTGTGGCGAATGCTTGTAGTTCTCGGTCACATACTGCATTCCATCTATCAAACATAATTCAAGACAATAAGATACAATGGTGTCCAAACTTAAAGCAACAAACGGAAATTTTGCAAGATTACGTTTATTTTGCCACAAAACAGTATAAACAGGCGATAGTAAAGTAGAAACAATGTAAAGAATACAGAACATAATCAATTACAACATGCATAACGGTAGAAAAAAAATGTTCTTCGTTTATTTTTCCAACTTAACGGATTTGCACACACATTCTGACAACTGCTTAATGTGCTCAGTATGGGTTGTGACTACCTGTGGCACCAATAAAGGCCTGACAACGACGGGACTTGCCCTGAATGATGTCATCAATCTAATGTTGAGGCAATAACGCCTATTCTTCCAGCAAAGTTGCTCGCAAGTCCTGGACAGTGTTTGGTGGATGCTGACGTGAGACAAGCCGTCTCCCTAGTGCATGCTCTATGGGATTCAAATCAGGAGAGCGAGCAGGCCACGCCATGCGTGCAATATCTTCCGTTTCCTAAAAAGCATCAACCAGACATACTCCGTGAGGTCGAGCATTATCGTCCAATAATACGAATTCTGGGACCACAGCATCTCGCAACAACCGCGCATGAGATCCCAAGACCTCCTCACGGTACCTCACAGCAGTTCAATCTTGCTGATTCACCCGTACAATTTCATGAAGAGGTGTTCGAGCAGTCAACATAATCCCTGCCCAAACCATTGGGGGTCCTCCTCGATATGTGTCTCTTTCCACAATGTTTGGGTCCCGAAATCGTGTTCCACGTGCCCTCCAGATGCGAATCCGTCGAGAATCACTCCCAAGACCAAATCGGGACTCATCTGTGAAAAGAACAATGGCCCACCGTCCGACCGGCCAGGGGCATAATGAGTGAAGACACGACAGAGGTAAACAGACAGCACGTCTCCAACAAATATCGCTCTGCTGAAGCCTTCTGTACAACGTTTGCCTCGATACAACACGTCCAGTGGATGCTACGAGTTCAGATGCCAGTTGCAGTGCAGTACTAAAGCGGTACAGTCGTACCCTTACAGTCAAATAACTGTCCAATATTTCTGATGTCACACGTGGTCGACACTGTCCTGCTCTGCAGCATACAGTTTCGGTCTCTATTAACTGTCACCTCGTCCGAGAAACAACAACACGATTCACATCAACTCATCGGGCCTCGTCAATTTGCGACACTCCTGCTTCCACTCTTCATATGGCCCTCCACAGCAGAGAGTCTGTAGGCGTCTTCTCTGTGTCATAATTAACCGTCTATGAATATGTACACAGCGATTGTGGACGTAGAACTACCCTGCAAACACTGTCCCTCTTGATAGGTACTCTGACGTCACTGCTGGCGTGGTTGTCCGTTGATCGGAATGCCATCTTTCGTGCACAACACGGTCATAAAGACATCTGTTGACAGTTTATATGATTATATCGTGAATTAGACACAGGACGGGGAAATAGCAGTTTGTTGCTTTAATTTTGGTCCAAATGGTTCAAATGGCTCTGAGCACTATGGGACTTAACTTCTGAGGTCATCAGTCCCCTAGAACTTAGAACTACTTAAACCTAACTAACCTAAGGACAACACACACATCCATGCCCGAGGCAGGATTCGAACCTGCGACCGTAGCGGTCGCGCGGTTCCAGACTGTAGCGCCTACAACCGCTCGGCCAACCCGGCCGGCTTTAATTTTGGATACCAGTGTACATATGAGAGCGATGAAACTCTGAGCACTTATTTAATCACGTGTAGCATGCAATCTAGGCCTGCCAACGCCGTGGCACATTCTGACATTGACCCCATGAGGTATCATGAGCGCTGGGAAGCCTTCCTGGTCAGTGACCTCTCAGCTGCACCCCCCATTTCACGGAGATTGGCAAGCACTGGCTTCAAGGCAAGAAAATCTCTTATAATGGTATCCCACATATGCACAATAGGACTAAGGTCATATGACCCCTGGGAGTCACATACAGTATATGGTAAAAAGTATCCTGACACCTATTAGCGGACATTTATTTGGAGAGTGTCCACCCTTCGCCTTTATGACAGCTTGAACTCTGCTGGGGACACTTTCAGTGAGGTGTGTTAATGTCCGTGGAGGGATGGCAGCTCACTATCCCTCAAGAGCAAAAGCCATAGAAGGTAATATTGGATCCAGAATGAGATTTTCACTCTGCAGCGGAGTGTGCGCTGATATGAAACTTCCTAGCGGATTAAAACTGTGTGCTGGGCTGAGACTCGAACTAGGGACCTTTGCCTTTCGCGGGCAAATCTCATTCTGGACACATCCCCCAGGCTGTGGCTAAGCCATGTCTCCGCAATATCCTTTCTTCCAGGAGTGCTAGTTCTGCAAGGTTCGCAGAAGAGCTTCTGTGAAGTTTGGAAGGTAGGAGACGTGGTACTGGCAGAATTGAAGCTGTGAGGACGGGTCGTTAGTCGTGCTTGGGCAGCTCAGATGGTAGAGCACTTGCCCGCGAAAGGCAAAAGTCCCGATTTCGAGTCTCGGTCCGGAACACAGTTTTAATCTGTCAGGAAGTTTCAGGTAATACTGGATGTTGGAATGTGGAGCGAAGTCGACGTTCTAACTCATTCCACAGGTGTTACAATGCGTTGTGCTCAGGACTCTGGACACGTCAGTCCATTTCAGGAATGTTATTGCCGACAACCCATTGCCTCACAGAAACTGCTTTATCACAGGGTGCATTGCCATGCTGACACAGAAGAGTTATCGTCTCTGAACTGTTCCTCTACAGTACGAAGTACACAACGCTGTAAAACGAGTTCATATTCTTCCGCACTTAGTGTTTTTTAAGCTCACTAAGGGGGCCACACACTAACCACGAAAACCACCCCCATGTCATAACATTACCTCCTCCGTATTTCACTGTTGACACTACACGTTATAGCAAGTAAATTTCTCGAGCCATTTGCCAAACCCAAGACCTTCCACGGGATCGCCACAGAGTACAGCGTGATTCATCGCGCGAAATCACTCGTTTCCTACCATCCACTGTCCAATGGCGTCGCTCTTTACACCAACTCAAGCGTCGCTTGAAACTGACATATGAGGAGATTCCAGTCTATCGTACACCATTCCCTATAACTCCTTATGCACAGTCATTGTGCTAGATGGACTACCAGTAGCACTTTGTAACTGAAGAGTAATTATTTTCACTGATTTAATGCAATTTTTTACAATCACCCTCCACAATGTTCGACGGCACCTATCCACATGAGGTGTTGAGTAGTCAACGTTAGTAGTCACTGAGCTCTCCTGATCGACCCATTCTGTTGTTACTGCTCCTTTACTGACAACACAATACTCCTTGCCTCCTTTTATTCTGCCGGGCCCACCTCTCGTGATATCTATTGGTGTATTACGCATTGCATAGGGGTGATCAGATAGTGCAAACTCGCTCACGTTCACGGACTGTTTATTGGACAAATACGATACAATTAAAAGCGACAGGTTACTGCAGTGTCTCGGCGAAGGTACAGGTCACCTGTGAGGTGCTCTAGGGAAACAAACGAAAGCACCTGATCGGACACTCATTTCTGTCTTGTTCACTGATGACAGACGATAACAGGCTCAAGTTTTAACATTCTCCATACTTGACTACCTCCAGCAGCTGCCTGTTAACAAGTGAGATGTATAACCTCATGCGGTTTTCGACTGCTCATTTTCTGTCATCAGCGTGTGCCATTGTGTACCTCAACTAATTAGTCCAGGTGACCTATTTTGTTGACCATTAAATAAAGCGCGATGTACGAGAAAAGTTGAAGTCTTTCGAATATGAAAAGTAACATAAAGTTTAAGGTCATTTAAGCTAGTATTTAAAAGACTACCATTGACTAAGAAATCATCCCTACTATTGCCTGAAATGAATGAGGGAAACCATAGAAAATATAAATGAGGAAGCTGAAAGAAGATTTCAATCACTTTCTTTCTAAATATAGTCATGGAAAAAAGTATTCATACGCTTTATTTATTATGACTAAAGATGACAACCTGATACGTTATGCAGTAAACTGAAAGTATGGAGCTTCCTTCCTATCCTGTACATATAAAAGGATTAACCAAATTTAGCTTTTGCAAAAAATACATAAGAATTCTATACCAGATGACCACACGAAGTGAGGAAAAAGTATTTACATATACAAAGAAAATTACAGTTTATATAAAGATAATAACAATGTTAATGCTTTGTGGCTTTACTCTTCTAAGTATCATTTATGTTAACCTCTTTGGAATAGAATGAACCAGTTTGTTGGCTGTCTCTGCAGTAATATTTTACCATTCTTGTTGTAGACATCGCTTCAGAGCAGTCTTACTTCATATTTCATGTTTTCTAAGCATTCTGTCAACCGTACTCCAAGTAAGTTCAATTGGATTAAGGCATGCGCTCTGTGCTGGATACTTGAGAACGTGGGGAGTATGGTACAAAAACAACAGATGAACAATTTCCACTGTATGCTTAGGGTCATTGTCTCGCTGAAAGTAGCTATCAACACGTTTATGTAGATTTTCCTTTTGGGTATTTAAATAATGAAATATTTTCCTGTTACCTACAACAAAAATACGTTGCCCAACACCAGTGCAGCCATGCCATACATCTTTACTGTGGGTTGAATGTATCTGGGACCGACGTCAGTATTTGTTCGTCTCCACACGAAAAATTTGCCATCATTTACAAATATGTTAAATGCACTTTCACCTATTAACAGAACCTTGTCCCACAAACTTGTATTTTTGCTTATATGCTATCGAGCAAATTCAGGTCACTATTTCTTGTTCTTCTTGCTGATGTATGATTTTCTTCTAGGTACCACAACTCCACAAATACTATATAGCGAACAGCCCCTGGTGTGATTTCCTTCCCGGACTAATCATTAACATGCGCAGATAATGCAGAAGCTGTCAATTTAGGATGTTCTTTGGCTCAAATGGCTCTGAGCACTATGGGACTTAACTGCTGAGGTCATCAGTCCCCTAGAACTTAGAACTACTTAAACCTAACTAACCTAAGGACATCACACACATCCATGCCCGAGGCAGGATTCGAACCTGCGACCGTAGCAGTCGCGCGGTTCCGGACTGAGCGCCTAGAACCGCTAGACCACCGCGGCCGGCTAGGATGTTCTTTGACCATTCTAATTAACATATTTTGTACTCTTTTAGAGTACGAATACTTTTTCCCCACTGTGTGAGGCCAGCTGGTACAGAATTTATATTTACTTTTTGCAGAAGGCTAATTTAGTTAATTCTTTAATATGTACAGGTTAGGAAGGAAACACCACAATGTTACTTCAACAAACAACATCTCTGGTTGTGATCTTTAATTATAATAAATAAAATCACTCTACATAATCAACGCTGTACGAATGATTTTTTCCAGAAAATGCTTTGTCTCAGTCAAAAAATGGTTCAAATGGCTCTGAGCACTACGGGACTTAACATCTGAGGTCATCAGTCCCCTAGAACTTAGAACTACTTATACCTACCTAACCTAAGGACATCACACACATCCATGCCCGAGGCAGGATTCGAACCTGCGAGCGTAGCAGTCGCGCGATTCCAGACTGAAGCGCCTACAACCGCTCGGCCACAGCGGCCGGCTTGTCTGTCACTGGGCTCTTTCGCCTGATGGAATCCAAATGAAGCTTGGCTGTTTACACGTAGAGATGTATTACTTGATATTAAACATTTGCTGCTCGAGTAACCAGAGAAAGTGAACTTTATTCTCCATTCTGTTGCCTGTCCTGCCTATGCACATACTACATTCCTGCCTGCAGGGTGTATGGCACTTATTATCGCCCATTTCTCCTGTTTACTGTCAGTTTTCCACGACCATTGCAGCACTACCATATTACCCAGCACTGTATACCCCGTCGGTACAAAAAGTTTCGAGACTGAATTATTAAAAAAGAGGGAAACGTGTCTGTGCTTCGGGTGTTCCGCACAGCCTCTCCCCCCCCCCCCCCCCTCAAGAGGGAAACGTTTCTGTGCTTCGTGTGTTCTGCAACAGCCTCCTCCCCCCCCCCCCCAAACCCCCTTGCTTGAGAACAAAGCACAAAAACGTTCACAAAGCCGTGTGAAACTGTTAGAAATATCCGTCTTTGGGATACTGTTAAATATGCTTGTCAGATTGGCTTGAATGTCGATTATGTCGTAAAAGCGTTGACCCTAAACGTGAATTTCTGCACTTAGTCATTCTGTGATATGTTCGTATCGATAACACCAAATCTCATGCGCGTGATGATTTTTTCCAGAAAAGACATGTCCGCGCCTTGCATTTCAATCAAGTTGCAGCAGGCGTCCACGCGTAGTTGATTTTGTTTGAGAGTGAAGATTACAGTCCAAACTTTGCACCCAATTCTTCCTTCTTCAAAACATTCTGGAGAATATCTTTAACGCTTCATTTAAAGACGTCGCTCCATTATAATTTGTGGCACAGTTACACTGATAAACTAAGTTCGCACGTCCACCACTTAACACTGCCTGCTCGCAGCTGACTGGTCGGATGCACATTTGTTGTTAGCTAAAACAGCCATCGTAGTTACTACAATGACGTGATTATTCGGCAGGAATAAAATTAGTCTCGGAACGTTTTCGACGGAAGGTGTACTTTTTGTTGATGATGATGTTTGGTTTGTGGGGCGCTCAACTGCGTGGTTATCAGCGCCCGTACAATTATCCAATCTTTGCTCAGTCCAATTTCGCCACTTTCCTGGATGATGAGGAAATGATGAGAACAACACAAACACCCAGTCATCTCCAGGCAGGTGAAAATCCCTGACCCCGCCGGGAATCGAACCCGGGACCCCGTGCTCGGGAAGCGAGGACGCTACCGCGAGACCACGAGCGGCGGACTACTTTTTGTTCCATCCAGATAATATGTTCTCATAATTACTCTGCAACGTGGCATTTTTCACATTAACAATTCATTGTCAGAGGTGAAAGAAGCAATAAGTGACAGAACAGTCCCAAACCGACCAGGAGTCGAACATCGCACTTTTGGATTTGTAGTCTGGCAATTACTCAGTCAACGAGCCACACTTGAGTACAGAAAGAAATAATACAATTAGTAATAAACAGTGCACTGTGTGGAAGCCAAGAACTCAGCACAACTGGGTATGTGACCTGACAGGGGACAAAACGAATATATAGAGACATTTTCTAGACAAAACGTAGCAGCCAAATAAAAGAAATGTGTAAAGAGCAAGCATACCGCTATTCAATGCTATCTGAAACAGAAACCTAACAATGTAACGGACGTTATGGTGTCTCTCATGGCCATATTTTTCATATTGAGTTAAAGTATGGTTATTGGCATAAATTCAACTAAATACCTAGGTATTACAATTACGAACAACTTAAATTGGAAGGAACATATAGAAAATGTTGTGGGGAAGGCTAACCAAAGACTACGTTTTATTGGCAGGCCACTTAGAAAATGTAACAGGTCTACTAAGGAGACTGCCTACACTACGCTTGTCCGTCCTCTTTTAGAATACTGCTGCGCAGTGTGGGATCCTTACCAGATAGGACTGACGGAGCACATCGAAAAAGTTCCTATTATCGCGAAATATGGGAGAGAGTGTCACAGAAATAATACAGGATTTAGGCTGGACATCATTAAGAGAAAGGCGTTTTTCTTTGCGACGGAATCTTCTCACGAAATTCCATTCACCAACTTTCTCCTCCGAATGCGAAAATATTTTGTTGACACCGACCTACATTGGGAGGAACGGTCACCAAGATAAAATAAGGGAAATCTGAGCTCGTACGGAAACATATAGATGTTCATTCTTTCCGCGCGCTATACGAGATTGGAATAATAGAGAATTGTGAAGGTGGTTCGATGAAACCCCTGCCAGGCACTTAAATGTGATTTGCAGGGTATCCATGTAGATGTAGATGTAGTGTTTTTCTGTGTCAATTTATACAAGCTGAACCCGAACTCCACCACAAAAATTTCGGAGTTTCTTCAGCGGCATTTTCAGAATGCCTTGGTGTAAGGGACCCGTGGCATCTGGTGGCTCGCTACAGAATAATTTCATGTCGTTCGATTTCTTACCAGCCTTTATCTTTGCACCTGTATTATACTGAGAATATCTGCACAACAGTCCAAATGTCAACGCTATGCGCTGTGTGTCTTATTTGGAAACAAACTTGTTCCATTCATACAAGGTACATGCTGTTGATCATGGGCGACCTATGTAGGTGCGGCAGTGTGAACCAAGTGCACTGTTGCCACATAAACCATCTTACCGGTTGACGTTTATTCGGTTGTGGCCGTTTCTTTTTTATGCTGCTTGGACGAAATGAGACTGACAACGGCGTGCGTTTACAGTTGTGATACGAGGGAAAGGCGTCTTCTTGAAGGCAGAAGATAGGAACGTGAGGGGTAGGAGAGCTCCCGTACTTATTCCGGTTACATTTTAAACTGTCTTTTTTCGGTCAGGTTTTGCGTACTCCGCGTACCTATGCCCTTGGCGGGGGCCTATCTCGCCACCATCTCGGTATATTTGGTGTATATATGCACGCTGAAGCGACGAATGAAAAGTTTTATATCAGGGTCAGGATTTGAAACCGGTTCTACGGCTCATGATTATATGATAGCGGAACAAACACTGGTAGCAATTACTTCTGTAAAATATCTGGGAGTATGCGTGCGGAACGATTTGAAGTGGAATGATCATATAAAATTAGTTGTTGGTAAGGCGGTTACCAGGTTGAGATTCATTGGGAGAGTCCTTAGAAAATGTAGTCCATCAACAAAGGAGATGGCTTACAAAACACTCGTTCGACCTATACTTGAGTATTGCGCATCAGTGTGGGATCCGTACCAGATCGGGTTGACGGACGAGATAGAGAAGATCCAAAGAAGAGCGGCGCGTTTCGTCACAGGGTTATTTGGTAACCGTGATAGAGTTACGGACATGTTTAACAAACTCAAGTGGCAGACTCTGCAAGAGAGGCGCTCTGCATCGCGGTGTAGCTTGCTCGCCAGGTTTCGAGAGGGTGCGTTTCTGGATGAGGTATCGAATATATTGCTTCCCCCTACTTATACCTACAGAGGAGATCACGAATGTAAAATTAGAGAGATTAGAGCGCGCACGGAAGCTTTCAGACAGTCGTTCTTCCCGCGAACCATACGCGACTGGAACAGGAAAGGGAGGTAATGACAGTGGCACGTAAAGTGCCCTCCGCCACACACCGTTGGGTGTGGCTTGCGGAGTATAAATGTAGATGTAGATGTAGATAAGCTAACCACTACGCCACCCTGGCACAGTGGCTTTGCACAACTGCGCGGACTGCCCTAGCACGCCTTTTTCCTCAATCCAAATTCCATCTACGCCCCAATCCATTTCGGATTCCCTCTAAACTCGAACAGAACCTCTCGGTAAAGCCAGTTGGAAGGGTTTAGGATTTTTCTCAGGATGCTGTCGAGTGCTCAAGTGACTAAAAACTGTACGTTGACACCTATCTACTCCTAATACTTGTGCTGGAAATGTTTGATACCCCGTTTATCCTAACTGGCCACATCTAGGCCGAGTGTCACAGTTCTATGGTATGTGAAGGTCAATTGTGGAGCTGCTTTCACCATTGTTCATCTAAGTACAAGAACAACTCGAAGTTAAACTGGTTTTTTTTCCTACTGAAAATCATGACTATTTCCTGTACCATGTTCATAGAGTGGGAGGATTTATTCAACAACGGAGTTCTTGTTGCTATTTCGATACAGTATTGAAGGTCAGGCGAGCAGGTGCTGAATCAGATTTTCAAAAGTTTTCCAGTTATTTCCGATTTCTAACTAGCGACTGGAGCGAGATGCAACGGTAGAGGAAGACCATCAAAACAGGCCGTGGAAGGACCAACGGTACCATCCGACCGCCCTGTCATCCTCAACCGAATGACCTCATCGGATGCAGATCTGAAGGGGCCGTAAGATCAGCACACCGCTCTCTCAGTCGTCGTCAGTTTTCGTGACCTGGAGCCGTTACTACTCGGTCAAGTACAAAGGCGTGCTGAAAACTGATGCCTCCAATTTTTTATACGAAAAATTTAAAGCTTTTTAAATAAAACAAATTTTACTAACATTCTACATCTTTATTCTTCATATATAAGTATTTATTTCTCAAAACAGACATTGTGCTGAAGCATCCGCTCTCAACGGATACTCACCAGTACTTAGAAACACAGCAGCGACCGGACGTTTATCTCGACTAGCCAAAGACCGCAGCTCACGAGCAACTTGTACTGTATTACTGAATATCACTTTGTGCACTTGTAAGCTAGTACGGAATGAAGTATTTTCATGTAAAGGCTGTGGTCTGTCTCATCATTGTGCTGTGGAAATAAGGGGAGGGCACTGAGTCCTCTCGCACTGCACACTCCAAACTTAAATATACCAGAGACCTGCAAGTGAATGCACGAAATCCACTTGCAGGCCTCTGGTCCTGGACTGGTACATTTATGTTTGGAGTGTGAAGTACGAGAGGACTCGCTGCTCTCTCCTTATTTCCACTCCCCAATGATGAGATGGAACACAATTGACGTGAAAATGTTTTGTTCCATACTATCTTACATGTGCACAAAGTAATACAAGTTGCCCTCGAGCTGCGGCCCTTGGCTGGTCGAAACATGCGTCTGCTCGTTGCAGTGTCTCCTAGCTAGCTTGAGGTGTCCTCTCTCAACGAACGCTCGGTCGTGCCTGCGTGAACAAAGGATCTAGAAAGACAAGTTCCGCACGCATTAAGTTACAATATTTCCCGAAAGGGCGCGGATTATACCGGACAGACTGACCTGTCCCGTTTGCAAAACGCCGTTGGATGGCACTTGGGGTTTGTGGATCGAATGTGCACGACGGATTAACGACTGTTGGCCTGGTACACTGGCCAGCTGAAGTTGTTTGTAGGCTGTTTTGTATACGTCTTTAAGCAAATATCACGTTGATTCCCCATCTGAGCCTCAGAAATACAAAACACAAACGCTTAAAATACGAATACACACAGAACAAAGTTTAGGCTTATGTACAACCAGATAGAATACTCGACGAGGAGGGTGGTCGGCCTCAGCATTAGAATAAGAACTCGACCTCTACGTATCGTAAACTTGGTACAAAGGATCCTAATAGCTCCCCCCCCCCCTAATTTCTGATACAGGTACACTACTGTACTATAACGACATAGCGATACCCTCTGTCAGAGTACGAAATGCTCCCTGAATTTTATATTTTCTATCAGACCTAATCCACTCTTCACCGTGCTTCCTCACGTCAGAGCTCCAATCTTTTCCTTTTCTTTTCCTTCTATTCGTTACTACTGCCCCTTGCTCCGTCCAGTTTCCCATACCTCAAACTCTCTTGTTTTTGTAAACACAATCATTTCACATTACTCCCATCTCTGTCTGCTCTATTACATTCTTACACCTGACACTTCGATACAACCATCCCTCATGTAAATTATCCTTCTCTACTACTGCGGGTCCAGTACAGCGCTCCGCCTACCGCCTTCACGATTACCATTTCATCAGTGTTCAGAAGCACCATGCAGTTTTCAATATCGTCTTCCATTATCGTCCTTTTAATACTTTGAAAACATCTAAGCGGAATCTGTACCGTTCCCAAAAATTCTTCAGCTGAAGAAAGAAAATCTGTACCACTGACGACATACCTTCAGGCGAAGAAGTGCGAAAATCTACATTATTAAATGGCTAAGAGTTCATGCCGCCCACTTCCAGTTGCAAGTTACTTATCTAAAGGTTTCCAGGGGCGACAAAAATTTGATTTTCAGTACTTCATGTAACTATTGACGGAATTTATAAATTGAAAATATATCATAATCTACTCATTTAAAAGTATAATCTTATGTAAAGCTTTAGTACAGTACGACAAGTATTACAGTTAGAAACTCGCCGCACGCAAATATCCAGACTTTATTCATCCAGTATTTGAGAATGAGAGCACATAGTCACTTGCAACAAACTTTACACAGTTTCAAGTTTTTATGATCCTTTTTCTCGCTGACACTCCCCGCAAAGTGATGAAATGAAAAAAAGTTTAACGCTTACTACATTTTCGCTGTTCATGCAGTAAAATTGCCGCATCAGGCATGATGCTTTAATTCATTACTTCTTAACTATTAACTCTATTCGCAACACATTTTGCAGACAATATCCTCATATTCCACTGAATGTACCTGCAAACTTATATCATTTTACGACACATCGTTCAGGAGTTATGGCTCACAGACAGTGAGATGCGTGGAAAACTAGCTTCTTCTTCAAACGAAGCACAAATTACCCAGACTATACTCAGTCCAGTGTTTGAGAGCACTTAGTGACTTCCAATAAACTTTAACACTTTCGCGACAGAACCCGAGCATTCGTGCAACGGCAGTTTATCAGGCTGACAGCACCCGAATCTTGTTCGTGCAGTGCGTAAGACTTCGTAGCTGCCATTGGGCTTCCTTCTGTCTATCAATAACCATGCAGACAGCACAAGGAGCGGCAGGGGAAGGGGGGGGGGGCGTCCGTCGTGTCTTCATACTGCTGTCAATAGTGTTCGAACACTGACCTCTCTGTACTCGAATACAGCGCTTTGTATGTTGCTGCTCGTGTTGTGTCCACACTGTTTTTGTCTGTCAGTAAGAGCCAGAAGGGAGAAACGTGCTGAAAAGAAAAGTCCTGGTGGTGTCAAAATTGTCTTGTAGCTCTTTGTATGCAACAATGTTTCAAATCAATGCACACTCTGACAAATTGTATGTAAGAGCGGAATGAACATTTTTTTCTTTGTTTATATAAAAACATGATTCAGTAAAACTGTTTGTATATCTGCTAATTTTACAATCTCACAATCCACCTTTTACTAATAGTTAAAGCAGATTTCAAATGACACATCACCCGAATTTATTGCATTTATACGTAGTTACAATGGTATGACTGTCAACAAATGTGTTAAAAGCAGCCGTCCAGCTGCCCTAACCACGGCAATAGAGACCTGGATCGGAAGTGTTAGAGCCGCGCGGCCATTGGCGCCTTGCCACAGTTCGCGCGGCTCCCCCCCTAGGAACTTAACACAAACTTCCAAAATTTGCGAAAGTGTTAAACATAATTTCAAACCTTTTGCAAACTTTTTCTTGCTCACTTGTTTGACGTAAAATGTTTAACACATTACCCCCATTTGTAAAGTAATGAGAAATTTGCAGCTGTTTTATAGATGTTAGTCAGACTCTTTAAAGAATCTGGAGTTTAAGATAGGAATGTAAGAAAGCTTCGGTTCAGTGGCCAGTCACTTAACACGCTGTTTTTCTATATTACCGAGGCCCAAAACATATATATATGGGAAACAAAGCCTAAATGTGGTACGTTAGTGGTTGTCTACGCCTATATCTATACTCCGCAAGCCGCTTTACGGTGTGTGGCGGCGGGTACTTCGTGTACCAGTGTCACTTCCCACTTGTCCTGTTCCAGTCGCGTATGGCTCGCGGGAAGAACGATTGCTGGTAAACGTCTGTGTGGACTCGAATCTCTCTAATTTTATCTTCATGGTCTTTCCGCGAAATTACGTAGGAGGAAACAATATACCGGTTGACTCTTCCAGGAAAGTACGCCCTCGCAACTTTATCAGTAGGACATACAATGATGCAGAACGTCTCTCTTACAGCGTCTGCCAGTTGAGTTATTTCAGCATCTTCATGACGCTTTCGCGATTCTAAATTAACATGTAACAAAACTTGCTGTTCTTCTTTGGATCTTCTCTATTTCCTCTATCAGACCTATCTGGAACGTATGACATACTCACGAGTAATATTCAAGTATTGGTCGAAAGAGCGTTTTGTAAGCTCCTTCCTTTGTTGATGGACTGCATTTCACGAGGATTCATCCAGTGAATCTTAGTCTGGCACCTGCCTTAATCGTACTAATTTTCTGTCGTCGTTCCACTTCAAATCGTTCTGTACGCATACTTCTAGATATTTTATGAAAGTAACTGCTCCCAGTGATCGTTCTACAATCGTATAATCATATAATAAAGGGTCTTTCTAGGTCTTCCTGCCTACTCTAACGCTACAACTTCTCTGTATACAATAGCACCATCCGCGAAAAGCCTCATTGAACTTTCCACGTTGTCTACTAAGTCGTTTGTACGAGGGCTAGCTGACAAGTAATGTCTCCGAATTTTTTATGCTGTTGGCAATGTCGGTTGAAGTATTACAAACCGGCCGCCGTGGCCGAGCGGTTCTAGGCGCTTCAGTCCGAAACCGCTCGACTCCTACGGTCGCAGGTTCGAATCCTGCCTCGGGCATGGATATTTGTGACGTCCTTAGGTTAGTTAGGTTTAATTAGTTTTAGTTCTAGGGGACTGATGACCTCAGATGTAAAGTCCCATAGTGCTCAGAGCCATTTGAACCATTTTCTGAAGTATTACATGTCATACATATTGCTCGGTCGACTATCCTCCTTCGCTGACTCATATTGCAACCATCTGCCGACAGAGGGCTCCGAATTGTAGCTTGCAAAACGGCCGTGCGTGGTAAACAGTGTGCTGTAACCTAGTTTCTAACCGCAGAAAACGTGCATCGAATTGGAATCCATAGGAGAATTGGAGCTGAGTACGCTGATGATTGTATCGGTATCAGTAATGTATTACGTTGGGTTGTCAGTGCTCGTTGGCCCCATCCGATTTTCATGTTGCCAAAATTTAAAGAACACATTACAGGACTTCACTTTGATAGTGATGAAGCGGTGCAAGCAGAGGTGATATTGTGGCTTGGTCAACAAAGTGAAGCATTCTACAGTGACGTGACGGTATCAACAAACTTGTCTCTCGTTGGCATAAATGTGTTCGTCGCCAGGGTGACTACGTTGAAAAATGCACTTAGGTGACAAACGTAATGGGATAGCAGTATGCACATATACATATGGCGATAGTATCACGTACACAAGATATAAAAGGGCAGTGCATTGGCGAAACCGTCATTTTTACTCACGTGATTCGTGTGAAAAATTTCCGACGTGACTATGGCCGTACGATGGGAATTAACCGACGTTGAGCTCGGAATGGTAGTTGGGGCTGGATGCGTGGGACATTCCATTTAGGAAATCGTTTTGGAATTCAGATTACGATATCCACAGTGTTAAACAGGGTGCCAAGAATACCAAATTTCAGGCATTACCTTTAACACGGACAACGTTGTTGCCGACAGCCTTCACTTAACGACCGAGAGCAGCGGCGTTCCCGTAGAGTTGTCGCTGCTAACAGGTGAGCAGACTGAGCGAAATAACTGCAGAAATTAATGTGGGACGTCCGTCGAACGTATACGTTAGGACAGTGCGGCGAAATTTGGCGTTAATAGCCTCTTTCAGCAGACGACCCACGCGAGTGCCTTTGCTAACAGCACGATATCGTCTGCAGATCCTCTCCTGAGCTCTTGACCATATCGGTTGGAACCTAGACGACTGGAAAACCGTGGCCGATTTCAGTTGGTAAGAGTTGATGTTGTGGTTCGAGTTAAGCGCAGACCCCACGAAGCCATCGACCGCCAGCCGTTGTGGCCGAGCGATTCTAGGCGCTTCAGTCCGGAGCCGCGCGACTGCTACGGTCGCAGGTTCGAATCCTGCCTCGGGCATGGATGTGTGTGATGTCCTTAGGTTAGTTGGGTTTAAGTAGGTCTAAGTTCTAGGGGACTGATGACCTCAGATGTTAAGTCACATAGTGCTCAGAGCCATTTGAACCATTTGAAGCCATCGACCAAGTTCTGAACAAGCCACTGTGCAAACTGTTGGTGACTCCATAATGGTGTGGCTGTGTTTACATGGAATGTATTAGGTCCTCTGGTCCAAACGTACCGATCGTTGACTGGAAATGAAATGGTTATGTTCGCCTACTTGGAGATCATTTGCAGCCATTCATGGACTTCATTTTTCCAAACAACGGTGGAATTTTTATTTCTGACAATATGCCATGTCACCAGCCACAGTTGTTCGTGATTGGTCTGAAGAACATTCTGCACAAATCGAGCGAATGATTTGGCCGCCCGTATCGCCCGGCATGAATCTCATCGAACATTTACGGGGCATAATTGAGAGAGCAGTTGGTACACAAAATCCTGCACCGGCAACACTTCCGCAAATATGGACAGCTATAGAGGCAGTATGGCTCAATATTTCTGCAGGGAAGTGCCAACGATTTGTTGAGCCCCCGCCATGTCGAGTTGCTGCACTATGCCGAGCAAAAGGAGGTCCGACACCATATCAGCAGGTATCCCATGACTTTTATCACCTCGATGTAATGGTTCAAATGGCTCCAAGCACTATGGGACTTAACATCTGAGGACATCAGTCCCCTAGACTTAGAACTACTTAAGGGGGGTAGGGCGTCAAATGGGCCGACTTGGAGCAGGAGAGGCACCACAGGACATTTTAATTTCCACTGTCTATACTTTTACATGTAAATTCATAAAACTTTGTCAGCATGACAAGGAAGGATTCAGGATTCACACTCGTAGCAGCGGAAGTTCAAAAATATAACAAAATAACTTTTTTTGCATGTGAAATTTCATCATTTTTTCACTTACTATTGGCTGAATTTGTTGCTATAGGTACACTTTTCTTCATAAGTAAGAGAGACTGTTCGATGAATTTTGCACAGCATACAAACCATACTTACAGGTGTCTGAAACTCTAGAATCTATTTAATTTATGAAAAAATGAATGACCTGTTACGTTTTAAACTTTATGTTTCGAAAAAAAAACAAATTTTGTAGTTAATTATCTCAATTTTTACCACAGTTTTTAATAGATTTGGAAAATTTTAGAGTTTCGTACACCTGTAAGTATGGTTTGTATGCTGGGCAAAATTCATCAAAGAATCTCTCTTACTTGTGAAGAAAAATATACCTATAGCAACAAATGCAGCCAATAGTAAGCGAAAAAATGATGAAATTTCACATGTAAAAAATTTATTTTGTTATGTTTTTAAACTTCCACTGCTATGAGTGTAAATCCCGAATCCTTCCTGGTCATGCTGACAAAGTTTTATGAATTTATTTGTAAAAGTATAGACAGTGGAAATTAAAATGTCCTGTGGTGCCTCTCCTGCTCCAAGTCGGTCCGTTTGACGTCCTACCCCCCTTAAACCTAACTAACCTAAGGACATCACATACATCCATGCCCCGAGGCAGGATTTGAACCTGCGACCGTAGCAGCAGCGCGGTTCCGGACTGAAGCGCCTAGAACCGATCGGTCACAGCGGCCGGCTCTCCATGTAAATTTATAGACATAAAGAATAAAGATGTTGAATGTTAAAGTTTGTTTTATTTAAAAATCTTTAAGAGTTTTCAGATAAAAAATTCGAAAGTGTTACTTTCCAGCAAGCCATCGTAGATATTGTGCTGGACCACTCAGGAACCTACTGGTGGGCTGCCGTTCTTCGTTGCTTCTATTCTCAGGTTGTTGTTGTTGTGGTCTTCAGTCCTGAGACTGGTTTGATGCAGCTCTCCATGCTACTCTATCCTGTGCAAGCTTCTTCATCTCCCAGTACCTACTGCAACCTACATCCTTCTGAATCTGCTTAGTGTATTCATCTCTTGGTCTCCCTCTACGATTTTTACCCTCCACGCTGCCCTCCAATACTAAATTGGTGATCCCTCGATGCCTCAGAACATGCCCTACCAACCGATCCCTTCCTCTAGTCAAGTTGTGCCACAGACTTCTCTTCTCCCTAATCCTATTCAATACTTCCTCATTAGTTATGTGACCTACCCATATAATCCTCAGCATTCTTCTGTAGCACCTCATTTCGAAAGCTTCTATTCTCTTCTTGTCTAAGCTATTTATCGTCCATGTTTCACTTCCATACATGGCTACACTTCATACAAATACTTTCAGAAAGGACTTCCTGACACTTAAATCTATACTCGATGTTAACAAATTTCTCTTCTTCAGAAACACTTTCCTTGCCATTGTCAGTCTACATTTTATATCCTCTCTACTTCGACCATCATCAGTTATTTTGCTCCCCAAATAGCAAAACTCCTTTACTACTTTAAGTGTCTCATTTCCTAATCTAATTCCCTCAGCATCACCCGACTTAATTCGACTACATTCCATTATCCTCGTTTTGCTTTTGTTGATGTTCATCTTATATCCTCCTTTAAAGACACTGTCCATTCCGTTCAACTGCTCTTCCAAGTCCTTTGCTGTCTCTGACAGAATTACAATGGCATCAGCGAACCTCAAAGTTTTTATTTCTTCCCCATGGATTTTAATACCTACTCCGAACTTCTCTTTTGTTTCCTTTACTGCTTGCTCAATATACAGATTGAATAGCATCAGGGAGAGGCTACAACCCTGTCTCACTCCCTTCCAAACCACTGCTTCCCTTTCATGTCCCTCGACTCTTATAACTGCCATCTGGTTTCTGTAAAAATTGTAAATAGCCTTTCGCTCCCTGTATTTTATCCCTGCCACCCTCAGAATTTGCAGTCAACATTGTCAAAAGCTTTCTCTAAGTCTACAAATTCTAGAAACGTAGGTTCGCCCTTCCTTAATCTTTCTTCTAAAATAAGTCGTAGGGTCAGTACTGCCTTACGTGTTCCAACATTTCTACGGAATCCAAACTGATCTTCCCCGAGGTCTGCTTCTACCAGAGTTTCCATTCGTCTGTAAAGAATTATTCTCAGGTATACGTTTGAGAAACTTAATTAACTCTACGAACTACCTCCATGCTAGAGATTTATTGAAGGAAGTGGGGTCATTGTCTTCTCAGTGTCTCCAGCATTCTGAACAACTGGGGACACGCGAGAAGCAGTAGCTGGCGGCCGGGCTAAACCGAGCCGGCCTACCCTACTCTTACGATGAGAGACACTCATTCACTACAGTTAGCAACGTGACGAGGCGCACGTAAAAAGGATATCCGCAGCTCCGTACCGCTGCATATCGCACTGCGTCCCACTGCGTTGCCTTCCAAGAAGGCACGTCTCGTAAACACGGCCCTTTTTGCTCGTTTTGTGTTTGTTTTTTTTTGCCGTGACGACGGGCAGCGGCGATCGACGAGGTCGGGCAAAGATTGCAGGGGCGCGGGGTCGGTGGTCGGTGCGCACGCAGCGGCGGCGTGGCTGGGCTGCGCCTACAAGAGTCGCCGGCCGGCTCGCCAGCGCGCAGTCACCGCCCGCCTCTCGCCGCCAGCCATGAACAACAACGTCAGCTGTCGCTTCGTGAAGGAGGAGCACATCAGCTCCGGAGACTGGCTCTCGCTCGCCAGGATCACCTACCTCGACCAGAACGGCACGCCCAGGTCTGTCGCCGCTGCACGCCCTTTAATTCTCTTTTTGCGCACCAACATGTCTTATGTTGTCACTTTCACCCTATCTGGTGGCATTGTTGAATGAGCGCTACTGTATATGTACTTCAACTTTTTCCATTTTGAAATTGATTTCGTATTTCGCCGATACTTCGAAGTCTCCAGTCACACGACTGGACTTGTTGCAATAACCTATCGCACTACTTCGCAGTTTTTGAAAGAACTTTAATACATCCACATGAATGGTGTTCGTGCGCCGTGGCTATGGATTTGAAGAAATACAGGAACGAACAATTTTTTATATAGCTTTATTTATGCATGATACGTTTCAAGCTTTCACCCACCTTCAACTGGCATAATATCTTCGTCAATAAAACGTTTTTATCGACATCCTTTAGAATGCTGCAGCTGCCATTGGCCCTGTAATTTGTATCGTCTTTATACAGGGTGTCCCAGGAGGAATGGTTAGTTTGCTTCGAATGAGCGTTCCGTCATATCCCCGGAAATTGACCATTCCTCCTGGGACACCCTATATGTCTAGCAATAACTTTAAGTTTCAGTGATGTTGCACGACATTCCCCACGACGTCCTGCGAACGTTGCGCTGTGTCAGTGGTCCGAAACTAAAATTGTTTGTGCTACACATATAAAATCGGGAAAAGGAGCTAAAACCTACAGAACCAAAGGCAGTTGCAGCGTTCTAAAAGAAGTCGATAATGCATTGTGTTAACGAAGATATAAATGTATTCCTCAAATTCAAGACGATACGCGTCTTGGCATGAATAAATCTGGCTGACTTCTATATTCCTTCAAGTAATTTTTTCCACGGACTATACTGCTACGAATACTGGCCTCAAGAAGACTTCAAAGAGATGCCGATGAATCAAGATGTTAGCTTTGATGTTGGTGATTGCTCGGTTTTCTTCCTTCATCACACCTGGGAAATTCTGTCAGCGTTCTTCCACAAACACATGTGCAAGCCAGTATGTTGAGGCGCCTTTCTTGTGAGAAGGAACTCTGTGTCGATGGCTTATCCAGCGAATACATAATTTCCTAGGGCTGCAAGGTCTGTGTAACTGTTCAGACAGTATGCCCTTCTGCCATAGGGGGAGCCCGAGTCGTATCCCAAGTACCCTCGAGGAGATCAGTTAGATCGAAGGAATGAAACGAGATTTATTGTCGTAAGGAGAACTTGGCGAGGTACTTGAGCAGTAGCAGCGTTTCCACTTATAAGAACGGGTATTAGCCATCGGTAGGGCGATGTTTTGACCACTTTCCCGTTTCAGAACCCTTAGACATATGATATAGCAGCGATCATTTGACAGGCCAACGTCCTTCTCGGATGACAGTGCCTCGGGGTAATGATATATAGTTATATATTCAGATGTTTGATGTGATACTTTATCACCGTTGCCCTTTTCCACAGTGACAGTTTCCTCGTGATTTTGCCTCCATGACTTATTTCAGTCCAAAATTGCACACTCTTTGAAATCACTGTTTCTGTTAACTTTCTTTTCGTAGGGCCACGGCAACAATGGCGGCGTGGTGATATATCAGTATGACGCTCTCCCATACTTGATAGGCAACAGTAACTCTAATTCAGGATAGCAGTCGTATATGCGGTAATTTACGTGGTATTCTGTAGACATGGCAGTGGAATGCGAGGTTGTTTACGCACGCTCGGATGGCTCGTCCTATCGCCCAAGCGACGTAAGTACAAGGCCCGTAAAGACGTCACGGTCATCACAGAACTACAGATAGCGTCTGCAGGCAGACTGAACCCTTGGTGAAGAGAACAACCCTATGTCGTGCTTTGCTTCCGAAGAAAACAGGTGGAGTGTATTGTATATGACGGGCACATAAAAACAGGATACAAAGTATAGCATTTTACAGTCTGTATTTGGTTGGTTGGTTGATTGGGGGAAACGGACCAAACACCGAGGTCATTGGTCCAGTCAGATTAGGTAAGATGTGGAAAGAAGTCGGCCGTGCCCTTTCAAAGGAACCATCTCGCCATTTGCCTGAAGCGATTTAGGGAAAACCTAAATCAGGATAGCCGGACGCGTGTTTGAACCATCGTCCTCCCGAATGCCAGTTCAGTCTGTATGATTTACGTTAGTGAGGAAAGAATACGAGGAAAAACAGCAAATGTTCTCTATTTGTGATGTGTACCTCAAGTAGTTCCAAAAGACAAGTTAGTCCTTTCACACACACAATTTGTTTGGCTGTGATATATACGCAATAATGTGAAAATAAACAGTTTGTTAGTACACTTTTTGTGCTGATTTACTCTGCAATGCTGAAATCTGTTCTTTTACTTGAACTGTCTCTATTAAACGATGTGGACGCGCCATTTACCGTCAGGTTCAATTTTCAGTGATCTTTTATATTTACCCAATACAATGCTGTGTTCGTCCATACTTGATGCTTCAGAGGCATAGTCCATAAGCGTATGCATTTAAGTAACTGCACTCTTCCCTGTATTCAGGATTCTGTCTTGAAGTCAAATTTGCGTCAAGAAGGCAGCCATATTCACGTGCCGGTTTTATTGACTTTGACTCATTCCACGTCCCTGAAAGTCTCCCTTTGGTAGTCAAGGCTGAGTTTCCTTTTTACGTCATTCTTTTCTTCTGGTATAGCAGCAAATGACTGAAAGATAGCTTATGGTACCAGTCTCGATCACAAAGACAACAGGATCTGATCTTATCCAAAAGCAGCTGAGATCAGCCAACTTAATGCGGTTTCAGAACAAATGATCTCTCAAGTCGACTGCTGCACTGGTTGCCCTCTTCATTGCCCTATTCACTGTAGGAACACGACGACCAAAATAAAATTAAAAAATACAGCAATTAACAGTAATAAGCAAGATGTCAGAATTCTTATAGCCTGTTTCACACGTGCAGTTAAAAGAGGTCAGTAAATCTGACGGTTCACCGTGGCCCCAACAGATAAAAGTCTGCTGACACTCTACTTAGTCATGACAACGAAAGATTGCTTTAACAGTAGAAAAAAATATTACGTTCGGTAGTCGATAGAATGATTGAAAAGAGAAACGTGTACTTACACGCAAATTTTTTTACAATAAACCTTTTTATTTTACTTACCAGTATCTCAGTTCCAGTTCCATTATCCTTATTATCGTGCCACTTTTGAAACTGTAATACGAGTTTCATCGGACACCTCGACCACGTAAGAAACGAAACAGATAACTTTCGGACTGTCACTTCAGTTCTCATATTCAAGCGAATCTAGCTGTGATTTATAAGGTTCCTTAACTGTTTGTCGTTCCTTCCGATAATTAATTTCTAATATTGAATATTTTGGGAACTAATCTGCTCGGGAACTTTTCTGCTCAGTATAAGTTATATTCCTTTCGCCTTTTTTTTTTATTAATTTGAATACGATACTTGCTTCTTTCTGTAATAGCAACATCTTTGTGATTATCTCGTCACAGGCAAGACTGACTGCAGTATGTTTCAATAAACATCTCGTTCCAATCTTTTTCACTTCTTGATGTCATCACATTGTTTACCTATTAACTGCAATGTACCGTACCTCAATGATCCATCCCATACACATGCACCAGTATGCAAACACAGTCGAGCGCTGCGCAAGCTAGTGAATGGCTAAGTGCAATATGTGCTCCAATTTCTTGAGTACCTCAAGGTAAACACACCAATGCAGTTCCATTATTCACACATTCTGATTTAGCTGCACAGGTGTGCAAACTTGTGAGGTCTACCTCTATATGTATTAAAGCCATCTGGCATAAAGTTACTTCCATTACATCTACAGTACTGGTAACACTCATTCCATTTACAAATTTGGAATCAAAATACTTATTGCAGATATTATGATAACTGCGTATAGTATCACTAGTAGTTACTAGAATACAAAATACTTCTATCCGATAGTTTAGTTCTAAGAAATAAAAACAAAATAACAATATATTTGTTTATTTTTTCCTACAGAGAAACTGTGAAATATACTAGAGACACAGTATTCTGTAGATAAATAATGAAGGTTTTGTTTCACTTGACTACAGATACTATACTTTACCAGCTACTGTAGCGCAAAAGTCTGTACTAATTTGGGGTCTCTCTAATTCTGCCATACCAACAGAAGTGACACATTATATTTCTTACTGTCCTTGGAAATCTAGTAAAGAGATTGCTGTGTGATAATGATACTAACAATAATAACAATTAAATGTCTATCTTTCCAGAGTTTGGGAAGGTGCAACGAGGCTGACAAGAACTGACAATGCCAAGATTGATGCAGTTGGTGTCATTGCTTTTTACAAAAGACTGCTGCATTATGACTGTATTATTCTTGTCAAGCAATACAGGCCAGCATTGAAGGCTTATAGTATTGAAATGCCAGCAGGTAAACAACCTTAATATAGGAAATATAAAGTAATTCATGGAACATGCTTTCAGACATATACATGTTAAGTAAATTAGTTGAAAATTTATGATAGCACAAATGACATAATTTAATTACTTTATCAATGGCTTGCATATTTTAGAGCATGTGTAACCATAAAATCTCTACAACACACAGGTCTAGTTCAAGAAAATGAGTCTCCTGATGAATCAGCATTGAGAGAACTCAAGGAAATCACGGGTTTCACAGGAAAGATCAAGAAGATTGGCCCAATACTAGCAATGGACCCTGGTGCTTCTAACTGCTCAATGCGTCTGGTCACAGTGGAGGTATGTAAACTGTTTCTAAGCTATTAGTCAATAGGTACATGAATAAAAGTGCAAATATAGCTATTACAAAGAAGATAAACAAGATAAATACATCACACAGTCCACCATGTGATTAATCTGATTCCATTTACAGTATTATTCAGTAGTTCGTACTTAATCTTTGTCTAGCGCATTACACTTTACAATTAACCTGATTTTCTTTTCTTGGATATTCATTCTATTGTGCATGAACCTGGATTCTGAATATGATGGTGCTTTCAAGGAAATGACAGGGGATGTCTTTTACAAAGTAATTCCATTCAGTTACTCTTTGGTCAACAAATGAGTATTTTACTCCTACTGATATTTCAGAGTTTAATACTCATTTGTGTGATGGTCTTTCCATCCCTTATTTGTACCATATGCGAAAATCTATGAAACATGCTAACTTGAGTTAAATTTCAGAACCATCTAGTTTACATCTAGTTTAACATAGAATGAAATATATTGAAGGCGTTCTTAGTTTTGCATTTTTATTCCTCTTTTGGAGAGGAATTTTGTGTATCCATATTGTCTTTTAGTTGCTGTTTTAAGAGTGCTTGCTTTTTTAAGTAGAATCAACAGCCTCTTTGTGTTTTTGTATAGGTGAATGGTGATGACGTTGATAACCTGAATTTGAAAATTAATGGAAATGGAGTCCGATTTAAGGAACCACTCCTGATTCCTGTATCAGAACTTTTGGAGAAATTAAGTGGTATGTATATTTATAATTTTAAATAAAATTACCTAAATAAGGGCACCTGATAACAGACAAGTGTTTCAGGCTAAAGGAGATTTGCAGAGCTATTTTACGTAACCTCCATGTAAACATACAGTATTAGGAAATTAGTTATTTCCCCTTGTCTTGCTTGTGCCTAAGCAACAGAAACGTTCAGTAGCCCTTCATTCACTTATTGTTTACACCATACATATCATATGGCTGCTGATAATTTTCCTGTCTTTGCACAAATATTTCTTTTATAGAAAAATACATTGAAATTACTTCAAGTTGGAACAAAGTTTGTCTTGTGCTTTATTACCTATTCAACAATAAGTGATTGGCACATTACGTCACTGTCCAATTTCCAAACTTTTCTGGTGTTCAGAAGTTTAGTATCCAGAGTCTTAAAAATGTGTGCTTCATCATGTGAGATAAGTAAAAATACAATCGTAAGTTATTAAAGCCCGCAAAAGATACTGTACTGATTTTAAATATAGACTATTACTGAAAAATTAATAAGGCAATAGCTGGATAGTTTTAAATTGGTGCCCAGCTGTTGTAATGATGGCCTCTTTGCCCTTCAAAGCAGAAAACAGGCTTCTGTAGCTTTGGATTGCACCAACATGTCCTTACACGCTGTAACTGAATACCAATAAAGTAAATCTTTACTGAATTTGGAAATGAATGTTCACCATTTGATGTGATTAACAATAAGTGCCCCTCCCTCCCCCCCCCCCCCCCACACACACACACATTTATATTGAAGTTAATGCTATGGCATGTGTGTATCAGCCAGTGTTGTTGACTTGATTGCCATGATGTGATTCATACTGTCTAGACTCTCAGTGGATAGTAGTAAAAATGCAGTTGAAAGATCAGTCAAAATATACATTTTCCTTTCTTATAAAAGACATGCTCATACACATTGTGGTGTTGTATCTGAAACAAACTGTCTAAGCTTGATTTTAGCCATTTTTAATCATTTGTTAAAATTGTGTAATAGATATACCTGACAACTAACAATGAGTTTCCACTTTCTTTTTTAGCATATGCATCTGCAGGATTTATCATCGATTCAAGAATTGATGCATTTGCCATTGGTTTGGTTATGGGTAACCAGAACAGGAAAAACAAAATACCCACCACACTGCTGTGAAGAGTCATTTGCAACACTTGATATTAGCTTATCAAATACCAAACTGTATATTTTAATTCAGTACATTATTGTATTTAGCTGAATTCATCACTGTACCTGTAATTACTTTCATGTCTAGTGTAATACTATTTTCTTTGTTGATTGTATGTCACCATATCTCTCTCCTGAATTGATGTTAATTCTTCTGCACTGAAAAGACTTCAATTTTGTGATTTCTTTATATATTTCACTTGGAGTCTGACTTCTGTCGAATTCAACACAAATTTGAGTTATTCCATTCAGGTTGTTCCTTAATTAGCCTATCAAAAATGTGTCTTTTACTGTGGACAATAATCTTCACTTGCAAATTTATTCAAAAAGAGTGTCATAAGCACAATTGATTTCTATGTCTTGCTGCAGATTACAGAGCCCATCTACTACTTGTTCCAACAAGTTTCATACATTTAAAGGAAAAGAATCTCAAATTTAATTTATTGTATGCTGGGTGAGAGCTAGTGGAATACTTCAACCAAGAATCATTCTGATAATCACTTTTCATTCATCATTATTTTCTAATTTCACAAGGGTTATCACAAACATATTTCACAGCATCATTTATTTAAGATATTTTGTACTGAATAAGTTCTTTATTCATCATCTTAATTTATTTTCTGCAAACTGTCATTTAGAAATTTGTCTGTTAATTTTAGTGTACACTTATTGTTTATTATTCCCATTTTGTTGTCTGTTGCAAATTGTCCTATTATCTTATTGCCATTTCTAATTTTCCTCTAATTCAAATCTATTACAACCATAAAAACGTAAAGGTTTCTACCTCATGTCACATATTACTGTGTGCATAGAAAGTCACTGGGAAACACAAGAAAGTGGAGAATGTTATCAGCTCCTACAAAGACTGAATTCTGTTTATGGGCTGTAAATGCTAAGAGAGAGATAAAATCCAGAATGTAAATCTCTCTCATATTAATTTTAGAGAGTGAGTGAGTGAGTGAGTGAGTGTATTTTTTGTGTTTGATTGTTTTATTCTGGTCACTGATAAAATGCCAATATGCTGAGAGTGTGTTCTCAGAAGTGTCTGTATTATTATATAATTTTTATGTGACTGAATATTAGCAATATTTTTTAAAGTTATAATAAACAAAAATTAATGTAAAATCTGCGTAAATTTCATAAATGCTCCAAATACTTTAAACACCCCAGTCAAGCTGGAACTGTTTTGTGATTACTTCTACAGCAAAGGTTACTTTACTGAAAATAGGCTTAAACCTCAAATTGGCACTTCTAGTTCTACATTTTCATGTGTGGCTTAGAAGCCAAAGTGTTTCATTCCAAAGAGATTGGTATGATTCTTTTCAGATGTGGCGCTGCTTTTTGTTATGAAAAATTCTCCGTTGTCTGGGTTGCACATTGGTCTGTAAGTCTTCATTTAACTGGTTAGGTAAGTTACTTTACAGGGCAAAGAAATGCAAGGACTTGCCACTGCTGTAATGACTGTGCTTTGTGAAGAACTGCATGTCAAATCACTAGAACTATTAACAATCTACTCTCATATTGTAACTTTACTACACAGACTTACATTCTGGCTACGTACCAAACACAAATGAATAAAATTGTGGAAGTGTGGTTCAAAAAAATGGCTCTGAGCACTATGGGACTTAACTTCTGATGTCATCAGTCCCCTGGAACTTAGAACTACTTAAACCTAACTAACCTAAGGATATCACACACATACATGCCCGAGGCAGGATTCAAACCTGCGACTGTAGCGGTCGCGCGGTTCCAGACCGTAGCGCCTAGAACTGCTCGGCCACTCCGGCTGGCTGGAAGTGTGGGTTTGTATTTATATTCTAATAACACTGACTGAGAGTGAGTCAGGTTTGTAAGACTTTTGGCTTTTAAAAGTGTTAACGCAGATACATGAGAGAAATACAGCTTGTGGGAAATAAAGAACGTAGAGTCTTGTACCGTAAAGAAGCAAGGGAGAGGATGTTGTTATGGATGGCTAATATCCTCTTTCTACAAGACAAATGCACACGTTGATTAATACGGTTCTTTATATACATTAACATTTACTTAGCTGGAATAAAGTCCACGTGTTGTGGTACAAGCTCATCAGTAATAGTCCTCTTGCAAACAGTGTCAGTAATCTTGCTATTACAACTTTAGTCTTACTACTGGCCCTGCTATAGGCACTAATCTGGTCACTATGTACTGTTGTAGCCTGCGATGCGAACTGAGCCCGCTCTGCGAATGTGCTGACAGATGCCAAACTGGAAGAGTGAGGCAGTGCTGCCCTCCGGTCAAAAAATGGTTCAAATGGCTCTGGGCACTATGGGACTTAACTTCTGAGGTCATCAGTCCCCTATAACTTAGAACTACTTAAACCTAACTAACCTAAGGATATCACACACATCTATACCCGAGGCAGGATTCGAACCTGCGACCGTAGCGGTCGCGCGGTTCCAGACTGTAGCGCCTAGAACCGCTCGGCCACACCCCGCCTGGCCCCCTCCGGTCAGCATCAGCGGCCTAAATACATGCCGAGAGGGCATTGATGGCATGTTGCTTGTCACTGTGTGTCTGGCCTCTCTCATGATAGGCGCACTTGATCGAGAGCCTACTATCAATCTTCACGCTACATCTTTACCGACCAGTGTGCTGGCGACAGCTTACGCCAGCGCAAAGAAAAGTAGTTCACTATAGGCTGCAGAGTCGTCGACTTGTGCCTTAGGGTTGTGGGGTTTCGGGTTCCGCTAAACAGGTCATGTGTCCACTACACACAGGAGGTCCACTACACGGGTAGTTGGGGCTGTGTGGCGTGGACTGGGCGGGAAAGATCAAAAAGGGCTCCAGTCTCAAAGGGTACAGGGCAAAGAAACGACGAGAATCGACCAAGCAACAGTCGGTATTGTAGTTGTAAATTGTCGTAGCTGTGTTCGAAAAGTACCAGAGCTTCAAGCGCTGACAGAAAGCATCGAAGCTGAAATCGTTATAGGAACAGAAAGCTGGCTAAAACCGGAGATAAGCTAAAACCGGAGACAAATTCTGCCGAAATTTTTACAGAGGTGCAAACCGTGTTCAGAAGGGATAGATTAAATAAAGTAGGTGCTGGTGTGTTTGTATCTGTTGGTAGTAGTTTATCTTGTAGTGAAGTTGGAATAGATAGTTCCTGCGAATTACTATGGGTAGAGGTTACACTCAACAGCCGTACCAAAATAATAATTGGCTCCTTCTACCGACCCCCCGACTCAGATGATATAATAGCTGAACGATTCAAAGAAAACTTGAATATCGTTACAAATACACTCCTGGAAATTGAAATAAGAACACCGTGAATTCATTGTCCCAGGAAGGGGAAACTTTATTGACACATTCCTGGGGTCAGATACATCACATGATCACACTGACAGAACCACAGGCACATAGACACAGGCAACAGGGCATGCACAATGTCGGCACTAGTACAGTGTATATCCACCTTTCGCAGCAATGCAGGCTGCTATTCTCCCATGGAGACGATCGTAGAGATGCTGGATGTAGTCCTGTGGAACGGCTTGCCATGCCATTTCCACCTGGCGCCTCAGTTGGACCAGCGTTCGTGCTGGACGTGCAGACCGCGTGAGACGACGCTTCATCCCGTCCCAAACATGCTCAATGGGGGACAGATGCGGAGATCTTGCTGGCCAGGGTAGTTGACTTACACCTTCTAGAGCACGTTGGGTGGCACGGGATACATGCGGACGTGCATTGTCCTGTTGGAACAGCAAGTTCCCTTGCCGGTCTAGGAATGGTAGAATAATGGGTTCGATGACGGTTTGGATGTACCGTGCACTATTCAGTGTCCCCTCGACGATCACCAGTGGTGTACGGCCAGTGTAGGAGATCGCTCCCCACACCATGATGCCGGGTGTTGGCCCTGTGTGCCTCAGTCGTATGCAGTCCTGATTGTGGCGCTCACCTGCACGGCGCCAAACACGCATACGACCATCATTGGCACCAAGGCAGAAGCGACTCTCATCGCTGAAGACGACACGTCTCCATTCGTCCCTCCATTCACACCTGTCGCGACACCACTGGAGGCGGGCTGCACGATGTTGGGGCGTGAGCGGAAGACGGCCTAACGGTGTGCGGTACCGTAGCCCAGCTTCATGGAGACGGTTGCGAATGGTCCTCGCCGATACCCCAGGAGCAACAGTGTCCCTAACTTGCTGGGAAGTGGCGGTGCGGTCCCCTACGGCACTGCGTAGGATCCTACAGTCTTGGCGTGCATCCGTGCGTCGCTGCGGTCCGGTCCCAGGTCGACGGGCACGTGCACCTTCCGCCGACCACTGGCGACAACATCGATGTAATGTGGAGACCTCACGCCCCACGTGTTGAGCAATTCGGCGGTATGTCCACCCGGCCTCCCGCATGCCCACTATACGCCCTCGCTCAAAGTCCGTCAACTGCACATACGGTTCACGTCCACGCTTTCGCGGCATGCTACCAGTGTTAAAGACTGCGATGGAGCTCCGTATGCCACGGCAAACTGGCTGACACTGACGGCGGCGGTGCACAAATGCTGCGCAGCTAGCGCCATTCGACGGCCAACACCGCGGTTCCTGGAGTGTCCGCTGTGCCGTGCGTGTGATCATTGCTTGTACAGCCCTCTCGCAGTGTCCGGAGCAAGTATGGTGGGTCTGACACACCGGTGTCAATGTGTTCTTTTTTCCATTTCCAGGAGTGTAGGTACCCCACTCATACAGTTATAGTTGATGGAGACTTCAATCTACCCCCGATTTGTTGGCGAAAATATATGTTCAAAGCCGGTGGTAGACAGAAAACATCTTCCGAAATTGTACTAAATGCTTTCTCTGTGACTTACTTTGAACAATTAGTTCATGAACCCACACGAATTGTAAATGGTTGCGAAAACATACTTGTCCTCTTAGCCACAAATAATCCTGATCTAATAGAGAGCGTCATGACGGATACAGGGATTAGTGAACACAAGGTCATTGTAACGAGGCTCAAAACCATATCAACCAAAACCACTAAAAATAAACAGCAGATGAAAATTCGCTTGATGGCTTCCTAAGAGAGAGTCTCCATTCCTTCCAAGCTAATTATGTAAGTGTAGACCAGTTATTGCTCAAATTCAAAGATACAGTATCGACAGCAATAGATAGATTCATACCGCGTAAGTTAATAAGAGACGGAACTGGTCCACCACGGTACACAAAACACGACAGAACACTGCTGCAGAAGCAACAAAAATAGCATGGCAAAATCAGAAGAACGCAAAATCCCCAAGACTGGCTAAGTTTCACTGAAGCTCGAAATTTAGTGCGGACGTCAATGCGAGATACTTTTAATAGGTTCCACAATGAAACATTGTCTCAAAATATGGTAGAAAACCCAAAGAGATTCTGGTCGTATGTAAAGTACACCAGTGCCAAAAAACAGTCAATACCGTCACTCCGCAATAGCGATGGAAAAGTTACCGATGACAGTGCCACTAAAGCGGAGTTACTAAATACAGTTTTCCGTAATTCCTTCACGAAAGAAGACGAAGTAAATATTCCAGAATTCGAAACCAGAACAGCTGTTAGCATGAATAGCATGAAAGTAGATATCTTACGTGTTGCGAAACAACTCACATCACTTAAGAAAGGCAAGTCTTCCGGTCCAGATGGTATACCAATCAGGTTCCTTTCAGAGTATGCAGACACAATAGCGCCTTTCTTAGCAATCATATACAACCGCTCACTTGGCGAAAGGTCTGTTCCTAAAGACTTGAAAGCAGCACACGTCACACCAATATTCAAGAAAGGAAATAGGAGCAATCCATTTAATTACAGACCCATATCACTGACCTCAATTTGCAGTAGGATTTTGGAGCATATACTGTACTCGAACATTATGTATCACCTTGAAGAAAATAACTTATTGGTACATAACCAAGACGGATTCAGAAAATATCGTTCTTATTCCCATGAAGTAATGAGTGCTGTCGACAAGAGATCTCACATCGATTCCATATTCCTAGATTTCCAGAAGACTTTTGATACCGTTCCTCACAAGCGATTATTAATCAAATTGCGTGCATATGGAGTATCGTCTCAGTTGTGTGACTGGATTCGTGATTTCCTCTCAGAGAGGTCACAGTTCGTAGATGGTAACTCATCGAGTAGAACAGAAGTGATATCTGGCGTTCCACAGGGTAGTGTCATAGGCCCTCTGCTGTTCCTGAGTTACATAAATGATATAGGTGATAATCTGAGCAGCCCCCTTAGATTGTTTGCAGATGACGCTGTAATTTACCGTCTAGTAAAATCATCAGACGATCAATTCCAATTACAAAATGATCTAGATAGAATTTCTGTATGGTGAGAAAAGTGGCAGTTGGCATTAAACAAAGAAAAGTGTGAGGTCATCCAGATGGGTACTATAAGAAATCCGATAAATTTTGGGTATACGAAAAATCGCACAAATCTAAGGGCTGTCAATTCTATTAAATACCTAGGAATTACAATTACGAGCAAATTAAATTGGAAAGACCACATAGATAATATTGTGGGGAGTTCGAAACAAAGACTGCGCTTTGTTGGCAGAACACTTAGAAGATGCGACAAACCCACTAAAGAGACAGCCTACATTACACTTGTCTGTCCTCTGCTGGAATATTGCTGCGCGGTGTGGGATCCTTACCAGATGGGATTGATGGAGGACATCGAAAAAGTTCAAAGAAGGGCAGCTCGTTTCGTGTTATGGTGCAATAGGGGTGAGAGTGTCACTGATATGATACGCGAGTTGGGATGGCAGTCACTGAAACAAAGGCGATTTTCTTTGCTGCGAGATCTATTTACCAAATTTCAATTACTAACTTTCTCTTCCAAATGCGAAAATATTTTGTTGACACCCATCTACGGAGGGAGAAATGATCATCACAATAAAATAAGAGAAATCAGAGTTCGAACGGAAAGATTTAGGCGTTCCTTTTTCCCACGCACCATTCGAGAGTGGAATGGTAGAGAAGTAGTATGAAAATGGTTCGATGAACCCTCTGCCAGGCACTTAAGATTGAATTGTAGAGTAACCAAGTAGATGTAGAAGTAGTAGATAGTGTCAGAACAAAGTGAATATCAACATAGAATTATGAATAAAATTAGACCAGTGTCTGCTATACATAAGCAATTTATCAGACAAAAAGTGTAGTACTTGGAGATTATTGTGAACTTAGCTGTTGATCCATTCACATATCAGTTTTCAATTATATTAGAGATATCAGCATAATATATCAATAAAATATACTGTAGTGAGGCATATGATCTCTTAGATCTCTAGGCACCTAGAAAGAAACTGAATGACCTAAACACTGATATTCAATACTGTGAATGGCAAGTCTCCCAGAACAAATAAAATATAAAATAAAATAACTTAAAAAACGAAATATATCTCATATTATCAAATTACAGCTTTACTGATAAACCGTTCAACTCTTTTAAATCTGTGAATTATCCAGCATGTTACTACACCATCATATGAAATGGAACAAATTCACATATCAGGTGTAGGAAAGACACATTTAAATTCTGATTTGTGGAGATAATTCTAGAAAAGTGCGCCACATCTGCTCTAGTCATGTGTAGCTAAGATGTGGAGGGGAGACTAGGACACAGTGAGCAACTGACTACATAAAATCTGTGAGCACAAGCAAGTCATCATAGTTTTGCACATGTAGCCTACACACTCTATGTATTTAGAAGGTAGTGAAAACAAGAAAGCTGAATGATGATGGAGTTTTGAAACTGTGTCTCCTATGTTGTACTATCTTCTTCTCAAATTTTGCCTCGTCTGTGTTAAGGAATATTACACTTCTTCATTTTGTAGAAACCAAATACCGAATAGGTAAGCAGTTATCATGGGCATTGTCTCTACACACCATGTAAAATACTATGTGATAAAATCGGTTTGTGACTGAATAAATATCTTTAATTATGTAGATAAAATATGGGGCAAAACAAATAACATTTTCTGGAGTACAACAAGGATCTATGCTAACTGTGCCCCATGTGCTGCTTCTTTCGTAAATAGTAATCCATAACTTTCGAAAAACAAAAATGGTTCACAACAGAAAAAGAAAAACTACTTGTAGTCTGACACGTGCTGAAGAAACGAAGAGAGCTGTGGATAGTGTAATTCAATATATCATGAAAGTTGAGTCAGCAGCTAAACAATATGCTATCCCCAGGCAGATTATTGAAAGATGAGTTATCTTTTCCTTGTTTCAGGACGGCAACCACCTCTGCATGTTTCCATGCAGAAGGGTAGCTGCCAGTCCTCAGGACAATACAAAACGTCTGCAATGGGCCAGAGCGCGTCAGGCGGGAGTTGTTTGAGCATAAGAGCCTCTACCTGGTCGCAGCCACCTGCTTTCCTGGCATTGAGAGAGCGAAGTTAGACTACTTCCTCTTCAGTGATGGGCGTGATAGCATCTCCTGCGTCTTCTGCAAGGAAGACGGGCAACCTTTGACGTACCGTTTGTGTGTGTTGTTCATCTATGTCGCCCTCTATCGGCGTAAAGTTGGTTGCAAAACTTTCAGCTAAGACACTGACCTTGGCGTCTGGTCCACAGACAACCGGTCCGTCGGCTTGCAGAGAAGGAAGGCTTTGCCCTTTCCGCAGTAGTCAAAATGTTCAAATTTGTGTGAATTCCTAAGGGGCCAAACTGCTGAGGTCATCTGTCCCTAGTCTTACACACTACTGAAACTAACTTATTCTAAGGACAACACATACACCCATGCCCGAGGGAGGACTCGAATCTCCGGCGGGAGGGGCCGCACAATCTGTGACATGACGGCTCAAACCACGCGGCCACTCCGCGCGGCCCTCAGTACTCGTTTTGTGTCTCCAGGCAGAGCCATCTTTTATACGAAGCATGGATACATCGTCTGTCCAATCTTGATTCCGGTGGTTTTCCACAGCCTCCTTTATTTCACGGCGTAGCCAATTTAGATGGTGCTCGGTGACAGGATGTTACGAAATTTGCCACACGCAAAAAATCCTGTTTTTTCGGTGATGGTCTGTAATCTCTCAGGGAGGAGTTGGCGCGATCTGTCTATAGGCCTTCGTGCTCCCCTTGGGAGTGGCAGCATCTACAGCTCATAGTGTTACTGCTGTAAGATGCCGCCGCAACGTCTTGTCTGCGCCGATGATGTCGGGATCTGGGATAACAGCGAGAGAGTCTTGTAGACCCTGTTTAAACTGTTCCTAGTTCTCCCTCCCTAACTGTCGACGTCTTTTAAGTGACTCTACGCCGTCAAGATCGATGTGTGTTGTTGCAGAGGAAAGAGCCACCCTACTTATTGCAATAGTGAGGTGTCCAACTCACCTCATTACTGCGATGTCGAGCACGTCAGGAAGGCTATGGACATTATTAGGGTAATATGTGAGGTGATATTGCCCTGGAAATACCGCGTTCGGCTGCCGAACAACGCGTAGTAGGCAGCGACCACTTGTATTTGTTGCCATGGAATGCCATTCTGCATGTTTTGCGTTTAAGTCTCCTGCGATAAAAATTTTACCGTGGAGAGACAACAATGCTTCAAAATCTCTATGATCTACAAGACGCCCAGGTAGCTTGTATACAGAAATAAAAGTAATGATTTTACTTCGTTGAACCTGATACATTCTATTTCCCCAAAAAATGGTTCAAATGGCTCTGAGCACTATGGGACTTAACTGCTGTGGTCATCAGTCCCCTAGAACTTAGAACTACTTAAACCTAACCTAAGGACATCACACACATCCACTCCCGAGGCAGGATTCGAACCTGCGACCGCAGCGGTCGCGCGGTTCCAGACTGTAGCGCCTAGAACCGCTCGGCCACTCTGGCCGGCCTATTTCCCCATTTTGTACGATTGTACACTTGGTCTTTTATAACAATCATTGATGCTTTTATGTAAAGGGTTGTAAATTCCAACGATGTTTCTGACCATTTATTTAATGTAACTGACCAATTTTTTTAAACATGGTTGTAATTCATAACAATGGATAACTGCTTATTTTGTAATTCGCCATGTGTCAAATATTTCACTCTTGCAAAAGTTGTACTTTTATGTATCTTTAATTACAATACTGTAAGTCGCGTTTTTACATGCACTGTGGGAAGCTGGCTCTTCGCGCCATATTATGTAAACACTGGCATACTCTGCCCACTTCAAAGTTAATGTAACCAGCTTGTATAATAAGGAGTACCACTACCTATCCCCCACGCGGCTCCTCTATGTCTTCATTCCTTTCCCACACCTCGTCCTCTTCCTAGAACGGATACGGATCCTTTAAATCTCCCATAAACTTCATCCCCGTCACCTGCTTGTCTCTCCCGTCCTTTCCCACCCCAATCTGCTGCCGCGCCTGTACTCCTGTATCCCACCTGCTCTCCATCTTGCCACCCTCCATACCCTTGCCCAAGGTGGCTTCCGCCAACTCCCCCTCCCAAATGATGCCCACCTCCCTCCATCTACCCCTCCTACCAGATTTGATCTTCCCCTTCCTCCTGAGCTTTTCCTCCAGGACTCGATCTTTTCCATCTCTCCCTCCTAACTTCCTTCCCCTCCTCTCTCCCTCTCCCCCCCTCCCAGGCTTCCACACCCAACCCTACCCTCTCCTCTCCCCCTCACTTCCTCTCTCCCACTGGCGTCCTCCCAACTTCCTTACTACCCTCCCCTATTCCCTGTGGCAGCCCCCCCCCCCCCCCCCCACTTTTTTCGTGCAAAAGTATGTGCAGTGCGTCGGAGATCATCGTCCGTGTTTTCTGTGCAGTGTTTCTCCATTCCAGTGCAATCGTGTCTCTTCAGTGTCCTCCACCGTTCGACAGTGTATGCATTGTGCCTTCGTGTACGTTTGCACTTGCTTATGCAATTCAGTGCCTTCAGTTCGAACGTCTTCGTTTTTATCATTACGTGTGTCACCTGTTGTTTTTGTATATCTGTGTACATGTTATCTGTTCTATGGTTTTCTGTGGCTGAAGAACGGCGTAGATAGGCCCTTGCCGGCCTACCTTTCGTACAAAGTATTAAAATAACTATAAAAGGAAAAAAATTTCACAATGACTTGGGTTCTACTCAAGTCTACGTCTAATACGTAAGTAAGAGAACAAATCGTGCATCGCATACATTGATTTAACTATTTGCCCTGCTATTTTTTCTGATACTTTTTTCTAATAGATTGTCTGATACTTGTACTTTTATTGTGCTTTAATCTGCTGCAGCCGTAACACTTGATAATGGCCTAAGGTCGAAATCTAGATTGTGGAATAAAACCTGTTGTATAGCCAAATGGCCGTTATATCTTTCAGAAGAAATAAAAGTGATCTGATCTGATGACGTTTCTACAGTGACGGCGGTGGCCTCAACTGTGGCAAGCTGTCTTAGCTGCAGAACATCGTGTTCGAGGGAGATCTTAATATAAACGGCAGTACCTCCTCCCGCTGTTAGCCTGTCATTTCGGTGGCAAACAAAATTTGCTGCCCGCGCATTTATGTCTGGTTTCAGGAAAGTTTCCTGGACGAGGCAGATGTCAACTGCCTCGTCACATAGGAACGGCCGAAACTCTCCGACCTGGGGCATATACTGTATACACTCCACGTACATACCATCAATACGTGGATTACACTAGGCATGGCACATCGGTGTTCCCTGTTTGTGATTGGCCGCAATGGTCGACTGCACTGCAGTCACAAGGACGTGAGAGAGAGCTTGGAGCAATTCTTTGACTGATTTCAGTAGTGAGCGGAGCTCATCTCTGAAATGTCCGCCCCCCGGTAGCTGAGTGGTCAGCGTGACAGACTGTCAATCCTAAGGGCCCGGGTTCGATTCCCGGCTGGGTCGGAGATTTTCTCCGCTCAGGGACTGGGTGTTGTGTTGTCCTAATCATCATCATTTCATCACCATCGACGCGCAGGTTGCCGAAGTGGCGTCAAATCGAAAGACCTGCACCAGGCGAACGGTCTACCCGACGGGAGGCCCTAGCCACACGACATTTCATTTATCTCTGAAATCATCTGTGTTTGCACCAATTACTTCGTTAGTGGAAACGTTAGCGTGACACGGGCGTTCCGTCATCGATCCGCTCTCGTGAAAACTGCAGCCAGCTGGTCAGTAGGGTGCTCCCTATTCTGTTCCCGCCCACCAACGACGCCCTGCTCGGTGGAGCGCGCTGATTCACGTACGCGTGTGCGGTTTCAGATGTCGGAGAGTACGGAGCATATTAGAGCGAAGGGTGTGGCAGATCGCTGTCCGGCGACGCTTGCTCCGTCGGCGGCCACATCTGGCCCCCCGCTCATGACGACTAGGCAGGAGAAATTGGACCACGCTCAGGACAAGTCTATGGAATTTCGTGCTAACGGCCCCGGAATTATTTGCAATTATGCATTACCTCTGTTGCCTCGGCGACTATGACAGACGAGAGGCTGACGAGTGGGCATGGCACGCTTTCCAAACGCATCAGTTCCCGTTGCCTTGTCGACCGCGGTCAATGAACAGACTAAAGTGCTGCTGAGAGCACCACCTGGCGTGTTATTTCAAGACAACACGGCAAAGCTGATGGCGGCCTCAGAGGGTGCTGCACAGCCAGGCGTGGTTTTACAAGCAGCCGCTGCTCTGCCAGTCCCTCCCACGGCCGTAGTCAATGAAGAGACCGCGGTACCGCCAGTTACTGACCAGCCTAGCGTGACGACTCAAGTAGTCACTGCTCGGCCGGGACCGTTATCGCTACTCCTAGCCCAAAAGGCTGTGAGATTGTATAGGCGTGAGCTGTTAGGGGAGCAGGAGGTAATGGATACCTCTCCGCCCTCGCAAAAGAGGCATGCTGCATCCGAGGAAGACGATTCCTCCTACAAATCTGTCTCTGGCCCCGGACAGAGGCCACTGCCGCAAATGCGGCTCAGCTGGCTCAACAAGATACAGACGGAGAGTTCGTGGTCCCCAAGCGGAAGCACACCGCTGAGACAAGTCAGCTCGAGTAGGTGCAGCCCCTTCCGACGTCGAACTCTTTCGATGCTGCAACTGTAGAGAGTGAGGCCATGGAGACAACACCTGTGCTAACCAAAAGGGCGGCCCGTCCACCGATAAATGTCCTCTGGAAGGACACCTTTTGTTGCCTCCTGTAGAAATTATTCGAAGGTGTGTCCACACCCCCTAAGGTCGAAACGGTCGGGCGTGAACTGCTGCGCATCACGCTCGCAAATATGGAAGACAACGATGAAGAAGGTTCGTTAAGAGGTGATTGTTCTACTACACCACGATGCAGAGCGACTCCCTCTTCTGAAGGTAGTCTTCCGACACCTTCCTCTGAGTATGGAACCCACCCATCTCAAGGAAGAATTGATCGCTTTGGGATACAGCTTACGATCTGTGGGCGTCACAAAGTCGTCCAGGACGTGAAGGGACATACCATTGTTCCTTGTTGTCCTGGTTGACAGCATGGAGGCTCGTATAATATTTCAACTAAAGACGGTAGCACAGGTTAGTGTCGAAGCTGAGGCTGTCAGGGCCGAGGGAAGAAGAGCTCAGTGCTTTTCTTGCCAGGGCCTTGATCACGTGGCTCGCTTCTGCACGATGCCGGCCTGCTGCGTGAAATGCGCGGGCTCGCATCAAAGCAAGCAATGTATGAAAACAAAGGACAAGCCGCCCAAGTCTGCAACTGTAGCGAGCCCCATGTAGCTAGCAAAAGGGCTGCAATCTCTTCAGAAAGACCAACCGTCATTGTGGCCGTGGAGCAGCTTCTCGTCGAGTTCAGCCTGGAACTGGTTACGCTACAGCCGCAAAGGGCTCGGACACTGTCGCCCAGAAGCGGCAGTGGTTGCCCTCTTCCCATGCGCAACAACCTGCGATGACAATCCCATCGTCTGCTGTCAAGACTAGCTCAAAATCTACCTCACAGGATACTCCAGGTGGCGTACGGCGTCCTCTGCGCACCACTCTCATCTCCACCTCAGCCTTCTCACGCAGTTACTCCAAATGGTCGGTCCTGTGGCCTCTGCCACACGCTGCCCCCTGCTGCGTCTACTCTCAGGAGGCTGGTCTAGAAGCCCCCGCCACTCCCAGTGTGGGCACATCCGAGTTAAGCGCGCTTGTGCGTTCACTCAACTAATGCCGTACACACAGTGAACCAAGATGGATAATTTCCACATTCGTGGCCGCTCTGCTTGGGGCTATAACGCAAACGGACTGGTGTGACAGCAAGGTGAGTTTCGCAACTTGCTGCAGGAATAAGCAATCGACATCTGTCTGGTTTGCGAAACTCACCTCAAACCTGGCGTTCGGTTTCGGGTATCGAACTATGCATGTTATCACTATGACAAGCTGACTACCGGTGGTTGGACGGTTGTCTATGTACAGCACCACCCTATTCACCTTCTGACCTGGTAGCCCTGGAGGCGAAGGGGGTCAGCGTGTATACCGCTATAGGACTAATTACATACGTAGCTGCCTTTAAACCATCTCATAGCAATCGTAATGAAGATGACTCTGACGTGCTACTGGTAGTGGCGGTGGAGAGGGGGGACGGCGGGTTTTCAGTGCGGGTGACTTCAATGCGAAGCACTCGGAGTGGAATTCCCGCCTCATAAATGCCAGTGGCCGTCGCCTCTTCCGTGCTGTTCAGAGAAATGGCGCCCTAGCACTTGGGCCATATGAACACACAATCTATCCTGCACATCATTTATCTGACGTGCTAGACATTGCCCTTATTAAGGGTATTGGGCAGCACATTTTTTCCTCCACACGATGTGCATTGTCATGTGATCATGTACCAGTGATCTACGAAATGGACATCGTTGGTGCTGCTCTCCTGCCGCAACGCCCCAACTAGAAACATCTGGATAGCGAGCGTTACCAAGAGGAGGTCCTCTCTCTCTCTTGAGATACCCCAGATCCTGCTGCAGTTGTCACTGGTACTGCACTGCAGTTTCTAAGTCAACAACTCGTTCGCCGCGCGGGATTAGCCGAGCGGTCTGAGGCGCTCCAGTCATGGACTTGCGGCTGATCCCGGCGGAGGTTCGAGTCCTCCCCCTGGCATGGGTGTGTGTGTTTGTCCTTAGGATAATTTAGGTTAAGTAGTGTGTAAGCTTAGGGACTGATGACCTTAGCAGTTAAGTCCCATAAGATTTCATACACATTTGAACATTTGAACAACTCGTTCGGAGCGGTGAGGCAGCTTCTCCGCCTCTCCCACAACATCCACCGGTCTACTCCCGTCGCCTTCCGTCGGAAATTAGCGAGACGATTTGGGAGAAGAGCCAAATATTTCGTGAGAGGCAACTCATGCGTCGGCCACGCACCAAAGCTCGCCTCAATCGAATACGCCGCGAGATCAAGGTGGCAATTGAGGCCCATGGAAATCAGGAGTGGGCAGATATGGTGGCAAAACTGGATCTTGCAGATGGTAACGTATGGCGCGTGGCTAAAGCATTCCTGAGACGTCGGCGGCGCGTCCCCCCAATTCAGGACGGACGAGATGTCATTAGTCACCCAGACGAAAAGGCAAATGTATTGGCAGACCACTTTTACGCCTGTAGAGGACATCGTCGATGTGGAACACATTCACCTTGTCGAGGTGCAACTGCCCACCTTCCTGGCTTCCAGGGGAGATGGGGATGCCATAGACCCCATTTCGGTGAAAGAAGTAGCTGCTCAGCTGCGGTCGCTCAGCCCTAGAAAGGTGGGCGGGGACGACGGCATTGTCAGCATCTTCTTGCGTGAATTGCAGGCAGTGGCCTACCAGATCTTAACCGATATTTTCAACACGACACTACACACAGGAGTCTACCCTTCCGTGTGGTAACACGTGGAAGCGGTAGCAATCCCCAACGCCAATAAAGACCCCCGTCTGGCGGCGAATTACCTCCCTATCAGTCTTTTGCCGACGCTTTCTAAAGTGTTTGAGCAATTGTACGCCGAATGTTTTCTTCCTGAAGAGCAGTTCGGATTTCGCAAAGATCACTCCACGGTACATCAGCCCTTTCTAAAGTTTTTTAAAGGCTTTACGCCAAACGGCTGTGCAGGGACATGAAGGATGAACGCCTCCTTCCGGATGATCAGTTCGGTTTCTAGAGGGGGCACTCAGCCAAACAGCAGCCCCTAAGATTGTTGAACACGCAATGGGAGCGCTGGACTGTGAATGGTACTTTTGGGCGGTACTCCTCGACGTGTCCAAGGCATTTGATAGCGTGTGGCATAACGGCTTCTTGTACAAGTTTCGAGAGGACAGTTTCAAATCCACAGCAAGACGAATCCGGGCAGTAATGCCACAGGGGTCCTTTCTCGGCTCCCTACTGTACACTCTTATATGCCTGACATGCTGAAAACTCCTGAGTCGAACTTGCACTTTATGCAGACGACATGCACTCTTTGCGCGCAGTCTCAGCGCCCACGTAATGAGGCGTCGTCTGCAAGAAGCATACGACAGTCTTGGATCTTGGGCGACCAAATGGCGACTTAATACGAATTCAGCTAAAAGCCAAGCCCTGGTCATCATCAGGAAAAACCTTCCTAAGGATTTAGTATCATTTCGTATCATGGGAGGCCCCATCTGATGGTCACGAACTGGGAAATACCTCGGCATGACCCTACATCGGTACATGCCCTGGGGACCTCACATCCGCAAAGTAAGAGGGAAAAGCATTGCGTCCCCTTCTCATGCTTTATCCAATCTTAAATCTTACTGTGACACTATCCACCCTGTGTGGATTAGCACTGTATCTAGCACTTATTAGGCCCGTTGTAGAGCACGCTTCTGTGATATGTGGCAATGCTGCCAAAATCCACATTGAAAGCCTACAGAAAGTTCAGAATAAAGCTCTTCGGCTTGCTTTGCTACCCATATGCTTTCCCACAAAGGAGATTCACGAGCAGGCTGGAGTTTTAATGTTAAAGGACTGCATCAAACAGACCGCCGGCCAATTCTATGAAGAAGTGCAGCGGTCTGAAAACCCTTTAATAGCCAATCTTGGCAGCCAGATACATTGGCGCCCGACCACAAGGTGGCTGGACCTATTGTTTGTATAAAGCGCGCAATAAGAGAAACAGGTTAATAAAACAAGAATTCCACCTAGGGCAGACACACCAGAAAGAGTAGAATAAAAAGCCAAACAAAGAGAGCAGATAAGTAGGCAAGGCACTACAAGTGCCAAAACTACGAAAGAAACGAGATCAAGACATCTCCAAAACTCAAGTGAGTGAGTGAGTCAGTGCTGCGTTCTGAGCCTTCTACGAGTGCATGTTCGGCTTGATGGAGAGCTTTATGATGCGTGTCCTCAATTCGATCAGCGAGCTCCCAGCCAGAATGACAGCTGTGGTGAACCAGGCCTTCCAAACGAATATTATATAACTGCAACATGGCGGAGCTGCTACGAGGGATTAAACTGTACGTGTTCAGTACGAATGGTCTGTGCAAACATGATGCGGAATTCCGTCAAATGCTCCAAAACTAATGTAACAACATCCTCTTAGTCGAGACGCGTGGGGTCAAAGTGGGCGTAGCAAACTACGTGTGCTGCAGATACTATTGACCAACAGCCGGAGGAGGAACAGCAGTCATGTCAGGCGAAGTCTTGAGACACTTCCAGATTCAGCTGCAGCCGCTAACAGCGACAGAGGAAACAACCGTAGCCGTGGACGCTTCACAAGGTGAATAACCCTCGTTGCGTACAGGCCACCAAGGAGTCACCTTAAATGGGAAGAAATCCACAAATTGCTTTCACTCCTGCATGGAACTCTCAGCAGACTAGCATCCGTGACCACTGCACACAAACTTTGCAGAGCGACATAAAGCGGTAGCTATCGAGCCATAAGATCCCACGATGCGGGCAGACTGATGAGTTAGATATCATCATAATAAAAGGCATAAGGAGGAACATAACTCCCAGCACCAGCTCGGCGATGTCATTAGACCATCTGCTGTGATGTTTGATCGGGAAGCTGACGCTGCTCCACCAAACTGCAGAGGACTAAACCTGCAGAAAATAAACTGGTCGTGATGCAAAGAGTCAGTGTGAGAAATACTAGTCAAAACACCATGTCCAACGCATCTCGGTGCAGCAACTGCCATAGAACACGTCACCAACAGCAACATACAAGTCGCTACAGCCGCCATACCGACAAGAAGAGAGGAAGATGGCAACATCAGCAAGCACACCAGCTACCATCACATCTCGAGAGCGAAATCACGGCCAAAAATAGACTACACCGAGAGAGGATAAAGATGCTCAACACGGCGATCAAGAGGTCGCTAAACCGAATGCGGCGTCATATTAAGGTGGCTGTAGATTCCCACAGGCAGAAGGAGTGGGGGGACAAGATCAACCAACTAAACATCGAAAATGGCACCGCCTGGAAGACAGTCAATAACTACCTGTGTCGATCGATGAAGATACCGCCCCTGACTACGTTATGAGCCGAATGCAAAGGCAAACACCTTGGCAGATGCATACGCCATTAACTTCACACTGAGTGACTATCCTGTGGACGCCGACCACATACAGACCGTCAGCGAGCGTCTCCTCATCTTCATGGCAGAGAGAGAAAAAGACGAAGCAATCACACCAATCAGCCCAGCCGAAGTCGCCTCCAACTTCGCAGATTCAATAGCAAAAAGGCAGGAGTCCCTGACTCAGTGACAAATGCTCTGCTGAAACAATTACTGGACACAGCAACGGTTGTTCTACATTTACATCTACATGGATACTCTGCAAATCACATTTAAGTGCCTGGCAGAGGGTTCATCGAACCATCCTCATAATTATCTATTATTTCAGTCTCGTATAGCGCTCGGAAAAAACGAACATCTACATCTTTCCATACGAGTTATGATTTCCCTTATTTTATCTTGGTGATAGTTTCTCCCTATGTAGGTCGGGTGTTCTAGCTAACACGTTCAATGTGATACTACAGACTGGTAGCTGTTCCCCAGCCAGGGAAAGATTTCCACTTGTTAAGGAACTACCACCCAGTCAGTCTCTTACTAGCGCTCTCAAAAGTCTTTAAGAGACTCTAAATCCAGCACTTCCACTGGCATATTGAAGACTACAGCCTCCTGTCGAATGAACTGTTTTTCTTCCACCAGGCCCACTCGATGGTCCACCAGCTGCTGTGATTGATTCAAGAAGTGTTCAGAGTCACTGACAGACTTGACTATTTCAGCGCTCTTCTGCTCAGTCCTCAGTGTGTTTCGTGCCTTTGACCCTGCGTGGCCAGATGGCCTCCTTTACAAACACTCTGTACTGAGGGTTCTGACACTGCACGTGAGTCTCCTGCAGAGCTATCTGTGGGACCAGTCGTTTCCCATTTTGGCTGACAGTGGAATTTCCAAGGAGCGTTGAATACTCTTGGGCGTAACACAAGGCCCTGTCACTGGCCTGACCCTCTACTCGTTATACATAACAGACCTGCCACATACAGAGCCTGTCAAACTTGCTCTATATGCGGATGACACTGCAGTTTATGGCCACAGCAGAAGTGCGGACTGAACATGGCCACAGGCGACCTAACTGACAGGGCAACTGTAGGCGGTTGTCCTACAATGCCGAAAAATCGCAGGCAATCATCATCTCAAGAAGACACATTCCTCCCTGGGTACCACCAATCTTCATACGAGGGCAAACGGTACTGTGGAGTGCCAGTGTCAAATACCTTGGCATCACGATAGACAAATACAGGGTTATTACAAATGATTGAAGCGATTTCACAGCTCTACAATAACTTTATTATTTAAGATATTTTCACAATGTTTTGCACACACATACAAAAACTCAAAAATTTTTTTTAGGCATTCACAAATGTTCGATATGTGCCCCTTTAGTGATTCGGGAGACATCAAGCCGATAATCAAGTTCCTCCCACACTCGGCGCAGCATGTCCCCATCAATGAGTTCGAAAGCATCGTTGATGCGAGCTCGTGGTTCTGGCACGTTTGTTGGTAGAGGAGGTTTAAACACCGAATTTTTCACGTAACCCCACAGAAAGAAATCACATGGGGTTAAGTCGGGAGAGCGTGGAGGCCATGACATGAATTGCTGATCATGATCTCCACCACGACCGATCCATCGGTTTTCCAATCTCCTGTTTCAGAAATGCCGAACGTCATGATGGAAGTGCGGTGGAGCACCATCCTGTTGAAAGATGAAGTCGGCGCTGTCGGTCTCCAGTTGTGGCATGAGCCAATTTTCCAGCATGTCCAGATACACGTGTCCTGTAAAGTTTTTTTCGCAGAAGAAAAATGGGCCGTAAACTTTAAACCGTGAGATTGCACAAAACACGTTAACTTTTGGTGAATTGCGAATTTGCTGCACGAATGAGGATTCTCTACCTCCCAGATTCGCACATTGTGTCTGTTCACTTCACCATTAAGAAAAAATGTTGCTTCATCACTGAAAACAAGTTTCGCACTGAACGCATCCTCTTCCATGAGCTGTTGCAACCGCGCCGAAAATTCAAAGTGTTTGACTTTGTCATCGGGTGTCAGGGCTTGTAGCAATTGTAAACGGTAAGGCTTCTGCTTTAGCCTTTTCCGTAAGATTTTCCAAACCGTCGGCTGTGGTACGTTTAGCTCCCTGCTTGCTTTATTCGTCGACTTCCGTGGGCTACGCGTGAAACTTGCCCGCACGCGTTCAACCGTTTCTTCGCTCACTGCAGGCCGACCCGTTGATTTCCCCTTACAGAGGCATCCAGAAGCTTTAAAGTGCACATACCATCGCCGAATGGAGTTAGCAGTTGGTGGATCTTTGTCGAACTTCGTTCTGAAGTGTCGTTGCACTGTTATGACTGACTGATGTGAGTGCATTTCAAGCACGACATACGCTTTCTTGGCTCCTGTCGCCATTTTGTCTCACTGCGCTCTCGAGCGCTCTGGCGGCAGAAACCGGAAGTGCAGCTTCAGCCGAACAAAACTTTTTGAGTTTTTCTACGTATCTGTAGTGTGTCGTGACCATATGTCAATGAATGGAGCTACAGTGAATTTATGAAATCGCTTCAATCATTTGTAATAGCCCTGCATCTAACTTAGGCCAACATACAGAAGAGGTGAGGGCAAAAGCGCACAGCCAGCTATGGTTACTACACTAATGGCCATTAAAATTGCTACACCACGAAGATGACATGCTACAGACGCGAAATTTAACCGACAAGAAGAAGATGCTCTGATATGCAAATGATTAGCTTTTCAGAGCATTCACACAAGGTTGGCGCCGGTGGCGACACCTACAACGTGCTGACATAAGGAAAGTTTCCAATCGATTTCTCATACACAAACAGCAGTTGACCTGGTGAAACGTTGTTGTGATGCCGCGTGTAAGGAGGAGAAATGCGTACCATCACGTTTCCGACTTTGGTAAAGGTCGGATTGTAGCCTATCACGATTGCGGTTTATCGTATCGCGACATTACTGCTCGCGTTGGTCGAGATCCAATGACTGTCAGCAGAATATGCAATCGGTGGGTTCAGGAGGGTAATACGGAACGCCGTTCTGGATCCCAACAGCCTCGTATCACTAGCAGTCGAGATGACAGGCATCTTATCCACATGGCTGTAATGGATCGTGCAGCCACGTCTCGATCCCTGAGTCAACAGATGGGGACGTTTGCAAGACAACAACCATCTGCACGAACAGTTCGACAACGTTTGCAGCAGCATGGACTATCAGCTCGGAGACCATGGCTGCGGTTACCCTTGACACTGCATCACAGACAGGAGCGCCTGCGATGAAGTACTCAACGACGAACCTGGATGCACGAATGGTAAAACGTCATTGTTTTGGATGAATACAGGTTCTGCTTACAGCATCATGATGGTCGCATCCGTGTTTGGCGACATCGCTGTGAACGCACATTGGAAGCGTGTATTCGCCATCGCCATACTAGCGTATAACCCGGCGTGGTGGTATGGGGTGCCATTGGTTACACGTCTTGGTCACCTCTTGTTCGCATTGACGGCACTTTGAACAGTGGGCGTTACATTTCAGATGTGTTATGGCCCGTGGCTCTACCCTTCGTTCGATCCCTGCGAAACAATACATTTCAGCAGGATAATGCACAACCGCAAGTTGCAGGTCCTGTTCGTACCTTTCTGGATACAGAAAATGTTTGATTGCTGCCCTGGCCAGCACATTCTCCAGATCTCTCACCAATTGAAAACGTCTCGTCAATGGTGGCCGAGCAACTGGCTCGTCACAATACAGCGGTCACTACTCTTGATGCACTGTGGTATCGTGTTGAAGCTGCATGGGCAGCTGTACCTGTACACCCCATCCAAGCTCTGTTTGACTCAATGCCTAGGCGTATCAAGGCCGTTATTACGGCCAGAGGTGGTTGTTCTGGGTAGTGATTTCTCAGCATCTATGCACCCAAATTGCGTGAAAATGTAATCACATGTCAGTTCTAGTATAATATATATGTCCAATGAATACCCGTTTATCATCTGCATTTCTTCTTGGTGCAGCTATTTTAATGGCCAGTAATGTATCTCCTAAGCTACACCCGTCATCAATGCTACCTACCCACGTAGGTTTCACACTGTACAAGGCCACAATATGACCCGTGCTGGAATATGCAGTAGTGGTCTGAGGAACCACAGTGGAGACCAAAGTGTGCTTTCTTCAGACTATAAAAAATAAAGCTCTGAAATTGGTATTCCACCTTCCCGTCAGAGGAGGTATCATTGCTGCCATCCTGCCACTGTGAAGACCGTTCCAGGAAACCAGCAAGTCTTTTTACAAGAAGACAGAGCGAGCGAGGAATCCATTAATCCGTTAAGTCAGCCACAGACCTCGCTTGTTACCTTCAGCACACTGGCCACATATGTTGCGACTTGGGTAATGCTGTCATAACATAAAATCATGGCGAAGCTCCTGTGCGGGGCAGAGAAGACAACCAAACAACTAGCACTAAGAAGATCAACCCAAGTACAGAAGGAACAGAAGTGAAAGACTATTATTGACTTCTATGAAACATTTGGTGGCGGAGAATAAGAAAATCACTGTGATCAAGACGGATGCAAAAGGCGCTGCATTTGTTCCAGCCCAATGGCCAATGTTTTTTATATCAGCATGTAAGCCGTGTTTAGTAGCATACTTTTCCACACACACAGCTGTGTCAGTTTAGCCTGAGGGGTGGACAAACTAGTTCTTCCCCTTGCGACATTACTAAAACTCAGCCCATGTGTTGCTCACCTCGCATCAGAATCCATAACAAGAACTAGCTGCCAACATTTTCTTTACTAAAATTCTTTCTCATAGAAGATTTAGATTTTAGTCTCTCTGCTTTTGGGCGCTCTATAGAGCTCCTGCAAGAGCTTCAGTGAAGTTTGGAAAGTAGGAGGCGAGGTACTGGTGGAAGTAAAGCTGTGTGGACAGGGCGTGAGTCGTGCTTGGGTAGCTCAGATGGTAGAACACTTGCCCGTGAAAGGCAAAGGTCCCGAGTTCGAGTCTCGGTCCGGCACATAGTTTTAATCTGCCAGGAAGTTTCACAGAAGAAGTTGCAGGATTTCTTCAGTTACTTTAACAGCATTCACCCTAAAATCATTTTCACTATGGAAAGGAAGGGTACATGTAGTTTGTCATTCCTTGATGTCTTAGTTTACAGACCATCTAATGAAAAATTGGGTCACAAGGTATACAGGAAAAACACAAATGCTGGGAGATTTCTACATGTGGATCCTTTCAACAACTTACACAAAAACAGCAGGTTGTAGTAAGCATGCTGGGAACAAGAGCATATTGCGTAAGTGATCAATCCAATTTAAAACAACAGTTACATTATTAAATAATATGTAGATTTCAGGTATCAGTCATCCTTTGGAATTTTTATTGGCAGATCTAGATTTCAGCTAGAAACTAGCCATTCTCAATGCACTATCATTTTTGGTCAATGCATGTAATGCCTGTTGGTCAGGCTTTGTCCACAGTTCATTGAATACTAATGTTTGCGGAAGGCAGGCTGTGGGGAGAACACATCGGTTGGTTACATGGCACCATCAGAAAAGTCGGACAAGAAGTTTAGGGTACCAACATCATTGACAACAGGTTTAAAAACCTATGTTCTTATCTCAAAGAGAACAGTTTTATAGACTGTTATAGATGACACCATAAAAGTTGTAGATATTCCTAAAAACATCCCACCTATAATAGAATTGGGAGGCCTCACTTCATCACAGGCTCCATGGCAGGTTGCACACTGAGAAGACAGAATATTCAAGTATTTCAGCAAGCATTCTTCAAAGAGAAACAAAAACCAATAGAACACAAATTTCCTGTTGAAAAGATGTAGATGACAGAAACAAGTGGTTAAATAGCAATGCCTATAAACTGAGATCTGAGCAACTAAGTGTAGCAGATGTACAGTGAACAAAGTAAATTTGGCAGAGGAAGAGAGTAAAGTGGAGGCAATTGAAGAACCCATTTTCACACACACTAAGGTACGGGAATGTGTTGATCTTCTATTAGATAAAAAAAAGGGTCAAAGTGGAGCCATACATAGGAAATAAGTGCAGGCAGCAGATGCAGAGGCATAGGAGGAGGAGGAGATTAGTGTTTAATGTCCCGTCGACAACGAGGTCATTAGAGACGGAGGGCAAGCTCGCGTGAGGGAAGGATGGGGAAGGAAATCGGCCATGTCCTTTCAAAGGAACCATCCTGGAATTTGCCTGAAGAGATTTAGGGAAATCACAGAAAACCTAAATCAGGATGGCCGGAGACGGGATTGAACCATCGTCCTCCCGAATGCGAGTCCAGTGTGCTAACCACTGCGCCACCTCGCTCGGTTGCAGAGGCATAGGGAATGTGAAGTGTCCCACATGGGGGACACAGGGAAGACTGTGATCAAGTATCACAAGTTTATTGACTAACAAAAATATGTCTGATTTGATGGTAAGAACAAAATGGTAAGCATAAAATACAGCATCTCAATAGGTACTGATATGGAAGCTTGACAGGGTTGTTATCTAAACATTGCCTAACTGTTTCTATTGTGTAGTAACACCACTAGGAGCTTCGTAGGAAAATAGGCTCCCAGGAGTACAAGCCAAGTTCTGAGAATGTTGTCCCGATTAGGTCCAACACAGGCACAGAATAGTCTGTCTGTAACACATTCTAGGTTCAGAGAAAAAATAATGATGAAAACTGAGAACAGTAGCGTTGGTACCTACAATGGGCTTTGAGAGTGTCTTAAGATGCTGAGACGAGGAGCACCTGCCCGGAGGCCAGGTGAGGCTCTAAAAGCTGGAAGAACTAGTTCGCATAGTCCATGTGCTGGCCTTTATAGCTATTAGCAGCAGATTATTCATGATAGGTTTTTCTCATCACATGTAGTGCACGTGCAAATAGGTACCTCAGATGTGGCACCCTCTGCCAGCACTGGTAGTGCTACAAGGTGTCTGGTTGAGACTGCAATGTAGAGCCCATGATGCTGAGGCATGCAGGGGCCATGTAGTCTGCACACATGTCTGAGATCCCCAAGGGGTCGCTGTTCCCTTCTTCACAGATCTCCAATGTAGCAAAATGGTTTGCTATTGTCTTCCTCCAACTGTTATGAAGTGTTGAGTGTGTATCAATTGTGTGTGGATGGCTGTGATAGGAGTGCATGTACAGTGTAGTGTTGAGTCTGTGTTATTATGGGTGAATGGAAAAGAGATGGTGAAAACTAGTGCTTGCACATAGTCTACTGCTCTCAAGTAGCAGCTGTTTAGCATTCCCATCCAATGGACAGATCACTATCAACAGCATCACATGCTCTCACTTTATGAGACAATGTGCAAAGGTATGAAATGTAATCCACAGCATTGGCACAAAGACTGGTGATCAGAAATGTTACATCACCAACTCTCTTCCTTGCCAGCCAAATGCTGGCAATGGAAGCTATCCACCACCAGGATTCAACCTGCCTAACTTCTGAGTCGAGCACAACCACACAGGTGTGTGTTAACACTCTTGGCTATGGAGGCAAGTGTTATTAGCATATACAGTAAAAAATTTGTTTTACTATACTGATGGTCTCTATGGAAAATGAAGTCCTTCATCAGCATAAAAAGTAAATGAGAAACAGAAACAGAAAAAAATGTATCACTGTTTTTCAAAAGTGAACTGAAAGCAAGTGATGAGATACAGTGTTTTAAGTGTAATTTTGTAAACAAGTTGTCAGTTTCTGGTGAGTAGTGCACAAGTAATGCACTAGACTTCCAATGTGACATGCAGCATTGATATTAAATGGTTATAATCCAAAGTCAATAAACAGAGACCGCAGGACAAAAGAAGTAGGAGACAGGAAAGAGAAAAAGGACACAACATTGCAACAACTGGTATTTGTGTCATACATAAAGAGTGTGGGTGAATACGTTAGAAATATCCTTCAGCATAAAGTTCTAAAGCCATTTTTTTTCAATCAGCCATAAAATAAGAGCTATGTTAAAATTGTCAAAAGACCCATCAGAATTGCTGCAGACTGCTGGAGTATATTAAATGAGGTGTAAGTGTGATCAAGTACACATACGGAAGACAGGTTGCGCAGTTAAAGAACATCTAACCCACAACGTGTGTGCCTCAAGGAAACCAGTAATTCAGCTGTATATAAACTTTATGGAACAGGCATTCTGGATATAGACTTTGTTACCATTCACATTTTTACAAAAGCACCATACCAACACATATGGAAATCAGAGAGGCATTCAAGCTTGCTAAATGCTTGAACAGTTTTATTTGTGATGATGACTTCAGGCTGCCAGTGGCTTGGCTGCTTGTTCTCACTACTACAAGGTTGCCACCAGCATATGTAAACAAGTTACCACTCATGTCCCACCTTCCAATCACTATTTCACCAGTGTATGCTTCCACCAATTATGGCAGCTACATTGGATAGACTATCATAAATATAGATGGTGATAAATATGTAAGAGAGTCTCCTTAAATTTGGAAAGGTTCACAGTGTGCCATAGTGTGCAGACTTTCTTTTAGAATGCCTCGGCAATACGACCAAAAGTCAGATCAGAATATTCAGGCAAGAATGCCATGGTACCAAACTGAAGAACTTTTAACATCATGTTCTCTTTTAGACTGGATTTTTTGAAGATAAAGAAGAAGTCACCTTCTCCATTTCTTTATGTACCATAATTTATCATATCATGTAATAAGTGAAGCCATTTATATTGGTTTTTTAGTAGTTTTCAGTGTACATACAATGTGTAGACTCTGTTGTATTACAAAGACAATTATAGTACTCCATGAATTTTTCTACATAGTTAATGTGAATCCTGTGCACTTAGAGTAATCAGACAGTGTGAAGATAAGTACAACAGTGAAGGTAATCTTGAATCCACTCTCATGGAACACAACAACACCCACAGATATATAAACAGAGAAGAAATTCAGGTATCACTTTGCATGATACATCTGAATGTGCAGTACCTTAGGAAGAAACTCACTATACTACAGATATTTGTTGATGAGCATTCACCACAAGTGTTAGTATTAACTGAACATGGTCTAAAATGTAATGAAATTAACTGTTATAAATTAGATGGTTACATACTGGTAAACAGTTATTATAGGAAACAGCATAAGCATGGAGGTGTGGCAATCTTTGTGAGAGAACGTATTACTTGTAATAAACTTACATTTATTGAGCAATACAGTGAAAAGGGGATATTAGAAGTAAGTGGTATTTAAATTTGACTAAAAGGGCATGGAGTCAATGCAGTAAAACATAATGTAATAGGAATATACAGATCATCTTGTACAGATGTAATCCATTTTCTCACTAGCTTCAATGACCTTACTATACTTGGAGACCTTAACATTGATGCAAACTCCAACAGCATTGCTAACATGAAACTTGTAGATGTATTAAATTCATACAATCTTAGAAATATAGTTACCATGGATACCAGAGTCTCAGATGCTAGTCCTATCACAATGGATTATGCAATAATTAACAAAACTGCTGAAGACACTGCTAAGTTTAGTAACATGGACTTTCATTACTCAGACCACCTTGCCCAACAGATAGAATATAGAAAAAAAGCTCTTAAAATAATATCAAATATGTTTGAAAAGAAACAAGTTATGAACAATATTAATATTAATTCTCTGAAAATTAAACTAGCTGAGGAGATGTGGGATCTAGCATACCATGTGGAAGGATCAGATAACAAATGGGTTGAGTTTTATAATATCCTACTGAGACACTTTGATTCCTGTTGTCCCATTAAAGAAATGCAGACAGGGCCAATACACATTCAGAGTGGAAGAAATAGCAAACTCAGACTTCCATCCAGCCTTGTTAAACTCAGGCAAAATATTCATCACCTGGATGACCTGTACAAATCAACAACACTGTACATTTTCAAACAAAAATATAATACAGCTAAGAAAAACTTTAAAGCAGAACTTTCAAACCTTAGAAAACCAGTCCACAGTAATGAACGCTCTCAATCTACAAATATAAGTAAGGCATCATGGAAACTGATCAATAAGTATTGAAAAACCTCCACAGCTAGGGACAGTAAACCCTTATGGATTATACAGGATGGTAATATTACAAATTAATCCAAAGAATTATGTAACCTTTTTCATAAACATTTCATGTCACCAACAGGAAATCCAACACATACTTTAGAAAGATACCGAGAGACACCAAAGTACACCCCCAAGCAGTGAGTTTTGAATTTAATGAAGTTAAAGAAAATGATATCAGAAAGATAATCCTCACATTAAAGTATGAGTACTCATCAGGATGGGACAATGTGTCGAGTGTAGTAGTAAAAAAATGCATAAAACAAGTAGTTAAACCACTAACACACCTCATGAACTGTAGTATTAAAGAAAGCACTTACCCTAGTAGTTTAAAAATAATCATTGGTAAACCAGTGCATAAGAAGGGGAGTACAAAAGAGGTTTCAAACTACCATCCAATATCGTTGATATCTACATTCAGGAAGGTTTATAAAATGGCTATCCTTTCTCAGCTCTCTGCTTATTTTACAAAGAACAAATTGCTAACAGAAACACAGCATTGCTTTAGGAAAGATTGGTACACAACTACTGCAGTTGCTGGATTTCTCCATAAAGTGTACACTCTCCTAGACCAAGGTATGAAGACAGTTTGGATATTCTTAGATCTTGCCAAAGCCTTCAACTCAGTCAACCATGCTCATTAAGAAATTGAAGGTTTACAACATCAAGGACTCATCTATGCACTTACTGACCACATATTTGGCAAATCACAAACGATGTACTAAACTTTCATGTAAAATAGATAACAAGGTGAAACTTCCTGGCAGATTAAAATTGTGTGCCAGACCAAGACTCGAACTCGGGACCTTTGCCTTTCGCGGGCAAGTGCTCTACCGACTGAGCTACCCAAGCATGACTCACACCCTGTCCTCACAGCTTTACTTCTGCCAGTACCTCGCCTCCTACCTTCCAAACTCATTCTAGATAACAAGGTAATAGGTTTCCAATCTTCTAGAGACACAGTAATCCAGGGGGTCCGCAGGGATCAATCTTTGGTCCCTTTCCCTTCTTGGTTTATGTCAATGACATGACACAACTCTTCAACTCACATCTAGTAACCTATGATGACAATACAATACAATACAATACAATACAACACCTCCCTCTTATTTTATGAAAAAGACTTGGAGACATTACACTCAGTTGCAACTAAAGGTCTGATGGACATAAACACCTACTTTCTGCATCAGGGCCTAAACACCAACATCAGTAAATCCCAGCTACTAACATGTAAAACAATTGGTTCTCATGAGGCTGAAATAAACAATATTTGTGGTATTACATCAGCAGGAAAACATAACATTAAATTTCTTGGTGTCTACCTGGACAAAAACCTCTGTTGGGTAAATCACATTACTTCTGTGTGTGAAAAAATCAGCAGTAACCTGCATCTTATGAGTCAGTTGGCAAAAATAGTGTCAATCCAAACACTAAAAATTGTTTACTATGGAACAGTTTATCCATTTCTTAATTATGGTATTGAACTGTGGGGTTGTGTGGCAGACCTGCATCTGAACAGCATATTAGTGTTACAGAAAAGAGCCATTAGGTTAATGCATGGACTTAAGTCCAGAGAGTCCTTTTGTGAAACCTTTGTCCAACATAAATATCTAACAGTATATTCCTTATGTTTGTATAAACTTATTATATTTTTTCTTAATAGTAAAAACAAACTAAATAACTGCAGTGATACACATAATTATGATACTTAATTAAAAATAACTGACAATAGTCCTTATATTAATGGGTAGATATGGTTCAACAAGCTGCCACAAGCTTTGAAAACTTGTGAACCAAAGCTGTTCCAAATGAAGTTAAAGGCCTTCTTAGAAAAAAAATGTTTATATTCACTAAGTGAATTCTAATCTACTTGTCCTCTCTTGTAACACATAATATAATTAGAATACTAAGACAAATGTATGTACCATTTCTGTATGTAAGCATTATCTATAGTAATCCACCCAACCTCTGTATGACATTTGCAAAAGACATCAGCTTGATGGTGTACAGACAAAAAATGTAAATAAATAAATAGATTTGTTTAAAATTAAACTGTGAATTTTACACATTGTTTACCTTAAGTTGAATTCAAATCCAACATTTCTATATTTTGGTGTTGTATTTATTCATTCATATCACATGCAATGAATGTGATAATGACAAATTAGCCATCACCATATATGCAATAACACAAAACCCACTTCTAGATTATCTTTGTGCACTCCAAAGTGCTCACAACTAACAGATATGACAGAATGATGGCATTTACTTGTGTGTCATGTGCTAACCTGCCAAATATGAGTGAGATGCTCAGGAACTTTATAAGGGATTTGCTGGAAATGTGTAACATTCTGTTCATGAAATGCAAATGAGTGACTTCCAGATGTACTGAGAGGCAGTTTTGTGGATCACAACAACACAATAAGAGATATTATGGAATGCATTTAAAAAGACAGGTAGTTATTTTTCTTTTAATTTATATTTAAATGGAACATGAAATGGAGGAAAAGTAATGGTGCAAGTTATTGCACACCTTGCACTGTCCATTGACTTGTGATTGTGGGGATTTTTATGGTTCTATTATCATTGGTCATTATGTACAAGACTGTAATCCCCCCATCTCACTCTGTAGGGGCAGTTCAGACAAATCATATTGTCACCCAAAAATTACTGGAAAAAGCAGTGACTCTGACTGTCTCCCTACCTCCAGCTCCTTCAGGTGTTCTCCCTGAAAAACAATCCTTCCATTGCAGGTGTGAAAGATATTTAGTGGGGTGGCAACTATTTACCTGGTAGAGAAATACAGTCTGTAGATCACTAGATATCTTCTGAAACAAACTCTTCAAAAGCCATCTAGAAATATGGAATCAACTTGACATCCCTTCTTGACAGCACAGCAGTTGCAAAATGCTATGTGTTGTTTTGGGTAGATTGCAGTGCTTTTCATAATTACAAGATAGTGTCCCTTTAATATTGTTGTTCAAATATTGTGCTTTTTCAGTTTTAATTAATTTCACATCTTATGTGATTTAAAACTTCAGTTCAGTAAATACATGTGTGGTAATGTGGTCAGTTTACATTCTAGTGTTAATATCTGCCTGCTGTCTAACTGCTATGTGTTGTCTGGATATGTTACAGTGCTTTTCATAATTTGGTGATAGTGACTGGTTAAGAATGTTATTAAAAAATATCATACTTTTTTGTTTACATTCATCTCATGTCTTCTGCTACCTATAACAGCAATTATGTGTGCATGTTTACATTTGTGTGTTTAACATCTACCTACTGCCTAGAAGGTAGCAGTGCTATTCACCAGAAATAAGTACTCACTAGTTCTTACTTTATTCTATTTTAAGTTGGTGTTAGTGTTTTTTGGTTTATTGTAAAGGTAGCCTGATGTGGATATTGCTGTAGGTTAGTAAGTATGAGAGAAACATGCCAGGAGTGTGGGTTGGTTTTCTATTGGGGCGATTGTAGTGAGGAAGCTAGTACAGTACTAGATGAGGCCCTCCCATAGTGGTGAAGATTACACAGTCAAGATAAGAGAATTATGGAATAGGCACGAAAGATTTGTGCCCTACAGGCAGAATTAGAAATGATCTATTGTGAATCAGACTAGTTGAAAGGGGAAAGAAAAAATGGGAACTATGAAAAGATTACAACTAATAAGCCAAATGAGGAAAACTCAGAAATACATTTCAGATTCTGGTTAGCAATCAGTTGACTAGTTACCTGAAACAGGAAAACAGCTACAACCAGCTTTTGAGGAAAGCAGAGTCCAACAGATATGTAGGAACAACTTTAAGGCTAGATCAGTAGAAAAGTCAAGTAGAACGAAAAGAATCCTGCTGCAAGGTAGCAATCACAGAAGGGACATGGGTTAGACCAAACGTTATGGGACAAGCTAGATGTAGAATAGCAGGTCGCAATCACAACCTAGTGCTAAGCTTAGCCAGGTGATAGAGAACATAGGGGCTTTGTGCAGAGATATTGATGAAGATCTGGTAGTTCTGGTAGGAGGAGCAGGAAACAACCTGTCTAGCAATTTAAAGTACAGTGTTGAAGATGACCTTGTAATGGAACTAGTCAATGACACCATTTCCACCACAAACTGGAACATGCTATACACACAAGCATTCAAAGCACTCGATACACACAATTACTCACAATACATGGTACACTCAGATAACCAGATTACCCAATACACAAAAATATCTCAGAATTCATACAAATTTTATTTTTATTTGCTATTATTCAATAAATTACAGCATTTTTTTCACTTAGGTATAAATATACTAAAATGTATAAGGAAATATCTCAAAATGTTAAAAATAGTGTTCACATTAATTTTGGGTGAAACTTACAAATCATCATCATCATCATCATCATCATCATCATCATCATCATCATCATCATTTAAGACTGATTATGCCTTTCAGCATTCAGTCTGGAGCATAGTCCCCCTTATAAAATTCCTCCATGATCCCCTATTCAGTGCTAACATTGGTGCCTCTTCTGATGTTAAGCCTATTACTTCAAAATCATTCTTAACCGAATACATGTGGCTTCTCCTTGATCTACCCCGACTCCTCCTACCCTCTACTGCTGAACCCATGAGTCTCTTGGGTAACCTTGCTTCTCCAATGCATGTAACATGACCCCACCATCTAAGCCTGTTCGCCCTGACTGTTACATCTATAGAGTTCATTCCCAGTTTTTGTTTGATTTCCTCATTGTGGACACCCTCCTGCCATTGTTCCCATCTACTAGTACCTGCAATCATCCTAGCTACTTTCATATCTGTAACCTCAACCTTATTGATAAGGTAACCTGAATCCAGCCAGCTTTCACTCCCATACAACAAAGTTGGTCAAAAGATTGAACGGTGCACAGATAACTTAGTCTTGGTGCTGACTTCCTTCTTGCAGAAGCGAGTAGATCGTAGCTGAGCGCTCACTGGATTAGCTTTGCCTCACCTCGCTTCCAGTTCTTTCACTATGTTGCCATCCTGTGAGAATATGCATCCTAAGTACTTGAAACCATCCACCTGTTCTAACTTTGTTCCTCCTATTTGGCACTCAATCCATTTATATCTCTTTCCCACTGTTACTTTCGTTTTGGAGATGCTAATCTTCATACCATAGTCCTTACATTTCTGCTCTAGCTCTGAAATATTACTTTGCAAACTTTCAATCGAATCTGCCATCACAACTAAGTCATCTGCATATGCAAGACTACTTACTTTGTGTTCACATATCTTAATCTCACCCAGCCAGTCTATTGTTTTCAACATATGATCCATAAATAATATGAACAACAGTGGAGACAGGTTGCAGCCTTGTCTTACCCCTGAAACTACTCTGAACCATGAACTTAATTTACCGTCAACTCTAACTGCTGCCTGACTATCCATGTAAAAACCTTTAATTGCTTGCAAAAGTTTGCCTCCTATTCCATAATCTTGTAGAACAGACAATAACTTCCTCCTAGGAAACCGGTCATATGCCTTTTCTAGATCTATAAAGCATAGATACAATTCCCTGTTCCACTCATAACACTTCTCCATTATTTGCCGTAAGCTAAAGATCTGGTCCTGACAACCTCTAAGAGGCCTAAACCCACACTGGTTTTCATCCAATTGGTCCTCAACTAATACTCGCACTTTCCTTTCAACAATACCTGAGAAGATTTTGCCCACAACGCTGATTAAAGAGATACCTCTGTAGTGTTACAATCTTTTCTGTTTCCATGTTTAAAGATTGGTGTGATTACTGCTTTTGTCCAGTCTGATGGAACCTGTCCCAACTCCCAGGCAATTTCAATTATCCTGTGTAGCCATTTAAGACCTGACATTCCACTGAATTTGATGAGTTCCGACTTAATTTCATCCACCCCAGCCGCTTTATTGCACTGCAATCTATTGACCATTTTCTCCACTTCCTCAAATGTGATCCTATTTCCATCATCGTTCCTATCCCATTGTACCTTGAAATCTGAAACATTACTGATCGTATTTTCACCTACATTGAGCAACTCTTCAAAATATTCCCTCCATCTGCCCAAGGAATCCACAGGATTCACCAGCAGTTTTCCTGACCTGTCCAAAATACTTGTCATTTCCTTCTTACCTCCCTTTCGAAGACTGCTAATTACACTCCAGAATGGTTTTCCAGCAACTTGACCCAAAGTCTCCAACCTGTTTCCAAAGTCTTCCCAAGATTTCTTCTTGGATGCTGCAATTATCTGTTTGGCTTTGTTTCTTTCTTCAACATAACTTTCTCTGTCTACCTGAGTTCTAGTATGTAGCCATCTTTGATACGCCTTCTGTTTCCTTTTAGAGGCTGCCTTGACTGTGTCATTCCACCAAGCTGTTCGCTTCATCCTACCTTTACACACTACTGTTCCAAGACATTCTTTAGCCACTTCTAGTACTGTGTCCCTGTACCTTGTCCATTCCTTTTCCAATGACTGTAATTGACTACATTCAACTAACTGGTACCTTTCTGAGATCACTGTTATGTACTTGTGCCTGATTTCCTTATCCTGAAGTTTCTCCACTCTTATCCTCCTACATATGGACCTGACCTCCTGCACTTTCGGCTTCACAATCCCAATTTCACTGCAGATTAAATAATGATCAGTGTCATCAAAGAATCCCCTGAATACACGTGTGTCCCTCACAGCCTTCCTGAATTCCTGATCTGTTATTATATAGTCAATGACAGATCTGGTTTCCCTGCCTTCCCAAGTATACCGGTGAATGTTCTTATGTTTAAAAAAGGAGTTTGTGATTACTAAGCCCATACTGGCACAGAAATCCAAGAGTTGTTTCCCGTTCCTGTTGGCCTCCATATCCTCTCCAAATTTACCCATAACCTTTTCATAGCCTTCTGTTCGATTTCCAATCCTGGCATTAAAATCACCCATGAGCAGAACACTGTCCTTGTCCTTTACTCTAACAACTACATCACTGAGTGCCTCATAAAAACTATCCATCTTATCTTGATCTGTCCCTTCACAATGCGAATATACTGACACAATCCTAATTTTCTTTCCAGACACTGTCAACTTACAAAATGAAACAAAAAAATCTAGTACTGTTATTATTTAAATAAATATTGGATACCAATTGGAAGATCTTCTGCAATGTAATATTACTGATTTACAAATTGTATCTCTTACCGTAAACTATTGATATGTAACCTTTAACATCTTTTTGTTGCAACGCAACATGAGTATAGCTGGCCACTTTGTATTACAGTTGGTATTTGCCATGAGACTGTGTCAGTTGGTATTCTGGACTCTGTTCTGTTTGGTTGTAAGGAAATCATCATATTAAAAACTCAGCTGATTTTATCAGCCAAGTTAACTATTTTTAACTTAGGGAAGGTGACATTATGTTCAGTTTTGATGTGGTGTTGTTGTTTACAAATTTGATTATCAAAGTCTCTTTGGAAGTAGTATCTGAGTGCTTTGTAAGTGACACGTTGGCCTATTTAAGCACATTCTTACATCTTCTTATTTACTGTGTAACAGCCAGTATTACAATCAGACAGATGGTGCTGCAGTGGGCAGCCAATAATCTCCAACTGTTGCAAAGCTCTTCATGGAGCATTTTGAGGATGTTGCCTCAGACATGATGCCATTAGTGCCTAGTTGTTTATTTCAGTGTGTTGACAACACAATCGTCATTTGACCCCACAGACTGAGAAACTTGATGAGTTCTTGGAATGCCTCAGCAGCATTAACAGTAACATCCAGTTCACCATGGATGTAGAAAAAAACACATTATTGCCCTCTTCAGCATCCTCGTCCATCACAAATGAAATGGATGCCTTGGCTACAGCATCTATGGAAAACACACCCACACCAATCTGTAGTTGCATGCCATCAGCCATCATCATCCATCACAGAAACACACTGTGTTACAAACATTGGTGCATTGTGCAACAATGATATCAGATGCTGATAACCTGCCCTACGAGCTGAGACACCAATGTCAGGTCTTCTGGAGCAATGGCTACAACATTCATCAAATAAATGAAGTGATTTCAAGCAAGCTCAAAATAAGACTACTGAAGAGGAGCAGGAAAATAACCTTGCTTTCCTGCCATTCTGTACCTCTCTGTCAGGGAAGATAAGCTGCCAGTTGAAAAGACACAAGATCAAATTAATCTTCAGGCCTCTGACAAAAATATGTCAATCACAGAGACCAGTTCAAGATGCAGCAGGTCTTAGAAACCCTGGGGTCAACAAGATACCTTGAAAAGATGGCCAGTCCTATGTCAGACAAACAGAATGCACTATGGAATAGTGTCAAAGGAGTGTGAGAAGTTTTGTCACCTATGCTACCCCCAGAAATGTGTTTTAGGTGAGCTCGCTCTAGAAAATGGTCACCAAATAGATTTGATGAAATGTCCATCATGAGTCACACTAACAGTTTCTGGGACTGTATAATTAAAGAAGCCATTTAAATAAAAATCATATGTAAATCATATACAAATAAAAGTCATGTATACTAAATAGTGATGGTGGCCCTGCAGCTCAGCATGGTGTGGGATCTGGTAATCATGCAGTTGAAGTGGACATATCAAAGTCTGAGTAAATGTATGCCCATATATGGAAATGCTGCGACCCCAGTGACATCACAGCTGGCATCTAGTGCATGTAAAGAGCATACAAGCAACCCATTGACAGTCATATCACTTGGCAGTGGCTAAGGAGTGGTTGGCCAAATATCTGTGCAATTTTAATCACTTGATGTGGCTGGAAACCTGAGAACTTTTCATTCAATAGAAGAGTCTACACTAAAATATGAAGAAAGTTCAAAGATGGTTAAATAATCAATTTTAAATATGGGACAACACTTAAAAACATTACACAGTGAGGTTCACAAACTTGGGGAGAAAATTGGAAGTGTAGAAACAAGAGTTTTGGCTGTATATATAAAAATGGGGAAAATGGAATAAAATCTGAGCAATGAAGTGATAAATGGATACAGAAATCATGATAAAATGAACTTTGAGGATACTCATTCTGAACACAAAAACATGACTAACTCAATGTTTATTTTGGTAACTGAAGCTAACCTTGTAGCTAATGTTGAAGACTTGGGTATACCTGTTCTAACCAGTAGAAGAGAAACTATGATTAATGTAGGTAATTATTTTGAAGTTGTTCATGTGGGTGGATTGCATGACCTATGTGATGAAGCAGTACATGATGTTGATCAGGAAAGTAACTGTTTTCTTCAACTAGAACATAACTTTGTTGATGAAGATTGCAAAAATAAAGTATGTGAAATGAAGTTCTGAAGTTTCATTCACTCCTGAATGAAACTTCAGAACTGTGTGCAGACAGCCATATAACACCAGAATTTTATCAGAAAGATTTTGTGTGGAAAAAGCATCAGAATTTGTTTTGCAAACAATATAAGAGTAACATAAAGGGACATCATGTTTTTTAGTAAATAATGTTAATTCATGGGTAATATCTGGTTTTGATGAAAAGTTTTGTTCAGATGGAGAATTTGAAAATGATATGTCAACTGTATTGTGGAGAGTGTTTGTTTATTTTCAAGCAGTACACACTTGTGGTTCTACAGTATATTTGAAGGAAAAAGTAACTGTAGCATGTCACAATTGTATTATGTATGATTATGGGAAGTAAATACAAAAGTTAACACAATGTACTGCTAAAAGGAGTGAAAAACCCATCAGACAAGGTAATATATCACAGAAAGGCAACAGTGATGTAACAATATTTTGTCTCTTACTGAAAACCTAAATACTTCTCTATAAGTATTTTGGCAATGGACTTTTTGAGTTTCTTATAAGACATTTCATGACTGTTTAAAAGCTATTTCTATATATGATGGTTCAGCCTATACAATGCTATTATTATGTTGAATTATGTTGCTGTGTTTGATGAATATTTTTGAATGTTTTATGGTTAATGCTGCTGAACTGAACTACAGAGATTGAACAGCACTGAAAAACCACAAGAAATGCATGCTTGAACAGACACTAGCCATGCCTGCATGTTGTCCTGCTGTATTTGACCACAAACAGCACCTGTGCAATGTCCTTAACATGTTGAAAGGGCATTATGTCAGACCTACATGAAGTTGAACATAGGCAAATTGTTGGTGTTCATATGGTGGGTGCTTCCATAATCGAAGTAGCTGAAGTGTTTGGTGTTTCAAGAGGCACCATATCAAAGATTTATACCACATACAGGAAAAGCAGAAAAACATCATCTGCTAAGACGCAACATGGATGAATGTGTGTGTTATGTGATCATGATGGACGGTCATCAAAGAAGACAGTTACGAAAAATAAGAGGGCAACAGTTGTAAAGATCACTGTAGAACTGAATGTCACACTCACAAATCCTGTCAGCACCAAAACAACACAAAGGGAGCTCCATAAGCGGGGAATTGCAGGATGAGCTGGAGTTCCAAAACCAGTCATAAGTGATGCATATCGTGTGAAAGCCCCAGAACCTGGAATTTGGAGCAGTGGAAGACCATATGGGCCCCATGGTTACTCAGTAAGGCTGCATTACTGCCAAGGATTATGTGACCATTTTAGTTGATCAGGTACATCTCTTGGTACATTTATTCCTCAATGGTGATGCTGTGTTCCAAGACGACAAGGCCCCCTGTTCACACATCTGTATTTTCCAGGACAGGTTTTGTGAGCATCATCATTTAAGACTGATTATGCCTTTCAGCATTCAGTTTGTGAGCATGAGGATGAATTGTTGCAATTGCTCTCACCACCAAAGTCACCAGATCTCAGTATTATTGAACCTTTGCAGCCTGCTTTGGAGAGAAGGGTTGCATGATCAAGGGTTGCATGATCACAATCCACCTCCATCGTCATTACCTGAACTTGCCACTACTTTGCAGGAATAATGGTATAAGATTCCCTTGAGAAAAACATACAGGATCTTATTTATCCATTCTGAGATGACAGGTAACTGTTGGGAATGCTAATGGTTTCCTACACCATATTAGACATCATAATATGTGTGTTTCTTGTGTTTTCATATTTTTGTCCACATGTATGCTGTAGGATAATTAATCATAGGAGGCATAACATGAGTTTATTCTATGAGGATAGTTTCATAGAGTGTTAATGAACTAAGTAGCACTATGTACAAGTGGCATTCAACCAGTAATGCAACCTTTCCCTTTTTTTTCTTTCCCTATTTCAGTTGGAAAAGTGTGGAACTTGCAGTGGGACATCATGGAATATTCCCACTTCAGCCCCTATAGTATAATAAAATTCTAATATGTGCAGCACCACATGTAGCCTTCAAAATGGTGTCTGAAACATTTGTGTTCTCAGCAGACAGCTGTAATTGAGTTTCTTTTGTCAGGAAATCAAAGCATCACATGTATTCACAGGGTCTTGCAGAATGTCTGTAGAGACCTGGCAGTGAACAAAAGCTTGGTGAGTCACTGGGTGTGGTGTCTGTCATCATTGCAACAAGGTTGTGCAAACCTGAACAATTTCCTGCATGCTGGCTGGCCACACACACCCTCAGGAAACTGAAGAAATTACTTCAGAATGTTCATTGCAACAAAAATGCAAATTAATTTTTCCTTTTCCATGACAACACAAGGCCTCACACAAGTCTGTGCACCAAAGAGGACCTCACAGAGCTTCAGTGGACAGTTCTTCCTCATCCAGCTTACAGCCTGGATTTCAAACCTTCCAAATAGAATCTGTTTGACCCAATGAAGGACGCATTCCACAGGAAGCAGGACGTGGATGATGGCAGGGAAAGGGGGTGGGGGGCTGTTGATGCAGCAAAACATTGGCTCCAACATTGGCCAGCCTTCCTGGTACGGTGGCATAAGGCCTTCACATTGAATAGAGATTATATTGGAAAACAAGGTTTTATAGCCAAAAGAGTGGGGAATAATATGGTGTATTGGGATAGTGAATAAAACCAACTTGTTTTCAGAAAAAAATTTGTTGGATTAATTATTGAATGTCCCTTGCATTTCTATTCTGTCTGGATTATGAGAAAGTTTTGTGGGTTTATCTTTTCATTATTCAAACAATATTATGTTGATTTTAAAATTGAATATGCAGTCCACTGTTTAGATTAGGGACATTACTCAAGAATTTGTCATTAGATGTGCTTTAAGCTTTGTCCTGTTTTGTGTGATAGAAAAATGTTCATAGATGGAATTTAAGATTATTTGGTGTATTATTATGTTTGCTTAATAATTCTTGGGTATATATGAGAACCACTGTAGCATTCTGAAGTGGGGTTTGAATGGAAGTTGATATGAAGTATAGATGCAGAAAATGATGAAATCAGAGTAGAGAACTATAATATGAATTGTGGTATGGCACGTCCAGTTCTAAAAAGAAGAACATGTTTGTATCAGGAAATATGCTGAGAGTTCATTATATGGTTACTGTAGGTCTGTTAGCCAAGAGAAAAATGCTAATTGCATGAAATAATTTTGGAGATAAAAACATTTTGTAGGACAATGAAGATAGCAAAAATAACTGACAAGGGAAAACAGTTGTAATATAATGATGTATGTTGACTAGTAATTTGTACCACCAAACTGATGAAACAAATCTGGCTATTTAAAAGCAATTTAACTGAAAAGGGAATGTGGTTCAAAAAATTAAAAAAAAACGAATAAAATGCTAGAAGCTGGTTTTGAAGAAAACATGTGGGAAATTATAGTGAACAATGAAAATAGTATAATTCTGGCTGTTATCTAACTGGAAATCAAATTATTCTCATGAATTTGTGTACAGTTACTAATCATTTTCTAATGTCATTTGTAACACCAGTCATTTTTAAAAAAGGTAGTGGAATGTAATTAGTTATGCACTTATAAACATGAGGTAATTCTGATTTTGAGTCAGTTTTGTAATAATATAAAGCTCTGTCATATTTGGTACAGAGATCTGCAAATTATGTGAATTTTGAAAATATGCTACAATAATATGTGAGTAGTAATTAGTTTTCTTGTAAAAGATACAAATTCGTTTAATGTTTCATCCAATCTTTCAATATCTGAATCGTATAAAGATTCTGAAAAATTTGACTTCAATAGCAAAATAATATTTTGCAAAATATTAACTTACTATGTTAATTTATTTTATGTACTTGCATTAATCAGGCATCTTTGTAGCTAGAACATCTAAAAATATTAAACACATTTCACTTTCAGAAGACTGTTTTTCAGAAAACTAATTACTTTTTTGCTTGTTAAACCAAAACACAGGCAGTTCCATTATTATGGTATCAGAATTTTGTTCACACGCAAAATTATTGGTGGGCTGTTATTATTGAGCAGATCAATGACCCTATTTCATCATAAATTGGAACAGTCAATACACAGAAAGAATCGGAGTACCAGAGACATACAAATACTCAGAATACCTGATACACTCGGACAGCCAGATTACCTCATACACAAAAAATACTTCATAAATCATAAAAAAATTTACTTTTCTTTGTTATGATTAAATAAATTACAGAAAAATATTTCACTTGGGCATAAATATAGGAAAATGTATTACAAGGATATATTTCAAATATGAAAAGTTACGTTCACTTTCATTTTGAGTAAAACTTTTGAAATAATTCAAATACATTTTATTATTATTACTATTATTTAAATAAATATTACATTCTAAACTGAAGAACATCTACAATGTAAATATCATAAAATATTTACTGGCATACTAACAATTGTATCTTTCAATGTAAACAATTGATAAATAATTGTAGCTTCTTCCAGTTGCAATGTGACAAGAGTATCACTGTTAATTTTGTATCTGAGTTGGTTTTTGGTATGAGATAATGTCAGTTGGTAGTCTGGACTCTGCTCTATTCAGCTGCAAGAAGCATCAAGTTCTTGTCTTACCTGTGGCGTATGATTGGAAATAAACATGTGTGGGACATACGCGACTCTTAATCCATATATAAATATTCAGCACAGAAAGCACACCCATTTATCATTCTGCAACTAACAGCAAGGAATTATATCTCTTAGACTATCAAGCCTAGATGAATAACTAACTACAGTGGACTATGACAGAAAAGGTAAGTGGATATTAATAGATAATGCAGTTATTCTCACATTAATATTTAGAAACTAATGTTCCCATTTCTATGTCCCAGATGTTTACATTACTGCATAGTTGCAGAACAAATCAGTTAATTGCTTAAATAACGTTTATCACTTCATTTTTACAAAGTAATGAGCTTTAGTAGGAATATTGGTGGCAACCATTAGTACCTGGAGGAAACAGAAGCAGAAATAGCACACACTCATGTGGGGTTTGGGGAGATTCTGCAGCACCATGACCAGTGCTGTGTTAACACAGCTACCAAACATGGAAACAAAGAGCTGAGTGTATTGTTTTTGTGTGAAACAAAGTGTCGTATTTGTGCCATACTTGTCGCTGCAATTGGAAGCTGTGGATACACAAATCATGGCCTGCACCTGAATAGGAGATGGAGGGATGGATTAGCTGACCATCTTGCAGAAAGTGTACAGGGGCCACAAGCACACAAGGCAAATCCCTGTGATTTACTTAAGACAGATGGGCCATTTTTCTTGGGCTCGTGTCAGGTTATAGACAGACATTTTTGAAAGAAATTAGAACAGAACTGGATCATAATATATGTAACAATTTTCAAGAAAGTAAATTTTATTTGTTTCATCATAACATCAGGGGGCTGAAAAATGAGATAAATGAGCTTCTTGTATGTCTATAAGGTGTGGAAAATTCTGAAGTAATAGGTGTTCTGTGCCTCTCTGAATGACATGTAACCACACGGTAGGAGAAGTTAAATATCAGGAATTAATTGTAATTATTTTCATGCAGAGTTAATATGGAAAAAGGAGAAGTTGCAATATATGTAAAAGCTGGACATATAGTCAAAAATATTAAAACAGTTTTTGTGTACATCAGAACCTAGAAGAATTTGCTTGTGAGTGTTCACAGCAGAATACTTCTCTTGTAAAAGTCTACAAACCACTCTAGGAAATCTCAGCTATTTATGAGCAATCAAAATGCAGTGTTGAGCTACCTGTCAGACAAGAAGAAACAGTTAGTAGTTTTTGGAGATTTCAGTGATGGTTTCTTAAAACATACTGACATGAAAAATGAACAGGAGTCATTATTTGTTTGTTTCAGTCTAATATATTGGTCAAATTTATTCACACCAACTATACACAAGCCACTGCACTAGAACATGAAACTGCTTCCTTCATACCTTGATGATTCTGAGTTAGATGAAAAGTCAGCTGAACAGTTTTTTTGGTCTGACCAAGTTAACATTCCCATCAGTTTTAGCACCATGTTATTTCAGGAACCCTAGGATCAGGACATAATAAACCTTCATTCAAAATATTTTCCTCGTTTTTTACATCTGATACTTGGCAGCTCATCACGGAACAGTTCAACACTGTTCTACTGTACTAGAATCAAATTCTTTTTGGCATTCTTATAATAAAGGGCTTCCATAAATTACCAATTTTGAGATGGAAAGAATTACTAGTGTCATGATATTGAAGCATTTCCTAAAACTGGTTTGATGGATTCATCTAAATAACAATTGTGAAGCTCCAGCCTACAATAACTCAATAAATTATTCAAAATAAAGACCTTTATAATTTTGTATACAGGAATCATTTTACTCTTCTTTCTGTCCACCAAGACACATATCCATTGATGAAGGTATGATCAGGTTTACGGACAAAGCACCCTCAAACAGTACATGCCTATGGAACTAATAAAATGGAAATTCGAAGTTTGAGTCTGGATAAGATTTCATTAAGCTTGCAAGTCAAATAATCATCTGTAACGGGACATCCTCCTCTAGCATTATTTTTCCTCAATGGTAGTTGTTGATACCAGTATTAATTTTTTTTTTCAAATTTTGTAACAGGTCAGTATTATCTCAGTTGTTTTTCAAGCTAACATTTATAAAAGGGAACTACTTTATAAAATATTTTAGTTTCAATGCTATAATCGGTAAGTACTAGTTCTGAATGTACAGTCAAAATTATTTTTTTAGAAGCATTTGAAATTATGAATTATTTACACACTTACAATTTCTACTATTAATTACACAATCCTGTACTGTTTACTATGTTTATTTCTGAATTCATTTATGAAATAATAATCGAGATCAATACTGTAACAAAAACTGATAGGAATTTATTTTTAAGAAAAATTGTAAACCCTTTGGAATATGGTTATTTCCACAGAGAGTGATCGTTGTAAGCTTGTCTCTGATGTGCTTGACCGTACTTTTGTATAATAGGTGCAAACAATGTGATTTCAGGTTTGTTAATGTGAAAAATCAGAATACTGTATGATATACTAAAATGTGAGAAAATCAGTGGAAAATATATTTATGTAAAAAATTCTGCAGCAACAATTTTCCAAATTATTTAGTTCAAACCATCCATGAGGATCTGATGTTAGATTTTCAGCTTCAAGAATTAGACCCCTAGGCAAGAAGAACTGGAGCCATCTCAATATGACAAGCTAAGTAAACTTGAAAGTTTATTGTAATCTTGACTCCTCTCAAATATTCATAAAAGACTTTGCTCATTAATTACTTGGACTGGGCATTGTTTAATGTGGACAATAGGTCAAAGCAGGAAGGAGGGGGGGGGGGGGGTAGGGGAGATTACAAGTTTGGGCGGCCTTCCATGATTAATTGACTAACAATGAAGTTTTGTCTGTTGCAGAAATTGTTTTATTTTGTTGATTTTTGAAATTTATGTACAAATAAATTTTAGATCACATAGAGCAAACCTGAAGGCTGCCCAACAAAGCATCTTTAAACCAACAGTGATGATGCACTACCAATAATGATGGACCAGATCTAATGAAAGTGAGGAGGGCTTTACAACTACAACCAGGGACATAAAAAAGGAAAGATAGTACAAACTATTTGTGAAGTTAATTTGTGGACTTGTGTGCTTGTTAACAAAATGAATAGGGACAAAAGCAAAAGTGAGGTAGAAGTGGAAGCCCACAGGATCCAGTCAGGACATATTTGAGCCAAGTGAAATCATTAATGGTAAAGAAACAGTAAAAACTGATGTTTTGCAGTTAATTCAGCAGAACTAGAGGAAATAAGAACAGATAATGATAGCAAATTTAGTGCACATGGTGAAAGGCTAAATGATTTGCAAACTTCACTACAAGGACAACTGAATGATTTGAAAATTGAAAACAATAGTGCAATGGGCAGGGTACAAGATCAGATAGGTCAACTTAGTAATGAAGTTTCAGAGTTAAAAAATGGGTTGTCAGAGGGGTTAAAAGTGTGAATGAAAAATTTGATGTTTTAGAAAATAAATTTATTGTTTTAGAAAATGAGTTTGTAGCTGAGGTAGCGAAACAATTAAAGAATTTTGATGACATCAGAGTTGAACAGGAGGCCATGGCAGAAAAACTCTTTGAATTGGGAGCTACCACCCAACAAAATGATGTCGCAAATTTAAACCAAAAAATTTTAAATATAGAAAACAACATGTAAACTAATGTAACTGCTTTAGATCAAATTACAGCAGTTCAGTAAAGTTGTATTAACAAAAATCTGTGTGCAAACAATGGTATTGCATGGTCCAACACTTATATGAAAAGTTTTCCATCACATAATTTACATCCAGTGGATTTCCCTTTGCAGAGACAGGTTTGTGTCAGGCATGAACGACAATCAAAAAATTAAATTTGTTAAAAGTTGTCTTGAAGGTGAAGCTCTGTCATTGGTAAATTTAAATTTAAGTCAGTGGGAAACATATTAGAGTATGGAGAAAAGTTTGTAAATACATTTTGGTCGGAAGCAGAACAGGGGAGAATCAAAATTGAATTTTTGAATGGTACTAATTATAGGAATAGGGATGGCACTTTGAAAGAGTTTTGTAAGAACCAACTTAAAAAATTTGCACATCTTGACAAACCATTGTACAAAATTACCTGAATTGATGCACTTAAAAGGAGATTACCAGAAAGATTGCAGTGGTATTTGGTACATGGACCTGATGATTGTCTTCAACAGTTTTTATAATATGTTGACAGGGTGGACAGGGCAGTAAAAAGAGTACGTACCATAATAATAGGAATGATAGAAATCACAATGGGAGTAATCACAGAAATAGAGATAATGGTAGCTTCCATTGGAATCAAAGTGACAATAGAGATAGAAATTCTGAACAGCAACAGGATAGGAATAATGGGAATAATTATGAGCATTTTGATAAAAGAAAGAATCACAGAAGTAACTACTCAGGAAATGGCAGTTCGTGTCACTGAAGGTCCACAGTTTTGGGGTGAGGAAACATAACAAGCACAGGACCCCTAAGTTGCACTTGCGATTAGACATTAAAAACATGGCACATGTATCTGAAATTGAACAGAAGGAATATCAGATTTCTCTTGTATGTTTTTATCAAGAATTTTGGGGTACTATGTTTAATTATGGTGATGTAAGTGCTAATCATGAACCAGAATGTGAAAGTTGTAAGAATTTTGGTGTAGTACGTTCTAATAATTTCTTCCCTTGGACAGAAAACAGTGTTGTTGATGTATGTAAATCAGGTGATGACTGTACTGGATCTGAACTAGGTGGTATTTTTTATTTAGATGTGAATGAGAGCAGCGAAGTAACTGAGGTGGTAAGTCTGAGACTGGTGGCTTGTTGCAAATGAATGTAGGTGAGGTAAGTGACTGTGATGGAGATGAGACTTGTATTGTCAGTGGTGTTGTTGATGTAATTTTGGAGGAATATGATTTTGATGAGTATCAGGTATTTATGGAGTTTAAGAATAATGAAGTTTCAAAGTTATTTGTAAATGATGCTGACAATACAAGTAAGATACGTGATGTATGTGATGTTGTAAGTTAAGCTAATGGAATACCAGTCCAGTCAAAATAGTTTTTCATTAATGCCATGCGGAATAATGATCCAAACAGTGAAGGTGAGGTATCTGTGAGCTGGGAGAATAAAGATGAAAACTTTTTGAAGTTTGTTTGGGACCAGTTTGATGATAACTTAGATAAAGGTGCAGTCTGGAATAAGTCAGCTGTGGTTAGTCAGTATTTATATCCCAATTGGTGGAATGAAGTGAAAGAGGATCAAAGCAGGAAGTGTAATTTTGACAGTAACGTGTTTTGTGTTCCTTCTGTAACAAGTAATGTTAGTTGTGCCATGCAATCTATTCATTGTGTTCAATCTTTACTTGACAACATGAGTAATCAAAGTAATTTAATGATAACTGTAAAGTTGATAAAATCTTGTGAAGACAGTGTGGATGGAGCATTTGATGAAATTGAAATTGATCTTTTGCATGAAGTGTCTGACAACAGAGAGGATGATTCAGATTTTGGGCATCCTTACATTAAAATTAACATTGATCAGTGGGAAGGCAACTGTTTGAGTGATGCAGGTAGCCTGAATTGTGGTATAACTGAACAATTTAGAGACAAGATCAAGTGTAGTAAGAATTTTGTGGAAATGCCCGTTGTAGGTGTAAAGATAAGAAAAGCTACAGGATTCATTGTGAAAGCTAGACAGGAAGTTACCTATCCAGTGGAACATGTGATGAGAAATCTAGAGAGGAAACTGAAAGATGTGGGTTGGTCCACTGTCTCACTCCTGTATGGCTGCATCCTTGTTGGTCCAGTCGACTTTCAAGAGATCAAAGGTGCTGTGTAATGTGTTCGATCATCTCATCACTTAACACTTCCGGGCTAAGATGCCATGGTCCATACATAAAATTCTCCCCTGATGTTTCGCCTTCGACTGCGGAAGGCAACCTCCGAGGACAATCGGCAAACTGTAACGAGAGTGCGAGTGAGCGCCATATATATAAGCCATCCAGCCATATAAGCCATAGTTTCAATGTTATAATCAACAAGTACTAATTCTGAATGCACAGTTAAAATTACTTTTCTTTAGAAACATTTGAAATTACAAATTAATTTGCACACTTAAAATTTCTATTACTAATTACACAATTCTGTACAGTTCAGTATGTTTATTTCTGGATTCATTTACGAAATAATAATCGAAATTAATAATGTAATGAAAACTAGTAGGAATTCATTTGTTAAGAAAAATTGTAAACCCTTTGGAATATGATTATTTCCACAGAGTGTGAGCATTGTAAGCTTGCCTCTGATGTGCTCGACCGTATTTTTGTATAATAGGTACAAACAATGTGATTTTAGCTTTGTTAATGTGAGAAATCAGAATACTGTATGATATACTAAAATGTGAGAAAATCAGTGGAAAATATATTTACGTAAAAAATTCTGCAGCAAAAATCTTCCAATTTATTTAGTTCAAACCAACACTGAGAATCTGATGTTAGGTTTTCAGCTTCAAGAATCAGACCCCTAGGCAAGAAGAACTGGAGCCATTTCAACATGACAATCTAAGTAAACTTGAATGTTTATTGTAATCTTCACTCCTCTCAAATATTCGTAAAAGACTTTGATTATTATTGTTTGCAATGGGCATTGTTTGATGTGGACAATAGATGGGAGAAGGAAGGAGTGGGGAGATTACACACTGTACACAAAATCATGTCCTTGATTTATCACTTCTATGACGTTTGCTATAAGTGAAGGAATTTCATTACACTGTGAGCACCCTGCTGGTACGGTAGAACTGCAGGTTCTAAAACAGGTAACATTCTTATCTAAAAGGCACTTCCTGTGTCAGGTAACACCTGAAGATGTTGGGCTTGTTATCTCCAAGGTCACCCTCACTCCTCCCCCCCTGGGGCCCCCAACCTGCCCATACACCTGACGCAATTGTATGTGGTACATTTGAAGTCACCATCCCCCCACCAATCTTGGCCAATAGGAAGGTGTAAAAAATGCGGGAAACCCCTGCACCAATAGGAATCAAATTATGAAAAGGTTCTGCTAGGTTGAGAACAATTCTTTCACCCAAGCCAGCAGTAACTTCCCCATATCATGTAACCTGAAACTGCACATCCAGCAATAAAAAGTGTGTAGAATTGAGGGAATGCCCATAGTACTCGAAACACAAACTGCTTTGGGCAGCAATAAAGTGCCACCAATAGTCTGCTATGCACAAATACATATAATTTGGCTTTTAGTGGATCCAAACACATGAATATAGGCCTAATACCTGACAGTGACCTTTATGTTGTAACTGAAATAGAGAATGTTCAACATATTGATGCTACAATGCAGTGTATGCGGTATGAATTAAACTTTTTGTAAAGCATGATGGGCTACATAAAGAGGAAGGTGATGGCCGAGTACAACCCATCCCATACACCTATTGATATCCATATATTTGGAAGGGAGGTATCAATAATCAATACATGTAGCGAATCTGTGCTGGAATTAACTTCAGGAGACACATGCATCTACATAAACATTCAAGTTTTCTCAATTTACAGTATCTGTATTGAACATTAATGATCACAACTGACATACTGAGCCATACATATGTCAGAAGTGCATAGTGTAAATATGAGTCAATTAGGAGAGTGTATAAAAGCCTGCATTCATCCAGTGCCAAAGTCTACAAATGTTGACCCCATAAGTTTAAAATCCATAGCAGATGAATTAACGGACTGAGAAGAAAAACAAACACTGTCTGAACAGGTCTGAAAGTCCCAACACTACTGACCAGCCACTGTGTCATCCTCAGCCGTTAGGCATCACCGGATACGGAGGGACATGTGGTCAGCACACGGCTCTCCTGGCTGTTGCATTTTTTTTTACTGGTGCCACTACTTCTCAATAAAGCAGCTTCCCAATTGGCTTCACAAGCATTGAGTGCATCCTGCTTGCTGACAGCACTTGGCAGACCCAGCCAGTAACACATCCAAGTACTAGCCAAGCCCTCAACTTCAGTGATTCAACAGGAACCAGTGTTACCACTGCAGCAAAGACAATGGCAGTTTACAGATAGAATACCTGTGTAAATTGTTGCTCCTATAGGACTGAATATTATACAGGCTGTATTTAAGGTATACAGAAATTATTTGAAAAATATTGCAGAACAGAATAACTGTAAAAATTTGTAACAATGTATATATAAATAAAAAATTATATATCCCACAAAATTGTTCTTATTTTCCATCTAATTGCCATCATGCCATTCAACGGTTTTGTTTTGTTTTGTTGGCAGGACACTTAGAAAATGTAACAGACCTACTAAGGAGACTGCCTACACTACGCTTGTCCGTCCTCTTTTAGAATACTGCTGCACGGTGTGGGATCCTTACCAGATAGGACAGACGGAGTACATCAAAAAAGTTCAAAGAAAGGCAGCACGTTTTGTATTATCGTGAAATATGGGAGAGAGTGTCACAGAAATGATACAGGATTTGGGCTGGACATCATTAAAAGAAAGGCGGTTTTCGTTGGGATGGAATCTTCTCACGAAATTCCAATCACCAACTTTCTCCTCCGAATGCAAAAATATTTTGTTGACACCGACCTACATAGGGAGGAACGATCACCACGATAAAATAAGGGAAATCAGAGCTCGTACGGAAAGATATAGGTGTTCATGTTTTCCGCACGCTATACAGTATTGGAATAATAGAAAATTGTGAAGGTGGTTCGATGAACCCTCTGCCAGGCACTCAAATGTGATTTGCAGAGTATCCACGTAGATGTAGATGTAGATGTAGATGGAGATGTAGGTGCTAGAAACATGTAGATCGCTGTCTCGTATACTATGATGATGTATAAGTTCAAGAATTAACAATAAATGGTCGTGCTGCACAGTCATCTATCTACATTTGCAGTGGTACTCGCCAAGTAGAGGAGTGGTGGTTTAGTGATGATACTGAAATCGGGAGGCAAGCTGTCGCATCATCGGTCGGTGTTGAAATTTCTGTAAAATTGCTAAAATTGTTCGCACTATCAACTGTGATGCTTATTATTACAGAACATCAACAATGTCTTTTCCATCCGATCCGTCCACTGGTACGCTGCCGATTACCAGATAATGATTGACTGATGTCGCTTGTTCGAGATGGAGAAAGAGTCTTGGTGGAGTGGCAACACCTTCTGGGGGTGACTAGCACCGAAACAGTGATCACATACGTGACTGCAATATGAGGAATCAATCGAAATGGAACACAGTCATCAGCCATCCCGTCATTGTGACAGATGAGTTTAAATGTAGAGGTCGTTAATCACCTTCGGACAGCAGTTTGTAAATGATCCACAACACCGCAAAACTCTTCCTGTTTCCTTATATTGTGACTGTATTTTACTTAAAGTCATCCATTATGTGTGTGTGTGTGTGTGTGTGTGTGTGTGTGTGTGTGTGTTTTGTGGTAGCAGCAGCAACAACATGATTTACTGGATCAGAACGTGTTAACGTCAGTTTAGAAGCTGACACAGACCTTGAAGTCATGGCGGTAAAAACAAAATGTATGGCACTGTACAAAGCGTGTTACTTCAGGAAAAAATCAATGTTTCGACCAACGACACAGGGAGCCTCTCTTGCAACTGACAGTATAGTCTGTGGGACACGGTCATCCTCCTACAGTATGGGCATTGACACTTTACACTGGTCTGTGCAAGCGACTTTGATCACTGGCTTCCTGCTCCAATGGATCAATATTTGTACATTTAATAGGTTCGACACATATACTCGATGCTAGCATATAGATGGTATTTCTTTTTGATATATGGGGGGAGAGAGGTGCAGTAAAAATCCTGCCGAGTTCTCTATCAGATGAAGTTAGTGTAGCTTTTATAGTTCGTAATTTTTCTCTGTTGGATGGTTCAGAATAACGATGATAGAATGTTGGGGTAATAGACGTCAATGGACCCTGAGGGAGGTGGATCAGCTTTCGACTGCAGTACCTGTAAAATGTTGAGTCTTCCTCAATTTCCCGATAAGAAACACCACCATAACTATTCATACTGTCTTTATACTACCTTGTGTTGCAGGAGCGGGTTTCCTTTGGAGCTGATCTTACACATTGTACACTGTTGGCAGAGCTATGACAACATGTTCCCATTTCCATCGAATGGTCAAACCATGGTCCTATCACACTAACTCAGCTTAGTCTGTTTCTACATGGGTTGCAGAATGTGGTAGATATAGCTCTCTCTGACTTCTGCTCAATTCCTACTTAAATCGAAATGGTCACATGTGCAAAGCTGCAGGGTGGCAGTGCTGAGTCAGGGGGGCAGTTGCAAGATACATAGGGACTATCTAATATTTTACTGTAGCAGATAGGTCCGAAAAAGGTGACCTGCTTCAAGATATAAGAGTGCCAGAAATATGAGTCACTAGTGGCTGTAATAATTAAGAAACTTCTCCATAGGATCAAATGCAGGTATGTGGTTGGATGGAAGGACTTGACTCCAAATCACAGACATCATTTCTACCAGAAAGTGTAGCACTATAAATCTGAAAAGCTTGTATACATTTCTTACGACCTCAATCAGCACACCATCTACTGTTTGTGATCCTTCTCAATCAACCATCACCTATAACCCAGTGGATATATTACAGACCCTCTGACAGAATGCATTACAAATACTGGAGAAATATCTAGGGGTGCCATGAGGAAGCTGCAAATACCAGCTTCACAGCCATTCCTTAGCTTTTTAATTCGGTAATTCTATTACGAGCTTAAATCTGTCAGCGACGTGTAACAATGAAAATGTAAATCAGATGAAAATAGCCAATTCCTATCAGTTCTAATGTGCTGATCGCGAATATCATAAAGACAATTTAAAATTAGCTCTAATTTTCATTTTACACTGTTTTATTGTAGTGAGATAATGATATACAGATTTTTATGTTAAGTTAGAAAATCAAATATTATAATAGTTTGTTGGAGTCATAATAACTAGTAAAAATGGATTATATTATTTTCCTTGGTCTTAGTTGTGTGTAATATTTTGGATATAAACATTTTGAAACCAATTTTAGTGATCTTTTTATCTCCCTCCTCTTCAACTCTAGTGACTTTATTGATGCATGTAATAATTTTTGCACTTTTGTTTCCTGATTAACTACATGCTTTTACATATTGGTAATGAGCTTCCTACGATTCCATTCAGGCATAGTGTGCATATGAAAGAGTCATACCAAAACATGAAAATTTTACTGGAAGCCATCAAGTATAATGACTCTCAATGGCAGATTTTTGTGGTGACTTGAAAGTAGTTGCACTGCTGTTAGGTATGCAGTTAGGGTATACTAAATATTGCTGCTTTCTCTGTGAATGGGGTAGCTGAGCCCGTGCATCTCCTTACAGTGAAAGTCCCACCAGAAAATCTCTTCAACCAGGTATAAAGAACATTAAGAGTGAACCTCTAGTGGACCCTAAAAAGATTTTTCTCCCACCCTTGCACATCAAGTTGAGTCTCATGAAAAACTTTGTTAAGGGAATGAAACAAGATGGTGACTTGTTTAAGAACTTAAGGCAAAAATTCCCTTACTTAAGTGATGCCAAAGTTAAGGAGGGCATCTTTGTAGGCCCACAGATTCGAGAGCTTTTTGGAGAACATACTTTTGATGGAATCATTCAAGGTGATAAGAAGTATGCATGGGAACGTTTTAAGACAGTCTGTTTACAGTTCTTAGGGAAAAACGAGCAATAAATTACAAGGAGATTGTAGATAACATGTTGTCATCTTATGAAAAATTTGGTTGCAACATGTCATTGAAAATGCACTTCTTACATAGTCATCTTGACTTCTTCCCCAAAGATTGTGGTGCAGTAAGTGATGAACATGGGGAGCCATCAAGATATTGCTACATTTGAGAAGAGGTGTGCCAGAAAGTGAAGCCCTACTATTTTAGCAGATTACTGCTGGACTGTCATAAGGGATTTTCCCAAACATGTGTATAAACGTCATCTTCTGAATTTATCTCTGAATAAAATATGTAATTGTATATGCTGCACATATGGACATTTAACATTTGTAATCCTTTATATACATTTGTGGCCAGTTAATTTATATATTTTCTTTTGTGCCTTACATAGTTCTGGTACAAAATACACATGAAAAGTATTTTCATTCATGTACTATTACCTTCATTTTATCTTAATATTTTGCCTTTGTACTTCCAGAATGGCACTGAAATTTATCAATGCATAACACATAACATAATTCAAGTAATTATTCACTTAAAATTTGTTATTCTGAATCTTGTAACATGAATGCATATTTAGTTAGTGAGTTATTTATACAAAAATGTAGATCACTTTTTTTAAAAAAAACTAGAGCTAAATATTATGAAGATAATGATTTTGTATAATTTTGTGCTGAAATAAACATAACTAACTCAAAAACATGCAATTTACATACTTTCACTTCAAATTTGTTGTTCAGTGTAATATACACTCCATCAGTCACCGTTTATATTCAGTGTCGCGGTATTTGTATGGAAAAACCACTTCATTTGGAGGTAATGTCACATTTCGATTTATAAGGCTTGTACAGTTTTTAACACGGATATTGTTAGCGATACTTGTGGGCACCTGTAGAACCAAGACCGACTGTGATAGTAACATGGTCGTTGCGATAATGTTTTTAACATCTAGCGGCTTGTAAGACGGTTATATTTTTCTTTCTAAGACACTGTGGTACCACTCGCAAGAAAAACTTATGAGACATGTCCACCTACCTGACTTTCGGTCAGTGTTGTTTCGTATTGCCAGCAATCAGTTATTGGTGAAGTATTATACTTAGTAGTAGGGGATGCGTGATAGTTTCGCCTTGAGCATACCATGTGAAATTACGAATGTTCTTGTAATCCCAGAGTCTGGAGATGAGGGTAGAAAGCAAGCAAGCAGGCAGGTAGGAGCCAGAAACGGTAATGCCTTTGTGCTGAGGGGAACCGACCCAGCCTTTGTACAACAGTTCGGAGAGTGACTTCGGTCCGCTGAGGGCACTCTGATCATTCTGGTCATGTGTTGGGCTAGTATGTGAACAGTGGCGATTTTGCATGGCGTAGGATACGAATTGTATCTTTACTACATTGACACAGTACCTGGTGATACATAGCTGGGTTGGAGATGTTTCATGCTGTAGTATTCAAGCAGTGTAATCGAGCAAGTGTCTTTCCGTATTCGACGATCTGTAGACCACTTTTGCAGGGTTTAACTGTCAGTGCAATATGGCGATCTGTACAAAATAGTTTTGCTGCTGAAAGTCTTGTCTGCAGAAAAAATGGCGGACAGTGCTCCTGCACCGGCAGCAGCAGCAGTTTAGCGGGTAATTTCAGTACGAGCCAATTCACAAGACATCCTTTGTGATGGGTCATAGGAGACTCTACATAGCAGTGAGAACGTTTACCGTTTCAGAGATGTTTGTTGAAAGCATGAAGTCACGAGTTCCAGGAAAGGTAACATGTGATGAACAAGGTGCCTCATTAGGACCATCAGGAGGAATGCATTCGGCGTTATCCTGGGCTATTTTCGTAAACAGGTCTTGTTAGGACAAGAATTTCCATGCAGACAATCTGAGACATCCCAGAAGCTCCTACAGCAACAAAAGCGACCATTAACTATTTCTGCGACACTTTATGATTTCCGAGAGGTGCACTAGGCTATTATTTACATAGGTATGTGAAGTCAGTATAACACTGACAATCTTTGTACCTGCCCCCGCGAGGGTGAGCAGCTATGCAAATATCTCGCTCGTCTATGAACCCGCAGCTCTGAAAGCTATGCATCAGCCATGGTAAACACATGCGTGGCTAGACACATCTTGCATGTGGGACGGGCTGTTCCATTTAGGATCTCTAGGAAAAATGCATCTGCTAGAACTCTGTAGGGAACAGTTCACTGATAAGTCGCGGTCGAATTTCGTAATGATAGTTCGAAAGCTGATTTACTTGCAATGAGTGTTTGTGCACTGCATTGCTTCGGTTGTTTAAGCGTGTTTGCATAGTGTAATACATGCATTATTTTTGATAATTTTACGCATAGTGAACGTGTTTGTGCATCAGTGTTCTGTATTATTTCGGTGATTTACGAGTATTTTGCAGGTCTGTAGGTTGTGCAATGCATTATTTCAACAGTTTACAATTAGTGAGCGTGTTTGCAGAGCATTATACATGCATTATTTTGACAATTTACGAGTTGTTTTCGTGTCTGTACATCAGTGTACTGCATTACTTCGATGATTTACGAGTTGCTTGCAGGTATGTAGCCTATTTACTGTGACCCCAAGCACATCAGGGCAAGTGTTTTGTATCAGTGTAATTATTGGCTCAAATGGTTCAAATGGCTCTGAGCACTATGGGACTTAACATCTATGGTCATCAGTCCCCTAGAACTTAGAACTACTTAAACCTAACTAACCTAAGGACAGCACACAACACCTAGCCATCACGAGGCAGAGAAAATCCCTGACCCCGCCGGGAATCGAACCCGGGAACCCGGGCGTGGGAAGCGAGAACGCTACCGCACGACCACGACATGTGGGCAGTGTAATTATTAACTATGTGAAATCCATCCCTAAATAAACTGTTCCAACTTCCCACTGAAAATAAATAAAGTTCAATCCCTCCTCTCTCCAGCAGCAGGTCACAGACTCAGTCTTTTTCCTGCCAATTTTCCACAGACCGCCATGGGATGACAGTGCCCTCTGGTGGCAGTGCCGTGTACTAGGTCAGTAGGACTCTGGACCTCATGGCGAATACACTGGATGGAGCTACTGCCTATGACAACTCAAATTGTTTAAATAAACACTGCATGCAAAATAAAGATTTACATCCATCCTATCCAGCAGCCTACCACAGGCTGAGTCCTTTTCCCGCCAATTCCAAGTAAAGGGTAGTGGTCAGATGACTTTGGTTAGTGGAGGTAGCCCAAGTGATCCATTTTCCCACCACTTTCTTAGGTTAGTGGAGGTAGCCCAAGAGATCTTTTCTCCCAACAAACTTTCAACTTCCCACCATGACGTCACTGCGACGTTGCCACATCTGTTGCCATCTTCTTGGATCCGCCATCTTGAATAAAAATGGTTCAAATGGCTTTGAGTACAATGGGACTTAACATCTGAGGTCATCAGTCTCCTAGAACTTAGAACTACTTAAACCTAACTAACCTAAGGACATCACACAAATCCATGCCCGAGGTAGGATTTGAACCTGCGACCGTAGCGGTCGCGCGGTTCCAGACTAAAGCGCCTAGAACCGCTCGTCCACACCGGCCGGCGCATGACGTTTACCTGGAGAGTCAATAATGTATGTGGTTTCATCATTATGGTTCCCCAGCCCATTATGCAATTGAAGCACGGGAGGCATTAAACTGTGTTTACCCTGGTCGCTGGATCGGCAGAGGTGGCCCTATTAACTTGTCAGCTATGTCGCCGGATTTCTGTCTGTGGGGATATTTAAAAGATAAGGTGTGCCAGCAAATGCCAACAGGCCATGAAGACACGGATGACGGCATCAGAAACACTTGAAAAGCGAATAACTAAGGGTATTGAAGTTGGCGAGACTATGTTCGAACACTTAATCTAATTATAAATGTAGAGTTCGCCTCGAGCCACAGCCAGAGTGGGGCGTCGAGTAATCACTTGTTCGATACGTCAGAGGAATACAACGTTGCGAATGGGATATACAATTAGAAATTATGAAGTACTGGACTTTCCTGCCCTCACAGCATGGAAGTGGCGTCACATGTGCCACTGGAAATTCAAGGGCCATTGAATAGCACGTCGTTAATTGCGATTTTGTTCCCATTTCTATTCTTCCGATTACAGCGCCATTAATGGCGAAACGAATAAACTGCTTCAGACAAAACGGAGGTTTATTTTACCGTAGAATCATAGTCTGCAATAAAAACGGGGGTTTACAGTGAAAAATTAAGATTTCAAAGTTGCCCCTCGCCACCCACACATGGGATGGGGTGTGGGGTCGAGTGTGGTGTCACTGGATGTCCCCCTCCGAGAGAAACAGACTGGAATTGTAACTTGTTTTGATGCAATGTGTAATTTTCGAGATATTTCAAAGATTTCAGTACCTCCTAATTTCGTGTCGGACCTCCTTTTGCTCAGCACAGTGCAGCAACTCGAGGTGGCATGGGCTCAACAAGTCTTTGGAAATAACCTGCAGAAATATTGAGTCATGCTGCCTCTATAGCCGTCCATAAGAACTTAAGTGTTGCTAGTGCACGATTTTGTGCTCTAACTGACCTCCCGATTATGTGACATAAGTGCTCGATGGGATTCATATCGGGCGATCTGGTGGACAAATAATTCGCTCAGCTTGTCCTGAATGTTCTTCAAAGCAATCGCTAACGATTGTGCCCATTGACGTGGTGCATTGTCATCCATAAAAATTCCATCGTCACTTGTGAACATGAAGTCCATAAATAGCTTCAAATGGTCTCCAAGTAGACATACAAACTATTTCAAGTCTATGATCGGTTCTGATGGACCAGTAAACACAGTATCCTCTTACTATCTTTCTGGCTCCCTTAATACAAAAGCAAACGCTCCTAGACATACGTCATCCACCAGTTAGGGGGATTCACCGTTTTCAGGACATCCTGGTTACGCAACACTTGCTAGTTACGGATGGTGTAATACATTATAAATTTGAAATTTGACGTATGCCCCCACATACACACTCATATTCACTCTCATCTACTCCCAACCTAACACAAAATATAAATATCAATTTTTAAACTATTATTTTCCTTACGTAAGCAAAATTATTGAAAGTTTAGAATTAAAATTCTTTAAAAATAACTTGTGCGCACTGAGAGTGCTGTTAGTATTTTCAAATGACAAAGAAACTTAAATTGTCGTGATTCCTATCTGAATTTACTTTACTAAGTTCGGTTAAGTACTTTTTATTAGGGTTTTTATATTTCCAAAACTATTAAAATTATCCACATGAAAATTTTACACACTGTTCTTCTAAATTATAAAAGTTCCTATACCAAATTTGAAAACAAACAGATAATATTTATCATATTTATTTAGTTTCTAAGTTGAGATGAATAAGTGATCTTAGTACGCTCCACACAGAGCAGTTCTCATGGTCCGCACACTGCGACAGATGGCATTATGACGCCAGCAGCCGACTACACAACGGCCGGGGCTGGCGGCTTCATTGCCAGCCCCCAATACAGCTTGACCTAACGGAATAAAACTTAACCGCAAAACTCTGCAGCCGTGTAAATAGCTACGACGTTACAAGACCATCAACCTATAAGTCAGAGAGCATACCGTGCGTCAGCAACGGAACGTCGAATAATTCGCGATGAAGTAGCGAAAATGATGAAGAATGACATCATTCAGCCTTTGCAGAGCCCATGGTAGTCACCGGTGGTTCACGTCAGGAAGAAGAATGGCAGTTGGCGCTTTTGTGTTGATTACAGGAAGCTTAATAAGATAACTAAAAAGGACATTTGCCCTCTTCCACGAATAGACGATACACTAGATTGTATGAAGGGAGCTAAGTTTATCTCAACCATGGACATGCCTCGGGATACTGGCAAATCGAAGTAGATGAGGCTGATCGAGAGAAAACGACATCCATGACCCCTGAGAGCCTGTACGAGTTTAAGGTAATGCCGTTTGGTTTGTGTAATGCACCAGCAACTTTTGAACGAATGATGGATAATCTGCTAAGGCACCTGAAGTGGACGATGTGTCTTTGTTATTTAGATGACATTATAGTGTTCTCAGAGACATTTTATGAACATATAAAAAGACTGTGGGCCGTTCTTAAGTGTCTCGAACAAGCCGGACTTAAACTTAATCCAAGAAAGTGTCTCTTTGGAGCAAAAGAAATCAAAATACTTGAACACGTAGTGTCAAACGAAGGTGTGCGGCCAGACCCAGAAAAAGTGAGATCTATAACGGAATTTCCTATTCCTAAAAGTATTAGAGATGTGAGAAGCTTCCTCGGATTATGTTCTTATTACCGTCGTTTTATCAAAGACTTTTGCATCAAAGCTAGGCCACTCCAAGAGTTGTTAAAAGCTGATGCTAAATTTATCTGGGGTGGTGCTCAACAAGATTCTTTCGATGTGCTGCGAAAAACTCTGACGACTGACCCTGTACTTGGTCTGTACGATGAGAGAGCACCTACAGAACTACACACAGATGCCAGTGGGTATGGGATGGTGATGTTCTGGTGCAAATTTCGAATGGAAAAGAGAAGGTTATAGCCTATGCTTCTAGGACAGTTACAAAAGCCGAGAGAAACTACTCAACTACAGAAAGAGAATTTCTTGCTGTGATCTGGGCCATGTGCAGATTTCGACAGTATCTCTATGGAAGGTCATTCACAGTTGTTAAGGACCATCATTCACTTTGTTGGCTGACAGATCTTAAGGATCCAACAGGACGACTCGCCAGGAGGGCACTACATCTTGAAGAGTATGACTTTACCACAGTGTACAAAAGTGGAAGAAAACACCAAGATGCCAACTGTCTCTCAAGAAACCCTGTGCAAGACCATCAAGACTTTGATGAAGATAGTGACTGTTTTGCTGCACTCCAGGATCTCTCTGCTGAGCAGAAGAAGGACGCCAAGATATCTCAAATTACGCTTGCCTTAAATCCGTCAGAGGATGTGAAAGGGCAATTTAAGGTAGTTAATGGATTACTTTGCAAGAAAAACTTTGATCTGTTTGAAAAGAGGTGGCTACCAGTGATTCCTAAACACATGCGCTTGGATGTTCTACAGAAATTGCGTGACACACCTGAGGCTGGATATTTAGGATTCATTAAGACATAAGATAGGATCCACAAGAGATTTTTCTGGCCAAGTTTATTTAGGAATGTCCGTCACTATGTGTCGCACTGTCGTGAGTGCCAGAGGAGAAAGGCAGTTCCTCAGAAATCACCTGGCCGACTCGAACCAATTCCACCAGCCGAAATGCCTTGGTATTGACCTCCTCGGACGATTTCCATCGTCTACATGTACATCTACACCTACATGGATACTCTGCAAATCACATTTAAGTGCCTGGTAGAGGGTTCATCGAACCACTTTCACAGTTTTCTATTATTCCAATCTCGTATAGCGCGCGGAAAGAATGAACGCCTATGTCTTTCCGTACGAGCTCTGATTGCCCTTATTTTATCGTGGTGATCGTTCCGCCCTATGTAGGTCGGTGTCAACAAAATATTTTCGCATTCGGAGGAGAAAGTTGGTGATTGGAATTTCACGAGAAGATTCCGTCGCAACGAAAAACACCTACAGCCCAAATCCTGTATCATTTTTGTCCCGTTTCTGTGACACTCTCTCCCATATTTCGTCTGCTAGTGGCAATAGATGGATTATTGTTTGCACTGATTATCTGACGCGCTATGCCATTACAAAAGCCGTGAAAACAGCCGAAGCATTCGAGGTAGCCAAATTCATCGTAGAAGACATTGTATTAAAACACGGTGTCCCAAGGTTGTTAATTACGGTCCGAGGGAAAGTTTTTCAATCGAATCTTGTGACAGAGATAAACCGTCGATGCAACATTACTCACCACATGACGACTGCCTACCATCCGTAAACTAACGGGCTTACTGAACGCCTTAATAAGACTTTGGCCGACATGGTATCAATATTCGTCAATGTTGAGCAGAGCAACTGGGATGAGGTGCTATCTTTCGTGACGTTTGCCTACAACACCGCCAAACAAGGCACCACAGAATTTACGCCATTTTTCCTGGTGCATGGGCGTGAGACGACGACGACGACGATGGACACTGTGTTTCCGTTACATCCTGATAACGTGGACGACGACTATATGGGCCAGGTGTTAATCAGAGATGTGGAAGCTCGGCAGTTAGTTCGACTCCGCACCCTGCAGGCTCAAGAAAACGATCGCCGAAGGTATGTCGCGAGCCACCGCCCTGTTGTCTACCAGCCTGGTGACCTCGTCTGGATTTTCACTCCTGTTCGGAAGGTTCGTCTCTCTGAGAAGCTCTCAGGTGCTACTTTGGACCCTATAAGGTTTTAAAACAGTTGTCTGATGATACTTATGAAGTTGAAGATTTCGACCCCGACACAAGACGACGAAAGATCAACGACACGGTCCACGTCCTTCGAATGGAGCCCTATAAGGATCCTGCAACCCAGGGTAAATTCGAAGCTCCAGCGACAGGCAACAAGCGGAAAGGTGACGAAGAGCGTAGCGGCAAAAGAAGTTCTAAGAAGATCACCGCCAGGGCGAACATCAGTCATCGGGAGTCGGAGTATGCAGCACCGATGACTCGTTCCCGGACTAGGAGGACGTAACATCGGGACGCAGTTCTCTTAAGGAGCGAGCAATGTCGCAGAAGAAGCCGAGTAGCGCAGCCGCCGTAGTGTAGTGGTTATGATACTAGATTCTTGCATAGAGGAACGTTAGTTCAAAACTCGCGTGAAATGATACACTTTAATTTCTGTCATCGCTTCGAGAACATTCTAGAAGTATCCACAAATGGCAAGAATCATTGTACTGGAATGTTCTGTAACGGTATATATACTGTATGTGTTTTGGCCGGAGGCAGTTCGCACCACGCTCTTGTGTGTGCAAGTGCTGAATAAACCTTCGTTAAGTGAAGTTAGTGTTCGTCATTCATCTACTTACACCTTCCTCTACGTGACAGTAAGTTCACCAAGGACTGTGGAAAATTCTCGTCAGTAACGTTAAGTGGCAGCTACCATTTGTTGTGGGAGTGCACCGCTAACGGGTAGGTCACGTAGATACAACAGACATAGTTTCAAACTAATGTTGAAGTGATATTCCAACCCAGAGTATAGTTTAAAGGAGGGAGTGATAATGTCGCAATGGTAGCTATTGAACAGCAATCCACTATTGGTCACAGATACACGATAAGCTTGAGGCATCTAGGTATGGTCATATTAGATTATGGTAATAGTCAATGGTTTAGGCACGGAGTACAGTCTGCTATTGTCGACAGGAATGATCATAGGAGACTGTAATGAAGTCACAGTTCACGAGCACGCTGGTTTACCAAAATCAGCTACCATAAGAATCTTATCACAAACAATTTTTCGTTTGTACACATCTATGTAACTCGGAAACCACAACAGTAGCGTGTGCTTGCCGGTCTTCTTCATTATGGAACAGTGACAGTTTGATTTCTGCAAGAATCACTGCTTGGTGCAGTGCATTCAGTAAGTTATTCACATGTTCAAATAACACTCCCAATCGAGATGGCTGAATGTGGAATGGCAGTAGTCCGACAGTGGTGGTTACACAATGTAATACCGCACTTCAGTGTGATGCATCAGGTGTAGAAGCTCACACAACAGACAATGGTAAGGTGGCAGTCAGTTCGACGCGTTACTTCAAAAGTAGGCCGTACAGTCGCAACGACGACGGCAGGCACAAAATCCAAATTACAATCCTAGGACAGAGCTGAAAACGTATATCACATAATTTAATGACAAAAGGTGTAGGTAATTCACAGTAAGTAAGAATTAAAAAACGCCTTCAGTCACAAACACGTGATTTATTGAATATACGATGCATTTAGGAACCTGTGAGTCCATCATCACGTGTAAATCGTCTTAATACATGATTTCTTTTCGCTCTTGAGTGAGGTGAAATGCATGTTTCTATAATGAAAAGTTTTGATCTCATGTTATGATTTCATAAGTCAAATGTGGAAAACATGAGCGAAACAGGGAAAATAAACAGTGTAAACTTACCACACGACCCAAGAAAAGCGTTTATAACTTTTTGACACCATCATACATTGGTTTCTCCATCCTGTTCGTGCATATCACGTCACTCAGGAGTCACATCTGTATACAATTTTTTATTAGCGCTTCACAGATGTTGTTCAACATGGTGTGATCAAAGATGAATTTATTCATAGTGCCAGAGATGTAATTATTAAACAATTAACACATGCAGGGAATAACTTTAGAATAGGTCTTTAAAATTACTAAAATAACCGTGGCTTATGAAATTTGTCTGTTCATTTAACATACACACATAAAAAAAGTTTTGCATCACCCCAGTTCCCAGAAGTCCTGAAGACAGACGTTACCTGTGGATATTGTATCGCAGACTAAGTCGCTTTGACTGTTCAGAGATGTCACTAAACCCGCCCAAATATGAAAACAACCACGCATGAGTAGCGCATATTAGACGGAGAGGGTCCGACAGCCGATCAGTTCCACTCATTCCACCAGGAAGCAGGTAAACGGCCTGTGTTGTCTGTAGTTTAGCCATGCCTAGACGGCCAATACCGCGGTTCGATCGCGTCCGCATTGTTACAAATTGCCAGGATGGGCTCTCAACAAAGGAAGTGGTTCAAATGGCTCTAACAAGGGAGCCTCCCCATCGCACCCCCCTCAGATTTAGTTATAAGTTGGCACAGTGGATAGGCCTTGAAAAACTGAACACAGATCAATCGAGAAAACAGGAAGAAGTTGTGTGGAACTATGAAACAAAAATAGCAAAATATACAAATTGAATAGTCCATGTGCACGATAGGCAACATCAAGGATAACGTGAGCCCAGTAGCGTCGTGGTCCCGTGGTTAGCGTGAGCAGCTGCGGAACAAGATGACCTTGGTTCAAGTCTTCCCTCGAGTGAAGAGTTTTTTTTTTTTTATTTTCAGACAATTATTATCTGTCCGTCCGTCCGATGCGAGGTAACTGCGCCGTAGCATGAGGATGCAACACCTAAACAAACATCGAAACACACGACGTCAGTCGACAACAGCGCACGGAAGAGAGAGTATTCCTGCTAACGAGGCTGCCTGGCTGGCAGTTGACTGGTCGCTACTTTGGACGGGAGTGCATTAAATACGTGAGATGTATTCCGTGGGCAATATGAATCCAGCAAATATAGCTCGCGGCTTCAATAACAAAGTCAATGAATATTTTCCGAACTGTAAGTTTGCGGTGCGGTCGTGAAACATAGACACTAAACTTATTACAGTGGACAGAGACGTCAATGAACGAACGGACAGATCATAACTTTGCGAAAATAAAGGAAGAAACATTTTCACACGAGGGAAGACTTGAACCAATGACGTCTCGCTCCGCAGTTGCTCACGATAACCACGGGACCACGGCGCCCCTACACTTGCATTGTCCTTGATGTTGCCTATCTTGCACATGGACTATTTTGTTTGTATATTTTGCTTTTTTTTTCATAGTTCCACACAAGTTCTTCCTGTTTTCTCGAATGATCTGTGTTCAGTTTTTCAAGGCGTATCCACTGTGCCAACTTATAACTAAATCTGAGGGGGGTGCGATGGGGAGGTTCCCTTGTAAGCACTATGGGACTTAACATCTGAGGTCATCAGTCCCCTACACTTAGAACTACTTATACCTGACTAACCTAAGGACATCACACACATCCGTACCCGAGGCAGGATTCGAACCTACGACCGTAACAGCAGCGCGGTTCCGGACTGAAGCGCCTAGAACCGCTCGGCCACAACGGCCGGCGTCAAGGGAAGTGTCCAGGCGTCTCGGAGTGAACCAAAGTGATGTTGTTCGGACATGGAGGAGATACAGAGAGACAGGAATTGTCGATGACATGCCTCGCTCAGGCGGCCCAAGGACTACTATTGCAGTGGATGACCGCTACCTACGGATTCTGGCTCGGAGGAATCCTGACAGCAACGCCACCATGTTGAATAATGCTTTCGCGCAGCCACAGGACATAGGGTTACGACTCAAAACGTGCGCAATAGGCTGCATGATGCGCAACTTCACTCCCGACGTCCATGGCGAGGTCCAAATGGTTCAAATGGCTCTGAGCACTATGGCACTTAACATCTGAGGTAATCAATCCCCTAGAACTTAGAACTACTTAAACCTAACTAACCTAAGGACATCACACACATGCATGCCCGAGGCAGGATTCGAACCTGCGTCGTAGCGGTCGCGCGGTTCCAGACTGAAGCTCCTAGAACCGCTAGGCCACATCGGCCGGCCATGGCGAGAACCATCTTTGCAACCACGACACCATGCAGCGCGGTACAGGTGGGCCCAACAACATGCCGAATGGTCTGCTCAGCATTGGCATCACGTTCTCTTTACCGATGAGTGTCGCATATGCCTTCAACCAGACAATCGTCGGAGACGTGTTTGGATGCAACCTAGTCAGACTGAACGCCTTATACACATTGTCCAGCGAGTGCAGCAAGGTGGAGGTTCCCTGCCGGTTTGGCGTGGCATTATGTGGGGCGACGTACGCCGCTGGTGGTCATTGAAGGCGCCGTAACGTCTATACGATACGTGAATGCCATTCTCCGACCGATAGTGCAACCATATCAGCAGCATATTGGCGAGGCATTCGTCTTCATGGACGACAATTCGCGCCCCCATCGTGCACATCTTGTGATAGATTTCGTTCAGGATAACGACATCGCTCGACCAGAGTGGCCAGCATGTTCTCTAGACATGAAACCTATCGAACATGCGTGGGATAGATTGCTAAGGGCTGTTTATTGACGACGTGACCCACCAACCACTCTGAGGGATCTACGCCGAATCGCCGTTGAGGAGTAGGACAATCTGGACCAACAGTGCCTTTATGAGCTTGTGGGTAGTATGCCACGACGAATACAGGCATGCATCAATGCAAGAGGACGTGCTGCTGGGTATTAGAGGTACTGGTGTGTACAGCAATCTGGACCACCACTCTGAAGGTCTCGCTGTATGGTGGTACAACATGCAATGTGTAGTTTTCATGAGCAATAGAAAAGGGAGAAAATTATGTTTATGTTGATCTCTACTCTAGTTTTCTGTATAGGTTCCGGAACTCTCAGAACCGAAGTGGTGCAAAAGTTTTTTTGATGTGTGTAGATTCTGATTTTTTGATTCTGTGGAGGTATATCTCCAGTTGTTCTAACCTGTGTCCGGTGCGGCACTGACATACAATCAGTTAATGGTTATTGGCACTAGCTCACGAAAGTTTAATAACGGAGTCTTCGGCACATAGGAACTTATTGGTTAGTTATTGCTGCCAAGTGTCGAAACAAGCATTGCTTTCTCTGGAGCAGTTGCAGTAAGAAGACAGTTCTGTCACACGACTGAAGTGAGGCATCGGCGGTAAATCTTGCAGGAAGCCAGAATCAGCGTTTGATATTCGAGAAGCTCAGAGAGCTGAATTGAGTTTCTAACACCACTGACTGGTAACGCAGTACTTGCAAGATGACGATTATATTAACTTTGAGAATGTTTAAATTAACCAATCTTAGGACAATGTTAGATAAGGAGTTTGTGGAAAATTGTGTAAGCGACTGGAGAGGATAATTTCGAAACAGGCTTAGGGATGGCTATTTTTGATCCAAATGATAGCTTCAAAAGCAATCTTCGTATTGCACAATACGTCTTTTAAGATTGCTCTCTCTGTACTGGATTGGCAATAAGGATTACAGGGAATCTGTACATTAGGAGAGCAGGACGGGTTGCTTCTTGGCTTCTTGCATACGCATATGTCCGCAGAACTACCTGACTGAACCGTGAAACAGACAAACGCTCACAATTCCGCGTTGGTCGAGAGTGGAACGGTAGAGAGACAGCCTGGTGGTGATTTGGTTAATCCTCTGCAAGACGGTTAATTATGAACTGCAGAGCAGTCATGGAGGCATGGAATGTACATCAAAAAACAGATTAGATGCCTTAGGAAGAAGTGTGTTCATTGCAGTCAACAAATACACTCCTGGAAATTGAAATAAGAACACCGTGAATTCATTGTCCCAGGAAGGGGAAACTTTATTGACACATTCCTGGGGTCAGATACATCACATGATTACACTGACAGAACCACAGGCACATAGACACAGGCAACAGAGCATGCACAATGTCGGCACTAGTACAGTGTATATCCACCTTTTGCAGCAATGCAGGCTGCTATTCTCCAATGGAGACGATCGTAGAGATGCTGGATGTAGTTCTGTGTAACGGCTTGCCATGCCATTTCCACCTGGCACCTCAGTTGGACCAGCGTTCGTGCTGGACGTGCAGACCGCGTGAGACGACGCTTCATCCAGTCCCAAACAGGCTCAATGGGGGACAGATCCGGAGATCTTGCTGGCCAGGGTAGTTGACTTACACCTTCTAGAGCACGTTGGGTGGCACGCGATACATGCGGACGTGCATTGTCCTGTTGGAACAGCAAGTTCCCTTGCCGGTCTAGGAATGGTAGAACGATGGGTTCGATGACGGTTTGGATGTACCGTGCACTATTCAGTGTCCCATCGACGATTACCAGTGGTGTACGGCCAGTGTAGGAGATCGCTCCCCACACCATGATGCCGGGTGTTGGCTCTGTGTGCCTCGGCCGTATGCAGTCCTGATTGTGGCGCTCACCTGCACGGCGCCAAACACGCATACGACCATCATTGGCACCAAGGCAGAAGCCACTCTCATCGCTGAAGACGACACGTCTCCATTCGTCCCTCCATTCACGCCTGTCGCGACACCACTGGAGGCGGGCTGCACGATGTTGGGGCGTGAGCGGAAGACGGCCTAACGGTGTGCGGGACCGTAGCCCAGCTTCATGGAGACGGTTGCGAATGGTCCTCGCCGATACCCCAGGAGCAACAGTGTCCCTAATTTGCTGGGAAGTGGCGGTGCGGTCCCCTACGGCACTGCGTAGGTACTACGGTCTTGGCGTGCATCCGTGCGTCGCTGCGGTCCGGTCCCAGGTCGACGGGCACGTGCACCTTCCGCCGACCACTGGCGACAACATCGATGTACTGTGGAGACGTCACGCCCCACGTGTTGAGCAATTCGGCGGTACGTCCACCCGGCCTCCCGCATGCCCACTATACGCCCTCGCTCAAAGTCCGTCAACTGCACATACGGTTCACGTCCACGCTGTCGCGGCATGCTACCAGTGTTAAAGACTGCGATGGAGCTCCGTATGCCACGGCAAACTGGCTGACACTGACGGCGGCAGTGCACAAATGCTGCGCAGCTAGCACCATTCGACGGCCAACACCGCGGTTCCTGGTGTGTCCGCTGTGCCGTGCGTGTGATCATTGCTTGTACAGCCCTCTCGCACTGTCCGGAGCAAGTATGGTGGGTCTGACACACCGGTGTCAATGTGTTCTTTTTTCCATTTCCAGGAGTGTATATAGTGTCCATTGAGGTCGAAACTGAGTCTGATTGGTTGGTTGTTTGGTTGAATTGCGGGAGGAGACCGAACAGCTAGGACAACGGTCCCATCGGATTAGGGAAGGACAGGAAAGGAAGTCAGCTATGCCCATTAAAAGGAAACATCCCAGAATTTGGCTGAAGCGATTTAGGGAAATCACAGAAAATCTATATCAGGATGGCCGGACGCGGGTTTGAACCGCCGTCTCCCCGAATGCGAATTCAGTGGGCTAACCACTGCTCCACGTCACTCGGTAATTGAGTATGACTGTGAAGTTAACTGTACATATGCAACAGGTCTAGGTGAACTGAAGTTAATCATCGGATTTCTTTCTGGCAACCTGATTCCGCTGTGACAGTTTTAGAATTATTCAAAGAAAGTCTATGCTCAGTAGCGCGGAAATGGGCCTATCCAGATCATGCAGTGTTATCTAGAGGCAATTTAACCTACCGAGCATAGACTCGGATGTCTATGGATTCATTGCAGGTTGTACCGACAGGAAATTTTGTGAAGTACTTTCGAACACGTTTTCAGAAAATTGTCTTGAGTAGCTAGTTCGACAGGCCACACGCAAATATTTTAGACTTTGTTGCTTCAGGCACACCCGATCTTCTGTATGGTATCAGCATAAAGACGGGAATTAGTGATCATTATGTCACCATAGTGGTGATGCATACTAAAGTTGGTAAGTCCGTCAAGAAGGCTAGGAGAGTATTTTTGCTAGAAAGAGCAGATAAGTAATTTTTAGCATCCCAATTACAAAATGAAGGGACTAATTTAGTTCCCGTACTTCCATCGTTAAGTCGGTGCCTCCCACGAAGTAAAGCTTAGACGGATTGTAAATCGCTCTCTGACGAAGTATGTGCCAAGTAAGTGCGTTAAGGACGGAAAATACCCACCTTGGTTCAGTAACAAAATTCAGAAATTGCTGAGGAAACAGAGACTGTTGCACTCTCGGTTCAAAAAATAACACGCAAATCATGACAGGCAAAAAGTTAGTAGAAGTTTTACGTCTGTAAAAAGATCGATGAGTGATGCATGCAGAAACTACCTCCGTTATATCTGAGCGAGGACCCGAGAAAATTCTGGTCCTACGCAGAATCGCTAAGTGGGTCGAAGGCTATTTTCGTCACTCGTTGATCAGTCTGGTGTAGCAACAGAATACAAGAAGGAAAGTCGAGTTTTTAAATCTAGTGTTTACGAAGTCATTCTCGCAGGGGGATCGTACAAATATACCATCGTTTGACCGTCGGGCAGTCATGCTTATAGAGAACATAGTAATAGGTATTTCTAGCGCAGAGAAATAACTGAAAGAGTTCAAAACAAATAAGACGCCATGTCCAGAGGGAATCCCAATTCGGTTTTACGGAAAGGGCCCCTTACTTAGCTTGCATTTATCGCGAACCTCTCCCCCAGCGCAAAGTCCCATGCGACTGGAACAAGTGCAAGTGACACCTGTATGTAAGAAAGGTAAAAGAACGGACCGTCAGAATTACAGACTAAAATGCTTTACATAGGTTTGCCGCAGAATTATTGAACGTGTTCTGAGTTCGAATCTAATAAATTTCCTTGAAATGGAAGAGCTTCTGTTCACAAACTAGCACGGATTTGGAAAGCATCGCTCGTGAAAACTCATCTTGCCCTTTTCTCACATGCTATCCAGCGAACCATAGATGAAGGGCAAAAGGAAGATCCCATATTTCTAGATTTCGGAAGCGTTTGACACGGTTTGGAGGGATGACTGGAGTTATGTGTGTCCTGCAGACCAATGCAGTATGGCTCTGTTGAATTTCCTTTAAGGTGTGGACCTATTGACTGTAGGATGGCATCAGCACGTTCACATTCAGAAGACAGAACCACAAAAAAATCTGCTGCATATGTTGGATCTCCTACATACAATGTAAAATATTCATAGTTTTGGCGAGGTTCTACAAGTTCTATGCATACATTTCTCAAACCATTTGTTTGAATTATTGTGTGTTAGAGAGATATTGTGGCGGTCTAGTGTTTAGCTCTATTTTATTTTATTTTTTTTTTTTTTATTTGCAGGTCAAGTTCCGTAGGACCAAATTGAGGAGCAAATCTCCAAGGTCATAGAACGTGTCAGTATATGAAATTACAACATAAAAGTAATAACAGATAAAAATAAATGTTTATGAACCCGAAAAAGGTCAGTCCATAAGTTTAAGTAAACGCACTCAACAACACAACAAGTATCAGCTTAATTTTTCAAGGAACTCCTCGACAGAATAGAAGGAGTGGCCCATGAGGAACTTACAAGTTTCGATTTGAAAGCGCATGGATTACTGCTAAGATTTTTGAATTCGAGTGGTAGGTTATTGAGAGGCCAGTGTCAAAATACACAGACCCATGAACAGGGGTCGACAAGAGGTTCGTGGACTTACACCACTTTTTGCCTAACCGCCCGTTTCTGAGCCAAAAACATCCTTTTAGAATGGGAAGAGTTACCCCAAAATATAATACCATATGACATAAGCGAATGAAAATAAGCAAAGTAGACTAATTTTCGTGTCGAACAATCACTTCAGATACCGTTCAAATAGTAAAAATTGCAGCGTTAAGTCTTTGAACAAGAAAGTAGTGGAATAGAGTTCGTACGAGCGCATTTTCTTAGTGCTTGTTGCCTACATCAGGAGCAGGTATGCACTCATGGGCAAATCTATTGTTCTCCTTTGATTGACAGGTCATTAACCTATTGTTCTCCTTTGATTGACAGGTACTTAAACTATTGTTCTGCTAAGGGGATTCTTCCTTTTGATTGACAGGCACTTAACCTATTGCTCCCCCCCTCCCTCCACCATCACCCCGCCCCCTCAGGAAACTTCCCCATTGCTGCTACAGGTGCACTTTCAGGTCTGATTTACTGGAATAGCCACTTTCACTCTTATCAATTTGATTGACTACTTAATTAAATTGACCAATTAATTAACCTCTCCCCTTCTGGTAAATTCCTTTCCTCCTCCCCTCCCCCAGGAAATGGTGGGAAGTTCAAATTCCATCAGCATAATGCAACATACCACGGCTACCTCCACTAACTTAAGAAAATGGCGGGGGAAAAGGGTACTTGGGTTACCTCCACTAACCTAAGTCATCCGACTGCCACCTCTTCCTAGGAATTGGTTGGAAAAGGACTCAGCCTGCGGTGAACATGAGTCTTTATTTTCAGTCTTTATTTAAACAATTAGAGGCAGTACCACCAGCAAGTGCGTCCGAAATCCAATGACCTAGTACACAGTACTGCCACCAGAGGGTGCTGTTATCCCTTCTGTGATGTAATCCAAGATGGCAGTCTGGTGGTGGAGAGGAAGGATCTCATAACAGGAAATTCAAGGTATATTGTTTATTTATAAAAAAATCAGTTTGTGGGGCTTGGATTTCTCTTTCTCATCATTCTCTGCTGTTTGGAAACATGTAGGTCTTGTATAAAGTAATTACATGTGGCAAACATACTGCATAACCTACTGTTTGGCACAGTACTGTAGGTGCCTTAACCTAATGTTTGGTCTTTGTCGGTGTTTACCTATTGTTCTGTTAAGTGGTTTTCAATGTTACCCCATTTCCTTAAACTACTGTACCGCCTTTGGTACCAAACTAAGTAATTAGTTATGTCCTTCCACGATTTTCTGGTACACTTTTCGAAATCCACAAGCTGTTGAACGCCATTTCTGGCGCATTTTTCTTAATTACCCACCCCCTTAAACTACTGTACGACGTTTTACATAACAATTATGCAAATTAACCAAGTGTTCTGCACTTAACCTGCTGTTCTCTTCCGTGTAACCGCTCATGCAGCTAACACCACGGTGACATAAAAAATTTATGCAAATTAATTAATTCGATATTCTTCACATTTATGGGGTAGTTTCTTTTAATTCACAGCATCCTATTGGTTGGTGAAATCGATGGAATATAGTACAAACGAAAGATCACTAATAAAAACACATCCCACCACTCGAACCCTCGACACCAATGCTACCAACTTCACTCATGCCCCCAGGAGTTGGGATGCACCAGCGGTCCCCGCAAAGTGACGACGCGGTCTTTAGCTGCCAAGCGATGCATTGGTGTCAGTTTGGGTCCTGCAAGGATGAGGCAGTGGCATCCCTTTCATACTTGACACCTGAAAAATTCCTCTTGAAATACATGTTCACCTAGACACCAATGCTGGCTAGATGATGCATAGCTGTGGTGTGCATCCAGCGCCGAGAGAGATGTTCCAATGCTTCCCAGAATAGTAAAGGATGCATTGTACCCAGAAATCGTAAACGGGCAGCCTGTTCTTCACTGAATTTACATCTCAAATTGCTGCTGCTCCGGTGTGGAAGCGCGGTGCGCCATTATTTTCTGCAGACAAGACTTTCAGCAAAAAAATTATTTTGCACCAATCGGTAAACTGCACTGACAGTTAAACCCTGCAAAAGTTGTCTACATATCATCAAGTTCATACAAGACTAGCAAGAATATTGGAAGCCAGGAACATATTTACCAGTGTAACAACAATTAAATATATCAATTACTTAAACATCACCCCCTTAATAGCACTCATCTTCAGCAAAACTAGTGTCATTTGAGGCATACTCAGTCTTTATACAGTACGGTCCATTGATCGTGACTGGGTCAAATATCTCACGAAATAAGCGTCAAACGAAAAAACTACAAAGAACGAAACTTGTATAGCTTGAAGGGGGAAACCAGATGGAACTATGGTTGGCCCCCTAGATGGCGCTGCCATAGGTCAAATGATATCAACTGCGTTTATTTAAATAGGCACCCACATTTTTATTACATATTCGTGTAGTACGTAAAGAAATATGAATGTTTTAGTTGGACCATTCTTTTCGCTTTGTGATAGATTGCGCTTTAATAGTCTCAACATAAGGCTCACAATTTTAGACGAACAGTTGGTAACAGGTAGGTTTTTTAAATTCAAATACAGAATGTAGGTACGTTTGAACATTTTATTTCGGTTGTTCCAATGTGATACACATTCCTTTCTGAACTTATCATTTCTGAGAACGCATGCTGTTACAGCGTGATTACCTGTAAATACCACATTAATGCAATAAATGCTCAAAATGATGTCCATCAGCCTCAATGCATTTGGCAGTACGTGTAACGACATTCCTCTCAACAGCGAGTAGTTCGCCTGCTGCAATGTTCGCACATGCATTGACAATGCGCTGACGCATGTTGTCAAGCATTGTCGCTGGATCACGATAGCAAATATCCTTCAACTTTCCCCACAGAGAGAAATCCGGTGACGTCAGATGTGGTGAACGTGCGGGCCATGGTATGGTCCTTCAACGACCAATCCACCTGTCATGAAATAAGCTATTCAATACCGCTTTAACCGCACGCGAGCTATGTGCCGGACATCCATCATGTTGGAAGTACATCGCCATTCTGTCGTGCAGTGAAACATCTTGTGGTAACATCGGTAGAACATTACGTAGGAAATCACCATACATTGCACCATTTAGATTGCCATCGATAAAATCGGAGCCAATTATCCTTCCTCTCATACTACCGCACCATACATTAACCCGCCAAGGTCGCTGATGTTCCACTTGTCGCAGCCATCGTGGATTTTCCGTTGCCCAATAGTCCGTATCATATCGGTTTACGTTACCGCTGTTGGTGAATGACGCTTCGTCGCTAAATAGAACGCGTGCAATAAATCTGTCATCGTCCCGTAATTTCTCTTGTGCCCAGTGGCAGAACTGTACACGACGTTCAAACGGTCCGGACACTTGATGATGTCGTCCAGGATACCGAGCAGCATACATAGTACACGCCCGTTGGGCATTTTGATCACAATAGCCATACATCAACACGATATCGACCTTTTCCGCAATTGGTAAACGATCCATTTTAACACGGGTAATGTATCACGAAGCAAATACCGTCCGCACTGGCGGAATGTTACGTGATACCACGTACTTATACGTTTGTTACTATTACAGCACCATCTATCATAAAGCGAAAAAAGTGGTCCAACTAAAACATTCATATTTCTTTAAGTACTACACGAATATGTAATAAAAAATGGGGATTCCTATTTTTAAAAATCGCAGTTAATATCCGTTTGACCTATGGGAGCGCCATCTAGCGGGCCAACCATAGTGCCATCTGGTTTTCCCCTTCAAGCTAGACAAGTTTGGTTCTTTGTAGTTTTTTCGTTTGATACTTATTTCGTGACATATTTGGTCCGGTCACGATCAATGGACCACCCTGTATATACACGAGAACATGGTACACAAAATATATTTACACAACACACACACACATTATCACTCAGATTCCCCATCCCTTCTCTCGCTACAAGTGAGTGCGTATGAACACATATAACAATATAAAAACTGTTTTTCTATTGAACGCCATGCGCTCCGCCTTGCCTTCCGTATCCGCCTTCCTTCCCCCACACGGCTCCTGTATGAACTGATCCCCTTCCCCCACCTCCTCCTGTTCCTCCAACATCTCTGCATGCTTTACATTGTCCGCAGGCTTGATCCCCCCCACCCTCTGGTTTCCTCCTTCCTCTCCACCCCACACCCATTGCCACGCCTCTATCGCTGTATCCCTCCCTCTCTCCACCTCCACACCCTCCATCTCCTTCATCAGGGCAATTTCCAACGCCTCCCCCTCCCAGATGATGAACTTCGCCGTGACATCTACCCTTCCTTCCAACTATAACCTGGCCTTGTTCCCCCCCCCCCCTCCCCAGGGCTCCCTTTTTTTCCTCTTCCCTCCTTCTCCCAGAGCGGATTTTCCTCCTTCCCCCCCCCTCCCCCTGAGACCCTGTACCCCATACTTGCCTCTTTCCTTCCCACGTCCCTCCCTACCTGGCTCTCTTCAGCGCGCCCCCTGCTCATCTCCCCCATCTCTTCCCCTCCCTCCCTTCTTCCAGTTTCCCTCATCTCCTTGCGCCTGGCAGATCCTCTGTCTTGATCATCGTCAGTGTGCCACATCAGTGTTGTGTTTAGTGCTGTTTCTCCTGTGCGTCAAGAGGTGTGATTTTAACTGTGTACTGCCTTGAGGTTAGCCATCAGTGTTTGTTATGTGCTACACCATCCGTCGATACCTTTCATGCTCCAGTCATACTGTGCCTTGTGTTCTTTTAATTGTCGCAGTGTGTGGCTTTTTGTGTGTGCTACTTTTAAACAGTTTTAACAGTTTTTTTATCTCCATTTTACGGTCAGCCCGTTTTTTGTCTATTGCCTTCCATGATGATCCCCCTTTTTATATCTATGTTCACCATATTCTCTCCTTTGTATATTTTTAAATGTCTTCTATTGTTTGTTCTATGTCTTTCGGCTGAAGAGCAGCGCATATGCTGCTGCCAGCCAGCCCCGATGGGGAATTGACATACAATAAAGAAAAAAAAAGTTTTTCTATTTTTGCTTTTTGAAGTTTCTTTGTTTATGGTTTTTTCTTTCTTTCACACAGATGGTGTACAAATATAAATATAATTTTGTTCTTTTTCCTTTTTATCCTTTCTTTCCCACACATTCTCGCTCCCTATGCATGTATATACACGTGTACATAGTACACAAAATATATTTACACGATACACACACACACACACACACTCACACACACACACAAAATTGCGTATACTACAATAAAATGGTCATACTATTACACTGCAGACTCTCTCTCAGTCTCTCTCTCTCTCTCTCTCTCTCTCTCTCTCTCTCTCTCTCTCTCACACACACACACACACACACACACACACACACACACACACACACCATCACTCAGTCAGAATCCCCCATCCTTTCTCTCACTACAAGCGAGTAGTGTGAGTACGGGCGAGTTTCAATACCATCATCACAAATGACCCTTTTATCGCCATGAGGCGACAGACCGGTTTTAGACTGCAGCACAGTGTACATCTCGTGTCGTCTCGATCGAATATTGGTCTGCCGTACCATATGCGGTGGTTGTGGTGCAGCACCGCGAACACCACTGGACAGGCAGTGCAAATAGTCTTCGACAGAGAGGGCTCTCGATGCCATACAACACACACCCTTAGCCTGCCTATGGGTGTCACTTTCCAATGTGTGATAAGCATACATTTTTGAGCGTAGACCTACAAACTCCCTAATCGGCAATCCATTTCTTCATAAGACCGATAACCTTATTGTTTTGCGGAATAATACGATAAGGATTATCAGCCCTGTATGAGGACGTGCCGAATTCATTACCGTGGCACCTAATTACTTCATATGGATCGCAGTTCTTCACCCAATAGATGAAGCTATCTGTATCCATATAAAATAATTTAGGACCTGCGAAGTGAGTTTTAGAAAACTCATAATGAAAGTGGTACATGTAGAGTTTGGATAGGTCTAGTATGCACATCCCCACATAAATCCGCAAACTAACGGACTTGCTGAACGCCTTAATAAGACCTTGACCGACATGCTATCAATTTTCATCATTGTTGAGCAGAACAACTGAGATGAGGTGCTACCTTTCGTGACGTTTGCCTACAACACCACCAAACAAGACACCACAGGATTTACGCCATTTTTCCTGGTGCATGGCCGTGAGGCGACTACGACGATGGGGACTGTGTTTCTGTTACATCCTGATGACTTGGACGACGACTACATCGATCAGGAGTTACCCAGAGCTGAGGAAGCTCTGCAGATAGCTCGACTCCGTACGCTGCACGCTCAATAAAACGGTCGCCGAAAGTATGACGCGAGCCACCGCTCTGTTGTCTACCAGCCTGGTGACCTCGTCTGGATCTTCACTCTTGTTGGTGCTTTCTCATCACACAGACCAAGTACAGGGTCAGTCGTCAGAGCTTTTCGCAGCACGTCGAAAGAATCTTGTTGAGCACCACCCCAGATAAATTTAGAGTCGACTTTTAACAAATCTTGGAGTGGCCTGGCTTTGATACAAAAGTCTTGGATAAAACTCCGATAATAAAAACACAATCCGAGGAAGATTCTCACGTCTCTAAAACTTTTAGGATTAGGAAATTCCGTTATAGATCTCACCTTTTCTGGGTCTGGGCGCACGCCTTCGTGTGACACAAGGTGCCCAAGTGTTTTGATTTCTTTTTCTCCAAAGAGACACTTTCTTGGATTAAGTTTCAGTCCAGCATGTTCGAGCCACTTAAGAACGGCCCTCAGTCTTTTTATGTGTTCATCAAATGTCTCTGAGAACACTGTAATATCATCTAAATAACAAAGACAAATCGTCCACTTCAGGTCCCTTAAAAGATTATCCATCATTCGTTCAAAAGTTGCTGGTGCATTACACAAACCAAACGGCATTACCTTAAACTCATACAGGCCCTCAGGGGTCATGAATGCAGTTTTCTCAAGATCAGCCTCATCTACTTCAATTTGCCAGCATCCCGAGTACATGTCCATGGTTGAGATAAACGTAGCCCCCTTCAGACAATCTAGTGAATCGTCAATTCATGGAAGAGGGTAAACGTCATTTTTAGTTATCTTATTAAGTTTCCTGTAATCAACACAAAAGCGCAAACTGTCATCCTTCTTCTTGACGAGGACAACTGGTGACGACTATGGGCTCTGCAAAGGCTGAATGATGTCATTCACCATCATTTTCTCTACCTCGTCGCGAATTATTCGACGTTCTACTGCTGACACATGATATGCTCTCTAGCTTATTGGTTGACGGTTTCCAGTGCTAATCCGGTGCTTCACTGTCGATTTGTTTAATTTGCTCTTCACCTGTGGATTAAAGTATTCAGAGAACTCTCGAAGAATGGCAAGTAGCTTCTTATGTTGTTCCTTAGTGAGATCTGTTGATAGTCGAGCTAGAAGATCTTGTCTCGTAGTGGTATCGCTAATTTCGCCCACAGACTCGGCATGGCAGTGACGCTCAACTGTTCTGCAGTTACCGGCTCAGCGTTTCCTATGCACATGCATCTTGGAAGGATCTGCGGTTCTCGGCGAGAGTTGACTATTCACAATTCACCGAATCCGTTCTTTAACGAGACGACAGAGGCTGGGATAACCAAGTTATTCTTCAGTGGTATGCTTCTCTTACATTCCACTACAAGATACATGGGTTGATGCATGGCATGACACATGACAGCTACCTTTCTAGCACTGACTGCAGGAATGATCACTTCATCCTACACACTTAGTCTCCACACACTCGGATGTGCATCTTCCTGTCCACAGTGTCTCATCTCGTCTAGCATAATCTTCGACAAACTACAGTCTATGATTACGTGAGAAGCTTTCAAAACGTCCCATCCGAGAATGACGTCATGACTACAGTCTTGTAAGACGATGAATTCCAAGGGCTGTGTATGGCCACTTATACCCACACGAATGGTACATTCCTGTATGTTTTATGTGTTTCCCATTAGCCACCTTCAGCAGACATATTTTGCTGTCGACGAATACAGTTTTCTGCAACTGGCGACGGTACATCTCCGAAATGAATCAATATGATGCTCCAGAGTCCGCAAGAGCTTCAGCTGGTCGGCCATCCAGGAGGATATCGACGTAGTTTCCTATCATTTTTGTAGTGATCGACGGCGGGGGATTTTTCTCTTCGGTGGCCTCACCTCCAAAGAAGGTCGCAACCTTTAGTAGTCCAGGTTGCGGCGGCTACTAATCGGCTGGAGCTTCTAAACGGCGATGGAGACCTTGATCAGCGTGTTGGGGAACGTCCTCTCCAGCGGCTAGCTTGAAGCGATGGTGACCTACGTCGTCCTGCACCGTCATCTTCTTGTTCATATTCGACGTCCCGGAGTTGGCGTCGGCTAAGATCGGTCTGCCGTCTTCTGGCACGGACGTCATCAAATATCCGCCCCCTTTATCGATAATAGCGCACCACATCTCCCGGTCGTTCGCAGTGGAAACATACTGGTTGGTTATCCTGGGTCCTCCAGACGTCAGACTTCCTTGGTGCCCAAGCAGGTTCCTCATGCGGCATTGTAGGAACGTAACTCCGCCTGGGTCTCGACTTTTTCACCGTTTTAAAGGGAAATGAAGGGCAAGAGATTGTGTTCAATGTGTGTTCCACTTCCTCCCTTATGACCTCTTGAAGCGTCTCGGTTTTTTGCTCGACGTGCAATCCAAATTCCTTCTGAACTTCCTCTCTCACTATCTGACGAATAACACTTGTGAAATTAGTTGCTTCCACCATGACAGACATCGATACGACGTTTGGAAGCCGTTCAAACTTTTTGCGTGTGATTCTTTTTTGATGCATTGTCTCGATATACTGGCACCATTTTATGAAGTCGTCTGCTGTCGAAACCTCCTTCAGGAGTAGGACTTGATACATGTCCTCAGCAACGCCCTTCATGAGATGTGCAACCTTATCTTCCTCCTTGATTCTAGGAGCCACTATTTTAGACAGCTGCAAGACGTCTCGACTGTAGATGCTGTAGTATCTCCTGGACGCCGTGCCCAGCACTTTAATTTATCTTCAGCCTTGCACTTCTGTCGTTGTGTGTCACCGAAATACTTTCGCAGTCCCGCCTGGAGTACTTCCCAGCTTGTGAACTTCTCATATTTTTTCTCATACCATTGCTTGGCAGTGCCCTCCAAGTAGAAAAATACGTTAGCCAAACACACGGTGTCATCCCATTTGTTAAATTTGGCTATACGCTCATATATCTTCAGCCACTTGGTTAGATCTTGGCCATCGTCACCAGAACACCCGGAAGGATGTCTCATGTGGTGGCACACAGTTGCTGTCATCGTAACGTCCTCTCCTTCTTCTGTCTCCGGTAGATAGCGATCTGTTGAATATGGCTCGAACTCGGGTTTCTCGCCACGTAAACGGCGGCTCTGTCGTGGCCTGATGGGAGCCACTGTGTCATCGATAATGTGCGCTATCACAAGTTCCAATACCCGGCACCTCCACCAGAATAATGTCACGTGGAAGAAGGTGTAATCAGATGAACGACAAACGCTAACTTCACTTGACGAAGGTTTATTCAGCACTTGCACATACAAGAGCGCGGAGTGAACTGCCTCCGGTCAGGACACATACAGTATATATACAGCTACAGAACATTCCAGTACAGTGATTCTTTACATTTGTGGATACTTGTAGAATGTACTCGAAGTGAATATAGAAATTAAAAGTGTACAGTCCAGGCGAGTTTTGAACTTACGACCCTCCATGCAACAGTTTAGTATCATAATCACTGCACCATGTTGCTAATCTGCTTCTGCTGCTAGAGTCTCTTATGTTTCTAATGCTTGTATATTATGGAATAATCAATGATTGTGTAAATATGAGCATTCTGAAATATTCGATATTTGTATAAATAGCTGTACTCGCTGTCCAGGAGGTCAGTTCTGTCCTGGCTGTACACTGATGTCAGAAACAAACATTCTTTTATTTCTAAGTTTTGGGCTTCATTGATGACTCTGTCACTGGATTCTGAACTGATTGTGATTTGGTGTGACAATTTCAGTAGCATATTGTTAAGTTCAGATTTGCACGCACCTATTTCTGGCAAGGATCTGACTTTCATCACGTTGGCTAGTGATATGTGTATTGGAAATAGCCTGTTTTTGTAAGTACAACCAGTAACAAGGTGTGACAGATCCTTGTTTGAAATCTGTTAACACTGTATAGCTGAGATCATGTACCAGTATTCCCAGCTATTCCCTTAAATATTTAGTCTTCCACACTTCCTCATACTTCACCTTCATAAAACAATCATTGTCTGACATTGCTGTATCATTAGACTTTGCATAAAACATCCAAAGCCACATACCTTTGAAAACCTGGAGGAATCTCTCATGGCATAGCTACATCTACTGACAATCGTAAATCATCTTGTAGTGCGCAATGTAACTTTTTTTTATCTTATGGGACCAAATTGCTGAGGTCATCGGTCCCTAAGCTTACATACAACTTAATGTAACTTAAACTAACTTACACTAAGAACAACACACACACATGCCCGAGGGAGGACTTGAACCGCCGACGACTATAGCCGTGCGAACCGTGACAAGACGCCTGAGGCCGCGCGGCTACACCGTGCGGCGCGGAACGTAACTCATAACAACAATAGCTCTACCCAATGAAAGGGATTTCTCCATACAAAGTGATATAATTTAATTTACTCAGAATCTAGCTCTTACAGTTAATCATTCTTACGATGGCATTTCACGCTGGTATCTAGAAAGAACAACATGCGGAGTTACAGTTGAGCTGTAGCTTTCCACCTTCTCCACAACGTCCTTACAGACACACTAGATATATCCACTAACTATTTTCGTTCCATGCGAACGAAAATAGTTAGTGGATATATCTAGTGTGTCTGTAAGGACGTGGTGGAGAAGGTGGAAAGCTACAGCTCAACTGTAACTCCGCATGTTGTTCTTTCTAGATACCAGCGTGAAATGCCATCGTAAGAATGATTAACTGTAAGAGCTAGATTCTGAGTAAATTAAATTATATCACTTTGTATGGAGAAATCCCTTTCAGCATCACTCACTGCTGTTCGCTCTGTTGTTCTGACCTTGGGGTTTCCCCTGAGATACACACCTCTTGATGGATTGTGGTCATCGATCTGCAATTTGACAATTAACTTACTGCAGATTTTCTTCAATATTTCTGACTCCAACTCTATTTATGATTCAATAGCCATCTTACCATAGCTGCTGTTCATCTTGATGATGGCGTTTGTGGAGACAACTATCGATCTACATAGGGCGTTCAAAAATTTTTACACAGTCGTCTCTAACTTTTTTTTATTTTTGTTAACATACTTGGAACATTTAGCTATAAGTTGGTATATAAAAGTATTTTCTTTTATTTACAGGTGAGCCATAATGGACCGTGAAGTAGATGTCAGGTTGCGACAACATTCGGTGATGGAGTTCCTCTTCAAGACCGCCGATGACACCGCCACATCAATTCACAGGAAGTTGCTCCCTGTTTATGAGGAGGACACAGTGGACCGCAGCAGTATCCAGCGGTGGTTGCAGAGGTTTAAAGAGGGTGATTTCTCTCTACTGGACAATTCACGATGCGGTAGACCATCGACGGTAGTGAGTGATGTGAATAAGGAGACCACTGATCAAATCATCCAAAATGACAGATGTGTGTCGACACAACAGCTTGCTGAAATGACTCGTTTGTCATTGGGTAGTGTGGTATCACTGGTACAGTCACTAGGGTACAGAAAAATCTGCACACGTTGGAACCCTAGATTATTGACAAGAGAAATGAAAACGATGAGGAAGAATGTGTGCGACGGTCTCATAAAGACCTTTACTGAAGAGTGGAAACAATGTTTTGACGGCGTCATTGCCCAGGATGAAAAATCCATGGAGTGGCGTCATCCCGGTTCCCCTCGGAAGAAGAAACCAAGACTTTCACGAACAGCATGCCGAAAGGTGATGGCCTCCTTCTTCTGGGATCAGTGTGGTGTCATTTTCCTCGACTTTTTGGAACCTGACTCTACAATTAACTGGGACCGATACTGTTTGTCATTGAACAAGCTGAAACGTGCCATCAAGACGCACGGACCACAGCTTCAGGGTAAGCTCATCAGACTACACCATGACAATGTTAAACCCCATACAGCCCTTATGACACAGGAGAAAATCAGGAAAATGGATTGGAAATTTGTTCCTCGTCCTCAGTACACTCTGGACTTGGCTCTGTCTGATTTTTACTTCTTTGGTCATCTTAAGGCCCACCTGCGCGGTTGAGAAAGACCTTATTTCTTCTGAAAAGTCAATGGTGTGAAAGTCAATTCCCAGAATTTTACCAAAGTGCATTTACATCATGGAAAGAACGTTGGTCCAGATGTGTCACAGCTGATGGAGGCTACATTGAGTGGGCTCAATGTATAGCTAAATGTTCCAAGTATGTTCACAAAAAATTTCATTCTCCTCCTGCAAAAAATAAAAAAATTAGAGACGACTGTGAAAAACTTTTTGAACGCTCTTTGTAGTACAGCATACATGTTATTCACCCAAAGAGCTGACACGTTTCCATTGATCGACGGCTGGATCCCGATGGTCCTGTGCCCACTGTGATCGTTATTGACGATATCGTTGGGTCAACATGTGAATGGGTAGGGATAGTCTGCTGTGAAGCTCCATGTTCAACAGTGTTCAATAAATGGTGTGTTCCAAAACACTTGTGTGTGCACCAGCATTGTGCTCTTGTAGCAGAGATGCCACACATCACCATCTGTGCTACTTTACAGAGCAGACAAGCCTCTGAATCCTACGTTCTGTGAAGATTCGTGGACATCTTAACTATTTAGCTCCTAGTGGTCGTTCCACTTGTAACACCGGAAATGCATATCCTCCTATTTCCATCTATTGTACTATAAATTTGTTTTCCTTATTTTTGTTACCTGAACATATGACATTTCTGTGTCTTTACATATTGTAATTGTTTTACTATTTGTATATATATATTTATGCTTTTATGTCGATGTATAATTGGTTTGTTTTGTGAATATTATTTGTATTTGTACGCTGGGTCTGGCCTAGGGAAAACTATACTATCGAACGAATATATCAATAGGTCGTGTGGAGAACCAAAGTGTTTAGGATCTTTGGTAGTGTTAACTCTGCCTCGTGGAGCGCGGGCAGAGCAGAGGAAGTCTGGCTGGGGTGGTGCAGTGGAGCAGGTGTGTTGTGTGAAGCTCCCATGAGTTGCCGCGCTTTCGGGGTTTGGCAGAATGTAATTGCGCTCAACTTGCGATAATAGTTTCTGACATGGTGTCGCGGACGGGAAGCATTAGCTGGCGCACATCAAGAGCCCGTTTCGTCTGGTGACCGTGTCGAGAAGAAGGCGCGCCAACATCCAGCTTCCGCAACAGTGACGGCTGACAATGAGTGACTGTCGCCACCTCCTCGATCGACGGCTTCAAACCTTCAATCAACCAACAAGGAAGACTGGAAGCACGTAAAGTTTTAGAACTGTATGGCAGACAGCTTTTCAAACTTTTAAAATTGTTGCATCACAAAATTACAGCAACTTAGCATGAACGTTTGTTGCTCATTGTCCCAGTTGTATTACCAAGCAGGGTCCCTTCCTTTTCCGGAATGAACCCGAGTGTCGTTGAAATTCAAACGCCAGTATCATTCGATTTCACTGCTTTAATTTCAGAGTTCAGTTAAGGTATTCATAGCTGGCTACAATATTTAGATTACACAAGCACAAATTAAGAGTGCGAGTTTTGTTACCGTATTTTAGCTTACCTGTGACTGCAGCTCAGCTTGGTACATACCAAATTTTACTATTGTTAATTGTTCAGAATCATTTAATTCAAGTTCAAAGTTAAATCTCTTATTTCTAAATTGCGTAGATTCAAGTAGCTTTTGAAATGATTGTTGAGGTAGTCCAAGACTAATCGTATTTTACTGAATTTCGATGTGCTTCAGAAAGAAAGCTCACTATTAACTTCAGTCACTAAATTAACTTTCGATTTTCCGGTTTTATTAATTCTTTTGCTAAATTAAGTCAGAGTGTAGCGAAATTTATTACTTCTGACAAACTTTCAGTTTTCACACTACACGTGTCAACCTTCAGTTGCCACGCTTCTAGTGCTAATTATATGTGTAATAACCTTTCTTTTTCAGTTACTATAGTAATTGTCCTTAGGACTGGCGACCGTAATTTCCCCCAAATCTCAAATATCTAATTACCGCTAGTTAATTGTTAATGTAACGGCCGCACATTTACTTTTTTTATTAACTTTACCCCTTTTCAAAATTAATTTCCACCAGTTTCATTAGCAATTTTCCTTTCATTTAGATGTAACTCTTTCCTCCCTCTTTACCGACAAATTAATTTCGGTGACGATTGCTTTTTCCAAATTTCCATTAGGTACACGCGGTTTAATTTTTCACTGTCATTAAGGACGATAAGTGACGGGGAGGTTACACACTGTTCTACTACTTCTTTCTGCAGATGCTCACGACAGTAGTACATGAACATTTGACCAACTTCGCCGTTTTCCAGAAAATCCTTCACAGGCTCTGTTCAATAATAATCTGCCCTTTTTCAAAGTCACTTATCTCAACGGATTCCCCTATTTGCTGCCCATATCTTCGCTAGGGTGATCCCCCGTCTGTAGCTGCACTGCTTACATACTTTCGTTACATGGTCACATGCCTGCAACACGACCAGGCGGCATCCAACGTCATGGTGGCCAGTATCATAATGTTTTGTCTGATCAGTGTATGTGTCTTCCTTACATATTACCACATGCTACTATGTGGTATAAACTGCTGCAGTGTACTATATTTAACAAACATTCGTTTGCTAAACTTATGAAACCTTTAATTCTCTATTCAAAAATATGGGAAGAAGTGTCAGTATGGCTGCCTACTCTCCCTGCACTATCCCTGGTGGAGGCTCCAATGTGAGTATTGCAGGAAATAGCCCTATAAGGCATTACAAAGAGATGCTGCCACACACTGCACTTACATGTTGTTGTCTAGTTATAAAATTAGAGTAGGTTAACCTTAGATATATATGTGAAAATATGCCGGCTGTTCGAAAATGGCTGGTCGTGCGGTAGCGTTCTCGCTTCCCACGCCCGGGTTCCCGGGTTCGATTCCCGGCAGGGTCAGGGATTTTCTCTGCCTCATGATGGGTGGGTGTTGTGTGCTGTCCTTAGGTTAGTTAGGTTTAAGTAGTTCTAAGTTCTAGGGGACTGATGACCATAGATGTTAAGTCCCATAGTGCTCAGAGCCATTTTTTTTCAAAAATGGCTCTGAGCACTATGGAACTAAACTGCTGAGGTCATCAGTCCCCTAGAACTTAGAACTACTTAAACCTAACTAACCTAAGGACTTCACACACATCCATGCCTGAGGCAGGATTCAAACCTGCGACCGTAGCGGTCACGTGGTTCCAGACTATAGCGCCTAGAAGCGCTCGGCCACACCGGCCGGCATAAGGCTATGCCGGCTGTGGTGCGGAGGCACCACACATAGCAGATAATAGGTGGCAAGCATCTGCCCACATTCCAAACTCCATTCCTGCAGGTATAGACATGTATCTAGAGACATTCATCAAGACTGTGAAAATCGCAGTCTGGCTATGCTGGAACACTGATGTCACACTTAATCTCACTGATGGCCTAAGTGACACTGGTGCTGAGTGAAGATGGGGAAGCTAGCTTATGATGTTGCACTGTGATGCAGTGGGGTTGACAGAGCTGGATGGAGCAGCACAGTGTGCTGTTGTTGTAGGTGCGGACACTCGCAACAACCTGATGTATGCAGCACCAGACTGCAGGTGGCAGCAGATGACTTGTCCATTAGCAGCATGCAGACGAGTGCAGAGATGGTACCGAAACACATCCCAGTGTGGGTTATCGACATGGACTGCAGAAGTTCTCATTGCTGTGGCAGAGGCCCTCAAGTGCTGCATTTGTTTAAATAAAGACACAGGTATCCCTCTCCTATCCTACTAACACACACCATAAATGTTTAAACAGCAAACAGTTTTTAACTTAGGGCAAGTCAGTTTTTAGGATTCCTAACCTAGGATGGCAAATGCTTAAACTGCACAAGAGGGCTGCCAATTGGGGCGGGGTAACTGTTTATAGTGCAAGTGGATTCAAACTTAGGGCAAGTGGGATTTTCAGTTTCCCACAATTTACACTTAGGAAAACTGGGATCTTAGCACAAGTCACCTGACAACTACGCAGGCTGTACCAGTGAGCTGCAGACCTGGCAACCATGTAGGCTGCACCAATATCCCCAGGTCCTTCATCTTGGATTCTATATGTAGCTCAAGTGACCTGGCCACCATGAGGTTTCACAAGTGAGCTGTGACATCATGGTAAATTCTGGCAACCATGCAGGCTGTGCTGTTATCATCAGGACTGCCATCTTGGATCGCCTTCTTGGATTGTGACATCATAGGGCTCAGGAGACACAGGAAATATGACAACTATAAAACTTGCACTAAGGTCAACCACCTTGGATTGTGACATCATACAGCCGTGTTGTCAACCACTTTGAATTTCTATAGTTATTATTTTGACATCATCCTTTAAAATTGGACTAGGTCTGCCATCTTGGATTCTAACATCATAAAGTCCGCCAGCTTGGATTTTATGCTCAGAACAAATACGTTATGTTCACCATCCTGGATTTTTTAATTTCTCTCCACTTTATACCTAGCAAAATTCGATTATTTTAAACTTCTCACCAATTTTTTACCATCCTGTCATTTTATACGTAGGATAATTGGCCTATGATGTCAGAGGGGAAGGGGAGGATGGGATGGAGGGAGAGAAATCTAACAACAATGCCTGGTGAAATCATTGATGACATCGTCAGAACCCTGGCAAACAATGCAGACTGCAAGATGTGTCTAGCCCCCATTAATTGCAGAAACTGGCAATTGTACCTAAAAGATGAAATGTATGAGGTCGTCTACATGAGCACTAAAAAGTCTCGCTAAATATTGTTGAAAAGATTAATAACACATATGTTAAGATTCTAGATTTAACTACATACCTACGGATTTCATTTACAAGCAATTTACATTGGAGCCATCGCATTGAAAATGTTGTAACGAAGGTGAACCAAAGACTGCATTTTACTGGCAAAACAACTAGGCTGTGCTACAAATCTACTACAATAGACTGCCTATTCGTGCGTTATGCTTATCAATCCTCTGCAGTATTGCTACGTGGCAGGGGATACTTACCTGACAGGATTGACAGAGGTCTTCGAAAAAGTTCAAAGAAGTGCAATTCGTTTTGAACTATTGCGAAATATTGAGAGAGTGTCACAGACATGACAGGCAATTAGAAGGAGGCAATAATTAAAATAAACATGTTTTTCGTTGCGCCAAGATATTTTCATGAAATTCCAATCAGCTGGAAACGACCACAGCGGTAATCTGCCAAACGCTAAAGGGTGAATTGCAGAGTAATCACGTACCTTTAGATGTTGTGACTCGACAGAATATAGTTTTAGCCATGCCTGACTTGTTATTTCAGAGAAAAGTATTATAATGTGAATTACATTCTATTTATACACATCATACTGAGGTGAAAAAGAGTCATAAGATACATACATACAGATGGCGGTAGTATCGCATACACAAGGTATAAAAGAGCAGTACATTGCTGGACCTGTTATTTGTACTCAGGTGATTCTTGTGGAAAGGTTTCCGATCTGATTATGGCCGCGTGACGGGAATTAACAGACTCTGGACGCGGAATGATAGTTAGAGCTATACTAATGGGACATTCCATTTCGAAAATCGTTAGGGAATTCAGTACTCCGAGCTCCACAGTGTCAAGAGTATTCCGAGAACACTAAATTTCAAGCATTACTACGCAGTGGCCGTCGGCCTTCACATAATGATCAAGAGCAGCGGCGTTATTGTAGGATTGTCAGTGCTACAAGACAAGCAAAACTGTATGAAATAACCACAGAAATAATCGTGGAACTTACAAGGAATGTATCCGTTAGGATAGTGCAGCGAAATTTGGCATCAATGCTATGGCAGCAGACGACGGCCGCGAGTGCCTTTTTCTAACAGCACACTTCGCCAGTAGCGCTTCCCCTGGGCTCGCAACCCTAGACGACCGGGAAACCATCGCCTGGTTAGATGACTCCTGATTTCAGTTGGTAAGAGCTGATGGTAGGGTTCGAGTGTGGCGCAGACCCCCCGAAGCCATGGACCCAGGTTGCCAAGGCATTGTGCAAGCTGGTAGTGGCTCCATAATGGTATGGGCTATGTTTACATGGAATGAACTGAGTCCTCTGATACGAATGAACCGATCATTTACTGGAAATTGTTATGGTCAGCCAATTGGAGACCATTGGCAGCCATTCATGGACTTCCTGTTCCCAAACAACGATAGAATTTTTGTGGATGACAATGCGCTATGTCACTGGGCCACAATTGTTCGTGAATGACTTGGTCACCCAGATCGACCGATGAGAACCCCACAGAACATTTGCGGGACATAATCGAGAGGTCATTTCGTACACAAGATCTTGCAGTGGCCACACTTTCGCAATTACGGACGGCTATAGAGGCAGCATGGGTCAATATTGCTGCAGGGGACTTCTAATGACTTGTTGAGTTCATGACACGTCGAGTTACTGCACTCTACCGGGCAAAAGGATGTCTGACACGATATTAGGACGTATTCCATGACTTTTGTCACCTAAGCATATTTAGTAAAATTCTTAACAAAATTGTTTACTGAAAAATTCTATAGTTTCCTTTCATGTAAATACAGACTATAGTGGATTTTTTAATATTATATTTCGTTAACCAGCCCTGACAGCCATGAGTTTAAGGAGGCATTTCAGAGGTGCGCCATTAGGTGGTTTCTCACATCCCACTAGCTGGTACCCAGCTCTCGCCTCAGTAACACGATTCGTAAACGTTTCAAAGAACTCCCGCTCACTTTCACATAAACAACGCTTCATGCAGACAGTTGAGGTACACGGGGCTAACGGAGTGGCGACAGGAAGAGCTTGCAGCCACCCCTTAAATCTGTAAATCTGTGAATAACAATGCACATCCTGTGCCGCTGTGGTACAAAGGCACAAGAAAACGAAGAACAGGAAAGAAATTATATTCTTCAAATCTACTGTATAGAAACGTAAAAGTACATGTGTTTGCTTACACTATGGCAAAATAGCTCTTGCAGCCTTAGTTTATCCTAGAAACTTCGGTAAGTTACATAAAAGTTTGTGGTCATTCAAGAAGTAGAAGAGATGAGCCCTACAACACAGATGCAGACGTAGCACATGGAGTGAGCATTGTACCGATGGCCAGGCCAGATCGTGACCTACGGCTGGGGGGGGAGGGGCTTTCCAGGCCAGCATTGCGTCTCCATGTTCTCGTCAGACTTAAGTGGGTTGGCAGAAGAGCGAGCGATAGGACAGCCTGGTACAGGACGGCAAACCCGTAGAAGGCAGTAGTGGACTATCAGTTCACAACACGTGGCTCTGTTCCCGAATAGTCCCCACCTGGAGATCCAAATAGTGACTGTTTTATCACTGGAATATTTTACATGTAAGTAGGCTGTTTATGTTTTCTTATTGGCAACGTTACATAGCGCTCTGTACGAAAATCACTGGCTGTGCTGTGTTTGTCTCTGGTGTTGTTCCATTGTGTCTAACTTTTGAAGATTTTGTTCCATTGTGTCTAACTTTTGAAGCTTTTGCTGTGTTTGTCTCTGATTTTGTTCCATTGTGTCTAACTTTAGAAGATTCTGTTCCATTGTCTCTAACTTTTGAAGATTTTGTCCCATTTGTCTCTGATTTTGTTCCATTTGTTGCATTAATTGCAATAATAATGTATTAGTGTCTGGAATCTGTTTCTCTATGCTTTTTGGCAGTGCATTTTCACCGGCAACATTCACATTTTGACAAGCAGAAAATGTGTCTTGACTCATTTGAGAAAACGGTGAGGACGCAAAACCTGAATCTACAGTATTTGCAAAATTGTGTCCTATCATTTCGGATTCCTGAGGCGAGCTGTTGCCGACCGATCGATCGATAATGCTTCCCTGTTCACTACCTGTTTGACTGTCTACACCATTATTTGCCGCCCGCTCCATCTCCCTATGCACAATTACCAAATTACTACTTCGAATGTCTGTTAATTCACTACCCTGTGGTGCTGATAAGCTACGCTCGTCGTCACTATTATTTCTCAGTTTACTTTGAAGCCTAGTGTTACGTTTTTCACACGTCATTATTGTCACAATATTTCACACGATAACACAGAAAAGCACAATTTGAAGAGCAAAAATAAGAGAACACATTAACATAGTACTGAAAATAATATCTAGTTAATTGCAGCTGCGAAATACTTGGTGCAAATCTACATGCATGCCACAACTGTTTTACTGTGCAACAAAGAAAAACCACAACTACCAAGGAAATTCTCTCTATAATTACGCGCGCGCTAGCAATAAACAAAAGCTACACTAAATACACAAACTACAAGAAAAAATCAGAAGATTCCAGTGAGGTATCCTCGGCTAAGGGTCGACATATGAAACGTCCCCTTAGAACAATTGTACATGTGACTGTGCTTAAACTGACACACAATATTTTTAGCGCAACGCAATCTGACTTTCAGAAATCCCTACAAAAGAATGGCCCTGAGTAACATTAAACTATACCTTTCAGAAATCACTTACCTCACAAAAATCTTCATTACTCGAACTACTGCAATACAGCGAGCGCCACTACTGCCAGCTAAATAAAAGATTCAAACTACGGAAGGCACTAACTACTGATAGGGATAGTTAGCAAATGAAAGATATTAATAGAGAACAAACAATGTATTTACCTTAATAGTCATAATATATATAGCAGTTCATGACAAATTACAAAACTCCGCCATCACTCTCCCCACATCCACCACTGCTGGCGGCTCACCTCCAACTGCGCAACGCTACGCGCTGTTCACATCCAGCTGCCGCTGCCCAACACTACAATGGCAGACAACAATGCAAACTAGCCACAGATTGCACACAGCACAGCCAGTGATTTTCGTACAGAGCGCTACGTAACGTTGCCAATAAGAAAACATAAACAGCCTACTTACATACACAAGAGGATGTCATCATTATTAAGCCATTTAATAAAGCTAAATATACACTTCTGGCCATTAAAATTGCTACACCACGAAGATAACGTGCTACAAACTCGAAAATTAACCGACAGGAAGATGATGTTGTGATATGCAAATGATTAGCTTTTCAGAGCATTCACACAAGGTTGGCGCCGGTGGCGACACCTACAACGTGCTGACATGAGGAAAGTTTCCAACCGATTTCTCATACACAAACAGCACTTGACCGACGTTGCCTCGTGAAACGTTGTTGTGATGCCTCGTGTAAGGAGGAGAAATGCGTACCATCACGTTTCCGACTTTGATAAAGGTCGGATTGTAGCCTATCGCGATTGCGGTTTATCGTATCGCGACATTACTGCTCGCATTGGTCAAGATCCAGTGACTGTTAGCAGAATATGGAATCGGTGGGTTCAGTAGGGTAATATGGAACGCCGTGCTGGATCCCAACGGCCTCATATCACTAGCAGTCGAGATGACAGGCATCTTATCCGCATGGCTGTAACGGGTCGTGCAGCCACGTCTCGATCCCTGAGTCAACAGATGGGGACGTTTGCAAGACAACAACCATCTGCACGAACAGTTCGACGACGTTTGCAGCAGCATGGACTATCAGCTCAGAGGCCATGGCTGCGGTTACCCTTGACACTGCATCGCAGACAGGAGCGCCTGTGATGGTGTACTCAGCGACGAACCTGGATGCACGAATGGTAAAACGTCATTGTTTCGGATGAATACAGGTTCTGCTTACAGCATCATGATGGTCGCATCCGTGTTTGGCGACATCGCTGTGAACGCACATTGGAAGCGTGTATTCGTCATCGCCATACTAGCGTATCACCCGGCGTGGTGGTATGGGGTGCCATTGGTTACACGTCTCGGTCACCTCTTGTTCGCATTGACGGCACTTTGAACAGTGGGCGTTACATTTCAGATGTGTTATGGCCCGTGGCTCTACCCTTCGTTCGATCCCTGCGAAACAATACATTTCAGCAGGATAATGCACGACCGCAAGTCGCAGGTCCTGTTCGTACCTTTCTGGATACAGAAAATGTTTGACTGCTGCCCTGGCCAGCACATTCTCCAGATCTCTCACCAATTGAAAACGTCTCGTCAATGGTGGCCGAGCAACTGGCTCGTCACAATACAGCGGTCACTACTCTTGATGCATTGTGGTATCGTGTTGAAGCTGCATGGGCTGCTGTACCTGTACACGCCATCCAAGCTCTGTTTGACTCAATGCCCAGGCGTATCAAAGCCGTTATTACGACCAGAGGTGGTTGTTCTGGGTACTGATTTCTCAGGATCTATGCACCCAAACTGCGTGAAAAGGTAATCACATGTCAGTTCTAGTATAATATATTTGTCCAATGAGTACCCGTTTATCATCTGCATTAGTCATAAAACATAATGGTTGTAGTTTCTGCTTGTTCCGAGGTGTTTGCAGTACTATCACAGTAAAGCCTTGCTTGCTAATGTTACAAGGCTGGACCAGCCCATCATCTGAAGTGTTATCCCTGCAACACTGAAAAGTCTGTTGTCCCATTCAGGAACCATATGTTAGTCTGGCATCTCCACAGATACCCATGTCACATGGTTTCACCTATGGTACGGCTCTCGATATCTCTGAGACGTTATATGGCACTATGGATAAATCACTTGAGTTTATGACCCCACTCGTATATCATGTACACTAATGTTCCTATAACATTCCGTTTTAGTACTCCCAGTATTATTATTAAATCCTACAAAGCGGGGATGGTCAGGGGTAAGACACGGGACACATATTTGGGATGGATTTTGAGCCATCCAGATTCAGGTTTCATGTGTTTTCCATAGATCTCTTAGGACAAATGTTGGGGCAGTTCCTGTAAATAGGCACAGCAGATTTCCTTCACGGAACCGAAATTCTACTCCATTTCTAATGACGTTGTCGTCGATATGATGTTTAACCCTAATGGTCCTTCCCTTTATTTTCACAGCCATTTATTCCATCCTGTCAAGAACGACGATTTCAATTCTGTCTACTATAAAAATCCTCGTCTGGTATAAAATCCTGGATCCTCTTACAAAACTGACCCAATATTCCAAAACCCAACATTTTGTTCACGACATAACTGTGTGGAATTGTGTTGAAACTGTGTCAATTGTTTCCTGGAAATCTACTACCCCTGGGTCACATGAATTTATGGAATCTCTGTTAATTCCTACAATGGAGGTATTTATTTTGCAAAAAATTGATAATGTGCGAGAATAAAATGTATTCCATAATTCTACAACAGACTGATATCGTCAGTATAGGTCTATAAATGTGTGCATTTGTCCGATGACTATTCTTGAACCGCTACGGTCGCAGGTTCGAATCCTGCCTCGGGCATGGATGTGTGTGATGTCCTTAGGTTAGTTAGGTTTAATTAGTTCTAAGTTCTAGGCGACTGATGACGTCAGAAGTTAAGTCGCATAGTGCTCAGAGCCATTTGAACCATTTGAACTATTCTTGAAAATGGGAGTAAGTGTTGCTTTTCCCAATCGCTTGGAACCCTTACTAGCTCCAATGACTTACAACGAACTGATGCTAGAAGTGGAGAAAGTTCTTTCGTATAGTCTGCATAAAATTGTGTAGAAATCTCATGATATTCAGTTGCCTTTCTTCTCTTGAGCGACAGTTTTGTTGATTTTCTTGTTCCATGATCACTTACTTGCCCCTGTACCTGTCTTTTCGGCATTTGTGCATTGATTGAAAGGCGCACCATGTTATGACCTTCCTTGTGCAAGAGCAATAATTACAAAGTGAGCAATCTCTGTGTTTGGGAGAAGGCTGACCAATTTACATAACTGATAACACCAACAGTCACCACACATTGAATTTAACTTTCCGTTATATCAAAATACGTGGTGAACATTAATCAAACCTGCAAACTGCAGGGACACACTCATAACTGAAAATGAAGGAAAAAAGACCCTATAAAAATGTGTCCAGACATGTATCATGTGTTCCTTGTGTGTTGCAGGCTGTGTGATTCATGCAGCGTACTGTAAGCAGCAGAATGGCCCGATATTCATGTCAGGAACAAACCGATATGATGTTTGTGCATGGCAAAGCAGATGGAAAAGATCGGGAGGCAGCACAGCTATAGCTACACTAGAACCCTCACAGACACCAACCACATCACACTACATTTCAAGCCCTTTTTTTGGCTTCTGTGTGATCATAGTTCCTTTAGGACAGACGAACGTGCAGGGAGGCGATGGACTGTGCATACACCGGATTTGGAGGACTGGGTTCTACAAGATACTGAGACAAACCCTAGTACAAGCTCCAGACGAGTGGCCTGTCAACATGGTGTAAGCCAAAGTACGATTCGGTGCATCAGACTTGACAACTGCTGCCATCCTTATCACCTGCAATGAGTGTGAGGATTATCAGCAGCGGATTTCCCTCTAAGGGAAGAATTTTGTCGACGGTTTTCGCACCAGCCCATCGGGTCAGCAGTCCTCTTTACCGACGAAGCAACCTTTACCAGAACTGGCATCATCAGTCTGCATAATCGTCATCTGTAGGCGACAGCCATCCGCAGGGAATGGTTAAGGCGTCTCATCAACATAAGTTCAGCATCAGTGTATGAGAAAAGTTTCTTCGAGACCACATACTTGGCTGGTTAGTAGTTCGCAATGCCTCGATGGAGGAACATACCAGTACCTCCTGCGGAATATTTTGCCTGGGCTGCTTAAGAATGTGCTTTTGGCAGTATGACAGGTTATGTGGTTTCTGCATGATGGAGCACTACCTCAGTTCCTCATTATGGTTCGCTGACACCGCAACAACGTCTTCCCCAGACACTGAATAGGAAACGGAAGTCCTGTACCATGGCCTGCTAGATCACCGGACTTAAGCCCCCTGGATATTCACCTCCAGGGGCATCTGAAAACTGTTGTGTATGCTACACCAGTTCCTGATGTGCAGACCCTTTAACAGCGTTTCACGACGTCTGCGGCACTACTTGGAGAGAGGGCAGAACGTGCGAAAGATTGCGACAGTCCATGACGCGACGTGTGAACGCAAGCATTGTATCCTACAGAGGCCGCTTTGAACGTCTGTTGTGGCGTGCACCTCTGTACAGTGTTCCAGGGCGATTTGTTGTCATTGCACGCACACCGTTCATTTCCAAGCACATGTTCGTAGCACATTTTTTCCTCCACTTACAGTCAGGAATCCGTCCCTGCAGTTCGTCGGTTTTATTAATATTCACCTTGTATAACCATGTGATATAAAATGACAATATCTTTATGGGGATGTTGTCTAGTGAAAACAGCCAACTGCTAACAGAAGAGCAGAGGAAAATTATGAAGTCCATTAGTGACTGTTACCTTGTAATAATTTTAGCTTTGGTTACTTATATGTAAAAACTTTCGTTGATCTAAGTAAACGTAACATAAAACTTCCTGGCAGATTAAAACTGTGAGCCGGATCGAGACTCGAACTCGGGACCTTTGCCTTTCGCGGGCAAGTGCTCTACCATTTTTTTTATTATTTAAAAAAACTCATTTTTTAAAATGGTCATTACTGTGTGATGTGACAGTACCATTTCCATAGCAGCTTGACTTGCTGACTTTGAGGGGCTCTGTCCAAAGATGACCTCAACAATTTTGTTCTATATTGTTCGTTGACTTCGTTCGTGGCGGACATCCGATGACAGTAGTTCAGGTTGTTCGTTGATCCGTTCACTCAGTTTTCTTTTTTTAATTACAGAGGATAGCTAAACCCTCTGACCGAACACGCTGAGCTACCGTGCCGGCACACCACAACAACGACCATCTGAGCTACCCAAGCACGACTCACGTCCCGTCCTCACGGCTTTACTACTGCCAATACGTCCTCACGGCTTTACTACTGCCAATACCTCGCCTCCTACCTTCCAAACTCTCCTTCGTAGGAGAGCTTCTGTAAAGTTTGGAAGGTAGGAGGCGAGGTACTGGCAGTAGTAAAGCTCCGAGGACGGGACATGAGTCGTGCTTGGGTAGTTCAGATGGTAGAGCATTTGCCCGCGAAAGGCAAAGGTCCAGAGTTCGAGTCTCGGTCCGGCACACAGTTTTAATCTGCCAGGAAGTTTCATATCAGCGCACACTCCGCTGCAGAGTGAAAATCTCATTCTGGAAACGTAACATAGATACGTTCACTTTTCGTCTGTATTGTATCGTAATGCCTTGAGATGTTTGATATACTCTATACAAAGAACTCAGTTAACAGCAGCATTATCGAAGAATACTATAAATCCTATCTCCACACTCACCTATGCCACAATGGCCAAATTTCTTTTACTAACTCACTACTTACTATGGAAAGCACAAATATGTCCTTTTCACCTTTAATTCAGGTAACCCTCCTACTACCAGGATTTTTTTTTTCTTACACTGAGTACCGCAGAGGTCAATATGACCCCAAGTAATTAACACAGGATATATTGGCAGTATTTTGTTTATTTTAATGAACTGACATAAAAGCATAAATTACTGACTGAAACCAGGTAAACTACAGTATGTATATAAGCACTTACAGATCTTGTCTTAATCCTTGATCTTATAGATCCTTACGTTTAAAACAAAGCAACTCTTTGTATTTAAAACAAAGAATCTCTTAATGTTGTTTACAGACAAAAGAAAACCATCTTCTGCACGTTTCTGAATGTTTTCTATCCACTGAACGATCGCAGAGGGAGCACCGTCAACGTTTTGCCCCCGTATGCACTTCTGCTGAAGGAGGACGAGGAAGAGAAGCTTTGCTGCGCTCTTCTTTTGTAGTTTTTTTTGTTCCAGTCAGGATTTAAGTCCAGCAAATTATGAAAGCATTTAGAGCACTAATATCCAAAATATTACAAAAAAGTAACCATGGGCCATCTTCTTGTCATATGTTTTGTGGTGTAGGTCCTGACTAGCCGTCACCTGTTTCCTCTCTGAAATGCATAGTACTCAGCAATGTCACTATCTCACCCTTTTTTTGGGCAGTAGAACGCTATTGTAGCTGATTCCTGGAATCCGAAGAGACATGAAGCTGCAGTTCTTCTCCTTGCTTCGATAAATTCTGCAGGTAGTTCACGACGACATTTTCGTAGTGTTCCTAGCAGAGTCATTTGTTTTCATTCTAGTTCCCTTGCCTAGACCAAACCAGTAAAGAAATTATCTGTTGTGATATTTCTACCACTCCCAGGTAAATGTCCCGTCAACTCTAACGCTACTCTTTTTTCCTGACTTATTCCTCTAGGCTGGCCTTCACCCTTTCCTGTGTACACCTGCAGGTGAGTGACATAGTAATTAGTATGTCACATGCAGCCCATATCTTTATACCATATTTTCCAGGTTATGAGGGGATGTACTGGCAGAATGTACACCTACCCCTACCCCTAAAAGTTACAGTTGTTCATCATATTGAAAATAGGTCCGCCATGCTCTTCGTTCCATAAATTCACTATGCCCTCATTGTCACCTTTGTACACTCCCACAATAATAAGCAGGCCCAGAAAGTATTCAGATTCTTCTCTGTCAAGATCTGTCCATTTATTACCGAAAGTAATGTTATCTTCTTTGTTGGCCCACTTCAAAATAATCTGGAAAATGCTGGGCTTCATAAATAATTCAAATGCTGACTGCACAGTATTTACGTTCCTTACAGTATGCCTCATGGGACCTGGAGATGTCTTCAGTATATTCCGTGTTTGTTATCTCCCATGTAATCTAACAGGATTATTTCCCCATGTTTCATTTCCATTTCTCTACCTGAAAAAATGGGATTACTATTTTACATACCGGTATGTACTTACATATTATTATTATTATTATTATTATTATTATTATTATTATTACTGTCATTAAAGTTTTCGCAAACATGTGCTAGATTATATATACTTAGTTGAAAACATTCTGATTTAAGATGTCAGGAACTTCAGGAAGTAGAGATTTCCAATCTCCAACATTTTCATCAGAATCTTCGGTTGATTCACTACCTCCAGAAATAATAGCAACGATCTCTTTATATAAACAAACTGGTCTCTCGTTGGCAGAAATGTGTTTGTTACCAGGGTGATTATGTTGAGGAATAAATATCTGCAGATGAGGAGTAAATGTGTAGAAGTTAATAATGTTTGTTTTATTTATAGGGCTTTAAGAGGATCTACATCAAAAATTTGGAGATATTACTTTTCAGTACGCCCTTGTAGTTTTCATATTTTAGTAAAACCAACAACAATCTTCAAAATATTTTTGCTGATAAATGCTGCATCCATCAACAACAGTGACAGTGATGCAGATGACAAGGTTTGACAGATCACACCACAGGCAGTGCTCCAGACGGTGGACACACCCTATGACTAAATGTCGGGTCATTTAGTACTCACCAGTGTTCTCCAAGGCAGATGTATGCCTGCACAGCAAAGCACAAGCAGCCGTATGTGGTTGCTTGCTTAATCTTATTATGTTATGCTCTGACCACATCACAGATGACGACTTTTACCTATCTCACACAGGCTCACTATGGTGGTGGTGGTAGTAGCAGTTTTATTCATCCTAAAATCACTTTTACTAGGATACTGAAGACGTCATGGTACTACAATTTAAGAACAACAAAAATAACATAAGAAACTTCCTGGCAGATTAAAACTGTGTGCCCAACCGAGACTCGAACTCAGGAAATCTCATTCTGGAAAAATAACATAGTTCATATACACAGGCATTTACATGCAATTATAGTTTGACATGGGTTGGACAGGTAGTCGGCTGAAGCCTTAAAATAGGAACCATACTGGCCAGTGTCTGAAGTAATTTAGGGAAATCATGGATATCCTGAGGTACCTCATTCGGTTTATCCTTAATGTACAAGACTGTTTTGTAAAGAAGCTATTGAATAGTGTAAAAGACTAGTTCTACACTGTTTATGCATTTCTGACACCCAGTCACTGCACACGCTAGACACATGGATTATTGTATTGGACTGATTTTCGATTGCAGGTTACTGATGACTATGTCTTAGACTTAAATCTGTGCTTTGGACTTGTAGTTAGTGTAAACTGTTCTTGTGCCTTGTGTTCAATAAACACGATGTACATCACATCACAACGACAATATCAACATTTAAAACAGTCATTCATCCCTAAACCATTAAAAGCAACAAATGGTGCACACTACCTGAGGCAAATTTCAAAGAAATACAAAAAAAAGTGATAAGTTTTTAATATATTGCCTGACAGAAAAAGTAAAGCACCCACAAGTTGAAGAAGAATGAAATGAAACTTTATGGGTCAAGAGGTCATGTGATGTTATTTCAGTGCCAGCCGGGGTGGCCGAGCGGTTCTAGGCGCTACAGTCTGGAACCACGCGACCGCTACGGTCGCAGGTTAGAATCCTGTCTCGGGCATGGATGTGTGTGATGTCCTTAGGTTAGTTAGGTTTAAGTAGTTCTAAGTTGTAGGGGACTGATGACCTCAGAAGTTAAGTCCCATATTGCTCAGAGCCATTTGAAGCCATGTTATTTCAGTGATTACGAAATCGAATGAAATACAAAGACTTGTCATTAGGAGGACACTTAACAGTGTGATGGTGCACCCCCTCGGGCCTGGATCCATGTACTGATTCGACTGAGAACGATGTAATAAATCCATTGTATCCTCTCTTGAGCAATCTCGTCGGAAACTGTTGCAACTGGTTCTTGATTTCTTGAATATTGGCACTGGGATGAAGTTGACAGCTGAGCTAACCCCAACACATGTTCTGTCAAGGACATGAGTAGGTACTTCAACATTACACAGACAGCTCATAGAGACACATGCCATGTGTGGATGAGTATTGTTCTGTTGAAAAATGGCACCACGATACCACTGCATGAGAGATAACACACAAGGGCACAAGATGTCAGTGACATGACATTGTGCCATCAGAGTTCTCTCAGTCACTACCAGCCATGTCGTATCCTATGGCTCCCCACATGACAGTACCAGCAGGAACACCGCTGTGCCTCTCCAAAATATTGGAAGAATGTGACCTCTCCACATATTGCCGCCATACTTACCAATAATGATCATCCAGTGAGTGCAAAAACGTGAATCATCGCTGAACACAATGTGGTGTCATTCATTAGCAATCCATCTTCCTGGTCACTGCACCACTCACAACACAGGCATATTCATGGCAGGCTATGCATGGGGCAGTAACTCCCTTGTCTGGCTGGTGCTAGTCTCTGGCCGATGGTATAGGATGACACAGAATGTTGCAATGAGCACATTACTTGTTCTCACGTGCCAGGCATAGATGTAAAGGGGTTACAAAGTGTGCTTAGTGCACAGTGTTGTGATTCCTTCTTGTGGTGATTAGACATGGTCGACCATAACCTTGAGGATGAATATGCCTGGCTTCATGTTCTCATGCAGTCCAACACTGGGCCACTGTCACATTCAAAAGCCCCACATAGCTGGATATTGCATCATTAAACCAGCTAGCCAGATGGAGACCTATAATGAGACCCTGTTCAAAATCCATCAAGTGCTGATAATGATGTCTCACATGAGTGCACAGTATCATTCACTGTGATCACTCAACATCTGACGCTGTTCACACCCCTGATATATCCTACCAGCCCTGGTAATGACACTAAAAACGAACTAAGCTAATGCACTGTGCTCGCAATTCTATGTGTCACAGAGAACTGCATTTTCATAGCATCTGAGGGTTTGTATGTGTGCAAAGTATCGACATGCGACCTTGTCTTCTGGGTGCTTCCCTTTTTTGTCAGGAAATATAAATATACAAAACCATTGAAAAGTATACCATACAAGTCACTGACATTGTAAACATATGAAAGGGTGTGAGGGCAGAGGGGTAGAAGAACACACTCACACAAGTGTGCACTCTATTAACAAGGACCAGAGAAGAAAACAACAAGTAATCTATTGAAGTATGTGGAACTTAAATCGTTAAACTGTTAAATACAGCCGCGCGGGATTAGCCGAGTGGTCTCAGGTGCTGCAGTCATGGACTGTGCGGCTGGTCCCGGTGGAGGTTCGAGACCTCTCTCGGGCATGGGTGTGTGTATATGTCCTTAGGATAATTTAGGTTAAGTAGAGTGTAATCTTAGGGACTGATGACCTTAGCAGTTAAGCCTCGTAAGATTTCACACACATTTGAACATTTTTTTGTTGTTGTTGTTGAATACAGTGGGAGATCCCTGTTGTTTTCTTCTCATTTATATGAGCACAACGATAAAAATAGTCCTTGTCTGTGGACTAATCATATTTATGCATGGATCCCCCTTTCCTCATGGATGACTTACTTGTTAGTCATGTTGATAACGAGGAAGAGCTTTTCTACTTCTCTGCATATTTTCATTTCTTCGCATTTTTTCGTGCCAGTATTTTTTATGTTCTTTGCGGACTTGTAAAGTGTATGGAATTACAGCTAAGAGCTGCAGTAAAATTCAGTAATGGGAAATTTTCATAATATCACAATGTATGTGTATGTAAACCAATCACTACATTTACATGCAACACATCTTCCGGAAGACGAAAACCTAATTTCTAAACCGTTTTTGCTCTCGTGTTTACATGTTGAGCTCTGAAGCGGATTTACTAGCCCAGTTAAATATGGCGCCTGGAAAACAGCTGTTACAGTTTCTGATTTAGTCAGCACAATCGCTATTCCTCTTCAGTCAGACGAGGTGTGAATAGCTACAGCCTAATATTTCTACTTGTCCGTCACTGTAAAAAAAATCCACTGGGTTCATATTAACCGAATTTTTTTAAAAACAAGACGAAACCTGACAGCCCAAGCACATTTCAAAGCCGGTTGCGTTTACATAGGAGCGAAAATCGTTTGCGGAACTGGAAAACCGGCAACTACAAGCGGATTTCCAGAATCGATTTTGAAGTGTTAACATGACCACCCAGGATCGGTATTGGGAAATTGGTTTACGAAATCCGGTTTTGGGAGCCCCATGTAAACCAGTTGACTCTACAATGACACACAGGACCATCTTGCGGCCGTCTTCAAACAAATCACATCGACATCGTGCCTCTTTCGACTTAGGTGCCTTGTTGGAATATATCGACGCTTGCAGCAGAAATGCATGGGCTATCGATATCCACTGTGTATATTGTATAGTGCTTCCTAATGGCGGTTGTAGGTTGATTGTTTTCATGAAACGCTGAACGTTTATATACATACAATGTTAGTAAAGTTTTTTCATGTAAACAATCTAAATAACGGAGTCACTTTAAGTGATGTTTACTACGCGGATGTTTCAGCCTATGAATAAAATATACTCGTGAATCACAAATACACAAGGGAATAAACGCCATAACGTTGTTTAACAAGTGCTGAATTATAAATAAACACTAAAAGCTATGCATGGTATAGCCAACCCTTATTGCTTTAATGAGTATTCCCGTATGTTGAGTGAGAGAGTGCAGCTTACAACTTATTTAAGTGCAGACGCTAATCGTCGGAAAGATGCGGCATACTAAAGTTGTTCGGTGACTTACTGGAGTTTTACATTGCCACATGTAAGTGCATAGTTCTTTTACATAACATCGTCATTTTCATATAGTATGAAGAGCGAGGATTCGAATTTGATGACGGCTCACGAAATCTTTCGGCACCATACTGCCAGATATACATTTCTGTTTATTTGTTTTTAATTTGACAGGGACGCTGTCTAAGTTGTATTCTTGAAATAGCAACAATGAACATTCTTTTGATGAAATAATCTGCCGCATTGTTAAAAGAAAACAGCCAGCAAAGTATTAGTGGGTTGTGTTATACGTTTTCTCAAAAGTAGTAGCATGGTGGAGGGTACTGCATGAGTTGTGACCTGTCAAGTTTACCCCATTTTTTAGCATACTATATCCCTTTCTTGTATTGTTGTTGTTTTCTTGTATCTGTTTGGAGGAATATCGAACGCTGTTATTCATTAAATCAATGCAACAGATATATGTCTTTGTTTTATCACCTCTGCATATGTATTTAAAGGATATAACCATAATTCGCAGTCACACGACATTAATGAATTTAAGGAAGCTGAACAAGTAGGGGGAAAACACGGACATAAATTACAAAAAGAAATCGACTTGTTATGTTGTGATTTTTTCCCAAACCTTAAAGACAGATGTTTCCTAAAAGATGAGATTTTTTAAGGCTTTGACATTAATTTTCGTAATAAAATAAATGAAAGGTATGCACACATGTGTACGTGGGTAATTTAGAGCTCTGTTTAGCAAACATCCTATTTCTCTTGGATGGAGTGACATGCATGTAGATAAAATATTAACAACGAAATTTGAATGCATTTTATGTTCTGAACTTATTATAGTTGAAATATAGTAAAAATTTGTACTAGTTTTCAAAAATATTTTCAGTGAGAAATTATTGTTTAAATCAGTCCTCATGTTCCCACACTTTTTTTTTCTTTTTTTTTCCCTCCAGATATCAGCAGTTTGGTTTGAACACTGCAAATGATCAGCCTCTGTGATTTCATTTAATTATAAAATTAAGAATTTAAAATGAATAAAAGACATCCCAATAAAATCTTTGCTCCATCAGATTCTTGTGTTTTTTTTTTTTTAATTTCTGTGTTTTATTTTATTTTTATCTTTCAAAATTTGCCATTCTGACTTATTATAGGGTGGTTATTATACTTGGATTTTTATCTCTCTCAGATAAGAACAGGGTGTGAACTTACTGAAAGAATTATCAGGTAATTTTGCCTATGTGGGTTAGAGAAACTATGGAAAACGTTTTCCTGAAAGGAAGACATGATTTTAGTACCCTAAACATTCTGTCATCACTATCATTTTTACGAAATGTAAGGTGGACATTTACTCTGCTCTTTCCCCCTCTCATCCCCCCCCCCCTCTTCCACCGTTTTATGTAGTACAAAGCATGACATAGAATAAGTTTTTAGTGCTGTTGTGTTAAATCTACTGACTCTTAGTATCTACTGACTTCTTAGTATCGTTCGTACTATTGGTGATAAGCTGCAAACTTTTACTAGCCTGTCTCACAACCCAGATCTATAGTGGAAACATTTCTGTAAGTACTTGCAGCAAGTTTCTGAAATTAACTTCGCAAAGCAACTTGCGGAAGTTAAACAGTCACAAGTTTTTATGCTAGTCTAAGCACTTGCACAAGTTACTTGCTAGTGAATACACACCTTAACGTTCAGCTCTTTGAGGCCTCGATTTCTATGGTTGATGTATGAGGTTACTCAGTTTAACATCTTCTGGGTGTAATGCAATAACATTTTCCCTGTATAAACCATACTTGAGAACATGCCGTATTGGATAAGTATGAGGAAAGAAATCTGATATAGTCTTGTTGGAGAATCAACCTGCCATTTACCTGAGATAATTTTGGGAAATCACAGATACAAACATATATATATTAGGATTGTTATATTGGATTTGAACCCATTCCTCTCAAATATAAATCAAATGTCTTAAAAGTAGTACCTCCTCACTCAACATCATATTTTGCAATCACGTTAGTTGCCTCCTCCGGTCTCATCCCTTTTCATTTTTTCCTCTGATGTTCTCTATTTCCACCAGTGCTTCCCCATTTTTACCAGTGCTTCTAATTCATGTGTCTGCTGATCACTGCTTTTCTTTGTATATTCGCACCTCACTTTCTCTCCTTTTGATCCTTGTTCACTCTGACCTGATCACTGTATTCCTTTCATCTGCCATCGTATTTGGCATCAGTTGCCACCAGGTCTTACTGTGTTAACTGTATTCATTCTGAATCATAAAGCTATATATTCCTCTTACAAACTTTTGTGAGAGAGAAAATTGTATCATACTCTACCTGCTTCAAATTTTGTTTTGACCATTTGAAATATCATAGATTTAGACATTTTCAACGCAATCAGTTTGTTACTTGCCTCCTCCTCTCCCCCTCTCAATCTGCACTGGACATTTGAAGGCCACTGTAACCCAAGTCTGTAAGGAAACATAGTGGTATGTTTCTTCTGTGATCTCTCCTACATTAACATCTGGTACCACACTTTTATATTTTATTGTGGGAAGAGTTTTGATTATTGTTATTTTTTTTATTTTCATTATTTTTCCCCTACATGGTGTAGTGTGGTGTGGCCTTTGTATTCTTGATGTTGTCTTTATCTACAACATACCATTTATAGGATGTAGCTTATAATTGATCATGAGCTTTTCAGGCTTACTCACTGCAATATGAAATTAAAGATAAAGTATTTGAGGATTCATATACTTAGATATGGATGTAGGTTTATGTTCCTGCCAGGCAGTAATATTGTATTCAACCTTTCAGATAGAGTGCATTGTAAGTAGCCAATTTTTTTCTGTACACAGTGATGATGTTCCATTGATGCACACTTGTTTACATATAGCAGTGCTTTTAAATGATAAATTTCATTTTAGAAGTGTTCAGTGCCATTCCACACTTTTCACAGGCATTTGTAATCCATATTCATTATCAGCATCAGAATGTTGTCATCAGCATACCTGAGATTATTACAGTCTTATTGAGATCTTCCACTGTTCCTCTGTTTATTTCTTTGGAATATGTGTGTGGAATAATAAAAGAGAGTATTGACGACTTTGAAATGTTGCTTGACATATCCAGAATGTCATTCATTGCAGCCAGAATTGCTCGACTAATGCTCTGCTTTAACAGTTGGTATTTGTTGTCAGTAAAGGATAGCAACAATCTGCATATTATTCTCACATCTGAATTAGGCTTGTAACTGTAAACTGCTATTTATGTTGTATTGTGTTAGGCCCTTTACAGAATCAAAAAAACAACCAAAGACAGCTTGGTTAATTCTTGTGTATCTTTTTGCCATTACTTGAATGCTTCAAAGTACTTTGCTCCCAAAACCCATGTGAAATACGAAATGTGTGTATTTTATATTTTTCTTCAAGTTACATACACTGAGGTGAGAGAAGTCTCGCGATACCTCGTAATATTGTGTCAGACGTTTTTGCCCAGCGTAGTGCAGCAATTTCATGTGGCATGGACTCGACAAGTTGTTGAAACTCCTCTGCAGAAATATTGAGCTTTGCTGCTGCTATAGCGAAAGTGTTGCCAGTGCTGGATTATGTGGATGGACTGATGTCTCTGTTATGTCCCATAAATATTCTATGGAGTCATGTTAGATAATGTGTGTGGCTAAATCATTCACTTGAACTGTCCAGAATGTCCTCAATCCAATCACAAACAATTATGGCCCAGTGACATGGCATCATTGTTTGGGAACATGAAGTCCATGAAAGGTCTCAAAGTAGCTGAACATAACCATTTCCAGTCAAAGATCAGTTCAGTTGGACCAGAGGACCCAGTCCAATCCATGTAAAAACACACCACACCATTATGGAGCCACCACAGGTTTGCACAGTGCTGTGTTAATGAATTGCGTCCATGGCTTCGCGGGGTCTGCCCCACGTGTGAATCTTGCTGTCAGCTCTTACCAACTGAAATCCAGACTCATATGTGCAGGCCACTGTTTTCCAGTCATCCAGGGCTACCAATATGCTCACAATCCCAGGACAGGTGCTGCAGGTGATTTTATACTGTTAGCAAAGGCACTTGCATCACACGTCTGCTGCCATAGCCCATTAACGTCATATTTCACTTCGCTGTTTTAATGGATACATTTGTTGTACATCCCACATTGCTTTCTGTGGTTATTTCAGTGTTGCTTGTCTATTAACACTGACAACTGTACGGAAGCATCATTAAGTAAACGCTATCAGCGACTGCGTTGTCCGTGGTGAGAGATAATACCTGTAACTATGGACCTCGGAATAAAAAATTCTCTAATGATTTCCAAAATGGAATGTCTCATGCATCTATATCCAACCACTATTCTGTGTTCAGAGGCTGTTGATTCTTATCATGCAGCCAGAATCACATTGGAAACTTTCTCACATGAATCATCTGAGTACAAATTATAGCTCTGCCAATGCACAACCCTTTTATATCTAGTGTACATGATTCTACCACCATCTGTATATGTGCATATTGCTATCCCATGACTTTTGTCACTTCAGTGTGTTGTAGTGTAGTAGCTTCATGCTAATGGCAGTGCTGATGGCAATGTAGCATGATCACAACATCAAAAGGACCATTGAAGAGTTACAAGTAATGTAAAACCATTCACCATAGACAGTAGCTAGCTGCGTACGATTAGCAACCACAGAACTTTGTTTCTACAGAGTATTTACATTAGTTGCATCATCATGTGCTTCTAAAATAAGCACTGTCCAGCCATCTAGGTTTACATTTTCCATTATTTCCCTAAATTAATTAAATTGAATGGTTACTTTGAAAACAATACTGTTAATTTCCTTCCTCTTTCGTGTCCTATAGAAATATTCTTTCTCCCCTTCTGTGTACATTAGTGATTTTGAATCCCTAATTGCTGTCTGTGTGTTCTATACACCATGATTACGTGCTATTATTTCATAGGGTAAGTGCAGCAAAGATATTTTAGATTGTTGCTCGTTTTTCATAGCTTACTCTTCCCCCCCCCCCTTTTCTCTCTCTCTCTCTCTCTCTCTCTCTCTCTCTCTCTGTGTGTGTGTGTGTGTGTGTGTGTGTGTGTGTGTCGCGTGCGCACTTGTAAGAGCTATATGGTCATTTGGTCAGACGTAAAAGTAGTGCACAGAAGCTCAGTACTCTTTAAGCACATTAGTTTTTTAGTGCCTGTTAGCAGTAAGTGTCAAACTGTATTTCAGTTCTGTACATCCTTAGGTCAGATTGGATGGCTCTTGGTCTTTTTAATACAAGTAGTGAGTTGTACTTTGTTGTGAAAGTTGCTTAGGGGCAGTAAGTTTCAAGCTGCTGTTCTCGGCTGCATCAGTGATGTCTGTGCTTCCTCACATGCCGCCTGGGAGCACTTGACACTATAGTGACATCTTACAGTCCTATAGTGCACATCACCTCAAAGAGCAGTGGTTCCTAACCTGGGGTAATTACCCCTAAGGGGTAAAATGGAATTACCTGAGGGATAAAACAAAAGGGTTCAATTGTATTTTGACCACAAAACTAAATTATTTGTAATGGATCAGTATTTCATAAGATTTTAATACTAATTGTGAAAGTTATCAATAATTACATCTTTAATATCAAATACTAGTATTAATACATGAGATACAGTGATGGAGGTTACAGCTTGTGAAACAAATGTATGAACATATTCCTTACATAATCCACCCACTACACACATACTTTCTACCATATGCCTATGACAGTAAAATAATTGTGCCATATGTATCACATATGCTTACATATCTCATGAAAATGTCTTCTCCGAGTTGTAAGTAATTCCCACAATAGACCAGAAATTAATTCATTATTCACTTTGCAACAATAAACAGGCTGATTGACAGCACAGCACTATGGTAACTATGTAATTGCTACCACACTACCACTGTGTTTGCACATTATTATTATTATTAATGTGTAGACCAGAAGAGGACCATGTGAAGCACCCACTTAAGGTGATATTTTCTTAAGTGCCACAGTTCTTCTTATGTGCCACAGTTCTTTCATCTTCTTACTATGCATTTTCTTTCTTTAATCCAGCCAGGTTGTTCCTGACTCGAATTTCTTGACCTCTTGGCTCACTTTCCACTTGAGTACTTTGTGCCTGAATGTTTGTCTGTCATGTATATCTGATTCTGTTATTGCACCATCCTTCAGATCTCTCCTGACTTCAGTAATCCACTTCATGTTTTTGATGCTTTCTGTATACTCAAATATATGTTTAATTTGTCAGGTGTCTGGCATTCTCTTGATATGCCCATAAAATTTCAGTCAGCATTTCTTCATGTCACATATTATCTTAGATATCTGTTTGGGTTCTTGTTTCCTTCACCATCTGTAGTCTCCTTCCAACTTATTGGGCCCTAGGATTTTTCTGCTGACTCCACTCTCAGGTTCCTTGATATTTCCTAGTGCACTTTTCCACTCCAGGATGGATGTTTCTGGTGTGTTTCAGTTTCTGGCATGATGACAGTGTTGTAATGTCTCACTTTTGCATTATGTAATAGGCATGATGTAGATGTTTCCATTCCTCAAGAATGCTCTACTCGATCTTTTGATTTCTTTGTTCTTCAGTTTCCTTCTGTACCCCATTTGCCCATTATCTGACCTTTTAAGCCTTCACCAGTGAATGCCAGACAGCCAGTATCTGGGGGTGGGGGGTACTAGCTAATATCTGATCTCACTCATGGGTTGGGAACCACTGTCATATAGTGTTTCTAAGTGTAGGGCGAGAAAGTGTGTGCAATAGGGAGTTATGGAGAGGATGAGGTTTGTTTATGTATGGTGACATGTTGATACTCCTTACAAATTGTTGCTGCAGACAGCAGTGAATGAAAATGTATGAGCACTAAAGGCTACAGTCTGGAGGAGAGCAGTTATTTACGTCCATTGTCACTCATGGCAGTGCACTTGAAACAAGACTAAATCTCACTGGCTGCCCTTAGCAGAATAGGTTGCAGAGAATGGTTCAAAATTGGGCCTTCTTGTGACACAATACTGATTTTAAAAGGGATGGATTGCTATTATCTGTGAGTGATTGGTGGACTGTGCAGAAATTGTATGTCTCCGGGCTAAAGGTTAATTTGGGCACCTGTCACTTAGTTGTGCCCATACACCTTAAAAACGGCTATGAGACAGTGGCTGTTGCTGATAAGGTACCTAAAACAGCAGGAGTCACCTCACCTCTTTGGAACTAGGTCCAGTCTTTCTGCAAGGCTTGGACTTGCATTGAGCAAGGAATTTCTCACTATTGGGAGCTCAGTTGTGAGGCAGGTAATGCATCCCCTCTGGGAAATAACAGTCAAATCAGGAAAAGTTCAGCTCTCATACAGTATGTTCCTGACAGATCATGTTCTGAATATGGAGGAGTCTCTGGTTACAGGTATTGAACCCAGAGGATACAGCCAGCCACAAGTTATGGCTCATATTGGCAGCAGTGAGACCTATTGCCTGGCTTCAGAGGATACTGTCAGTTCCTTTCAGCAATTGGAAGTAGTAGTAAAGAAGGCTGCTTACACTCATGGGGTGGAGGCACAGTTTGCAATTTATTGTACCATTCCACACACCGACTGCAGTCCCCCAGTTCGTATCTCAGTGGGAAGCTTAAACCAGAGGCACAACAAAATCTGTAACAAATACATGTTTCTTGACATTCACTGTTAGATAGAGCCATATTAGCTTGTACAGATTAGGCATTAAGTCATTCACTTCATACAAGAAGCAATTATTAAAAGCAACAGAGTAAGTGTGGCATGCACATGAATATTTTTTAGGTCAGGGAAACCCCCTTTGAAGGCTCGACAAACAGTTTGTACATCACAGAACTCTAAATGTGTCACCTGTGTTTGTTATGGAGCAATACACACCCTTGCGGATCAAAAGAAGTAAATGTTAACCCTATATTTGCTAACTGCAAAAACATTCAGGGTAAGATCATAGAATTACTCCCATTTTTTGATGGTACTAGTGTGCTTATAAAGCTTAGAATAAAAAGGTAGCTTGACACAAAAATAAATGACAGTAAATTCTTAAATTTTGAATGGCATTTATGTTGGGAAAGTAGATTGGTCTCCAATTGTGGTGCTGCATTTATCAATGGAAAAAGTCTCACTTATGTGTAAGGGGATAAATCCATACTGGGAATGCCGAATAATCTGGATGAAGATAAGCATCATAAGTGGTCCAAAAATAGAGTGTCCAATCCATCTGTCAAATGCCTCAGTGTAGATCACTGCAAGATGTGAAGATATGGTGGAAGAGAGTTGATGAGGTCCTGGAAAGTACCAACAGGGATGTGGAGCCATGCCGACTCCAGTGGTTTCTCAGTTGAAGATCCATGGTGTGACAAGCCTGATTGAGGTTGTCCCACAGATTCTCGATTGGGTTTAAATCCAAGGAGTTTTGTAAACTCATCCTGGCGCTCCTTGAACCACACACATACACTGCAAACTATGTGGCACATTGCATTGTTCTGCTGGTAGATGCCATCATGCTGAGGAAAAACAAATTGCATGGTTCCCAAGGATAGGTGCATACTTGTGTTGATCCATTGTGCCTTCCAGAATAACAAGATCACCCATGGAATGCCACAGAAATATTCCCCAGACCATAATTCTCCTCCCTCCAGCGGACCCTTCTGACAGTTGTTGCGGGATGTTTGCTTTCAGATGTTTCATGCCGTACAGTCCAATGACCATCTGTCCGATGGAGCACAAAACATGATTCATCTGAAAAGGCCACCAGCCACCACTCAGTGGACATCCAGTTGTGGTATCGACATCCAATTTCCAGCCTTTGTCGCCAATGAACGGCAGTCAGCATGGGTGCATAGACCACGTGTTTGCTACAGAGGCCCATACACAGCAATGGTCATTGAGGAGACACTCATGGTAGTCCTCTGGTTCTTCTGGGTGGTCAGCTGGTTAACTGTTGCATGTCTATTCACCCATACACATCACCACAGCAGTCGTTCACCTGTCATCTGTTATCTGTGGCGCACCACAGTTGTCTCAGCATCAGTTTCTGATAGCACCATTTCACCATGCACGGTATACTTTAACCACGGTGGCATGCAAAAAGTTTACAAACTTAGCCATTTCAGAAAAGCTTCCACACATTGCACAAAAGTCTATGATAAAGCCCTTTTGGACATCTGATGAAATGTTCCGTTTTCACATTACAATGATATGCGCACTGTTTGCTGGCCCCCTCCCCTCTCACCTCCCCAGGCCCCTCCCCGACACACTTTATATACCCTCCACTGCTAATGCTGCCACTTGCCATCTGTGCATAGTTATTGCACATTGACGTAAAACATAGGTGGTGGTCACATTAATGTAACTAGACCGTGTGTTAACCAGACATCGCATTGCCAACCGCATAAGTTTCAACGCTGCAGATAAAGCTGGGAAATATTGCTTGTAATGGCTTGGTCATGTTATTGTAATAACAAGAGATTTCAGTTTGTCAGCTGTGTGTATATGTGAAAAATGTCAAGTTACACTGTGATTTGGAATCCACATTAAACTGTAGGTTCCCCTCTAACTGGGCTTCTTAGTCAGGAGAAAGGGAAGGGCATACCAATGAATCTTCCTGGCATATTAAAACTGTGTGCCGGACCGAGACTCGAACTCAGGACCTTTGCCTTTCATGGGCAAGTGCTCTACCATCTGAGCTATCCAAGCACAACTCACGACCTGTCCTCACAGCCTCAATTCTGCCAGTACCTCAGTACGTCTCCTACCTTCCAAACTTCACAGACGCTCTTCTGTGAACCTCGCAGAACTAGCACTTGTGGAAGAAAGGATATTGCGGAGACATGGCTTAGCCACAACCTGGAGGATGTTTCTAGAAAGAGAATTTCACTCTGCAGCGGAGTGTGCCCTGATATGTAACATCCAGGCTGATTAACACTCTGTGCTGGATCGAGACTCAAACTTGGGACCTTCACCTTTCGCGGGCAAATGCTCTACCATCTGAGCTACCCAAGCACGACCCATGACCTGTTCTTAAAGCCTCAATTCTGCCAGTACCTCATCTCCTACCTTCCAAACTTCACAGAAGCTCTTCTGTGAACCTTGCAGAGGTAGGAGACAAGGTACAGGCAGAATTTAGGCTGTGAGGACAGGTCGCAAGTCGTGCTTGGATAGCTCAGATGGTAGAGCACTTGCCCGTGAAAGGCAGAGGTCCTGAGTTCGAGTCTTGGTTCGGCACACAGTCTTAATCTGCTAGGATGTTTCATATCAGTGCACACTCTGCTGCAGACTGAAAATCTGGAAACATCCCCGAGGTTTTGGCTAATCCATGTCTCTGCAATATCCTTTCTTCCATGAGTGCTAGTTCTGCAAGGTTTGCAGAAGAGCTTCTGTGAAGTCTGGAAGGTAGGAGATGAGGTACTGGCAGAATTGAGGCTTTAAGAACAGGTCATGGGTCGTGCTTGGGTAGCTCAGATGGTAGAGCATTTGCCCGCGAAAGGTGAAGGTCCCAAGTTTGAGTCTCGATCCAGCACAGAGTGTTAATCAGCCTGGATGTTACATATCAGGGCACACTCCGCTGCAGAGTGAAATTCTCTTTCTAGAAACATCCTCCAGGCTGTGGCTAAGCCATGTCTCCGCAATATCCTTTCTTCCACAAGTGCTAGTTCTGCGAGGTTCACAGAAGAGCTTCTGTGAAGTTTGGAAGGTAGGAGATGCGGTACTGGCAGAATTGAGGCTGTGATGACGCGTCGTGAGCTGTGCTTGGATAGCTCAGATGGTAGAGTACTTGCCCGCGAAAAGCGAAGGTCCCAAGTTCGAGTCTCTGTCTGGCATACAGTTTTAATCAGCCAGGAAGTTTCATATCAGCGTGCACTCCACTGCAGAGTGAAAATCTCATTCAACTGCATACCACTTCTAAGTTGGTCATGTCTAGTAAGGTATCCATTGTTCAAAGAAGCCTTTGGGTTGAAGACAGTTTTACCCTACTTCTAAGACTGGAAGGCGTACATTTAAAGTGGGTGGCAGAGACAAAGATTCATGCATCATTGCGGTAAACTTGTTTCAAGAATATTATATTCACTATTTGTGATACTAACTTATCAGATTTGGTAGCAAGATACTTGCTAAAACAATCAATTTAGTGAATGTTGAGACAAGGGTCGAGAACTAAAAGACTATTATAACATCAATGATCACTGGTTTTGAATGGAAAGTTAGTGAAAATAGAAGATATTTCTGCTTAACAATTGCCGCAAGGGAAGGTTACAAACTAGCTGATCAGCAAATGCTGAAGTCTGTGTAGAAGAATGTAGAAGATCTACAGCAAAAATTCATAAATATTCTTTGCCATATGCTAAATAATTTCATAATCTGGAAGATAGTGAGTGGGTGGAGTGATCATTGTTCATTAAGACACTTGTGACTGCAGAAGAATAGTGTTTATGGCAGATTTCAAGGAAGCAGAATCCTTGTTGACAAATGAATACTTGACAAAGAAAATACAAACAAGTTCAGCTACATAAATAGTGTTCAATAAATTTGAAAGCAAGATCCTGCCTGCCAAAGTTTCAAAACACCATAAAAGTTATTTTATCCATGTTGGATCTTGTTGAACTCTGTGGCTGTATTCAATTACGGATTGTTGATGGAGAACACGACCAATAACAAACACATTTAAAAAGCTTTAGCGTACTGCCAGAAAGGGCTTCGTGTTATCATACCCATTTTCAGAAGGGTTTTGTAACAGTATTATATTTGTCACTAGTATGTTGTCTGCCCCCATACTGCATAAGAATATTTGAGTAGCTAGTGCCACCTATATGGTGTTAATGTGTATGCAGTTGATAACAAGTAAAGTGAATTGTACGCACTTACATTTGTTCTGTTGAATGGCATTTTGTCTCGTTTTGATCCTTTTTGCGTATTGTAATTCAACCATGAAATAGATCACTTATAAAAACTCCTCTCTGACCAGTTATTGAGTATTATTTGCCAGTTTGTGACTCTAATGAAACTGTATTAAATGAACAGAGAGAGAGGAGATGATCTTGTGTTTGTTTATCAGTGAGAGGGTGTTGCAGAAGTGTTTGGCAAATTCTAGTTAGAGATGCTACAATAAAGGAGATGTACTTGTGGAGAGCTTTACTCTGAAAGTTCCAAGAGCCTATGTTCCAATATTAGTCAAGAAAAGTGTTACTTCCTCCAGTATACATCTAGTGTTGGCCACAAGGTTAAAATTGGAAAATTCAGCCATATACAAAGGAGTATCAACAATGGATCTTCCCAGTCTGCAAATCAAGTCAGAAATGAAAAAGTTGACAAAATTATTGTGGTCCACTTTCAGCTCTCTGCCATAGACTGCACAGTGCTTTGTAGAATGCAGATGTTCATGTAGGTGTATGGGGGTATTCTTTGCTAGCTTCCATCGGAACAAAAACGAAATTAATAGGGAAAAATACAAAATTTGGTGATTCAAATAATGGTTTGGAGGAGTCCGTGAAAATTTAAGTTGACCAAACTTTTAAAAACTTACAACTCCAGTGTTAAAATATTGATATGTTGCTTTGATTGTAAATAAAACATAAACAGAATTGAATAATGTGATATCGAGGCAAACCCATGTTGTTGATACAGCAAATAAAGTTATGTTGAGGGAGAAAAGCAAACTGTATCCTGTTGGTCTCACCACTTCTACCAGTGTCATTCTTTATGAAGCAATGTGGTGTTCTAACCATAGTTATTGTTGATCACTTAAGAGAAATGTTGTATGTTTTCTCTTCTTAGGGAATAATAGTGGTAAGAGCTTTTCTAGATTAGTTACAGGTTCCACAGATCATTTGTAGATGATATCATAATGATGTGAAGATAGTCACTTTATGAGCTATTTAATATAAATAGTATTGAAATACTTTCCTTTGCAAAACATCTTGCAGATGTGTTAATGTAAAAGTATAAAATAATTTCTAAATTAACCTCACCATTGACTGCCATAAACACACAAACATTTAGATTGTAGAAGTAAGTATATAATCCTTTTACACTACGTAATTCAGCTTCTTTTCAAATTAGGCTTTCTCATCCATAAATTCACATTACGTAAATGATTAATGGTTACAAAATTATCAACAACTTTCTGCGCTATAGTTATTTTCTGGTATTATTGTAATGGATAAAAGTGATCTTTCCAAACTGTAATTGAGGAGTGGAATGTGAAAAGCTTCTAAGTGCCAAATCACACATTTGTCAGGAGAATGAAAAAACAACGTATCTGTCTTTAATGAAAAAACAATGTATCTCTATGATATGTATCCAGGGAACTGAGAAGGTGTTGTGATACCACAGACTTATGCAGCTAACCACATCACTGCAAAAAATAATGAGACAAATTAGAAAATACATACTTTTTTTATACATACTTTATTTTACTACTGGTGCACTGACTGTTTCTAGGTGCCAGTAAGAAAGTTTTTACAAGTTTTTTCTTGCATAGAAGAAAACACCAACCAGTCACTGGTAATAATTCTACTTATTTACACGAACAGTGCCATTACTGGTTTTGAAATGACAGGTTCATCTTCAGGCAGCTGTTCATATTGTATTTGTTGTTGTTAACATTTTTTCCAACAACTAATATAAAAGACAACCAAAACATGAACATCCATCTGAAAATGAACCTGTTGCTTTGAAACTGGTAACAGTGCTATTTGTGTAAATAAGGTGTGTTATTAACAGTGGGTGGTTGCTGTTTTCTTCGCTGCAAGAATCAACTTGTTTTTTACACACAGGCACAGTCTCAAAAATGTCAGTTTTCAACAAGATAGCAGAGAATTTTTTTTTTTCACGAGTGCCATTAATACCAAAACACTGTGTTTTATTTGTGATAATATAAGCACAGAAATATAGCATTAGATTTTTAACTAATAAAACTGTAACCAACAAAAACCTATTTTCATATTTAAATTTTGGAACTTCAGGGGGAAGTACAGCTAAGCACAAAGACCATTCACCATCTACTGACGCATATTTCAAAGACTTTCTCAGTTGTTTAGCATCTGGATCAAATATAGGGATATTCAACAGAGTACTGAGAAAACAATAACACTGAAAATGCATTTTCAGAAAAAATGGCATTTAAAACAGTTTTCATTTTCACTATTTAGTTGTTTACAACATATTTCATGGGCAAAAAGTACTGTGAAACTGAAAAAAATACCAATGGGGTATATTGATGGCTGTGGGAATCTAACAAAAGTTGGAAATGGTTTCGTACCCTAGAGACCTCACCAGTTTCAGACTCTATAAGGCAGTGTAGTGGTTAAAACATTAGACCTGTATGTTGTTGTTGTTGTGGTCTTCAGTCCTGAGACTGGTTTGATGCAGCTCTCCATGCTACTCTATCCTGTGCAAGCTTCTTCATCTCCCAGTACCTACTGCAACCTACATCCTTCTGAATCTGCTTAGTGTATTCATCTCTTGGTCTCCCCCTACGATTTTTACCCTCCACGCTGCCCTCCAATACTAAATTGGTGATCCCTTGATGCCTCAGAACATGTCCTACCAACCGATCCCTTCTTCTGGTCAAGTTGTGCCACAAACTTCTCTTCTCCCCAATCCTATTCAATACCTCCTCATTAGTTACTTGATCTACCCATCTAATCTTCAGCATTCTTCTGTAGCACCACATTTCAAAAGATTCTATTCTCTTCTTGTCCAAACTATTTACCGTCCATGTTTCACTTCCATACATGGCTACACTCCATACAAATACTTTCAGAAATGACTTCCTGACACTTAAATCTATACTCGATGTTAACAAATTTCTCTTCCTCAGAAACGCTTTCCTTGCCATTGCCAGTCTACATTTTATATCCTCTCTACTTCGACCATCATCAGTTATTTTGCTCCCCAAATAGCAAAACTCCTTTACTACTTTAAGTGTCTCATTTCCTAATCTAATACCCTCAACATCACCCGACTTAATTCGACTACATTCCATTATCCTCGTTTTGCTTTTGTTGATGTTCATCTTATATCCTCCTTTCAAGACACTATCCATTTCATTCAACTGCTCTTCCAAGTCCTTTGCTGTCTCTGACAGAATTACAATGTCATCGGCGAACCTCAAAGTTTTTATTTCTTCTCCATGGATTTTAATTCCAACTCCAAATTTTTCTTTTGTTTCCTTCACTGCTTGCTCAATATACAGATTGAATAACATCGGGGATAGGCTACAACCCTGTCTCACTCCCTTCCCAACCACTGCTTCCTTTTCATGCCCCTCGACTCTTATAACTGCCATCTGGTTTCTGTACAAATTGTAAATAGCCTTTCACTCCCTGTATTTTACCCCTGCCACCTTTAGAATTTGAAAGAGAGCATTCCAGTCAACATTGTCAAAAGCTTTCTCTAAGTCTACAAATGCTAGAAACGTAGGTTTGCCTTTTCTTAATCTTTCTTCTAAGATAAGTCGTAAGGTCAGTATTGCCTCACGTGTTCCAGTATTTCTACGGAATCCAAACTGATCTTCCCCGAGGTCGGCTTCTACTAGTATTTCCATTCGTCTGTAAAGAATTCGTGTCAGTACTTTGCAGCTGTGGCTTATTAAACTGATTGTTCGGTAATTTTCACATCTGTCAACACCTGCTTTCTTTGGGATTGGAATTATTATATTCTTCTTGAAGTCTGAGGATATTTCGCCTGTTTCATACATCTTGCTCACCAGATGGTAGTGTTTTGTCAGGACTGGCTCTCCCAAGGCCATCAGTAGTTCCAATGGAATGTTGTCTACTCCGGGGGCCTTGTTTCGACTCAGGTCTTTCAGTGCTCTGTCAAACTCTTCACGCAGTATCGTATCTCCCATTTCATCTTCATCTACATCCTCTTCCATTTCCATAATATTGTCCTCAAGTGCATCGCCCTTGTATAGACCCTCTATATACTCCTTCCACCTTTCTGCTTTCCCTTCTTTGCTTAGAACTGGGTTTCCATCTGAGCTCTTGGTGTTCATACAAGTGGTTCTCTTGTCTCCAAAGGTCTCTTTAATTTTCCTGTAGGCAGTATCTATCTTACCCCTAGTGAGATAAGCCTCTACATCTTTACATTTGTCCTCTAGCCATCCCTGCTTAGCCATTTTGCACTTCCTGTCGATCTCATTTTTGAGACGTTTGTATTCCTTTTTGCCTGCTTCATTTACTGCATTTTTATATTTTCTCCTTTCATCAATTAAATTCAATATTTCTTCTGTTACCCAAGGATTTCTACTAGCCCTCGTCTTTTTACCTACTTGATCCTCTGCTGCCTTCACTACTTCATCCCTCAAAGCTACCCATTCTTCTTCTACTGTATTTCTTTCCCCCATTCCTGTCAATTGTTCCCTTATGCACTCCCTGAAACTACAACCTCTGGTTCTTTCAGTTTATCCAGGTCCCATCTCCTTAAATTCCCACCTTTTTGCAGTTTCTTCAGTTTTAATCTACAGGTCATAACCAATAGATTGTGGTCAGAGTCCATATCTGCCCCTGGAAATGTCTTACAATTTAAAACCTGGTTCCTAAATCTCTGTCTTACCATTATATAATCTATCTGATACCTTTTAGTATCTCCAGGGTTCTTCCATGTATACAACCTTCTATCATGATTCTTAAACCAAGTGTTAGCTATGATTAAGCTGTGCTCTGTGCAAAATTCTACCAGGCGGTTTTCTCTTTCATTTCTTAGCCCCAATCCATATTCACCTACTACGTTTCCTTCTCTCCCTTTTCCTACACTCGAATTCCAGTCACCCATGACTATTAAATTTTCATCTCCCTTCACTATCTGAATAATTTCTTTTATTTCATCATACATTTCCTCAATTTCTTCGTCATCTGCAGAGCTAGTTGGCATACAGTCAGAGAGAGTCCCTTTAGTCAGCCATAGTCAGTGTCAGTGTCGTCGTAACTGCCGTCTGCTTCACGTCTGCTCTGCAGCGAGCTACCTTAATTTAAGTATTAACTGTATTTTTCTTACTTGTCGCTTCTTCCGTGTGTATTTGCTTTTAGGAAGCTTTAATTGTCTGGTGCTATTAATAGTGTTCCATAGATTTCGTGTTTGTTTTGAATACAGTCAGAGAGAGTCCCTTTAGTCAGCCATAGTGCCAGTAGTGTCAGCGTCGTCGTAACTGCCGTCTGCTTCACGTCTGCTGTGCAGCGAGCTACCTTAATTTAAGTATTAACTGTATTTTTCTTACTTGTCACTTCTTCCGTGTGTATTTGCTTTTAGGGAGCTTTAATTGTCTGGTGCTATTAATAGTGTTCCATAGATTTCGTGTTTGTTTTGAATACAGTCCGAGAGAGTCCCTTTAGTCAGCCATAGTCAGTGTCAGTGTCGTCGTAACTGCCGTCTGCTTCACGTCTGCTGTGCAGCGAGCTACCTTAATTTAAGTATTAACTGTATTTTTCTTACTTGTCACTTCTTCCGTGTGTATTTGCTTTTAGGAAGCTTTAATTGTCGGGTGCTATTAATAGTGTTCCATAGATTTCGTGTTTGTTTTGAATACAGTCAGAGAGAGTCCCTTTAGTCAGCCATAGTCAGTGTCAGTGTCGTCGTAACTGCCGTCTGCTTCACGTCTGCTGTGCAGCGAGCTACCTTAATTTAAGTATTAACTGTATTTTTCTTACTTGTCACTTCTTCCGTGTGTATTTGCTTTTAGGAAGCTTTAATTGTCTGGTGCTATTAATAGTGTTCCATAGATTCGTGCTTGTTTTGAATAGTCAGAGAGAGTCCCTTCAGTCAGCCATAGTGCCAGTAGTGTCAGTGTCGTCGTAACTGCCGTCTGCTTCACGTCTGCTGTGCAGCGAGCTACCTTAATTTAAGTATTAACTGTATTTTTCTTACTTGTCACTTCTTCCGTGTGTATTTGCTTTTAGGAAGCTTTAATTGTCGGGTGCTATTAATAGTGTTCAATAGATTTCGTGTTTGTTTTGAATATAGTCAGAGAGAGTCCCTTTAGTCAACCATAGTGCCAGTAGTTCTAGTGTTTGTTTTCAATACAGTCCAGAGACAGGTAGTGCAATTTCCATTGTTTTCTACAAGAAGTGGCTAGCAACCCCAGTTTAGTGAATAAACAGCCGCCTTTAGTGAATTAGCAGTCTATTTAAAGGTTGAACAACTCTCTTCAGTAAATTGATTCCTTAGGATGGATAGGATGTGTGACTGCTGTGTACGGACGCAGGAGGAGCTGGCCACTGTTCACGAACAGCTGAGCGTGTTGATGGCCGCGGTCAGCCGTCTTCAGGCTGCTGCCTCGGAGTGTAGCGGCAGTGGGGAGTCTGGTGCGTCGCAGGGTACACCCCAGGTGTTACATGCTTCACACACTGTCCCTGCTGTCGAGACATCTTCGCGGGTACCGGGCGCGGTTGGGCCACCCTCTCCCCAAGGGGAGTGGCGGGTTCAGCGGCGTTCGTGGCGCACGAGGCGGAGGGTCAATGTGGAGGCTGGCCGTGTGGCATTGCCCGCTCTGCCTGTGAGTGGACATGTGGCTGCTCCTTCAGCAAGGTCCGAGCAGGCACACGGGGGAGGGGTTTATTAGTTATTGGGAGCTCCAACGTTAGGCGGGTGATGGAGCCCCTTAGGGAAATAGCGGGAAGGTCGGGGAAGAAGGCCAGTGATCACTCTGTCTGCTTGCCGGGGGGCCTCATCCGAGATGTGGAGGAGGCCCTACCGGCGGCGGTAGAGAGCACTGGGTGCACCCGACTGCAAATTGTTGCTCATGTCGGCACCAATGACTCCTGCCGTCTGGGTTCAGAGGTCATCCTCAGTTCGTACAGGCGGTTGGCGGAATTGGTGAAGGCGGAAAGCCTCGCTCGCGGGGTGGAATCAGAGCTAACAATTTGTAGTATCGTTCCCAGAACCGATCGCGGTCCTCTGGTTTGGAGCCGAGTGGAAGGCTTAAACCAGAGGCTCAGACGATTCTGCGGAGATCTGGGGTGCAAATTTCTCGACCTCCGCTATCGGGTGGAGAAATGTAGGGTCCCCCTGAATAGGTCAGGCGTGCACTACACGCCGGAAGTGGCTACAAGGGTAGCGGAGTACGTGTGGAGTGCACATGGGGGTTTTTTAGGTTAGAGAATCCCCTCCCTAGGCCTGACAAGACGCCTCCTGAGACGCGGCAAGGTAGGAGTAGGCAAAATGCAACAGGGAATGTGCTAATAGTAAACTGCAGGAGCGTCTATAGAAAGGTCCCAGAACTGCTCTCATTAATAAACGGTCACAATGCCCATATAGTACTAGGGACAGAAAGTTGGCTGAAACCAGACGTAAACAGTAATGAAATCCTAAACTCAGATTGGAATGTATACCGTAGAGACAGGCTGAACAGTGAAGGGGGAGGCGTGTTTATAGCGATAAGAAGTGCAATAGTATCGAAGGAAATTGACGGAGATCCGAAATGTGAAATGATTTGGGAGAAGGTCACGGTTAAAGCAGGCTCAGACATGGTAATTGGATGTCTCTATAGGCCCCCTGGCTCAACAGCTGTCGTGGCTGAGCACCTGAAGGATAATTTGGAAAATATTTCGAGTAGATTTCCCCACCATGTTATAGTTCTGGGTGGAGATTTTAATTTGCCAGATATAGACTGGGAGACTCAAACGTTCATAACGGGTGGCAGGGACAAAGAATCCTGTGAAATTTTTTTAAGTGCTTTATCTGAAAACTACCTTGAGCAGTTAAACAGAGAACCGACTCGTGGGGATAACATATTAGACCTTCTGGTGACAAACAGACCCGAACTATTTGAAAAAGTTAACGCAGAACAGGGAATCAGCGATCATAAAGCGGTTACGGCATCGATGATTTCAGCCGTAAATAGGAGTATTAAAAAGGGTAGCAAGATTTTTCTGTTTAGAAAAAGTGACAAAAAGCAGATTTCAGAGTACCTGTTGGCTCAACACAAAAGTTTTGTCTCAAGTACAGATAGTGTTGAGGATCAGTGGACAAAGTTCAAAACCGTCGTACATTATGCGTTAGATGAGTATGTGCCAAGCAAGATCGTAAGAGATGGAAAAGAGCCACAGTGGTACAACAACCGAGTTAGAAAACTGCTGCGGAAGCAAAGGGAACTTCACAGCAAACATAAACATAGCCAAAGCCTTGCAGACAAACAAAAATTACGCGAAGCGAAATGTAGTGTGAGGAGGGCTATGCGAGAGGCGTTCAATGAATTCGAAAGTAAAGTTCTGTGTACTGACTTGGCAGAAAATCCTAAGAAATTTTGGTCTTATGTCAAAGCGGTAGGTGGATCGAAACAAAATGTCCAGACACTCTGTGACCAAAATGGTACTGAAACAGAGGATGACAGACTAAAGACCGAAATACTAAATGTCTTTTTCCAAAGTTGTTTCACAGAGGAAGATTGCACTGTAGTTCCTTCTCTAGATTGTCGCACAGTTGACAAAATGGTAGATATCGAAATAAGACGACAGAGGGATAGAGAAACAATTAAAATCGCTCAAAAGAGGAAAGGCCTCTGGACCTGATGGGATACCAGTTCAATTTTACACAGAGTACGCGAAGGAACTTGCCCCCCTTCTTGCAGCGGTGTACCGTAGGTCTCTAGAAGAGCGTAGCGTTCCAAAGGATTGGAAAAGGGCACAGGTCATCCCCGTTTTCAAGAAGGGACGTCGAACAGATGTGCAGAACTATAGACCTATATCTCTAACGTCGATCAGTTGCAGAATTTTGGAACACGTATTGTGTTCGAGTATAATGACTTTCCTGGAGACTAGAAATCTACTCTGTAGGAATCAGCATGGGTTTCGAAAAAGACGGTCATGTGAAACCCAGCTCGCGCTATTCGTCCACGAGACTCAGAGGGCCATAGACACGGGTTCACAGGTAGATGCCGTGTTTCTTGACTTCCGCAAGGCGTTCGATACAGTTCCCCACAGTCGTTTAATGAACAAAGTAAGAGCATATGGACTATCAGACCAATTGTGTGATTGGATTGAGGAGTTCCTAGATAACAGGACGCAGCATGTTATTCTCAATGGAGAGAAGTCTTCCGAAGTAAGAGTGATTTCAGGTGTGCCGCAGGGGAGTGTCATAGGACCGTTGCTATTCACAATATACATATATGACCTGGTGGATGACATCGGAAGTTCACTGAGGCTTTTTGCAGATGATGCTGTGGTGTACCGAGAGGTTGTAACAATGGAAAATTGTACTGAAATGCAGGAGGATCTGCAGCGAATTGACGCATGGTGCAGGGAATGGCAATTGAATCTCAATGTAGACAAGTGTAATGTGCTGCGAATACACAGAAAGATAGATCCTTTATCATTTAGCTACAAAATAGCAGGTCAGCAACTGGAAGCAGTTAATACCATAAATTATCTGGGAGTACGCATTAGGAGTGATTTAAAATGGAATGATCATATAATGTTGATCGTCGGTAAAGCAGATGCCAGACTGAGATTCATTGGAAGAATCCTAAGGAAATGCAATCCGAAAACAAAGGAAGTAGGTTACAGTACGCTTGTTCGCCCACTGCTTGAATACTGCTCAGCAGTGTGGGATCCGTACCAGATAGGGTTGATAGAAGAGATAGAGAAGATCCAACGGAGAGCAGCGCGCTTCGTTACAGGATCATTTAGTAATCGCGAAAGCGTTACGGAGATGATAGATAAACTCCAGTGGAAGACTCTGCAGGAGAGACGCTCAGTAGCTCGGTACGTGCTTTTATTGAAGTTTCGAGAACATACCTTCACCGAAGAGTCTAGCAGTATATTGCTCTCTCCTACGTATATCTCGCGAAGAGACCATGAGGATAAAATCAGAGTGATTAGAGCCCACACAGAGGCATACCGACAATCCTTCTTTCCACGAACAATACGAGACTGGAATAGAAGGGAGAACCGATAGAGGTACTGAAGGTACCCTCCGCCACACACCGTCAGGTGGCTTGCGGAGTATGGATGTAGATGTAGATGTAGATAAACTTGTACTACTGTAGTAGGTGTGGGCTTCGTATCTATCTTGGCCACAATAATGCGTTCACTATGCTGTTTGTAGTAGCTTACCCGCATTCCTATTTTCCTATTCATTATTAAACCTACTCCTGCATTACCCCTATTTGACTTTGTATTTATAACCCTGTATTCGCCTGACCAAAAGTCTTGTTCCTCCTGCCACCGAACTTCACTAATTCCCACTATATCTGTATGTGGAAGAGCTAAATTTGGATGTGGTTATCCTTAATCTAAACTAGGAGTCATCTTAAAGTGTTAACTTGGCTCCGTGGTGTTGGTGCTTAGCATGATTTGTGATGCACCACTGCAATCTCAATATGGTGGAGGGTGGGGGTACCCTGAAATACAACACATGACCTGTAGGGTGTAAAGCACAAATATCACAGAAAGCAATTTGTGTTGTAGTATATTTTGTGCAGGTGATGCCCCACATCTCGTAAGTATTTGCAAAAAGTTATATTTCAAAACCACTAAGTGCTTCTGATAAACTGATTCTTTATTTACTACCAGTTTTAATCATCTGATCATCTTCAGTTATAGGAAATTTTTATGTACCTGTAGATGATCAGATGGTCGAAACCAGTAGCAAATAAAGAATTATTTTATCAGCAGCTCTCTGTGGTTTTGAAATGTATGTTTCTCATGTGGTTGTAAAGCTGTTCCTTTTCATCAGTGGAGCTGTGTGCATGTCATAAATTCACGAAACAAACTCTCACTATTTAGTAAAATACAACAATGTCTTATTTCATTTTCCAAAAATTCAAGACAGTCTAACCTTAGCCATTGGTTAGGGTAGGGTTGTCAGGTCTCCTGTATTTCTCACGTTTTCACCTATTTTGACTCTTTCTTTAGTCTCACATGTTTAAGAACGTTTCTCCCATATTTCAGTCTGATATATTATAGTGTGGTTGAAATGAAGTATTTCTTAAATTTTTTAATTATTCAACTTCGCTTATCGAAATATTCTGAGCTGTAGATCGAACTATACATTGGCAGCATAGCATTGTTCTAAAACAGTAATGAACCTACTGTGCAGCACATCAGCATCAGTTTTACAGGTATAGACTCAAATGTGCATAGTATTAGGTTGTAGCCACATGGAACAAAATTATTAAGTTGGTTAAGCTAAAGACTGGAAGCTGAAGGTATGGAATCTCCCTTATTTTCAATTAGAAAACCTGGTAACCCTTGTCAGGGATACAAGTTTAATGAAGATAACAAATACAGCAGAACAATTGCTAAAAACATGTTTCTCATCCATGTTACATACCAAATACTGACAAACAAGCAGTAAACATTCTGGATACAACTAGGGATAAACAGATGAGCTTTTCATGGAATCATAATGTAAAATACGGAGGCAGTTACCTCAGGAATGGTACTGTGAATAACAAATTCACCACATGAAAATGGTGGCTTCAACAGTGAACTATCCATGACTGTTGCCTCATGGTTTCACAATATGGCTGGCTGAGATAGAACTGCATCCTCTTTAATACTTTCCTATGAAGAAGTACTGCTGTTAGTGTTTAGAATCATTTGTGGTCATCTCTGCGGTACTCGCTGCTCATGTTTTGTAGAGGACACAGCTACCAGAGCTCCCAAACTCACCTTCTGACTGCAGTGATGCTGGATGTGGTTAGAATGGACTGTGGTGCTATTGTGATCTGTGGGGTGGTCAGCAGTTGGCTTTGGTCCTGTCAGGCACCTGGTTGTGGTGGTAGTTCACCTTCAGACCTAGCATGGTCCTCATCCGGCCATCCAGAGTTAGCTTTTTCGTGATTTCCCCAGATCATCCAAGAAAATATCAGGATGATTCTGTTGAAAAATAGATTACTGATTTCCTTCTCCATGCTTCCTGAATTCGAGCATCTGCTTCAACTGTAATGATGTTCTCATGGATTAGACCTTAAACCCTAGTCTTCCTTCTCTCCTTCATCTGTGGATGGTGGTTGTGATACTGGTTCCTTAGTGTTTATCACCCCCCCCCCCCCAAAAAAAAAAAGGAGAAGGTAGTGGGCCAGTATTTAATGTGGACCCTAAGTGGTATTGCTTATTTTCCTACTATTGTGGACATCACATCACTGATACAAAAACATCAAGGCCATATCTTGTTTTTGTGGGTGAATTCTGCTGCACCCCTGTAGGGCTCTGCACCACTGCTGGCACTGGGCCTTAGAGTATGAGTGTGGTGCCAGTTGTCCTAGGCTGGCAGCCACACCTCCCACTGGGCACGGGACTCTAGATTCTGCAGCAGGAATGAATATTCAAAACAAAAAAAAAAGGGCAGGGGAGCAGCTGCTGCATGTCTAATAGGAGGCAGTATGCTGCCCTGCACTAACTGCCATGGAAGGACTCAGAGTGCTGTACATAAGGTACTCGAGGTGGTCATGAATGTTGTAAACCGAGTTTCTCCATAAATGCTATTGTCATGTGTATGGCTTAGGCTGCTATGACATTAGAAGATAGAGATCAATGTACAGAAGGAGATAAATGTGAGCAATCCAGAGGCAGAAATATATGACAACTGAATTTGAGAGAAACTGACATAAATGACTTATGTATGATGCAGCACTCAGTGGTCTGCATGTGATTCAGAAAGGAGTCAATGTTGTCTGTGTACACACAGTCCAGGACATGAACTGGTGCAGTACTAGTTGAGATAAGATGCGAATGCTGTATTGGCTGATGATCTGTTTGATATTCTTGTTACTTGCTAATGAGTAGACATATCTCTATGCAAGTTATTTGGTAGAAAACATCCACCTTCAGTGTCCCTCGTAGGAGACTCTCCCAAGATCTTGAATCAGAGAATTGTAGAGATATCAGTGTGACTTCCTTTGCTAACTTCTAATCTTCCTTCCGCCTTTGCTGACACACTTCTTTTGTTGCAAAGCCATCTTCATCCTCTGACATGCCAAAGGTGATAGGGAAGGGCCATAAACAGTTGGTAATTCAAATAAATTACGGTATATGGCAATAAGGGCTGGGAACGAGCACCGTATTCACTCGATCTACATTGGAGATCTATTCAGCATCTCAAAGTGTTCATTCTAACAGCAGTCTTGAACACAGGTTACAGCCGGTTGTAGATTCTTGTTCACATCAGAACAAACAATGCTTTTCACTTGGATACTGAGGTCATATGTAGTATCTTCCAACAACTGACCAAGAAGATTAAAACAATCAGTGTTGCTTGTGATGCTTTGATGAAGCTCACAGCCTGTAGCATTGTTCCTAAAAATTGCCGAGAACCTCCGGTTTTAAGCCAATTAGAAGACATAAACCAGAGACTTTGGCAATTCTGTGACAACCTAGGCTGTGACTACCCAGAATTGAGCCATAGGGTTGAATCTGACTGGCTCTTTAGATCATGTGCAAACTCTTGTCATACTTTTCATGTGTGGGCAGTGGAAATGAAGTTAATTTGGTGTTTCTAGACTTCCACAAAGCTTAGTATGGGACCAACACCAGATGACAATACCTGGTTACCAGAGGGTTTATAAATCAGAGGAATGCAAGTGGTCACAGGCTTGCTTCATTGGTGAGAGTGTGTAACAGAAATGTTGAGAACAGGCAGACATTCAAAGAAAGGTGCCGTACTTCTTGCAAGGACCTCCTTAGTAAATTTCAAGACCAGGATTTGCAAGCAAAATCTATAAATATTTTTCAGTCTTCCATGTATTTATACTGTATCAATTTTGGAAATAAAATTAGGTGAATAACAGCTCCCAGGGAAGTGTACATCTAGTCATTCTTACCATGCTACACCTGTGAATCAAACAGGAAGAAACATTAATATTCAGTACAGTAAAAAGTGCCCTCTGCCATACATTTTGTAGTGACTCATAGACCATAGATGTATATATAAAAGGGGATGCTAAAAACACCTTAACTGATTATCAGGAGATTGCAGAGGGAACCAAAATTCTTGACATTTGTGTGCCTGGAGCAGAGTCTTTAAGGCCAACCACAGTTGTATGTACGCTACAGGTTTTAGAGTGTAGTGCTCTGTTGGTGCATCCATGTTACATTGTGTATTTAATGTGAGGGTCATGGGAGGTGGATTTTCTACCTGAAAACAGATTTCCATCAAGCTATCAGAGTTTACTTTGGGCCCATGGGAAGCCTAGACAAGACATGAAGAATGTCTGTGGAGCAAGTCTTGTTATTCCTTGTATTCAGGAATACTGTGCCTAAGTCCAAAATTCACCAGAATAGCATTGCAGTCCACAAACATTTTAAACAGGAACATTTATAGGTAATCAAGTAACTTACAGATACCATACATTACGGTGAATCTACTTTTTCTATTTGTAAATATTTTTTGTGAGATTTTGACAGGATGTTCAAAATGTATGTGAACGGATGTTCTGCTCCAGTCGTGTGTTATGCTATAGCATCAGGCCTCAACAACACTATTGCAAAAATGAGTGGATGGCCTAATGTGAAATACATGAAACATTAGCACTTATTACAGCCATTGCTTTAGATTCATGGGAATTTGTTGGTTGCATTCCATTCTTTCAGGGAATATGTTGCAGGTGCTAGATTTCTGGATGAAAGAACTGACACAATGCAGACCTATCAGCTGTTGTAGTAAAATACCAGCCGTATGTTGCACGGGTGGTCAGATCAACTGTTTGTGATAACTATCTCATGAAGGTAATTTTCAAACTCAGGTGCACCAAATACAAGCTGTTCTAGAAAAAGCTGAGTAATAATGAGTTCACTTGCAACACTGAGAGGCACCTGGTAGCATATTAATGACCTTCTTTGCATCCTTTTTCAAGGGGCAGCTGAAAATATGCACCCATTACTCAAAGGGACCATCTTGCAGTCTGGAAATCAACTCTTTTGTATTAGGCAAGAGATATGTTATCTTGAAATAGCCACTCATTTGCAAGGACTTGTCTGATTTGTGAACAGCTATTGGGGGTGGGGGTGGGGGGGGGGGGGGGGGAGCTCAAATACTGGATAGAATGTGAGCTCATTCCAGAGGGTTATGGTGTAGGACATGCCCTACGAAATTGGAGAGTGGGATGGAATGTAGTTTTGTGAAATATTGCACATGTACAATGTCCTTCTGAAATAAGCAAGAAAATGCCTTGTATAAGTTTCTGGGTTTGTACATGATGTGACGTACACCGAATTGCCCACAGGAAATATAAATTTATTAAATAAATTCAAGCCAAAGGTATTTGCAATTTCATCTGAAGCTGACACTACAGACTTGTGTGTGGTGGCCACTAACCTGATGCCTGGTGACAACCTATACATAATCAATATTATTATGGTTTTCAGCAGCAGGGCAGAATTTAGCTTCCAGTAACTTGTGGGACCAAATATTGCTGCTGCTTCAGCATCCAATTAGAAAGAACCTTTCAACTAGCTGTGGTGATATTGATCCACAGCCTCCTTATCTCTAGATATTCTCACTTGGTGCAGCACGAGTTTTGCAGCTGCCTAGGTTAATGGCATACCCTGTACAGTCTTCTCTCTGCTGTTGCTTGGACTTAAGTAATTATCATCCAATTTCCATACTGACATCTTCTTCCTAAATATATGAAAAAGTAATGTATTCAAGAGTAGTGCCACACTTAAATGAAAACAGTTTACTTAACAAATCACAGTTTGGATTCCACAAAGGTTGCTCAACTGAGAATGCTATTTATACATTTACTCACCAAATAGTGCAAGCATTAAATAGTAATATATTGCCAATTGATGTTTTTATCATCTCTCCAAGGCTTTTGATTGTGTAGATCTTGATACTCTTACAAAAACTCAAATTTTCTGGTCCGCCGCTCGTGGTCTCGCGGTAGCGTTCTCGCTTCCCGAGCACGAGGTCCCGGGTTCGATTCCCGGCGGGGTCAGGGATTTTCACCTGCCTCGAGATGACTGGGTGTTTGTGTTGTCCTCATCATTTCATCATCATCCAGGAAAGTGGCGAAATTGGACTGAGCAAAGGTTGGGAAATTGTACGGGCGCTGATAACCACGTAGTTGAGCGCCCCACAAACCAAACATCATCATCATCATCATCATCAAATTTTCTGGAATTGATGACTTAACACATGCTGATTTGAATCATACTTGACAAACAGAATGTAAAAGGTTGTGCTGAATATTTCAGACAATGTCGTAAAGGTAGAAAATTTTAGTGACGGGTAAAATCACGAAGGGAGTTCCACAGAGTTCAATTTTGGGTGCACTCCTATTCCTTATATATCTGAATGACCTTCCATTTAACTTTCACTGAGCAAAATTCATATTTTTTTGCAGATGACGCTAATGTTACAATCAATCCCATTAGAGAGAAAGCAACGGAAGAGTTAGTAAATGATGTGTTCCATAGAATTATTAAGTGGATCCCTGAAAATGGACTGTCCCTAAATTTTGAAAAAAGAAAAACACTACATTCAGTTCTGTAAAACAAGTAGAGTCATACCAACAATGGATGTAGCACATGCGTAGGAGTCTGTAAATAGTTTAGAATACTCCAAATTTTTGGTTGTAGATATTGATGAAAACTTGAACTGGAAGAAGCATATTACCGAGCTCCTGAAACAATTAAGTTCTGCTACTTTTGCTCTTCGTACAATTGCTGGTCTTGGAAACAAATGTATCAACCTCCTGACATATTTCTCATTTTGCCACTCAACAATGTCTTACAGAATAATTTTCTGGGTTAACTCATAACTTACAAAGAAAATATTGATATCACAAAAGCAAGCAGTAAGGATAATAACTGGCGTTCGGCTATGGACGTCTTATAGGTATCTCTTCAAGGAGCCAGGCATTTAACTGTGCCATCACAGTTCACATTTTCACAAATGAAATTCATCATAATAATCCATCACAATTTGAGAAGAACAGTGATGTACATACCTACAAAACTAGAGGGAAAAATGACCTTTATTACCCATTGTTAAAGCTTTCAGTGCCTCGGAAAGAAGTTCAAAATGCAGCAACAAAAATGTTTAATCATGTGCCCAATATCATAAAATATCTGACAGGTAGCAAAGCAAGTTTTAAATCTAATTTAAAATCATATCTCCTGGACAACTTTGTCTATTCTATTGACAAATTTCTATTTAATAACTGGTATACAGTATTTAAAAAATCTTGTTTTTAAGTATAGCTGCATAAGTAGGAATAAAATGACAATATCTTCATTAATGCTAACAGTAATCATGTATACATATCCTGTAAACTCACTCATTCAGCATCATTTTGATAAAAGAATCTGTTGTTGTCGTGGTCTTCAGTCTGAAGACTAGCTTGATTCAGCTCTGAATGTTACTCTATCCTCTGGAAACCTTTTCACATCCAAATAACTACTGCAACCTACATCCTTCTGAATCTGCTTTTGTCTCCCGAGTTCTATTCAGTACTTCCTAGGGATTGATGACCCTGTAGTTTGGTCTCTTTACACCCCAAACAAACAAACCAATCAACCAACCAACCAGTACTTCCTCATTAGTTACGTGATAAACCCATCTAATCTTCACCATTCTTCTGTAACACTACATTTCAAAAGCTTCTCTTCTCATTTTATCTAAATTGTTTATTGTCCATGTTTCCCTTCCATTCTTGGCTACACTCCAGGCAAATACTTTCAGAAAAGACAACCTAACATTTAAATCTATATTTGCCGTTAACAAAATATCTTTTTCAGAAATGCTTTTCTTGCCATTGCCAGTCTGTGTTTATATCCCCTCTACTTTGGTCATCATCAGTTATTTTGCTTCTCAAATAGCAAAGCTCATCTGTTACTTGAAATGCCTCGTTTCCTACTCTGATTCCCTTGGCATAACCCAATTTAATTTGACTGCATTCTATTATCTTTGTTTTGCTTTTGTTGTTGTTCATCTTATATCCTCCTTTTAAGATAATGTCCATGCCCTTCAACTGCTCTTCCAAGTCCATTGCTGTCTCTGACAGAATTTCAGTGTCATCTGCAAACCTCAAAGTTTTTATTTCTTTTCCCTGAACTTTAACTCGTACTCCAAATTTTCTTCACCCCCCCCCCCTCGCCCCCCCTTTACTGCATGTTCAATGTACAGTTGAATAACATCAGGGATATTCCACAACCCTGTCTCACTCCCTTCTCAACCACTGCTTCCCTGCCATGACCCTCAGTTCTTATAACTACTGTCTGATTTCTGTTCAAGTTGTAAATAGCCTTTCACTCCCTGTATTTTATCCCCACTACCTTCAAAATTTTAATGGGAGTATTCCAGACAACATTGTCAAAAGCTTGCTCTAAGTCTACAAATGCTGTAAATGTAGGTTTGCTTTCCTTAATGTATCTTTTAAGATAAGTCATAGTGTCAGTATTGGCTCGCGAGTTCCTACATTTCTCCGGAATCCAAACTGACCTTCCCCGAGTTCAGCTTCTATTAGTTTTTCCAGTCTTCTGTAAAGAATTTGTGTTAGTATTTTGCAGCCATAACTAGTTAAACTGATTTTCACACCTGTCGGCAACTGCTTTCTTTGGAATTTAAATTATTACATTCTTCTTGAAGTGTGAGGGTATTTTACTTGTCCCACACATCTTGCACATCAGAGGGAAGAGTTTTGTCATGGCTGGCTCTCCCAAGGCTACCAGTAGTTCTGACAGAATATCATCTACTCCTAATACCTTGTTTCAACTTAGATATTTCAGAGCTCTATCAGATTCTTCTCGCAGTTTCATATCTCCCATCTCATCTTCATCTACATCCACTTCCCTTCCTATAATATTGCCTGCAAGTTTATCTCTCTTGTGTAGACCCTCTTTATACTCCTTCCACCTTTCAGTTTCCCCTTCTTTGCTTAGGGCTGGTTTTCCATATGAGCTCTTGATATTCATAAAGCTGCTACTCTTTTCCCCAAAGGCCTCTTTAATTTTCCTGTTGGCAGTATCTGTCTTTCCCCTAGTGAAATGTGCTTCTAAATCCTTACATTTATCATCTAGCTATTCCTGCTTAGCCATTTTTCACTTCCTGGTGGTATCATTTTTTAAACTTTTTATTCCCTTTCATCTGCATCAGATAATCTATGGAACGTGTAGATAATGAACCAACTATCTATCTTATCTGATGTGGTACAGACTGAGTACTTTTGAGTATTTCCTTGATCAATAAAGTGTCCAATTTGAAGGCTTCAGGTAGCTTCATATTGCATCAGATGATCTTTTATGAGGCTTTCCATGAGCTGGAGAAGGCAAAACAAGGGCGTACTTATACATATCATCTTAGCAGCCATTTCTAAATTTGATTAGCCTGGTTTTTTCTTTTAATTAAAGATGCAAAAATACTTGGAAATCCCATACACTTGCTGATCATAGTATTGGACCAGCATCTTTATTAGTTCTTAAAGGTCAAAAGAAGCTTTTGCAACAATTAAAAGACTTGTGTGCCACAACAATGTAGGAAATAATCATGTCAGGAACAGTATCTTTCTTACGAGCTGCCATGTGGTGGTGCTGTAACTGTGTGGATTAGTTATTTCAATCTTTGCAGCCCCTCTCATAATTTAGGGAATATATCAAGGAACCATTGGGCCAGTGGTGGAGAAAGGGGAAACAGTGAACATTGCAATATAAGTTTTTGGATAAGCTATTGATACTGCTAAAGTGGTTGCTTTTGTTACAGCTATTATAAAGGAGTCATATGGCATTGTTGGCTGGAAGTTCCTTAGGGGTGGGGTTAGCTATCTAATCACAAAGCATTTTCTTCCTACAGCCTCAGTTCCATTTTCCACACATTGTGTGTCTTAAGTGTGTAGATTACCATATTGGGTGTGTGATAGTGTGGTGTCATGTTTGCACTGTATGAAGATGAGAGAAGGCAGAGGGTGAAACCCAGTTCTTGCTATAGCCTACACCTCTCAGATAACATTAAGGAGACCTCCAGACTTAACATCCACATCTGACAGACAGCTCACCATCAGCAGCATAACATGCATTCATCTCATGAGACATTGTGGAGAGGTTTGGAATTTTATGCAGAACATTGGTACCAAGTATAGTGATCAGGAGCTTTACACCACTGCCCCTCCTCTGATTGTCAGCCAGATTTTGGTGGTGAAAACTTCTTCCACCACCAGCTACCAACAAGTCAAGCATCTCCACAAAGGTATGCATTAGTGACCTCGGTTAAGGAGTCAGAATTGCAGCTGTTGCTACTCCATCTGTCACCATAGCACTGAAGTTATATATGAAGTCTTCACAGGTTGTTAGCTGAGTAGCATCGTCGTCTCGTAGCAACATTTTGTTGGAATGCGTCTCCATCATCTTCAGGCGAAGTGTTGGGATATCATCAGTCACAGGCTTATATCTCTGCTGGACCGCTCTCCGCTTCCCGCAGCCGGCCAATCACGGTGCCCGCGGAAACGCCCGATGCGCCTGGATCGGCCGAAGGGCGAGGGGGGGGGGGGGGGGGGTGCATGCGCAGGGTTTGAGTTCCGGTGTCCGTCTCTGTCTGCTCCATCCGCGGCCCTCGGTGGAACGGGACGTTCTTCTCTGATTTTCCTGATTGCAGGTTCCCAGGCTGTGCTGAGATGGTAGCCACTGTTGCAGTTGATTAGGTTGTCGTGTATTCTATGGACTCTTTGATTACTGAGTCCCAAAAACCATTTGTACTGCATATTTTCTTTGTGTCCTCGAAATCGAAGATGTGCTTCTCGTCAATACTATGTTCCGCCACAGCAGATTTGTTGGTCTGACCCAAGCGTACATGCCTAATGTGTTCACTGCGGCGCTGTGAGATGCAACGCTGCGTCTGTCCTATATATAGTCCATAGAAATATGGTTGATGTGTCAGCCTGAAACCGGTAACCACTACAGCTGAATTTTATATCATTGAAACTGAGACAGATAAAAAAAAAAAAATTATTATCAAATTACCCCAATACCAAACAGTTCTCTGCAGTTCACAAGACTGAAGGTTAAGACTTTTGTCATACTTAGATATAAGGTCCGCAAAAGCAAATTGTTGCATACCAGTTGTTAGGAATAAATAGTGTGAAAAATTGTATATGTAAGGTGCATGTTAAATGGAGTGTTTGATGCTAATATACAATGGAAATGTAGCACAAGAAAGGCTATAGGTCCCAAACATAACTGTCTGAAAAAATACAATTTGTTGTTTGTGAAAAATCAATGATTCTAATAGAGAGCAGATGAAGTTGTTATGTAGTATCTGTTGAAAACTGTACATTTATATTTCTCTTAATCTTTTTTTAAATGTTTACCTTTTATTGTGCTTTTGTCTTATGAATAGACTTTGCTTCATTCTAGAACCATCCCCATATACATGAATCTGATTTATATTTGTTGTAGCTGACTCTTTATCTTGGAAGTGTTTCTTTTCCTGTTGAAGGTTTGATTACCGGCAGGCATCTGTGCGAACATCAATGGCCCTAGAGTCAAATGCTTGGCTCTCGTCCAACAGTACAGCTGCAGGTACAACAGCAAGGGAACAGCAACAGCAGCAACAGCAACAACAACAGCAGCAGCAACAACAGCAGCAGCAGCCACCGCCACCACCGCCACCTCCTCCACAGCATACAGCTGTTGTAAAGACACGTGATGATCAGCTTGGTCAAGTTCCACAGCATGGTAGCCAGAATTTCATTGGAGCAGATGATAATCAGCAAAGAAGTTTGCTGAAAATACCATCATCAGTTGTTGGCAAATGTTCCATGTTCACACAGACTGAACACACAAACAGGTAACCTTCTACCATTTCACCCACTGGGGACACCCTAAAGCATGAAATAATTTTACTTGGTGGATGCTGTTTACTGTATGTTGTTGTAATGGGTAACTGTTATGTTCAGAGTAGCTTTCTGTGTAGAATACTGTACCATTGATTCCAGTCATAGCTAGGCACTAAATTTGTTCTACTTTGTAATAGTCTCAAATGTTGTTACTTTATGGTACTGTCTGTGTGCCACTTTGTCATTAGAATGTTTTTCATTGAGGCATGCTTTCTGCTTCCCCTTTTTAACCTTCTCCTCTCTCAGTATATCAGTAGCATCATGCTTCACTGGGGGCTACTTAGGATGTTTTGGTTTGGTAACAACTTCAAGGTTATGATCCTTTCCATAGCAATACTGGTACCACAGAACTATGGGCTCTCTCTGCAATTTGAGGGAAGGTTGGTGGCAGACTGAAGCTTTGAGTCTATCATTGAGACAAGCTTGGGTGGGATTATTGGGAAGGTATTAGCAGAGCAAGGCAAGTGTGTAGGTCTGAGTCCTGATCTGGCACACAGTTCCAATGTATTAACAGTGTACATCACAGAAAATATTCCACAAAACTCAAGAAAATACATTTTAGTTCCAATTTCTTCACCTTCCGTGTCCAGTCTGAGCTTGTGCTGTATCTCGAGTCACCTTGATTTAAATTGGATGTTAGAACCTGAACCTTCCAGCAGGAGCATTTCATATCAACATTCTTCAATCTCTAATAGATGTGTGACAGTATTTGGGGTCACAAGATGCCATGCCAACTTTAGAATATCTTATGTATATGCAAGACGCTATTTACGAGTGTGATGAGTGGCATTATACCAAATATAATATAATATTCTAAAGTATTAACATATTAAAACATTGTACTGAACAGATATTTGAGAACTTGCACAAGTGCTTGAATTTAAAAAGAAAAGAAGCTTTTTGAGTATAGTCCTGAAGAGCTCTCAGATTTCACTACACATTTTTCCTTTTCATATCTGACACTGTGCTAAGCTCAAACTTTAAGAAGACACACTTGATTTGGTGTCCAGACATCAGTATTAACTTTTCGACTGATTCTCCAAGGTAAATTGATCTTCTAGAGTTTTACAACCAGGCACATACAGTGTACTTTCCAATTTGAGTATAGGGGAACAGAAGTATAGCCATAAAAATTTCTCCGTAGATTTTTTTTTTTTTTTTTTTTTTTTTTTTTTTTTTTCTTGTTGCCAGGGATCCTCAGAGGAAAATGGTAATGACCTGCTAAATCATAATGCACAAGAAATTAATGAAATTATATTCCAAGGTAGTGAGCGAAGTATTTAGAGATATGGGTTCGCTTAAAAAGCAAACATGTAATGCAAATCTCAGTGGGCACTTTTGACAATCACCTTAGTTAATTGTTCTTTTCCATTAAAAATGCAGAACTACTGCTGAGTAACAAGTCATGTTAACAAATGGCATTACAATGTCATGTAGAACACAGTGGGTGCTGTATTGTAGTATGAAGGACAAAGCCCAGTTACAATACTGTGCTGCCTACAATAGTGAAAAGTGTTAAAGAATGGAATCGAACAGGCCAAACAAGTGCCGTACATGAAGAGAACACGGCTCTCTCAGGACAAAATTAAAACTTACGTGATCAATTGGGAAAGAAGTATCAGGGCAGGTGCTCAACATACACTCATGTGCAAGACCTTAGAACAAAAGTAACTTTTGCGTGATGTGTCACTGCCAATTAATGTAGCTTGATGAAACTTGGACCATACATAGAAAGAACTGCTGCAGTGTAGTATAGAAATTAACTGAAAGAAATATGCAATGAGATGAACAGAAATGACACTTTCATTCAGAGACAGTAATTACACTGAAGTCTCCATGATTCTTGGTGGTCTCTTGGACATTACAAAAGGCAGGACATGCTTCTCAATAGGGTGTGTGATCACCATGAACAGCAGTGCCTGCTCTGCAATGTGCTCCCATGCTGGCCACAGGATTGGTAAGGAGTTCTTGTGGTAGGGTATTCCATTTCTCCACCAGCGCAGCTGAGAATTGCTGGATGGTCTATGGTGCATGTGGATGTGCTGCAGTACATCTCCCCAATGCATCTCATATGAGTTTGATGGAATTTAAGTTGAGGGAACAGACAATTCAATCCATTCACAGAATATCCTCTCGTTCCAATAGTTCCTCCACCAGTGCTGTTTGATGTGGTCACACATTGTCATCCATAAAAATGAAGTCTGGGCAGAATACATTCCTGAAAAGACACACACAGGGAAGAAGTATAGAGTCACATTAACATTGACCAGCTGTCAGATTCAGATCACGTGTGTGTGTTGTGGCTGTAAGTTTGGTTGTTAAAATAACAATATGGTAGTCGGGAGCAGAATAATCAATCAACATTAATCAGTGAGTATAACGTGTTCAAAGATTTGGAGGTCAGTACGTCCATGCAACATTATACCTCCCCATACCATAACACCTGGACCACCAAAACAATCATGTTCGACAGTACTGGGTGCAGCCTCTTATGGCAAGGGGTCGGAACACACAATGCACGCAAGAACATTGTTGAACATGATCCAGGAGGACGATGGTTCAAACACGTCTGGCCATTCTGATTTAGGTTTTTCATGGTTTCCCCTAAATTGCTTAAGGCAATTGTTGGGATGGTTCCTTCAAAAAGAACATGGTGGATTTCTTTCTCCACCCTTCCCTAATCTGAGTTTGTGCTCCATCTCTAATGACCTTGTTGTCGATGGGATGTTAAGCTCTAATCTCCTCCTCCTCCTCCTCCTCAAACATGCTTATTTTGGTGGTCCAGTTGTTATGCTGTGGGGAGACATAATTTTGTATGGGTGTACTGACCTCCAAATCTTTGAACACCAGTTAGTGTTATTGTGATACTGTGCTTCTTCCCCACGTTTGTCTCTTCATAAGTGCATTTGTCTCTGACTTCATTTTTATGTGTGTAACTGCATGAAACAGCACTGGTGGAGGTACTCGTGGAATAAGAGGATATTTGGTGAATGGACTGCCTTGCCCACTCTCCAAACTTAAATCCCATTGCACATGTGTGTATGCATTGGGGAGACATATTGCAGTACGTCCACATGCACGCACAAGTGACCATCCAGCAGTTATTAACCACACTAGTGGAGGAATGGAACCATACTGGTGGAGGAGTGGTAGTTTGTTAGTCAGTCAGTCATATTCATGTTCTGGGGATCATTTGCAAGATAAACCGCAATGATGTGAAACAAGTAATTTTACATTTATATTCCAAATTAATTAATTTTTTTTAAATATACAGATGTGAGTTAGTAATGACTAACCACCACCCACTTACACATCGCAATAATAGAAATTATTATACAGAATAGAGAAGGTGTCGAGGAACAACTTAAAAATTTTGTTTTCAAATTTTACATTGCTGTCTGTCAGGCATTTTATATCCCTGGCACATTTCTCTATATACAAGTCCCCAACTATGATCTCCTAAGTCAACATTCCCTATGTTCAGACTGATGAACGCTGTGAAGACAGCGTCATCTGCTCATAGCTCATTCTGCTCTTCTCAGTAGTACAGGAAAGTCCTATTTATATGCCTTCATTTGCACTCAGCACTACTACTAGAAGGTTAAATGATTCTGCTGTATGCCCTGTGCATGGTTGATCAAGCAGTTAACCCATAATGCCCTTCCTATTTGGTACACTTGGAATTTTCCTACTGTACATCTTTTGGACCTTGCAACAATGAGGCAAGTCACATGCCACTGTTATGCATCTGAGACTGGTTATCGAGTTCAAATATTAGCTTGTCCCCTTCCAGAGTCAGCGCAATTGCGCAGCCACCCCTTGGTCAAGAGTTTCTTCTTAAATTGAACTTCCCGGCGGGGTCAGGGATTTTCACCTGCCTCGAGATGACTGGGTGTTTGTGTTGTCCTCATCATTTCATCATCATCCAGGAAAGTCGCTAAATTGGACTGAGCAAAGATTGGCAAATTGTACGGGCGCTGATAACCACGCAGTTGAGCGCCCCACAAACCAAACCATCATCATCATCTTAAATTGAACTAATGGATTCGTTGGAATATTTCGTACATTTGCGACGTGTTCCTTCCCCCAGGGAAAATTTTGTAAGCTTGGACCTCTAAATTTTACCATCGCTTTATTTCCAAACACACAATTAGGTATTACAGGCGTGTTAGTACAGATTCATGATAAAATAGTTTTCACACTGCAAAACTTTTGTATATTGTTCACATGAACAGTATAGAATCATAGCTTTTAGTAGTATGTGACTTATTGGATACCTTTTCTCACAGAATTACTATTTTTCTTTATGAGTGTTCATCATATACTACATCACTACACATAATTCGTGGATATAAATTACATTTTCATGTAATACAAAATTCATATCACTGGAATCATTGGTATCATAATAGAGAAACACATTTTTTACAATTAACACATTGGAACACAATATCGTTGGATATAGTTTAAATATTTACATGATACGATGTTCAGTTTACTAGACTCAGTAGAGATACCTCCTACTGTACCATTTGTCAGCCTGTAACTTGGGTGGCTCTACCATTGTCATTTCTGCTTCTACTTTTCTGGGAGGTTGGGGCATCTAGCTTGATTGCTTCCACAACACTCAGTCAAAATGAGTAGTATGCTGGATTGCTCTAGCATTGTACTCAACTAACTCTTCCTCTTCAACGTAGCATTCTGCTTGGGGAGAATGTGTATACCTTACTATGTTTTTAAGAGTGTTACTGGTCACTACTGTATTACTTTAATTAATGACAGTGCATACTGCATTTTAACCATTACATTTGATATACTGGTTACTCGTGTACCCTAACTATAGTGCCCTATGCTGACCTCAGTTATTTGCACAAATACCAGATGCATCGTGATCATCACCAGCACTTACTATGTACCTACATGTATAATTTGACATTAATACCTACATCAGAATATTTTATGGTATGTGTGCCTGGTATACATGGCTGTTAATTGTGTAAACACATTTTATTTTCCTTATGTAGCACCAGGTCTTACATAGATTTGGTGTCAGCAAATTGATCTTAGTTTGTTACACCCTGTTTTTGTGTGTAACAGATCTGAAGGTGGCAGTAGCCGAAACCGGTAATAGTGAAGTGTAAAAGAGCGTGTGATTAAGACGGGCCTTTAAAATAAAGTGCCGCAATATGATCATGGACTCATTTTCAGACTTTTGTTTTCAACTAATGAACTACTGTATTGGCTACACACACCTTATTACAACATCTTCCTCCAAATTTACAAAATTATCGACCACATCTCTGACAGCACTTACAGTAGATACACACATAAGAAGTTATAATTAAAAAACAGAGTAATATCGTACCAGTGTACTACCACATGGAGTACTTGCTCCTCAACCAACCTCTGAATGTTGTGCATTGTTATTAGTCGATTTCAAATTGTAGATCTTCCGTTTTATGTCCAGCAACCTTAAGGTGGTCCAAATGCTTAACTACATGCTGTAATAGTAAAATTATAGGAGTCTGGGATACTTTGTGTTTTTATTCCTGTGCTAGACAACAATCCATGTCTATATTTAACTTAGATATTATGTCTGTTTTACTGGTTTTGTTGCGTATCATATGTTTATACTACAACATTATCTGTGTAGCCCTGACATTTACTTAGGAAGCTTGCCTTGCCCATGCTTCGCACAGTGAGGTGAGTAGGAGATAGATCGTTACACAGTATAGTCAAACCTTTTTGCTTTGAGGCAACATACAACCATTCGTTGTCTTGTATCTGCATCCAGATACTATGTACTTAAGATTGCAATATTTTGGAATTTCTCTTACGGGCTGAAGCGTGCCAGCTTCATACTGTTCGTGATTGTACATGGACATCGGCACGAAATGCTGCCTACATATCTGACATCTTAGGGTGTTCATTTTGCATAGCGCTGGACAGCTCCACATACTGTCACTTCACTTTGTCTAAGGTCAGGAATATAAGTGAATAATCGCTTCATCTTATCACATTCAGCTGGTAAGGGCCAAACCGTATATAGAGTATATACATTGCTATTAAACTAAGGGTACATTCAACACACAATGCAACATAGTACCTGCTAAAAATATGTCTAAATCCATTATCTGCAGCAACTGATACCATTGGCCTTAAGTGAGTTCAATAGGAAATCTCTTTTCTTTCAAATCCTCCTCAGTAAGCTCAAGGTGCTTTATCAAGTGTGGCTTCAATACGCCCTTTTGTGCATTCACTATGGTAGAAATCAACAAGTCATATTGCCATTCTAGTTCATTAAACATGGCTGTAAGTTGCTCTAGTTGCTCCTAATGTTATTAAGATCATGGTGTGTTGTACCTTCTTACTTGTACTGTTTTCGTATTCTTCTACATGCACTCTCAGTTTTCTAATCCCATTGTTAATAGTGTACTCATTCTTAGTCACTGCGTTTATTGTTTGATTTATCCCTGTTAGTCATGCTGTCACTTTAGTCACTTGTCCTTTTGACAGTCGCAACAGTTCTCTCTGTTGTTCTTGCTTTAAAGAAGGATTCACCATCTTCATCTAGTGTACTTAATAATATCTTGCTAGTCTCACCAATAAAATTTAGTATTCCTCATTTTATCCTTGTATTCTCGTGCCTAGATAACCGTCCAGTTAACTCTTTCGCTTGTGTAATTTTTCCTACATGCTGTGTAATCGTCTGCTGTACGCTTTTGCACTTGCCTTTGCTTACCTTAACTAGATACAACTGCATAAGGCAGCGTGTTAGACTTGGCTGGCCACTCACTGTATTTCCTCAGACTTCTCGTGTAGTTCCTTTAGGTCAAAATAGCTAACTATTCTCCAAGTTTACTGTACAGACTGACCATACCGTGGTTATCATAATATATTCCCGGAACCAACTGGAACTGTTGTATCCTTGACTGCATTCCTCTTTCCGCAGGGCAGGTCACCAACACACTTCCCATAAGTGCTGTTACCCAGAGTGCCCATCCCCCTGGCATCTGTAATAGAAAGAAACTCTCAGCCTACTGGTCGTACCCTCACTCCAGAAAAACTGTTTTAATTGATTTGCATGCACTTTTATACATTTCTTTCCCGTAATCTAATAATCACATTTGGCTCTTTCACATCCACAGCAGTATATGGCCCTCACCATGTACTTTTTGGCTAAGTATATGCTGATCGCGTGATGGCTTGCGTCTGTCATAATGAAAAGTTCCTTAGTGAAACCTGAATACACGAATACTGTTTGCAGCCCAAGTATCTTACCCCTGATTCAGTAGTGCATCTATGGTGATCTTTGTGACAGCAACCATTTTTCTGTTGTTTTCTCCCTTTCCACATTGGTCACGTTGGAAAGCTGACTGGCAGACTTTCTCCTCTACAGCTACTTTTGCAGCCAGTTATGCAACGGATATTGACAAAGTAGTACAAGATATTATTATTCATGCTGCAGCAGCAATTCCCTACGCCTATGGCTCATCCCACCAACAGCCAGTGCTATGGTGGTCTGAAAATGTGGTCTCAGCTATCAGGGAATGCCAGAAGGTGTGTCAACGGCATAAGTTCCATCCTTCAATGGATAATTTAATAGCATTCAGGAGACCCTAGGTGAAAGTGCAGTTTTTGATAAAGAAAAGGAAGCAGGAGTGTTGGGAGCAATATGTATCATCTGTGCGATCCCATACCCTATCATCCCAAGTATGGACTAAACTCTGCTGCATTTGCAGCCATCCATCACCTACGATGGTTCCTGGCATCGTTGTCAATGGTAACGTCTGCACTGATCCCGTGATACATGCCAACTGTTTTGTGGCTCACTTTGCTGAGGTGTCTGCTTGTAGTAATTACCATCTTCATTTCCTGACCCAGAAACACCTTTGTGAGCACTGCCCAGTAGCCTTCCATGCACATGGTTCTCTATCATAAAATGCTCCTTTTAGTGAATGGTAGCTTGGCAGGACTTTGGCAGATTGTCAAGATACAGCCCTTGTACCCAACAAAATCCACAACCAAATGCTCAGGCATCTTCATGCTGACAGCATGAAACATATTCTCGGGCTTTTTAATCATATTATGTCGGAAGGAGAATTTTTCTCTCAATTGCGGGAAGGTATTATTATTCCTGTCCTGAAACTGGGAAACGATCCACATATTTTAACAAAATACTGGCCAGTCTCTCTGATGAATGGCCTGTGTAAGCTATTCAATCAAATGGTCAGGCACTGTCTTTGTTGGTGCCTTGAAGCCAGGGGCCATATGTCATGATTCCAAAGTGACTTTCAGGCTTTCCAGTCCAACACAGATCACCTGGTTCATCTGAAATCTGCAGTGCTCAATGCTTTTGCACATTGCCAACATCTCATTGCTGTGTTCTTTGACCTACAGAAGGCATATGATATACCTGGCAACATCACATTTTGTCTACACTGCACGAGTGAGGTTTTCGGGGAAGTTTACCCATTTTTATCCAGAATTTTCTATCTCTCCAACTTTTTGGGTCCATATAGGTTCAGTTCTCAGTAACCGATGTGTACAGGAAGCTGGAGTACCTCAGGGATCAGTTCTGAGTGTAAGACTGTTCACTATCACCATCAATGGCATTGTTAATGCAGTGGGCCCCACAGTCTCTCCGTCTCTGTATGTGGATGATCTTTGCCTGTACTATGCCTCTGCACGCAACTGTGCACCACTGAGCACTAACTACAGGGAGTACTACAGGGAATATGTTTGGAGAGTACATGACTGGGCTTTGAATCATGGCTACCAATTTTCTCTTGCAAAATCAAGAGTTTTGCATTTTTGCTGATGCCAGACTGTGCACCTGCATCCATAAATTTATCTTCATGAACAGTTACTTGAAGTTATTGGAACGTTTCAATTCTTAGGTATTTTATTTGACAACAAGCTAACTTGGCTGCCACATGTCTGCCGACTCAAGGCAGCTTGCTTGAAGAACCTAAATGCTCTTCATTTTCTTATTAACTCCTCATGGTGCATTGACCACATAGTTCTTCTGTGATTCTACAAAGCACTGATTTTATATCACTTGGATGAAATGTGTTGCCTATGGGTTGGCAGCACCATCTGTACTGAACTTGCTGGGTCTGGTTCACCACACTAGTGTGTGGTTGGCAACAGGGGGCCTTATGTACGAGCCCTGTTGACAGCCACCTGGCAGAAGCTAGTGCCCCACTGCTGAGGGGGGAGGGGGGGGGTTAGACGACAGCAGCTTCTGGCTAATTCCAAGCCACCATCTGTCAGATGCCTTCAACTCTGTTCCACAACCAACAGTTCAGACTGTTTACACATTGCTCAAAACTGGGTAGACCAGTTGGGATCTGACTCGATACTCTTCTGAAGAACCTCCAACAGCCTCCTTTAGTTTGTGTTTTGTGTTCCTAGGGCTCCCTCTTGAACACCCCCTCCCCCCTCTGTGTTCTGTACCCTGTCCTGTGATATGGATGGACCTCTTTTGTGGCCCCAAGAAGGATGCTGATCCTACTCTTCTCTGACACCTGATTCGTTTCATCCTCCATCTACACAGACAGATCGAAAGTCAGTGACAGGGTTTGTTATGCTTTCATATGTGCAAGGTGACACAAGAAACACTCTCTGCCAAGTGCCTGCAGTGTATACACTGCAGAGTTGGTTACCATATCTCAGGCTTTGCAGTACATCAGATCCCTTGCCACGACAAACTTTCTGAGCTTTATTGACTCCATGAGTTGCATAAAAGGCATATTCCTGTGCTATCCCAAAAATTTTTTGGTCCCCAACATCTAGGACCTATGGGTTGACCTCTACAGCTCTGGAAAGACAGTGACCTTCATCTGGACAGCGAGCCACATAAGCATTCCAGGAAACGAACTTGCTGACTGTCTCGCTAAAGACGCCACTACAGGAAATCAACTTGATGTCGGAGTACCAGGCCCAGACTTACAATTACAACTTTGACGCTATATTTGAGGCTCTGGGAATTGGGATGCAGGCTACTATGACCCAAAACAAGAGCGATAAAAGGTTCACTAAGGTGTGGCATACATCTCTCCAGGCCTCTCAGAAAGATGCCCTTGTGTTGTGGCCTCAGGAGCCTCACTCATTTGTTTCTTCTGCATCAGGAGAATCCTCCTCACTGCAGCTTCAGTAGTTATCTATCATGTTACAACTATTGTCACGCTGTTTTCCAACTCTTTGACTTCCTTGTATAGTTGGAGCAGCCAAGTCCTCACTTGCAACTTCCTGGCAGATTAAAACTGTGTGCTGGACCGAGACTCGAACTCGGGACCTTTGCCTTTTGCGGGCAAGTGCTCTACCATCTGAGCTACCCAAGCACGACTCACGCCCCGTCCTCACAGCTTTAATTCTGCAAGTACCTCGTCTCCTACCTTCCAAACTTTACAGAAGCTCTCCTGCGAACCCTGCTACTTATGCAGGAGACAAGGAGGAATTCTCTGCTTGAAAATGTTTCTTGTGTTGTAAGAGAAATACCTACTGGAACTTTTTTTGTGATTAGTAACAAATCCTTTAATGAGAAAAAGTATGCTGTCTTTGGTGCGTGATTACCTCGTGAAGAAGACCATCAGTTTGTGTTGCTTATTAGATACCAGTTACAATATATCACACTTTAAGGACATGCGTTTTAAATCCAGATAGAACAGCCACCTGTTGGTTGATTGTTTAACTTTCATTTCAGATAAGAATTACATGAATATGAGACAGGTTTTAAAGATTTGAGTGTTGTCAGGACTGTTACTGTGATACTTAGATATCCTACGCAGCAGATGGCTCACCCATTTTTTGATTATCCATATAAAAGTAACTTGTATTGTAAACTTCCATTGATTTACAACTATATTGTTTTATTTTTGGAGAAACAATGCAAAATTTATCCATAAATATTTTGTCTGAATTTATCAGTTGATTTTTGCTTCATTCTTATCCATTTTATCTACAGGGAAGGAAAACCTCCAATAACTAGTCCTTTCTGTTCTAAAATTCCAAAATCAAACCAAACTGTGGCAGCTGGGAATTGCTACCCTAAATGAAATCTCTGCTGTGACAATGATTAAATTACTGAGTACTGGCCAGTTGGTAGCAGCCCCAGAGGGATTGGGGTGGAAATGTATGTCTGTCAAGAAACATGCTTCATTGTCTTAACAGTTTTCAACATTTTGTTTTTAATTTTGTTGCACCTTAATTTCTCCTGTCTGCTTTACATAGATTATCAGCAGCAAGCAGAGTACTTTATGGATGAAGACGTTTCTTTGATATCACATTGAGTTGGTACTCTTCACAAAAACTTTCATTGAAGTAGGATGATAGCCGTCTACCTCATGTGGTCATCACTACTCAGCTTCTACAAAAATATACTCGAATAGTTCTTATTTTTATTATGCAACATCTAGTTTCATAACCATGAACTCCACAGCATCAGAGATTTTGAAAATTACAGTAATTTCCCTACTGCAGTAAATGAAAACTGGAATGTTTAGATTGTGAGAATGTTATCAGTTATCCCAGACTTTGCTGGTACTCATAGTTGACAAGCCAGTATTTGATTGTCCCACCCAATATATCTTACAACAGCCTTAGGATGCGCTCTCTCTCTCTCTCTCTCTCTCTCTCTCTCTCTCTCTCTCTCTCTCTCTCTCTCTCTCCCTCCCTCCCTCACACACACACACACACACACACACAGACAGATATAGGAGATACGTCAAAATATTACTTAGAAAATTATAACGTGACGACTAATTAGTAACTATTATTAGATATCTGAATATATTTTATGTGACATAATACTAATTTATATCTTTTACAGTATATCTTAAAACGTGGAAAATATAGATGAAATATCAATATGAATATTAGGCTAGATTGCTAGAGGAGGCATTGAACAACAGGCAGGCACATGTAATAGTAGACTATTACCCAGATTCTAGCTATCAGAGAAAGTCCATCATATATAGGAGCAACTCACAGTGCACAACTCACACACAGATACCTGTCATATTAAATGTGCCTATCTGGTGTTCTGTGACAGATCTATGTAGCAAATAGCAATCTATCCTAATAATTATATAATTCACATCTCAGGAATAAATTAAGATCATTTAGAATATGTTTGTAAGTTACAAGTTTTATTTCTAAAATATAGTGCAATAAATTGCCAGAGAAAATTGTTTTTTACATATGATATTGTCTCTCTCTGTACCTGAACACCTGTGAATGCTTGCATTAGTGCAATGAAATGTGGTGTATGTAAGCATGTAATTTCTTCTTTTTCTCTTTTGCTTTTTTTTTCCTTTTTCTTTATAGGTTCACACAGACAGAACATCCAGCTGCCAGGTATGGTGGTATTTGTCTAGAAAACGGCAGTAACGGAGGTAACTGTAAAGCAGATTCATCTACCATGTTTGACCCAGCAGGTATGCAGCAGCAGGGCGCCAGTTCACAGATGTATAGTGCTTCATCTGATAAAAATAAGGATCCTGAGAAAACATCTAGCAGTGCATCAGCGGATTTCCCTTTCTGCTACAACGTGAACATGCTTCAGAAAGTCCACCAACAGAGCAATTCAGCTGTACCTGTTGGAGGAATAAGTGGTGATGACAAAGGCTGCTATAGATTTGATGTAGCTCAACCATTTGGATACAATTATGCATTAGTTAATCAGATGTCTTTGGCAGCTGCTGCATCAACTGCAACATTTAAGTGTGATGTTTGTGGTTTAGTGTTTGCTCATCTCTCTCTCTTAAATCATCATAAAAGGATACATAACACAACTAATATGCTGGCAACTGGAGCTCAAAATGCTGCAGAAAGTGAACGCCAGTTTACTTGTGATATGTGTGGTGTGAGTTTTAGTTTAGCAGGGGAACTTAAGAGCCACAAGAATGGAGTTCATGGGAAAGCTAATCAGAATCAGCAGCACATAGGAAGTAAGTGCTGTGAGTCTTGTGGTGTTGAATTAGCTTGTGAACATAACGGTGGTAATTTGGTGAAAGGTAAGAAGAATGGAAAGTTTGTGAAATGTGAATCATGTCAAGAAATGATGTCAGGCAGCAGTTCAGGTTCTGGCTCCACTCCTGTGTACAGCAATAGCAGTGGTTCGGGGAGCGAGAGTGGTGGTACCAACAATGCTGCAAATAATACAAATCTTGGTGAGATTAAACCTGGGCATCATCCAGTGAAACGTAGAGGTGTGGCCAGTGTTACAAAATGTCATAAATGTAATGGATCTGGCATCATTTTCATTGGTGGGCCTCGTAATGCAACAGCTGTTGACAAACCCTTCCACTGTAATGTTTGTGATGGAACATTTTCAAGATATTCTAGTTTGTGGAGCCACAAAAGATTGCATAGTGGCGATAAACCTTTTAAGTGTGAAATCTGTGGTCTCGCATTTGCGAAAGCGGCATACCTGAAAAACCATGCTCGTGTGCACACGGGAGAAAAACCTTTCAAGTGTGCCGTTTGCGGGATGCAATTCTCACAGTCCCCACACTTGAAGAACCATGAGAGGATACATTCGGGTGAACGTCCGTACCAGTGTGAAGTGTGCGACAAGACATTTGCCCGTCATTCGACACTATGGAATCACAGACGTATTCACACCGGTGAGAAACCTTACCGATGTGAAGTCTGCGGCTCTGCATTCAATCAAGCTACCCACCTAAAAAATCATGCCAAGGTCCATACTGGTGAGAAACCACACCGATGCGACATTTGTGAGGTTGGCTTTTCTGACAGATTCGCTCTGAAGCGCCACCGTGGTATACATGAAAAGTATGGAAGAACGTCTGTTAGTGCTTCAAATAATCCAACTGGAAATGTGCAGAACAGTCAGGTACCTCCAAATACTTCAAATGTGAATGTTAGTAGTGTTAATGTAAATTCTGTTTCTAATGTAAATGCTGTGAATGTTAACAATGTTAATAACAGAAATGGGTCAAACCCAAATTCAGCTTCAAATAATTCACAAGCTGGCATAGACGACCTATACAAATGTGAGGTTGGAGGGCCAGTGGCATTTCCTGGTTGTTCCAGGCCCCATGATGAGAAACAGTGAAAGGGAGAGTGCCCTTACATGTAACCCTATTGTAAATAACAGTATTGAGACAGTCACAGTCTATAATGTGTAATTATGAAGGTTACATATATGTCCACTAGCATTTTCTGAACTGTGATTTTCTCAGTAGAGCACTAGGATTGCTGCTAGAGATCCCTTTCTTTTCAGGGTGATTGGGGATTGTAGCTTGATCTGTTTAGTATGTATTGTCATCATTATTAGGCAGCCTTCAGGAGTTACTCATGGTTCATGATTCCTTTGAGATGGCAGAACATTTAATTTGTGCTTCCACTGTTCACAATGAGGTGCTACTAACAAACTTTGACGCTTGTGCCTCAGCCAACCTGGTCCTTGGCAAAACCACATAACATAATATACTGTGTGGAAGACTACATGAATGGTTCCCCATTAAAATATCTTCTGATAAAAAATAGTGTACCACATTGTGTCACACAGCTATTGACACTGTTAGTACTTCATGAATTTATTGGTTCCAGCGTATTGCCTGAGAGTGGTGCAAGGCACATTTGCTTCCAGAAATGTGATACAAATGCTCACTGTCATTGGTGAACAAGATAAATAAAGATATAAAGATGGTATCTGTTCTTTCGGACATGTCTGAAAGAATAGATACCATCAGTGACCCTGCATCTCTCTTAGAATGAAATGATAATTAAATCAAGACCCTAAGCTGTCGACAGGCGTTGATGTACATCAACAGGGACAGTTGAAAATGTGTGTCCCGAACGGCACTCAAACCCGGGATCTCCAGCTTACATGGCAAACGCTCTATCCATCTGAGCCACCGAGGGCACAGAGGATAGTGCGACTGCAGGGATTTATCCCTTGCATGCTCCCCGTGAGACCCACATTCCCAACTTAATGTCCACACACTACTTTCGTAGTGCCTCTGCCCATTACACTCATTACTCGCGGCAGACAATCTTACCGAGTCCCGTAAGAGTTCGGGCAATGCATGTTCATCCATCACAGAAGAAGAAGGTCAATGGCCTGTTAGCCTTAACTATATGAAGATGGTATCTGTTCTTTTGGACATGTCTGAAAGAACAGATACCATCAGTGACCATGCAGCTCTCTTAGAATGAAATGATAATTAAACTCATACGGGACTCGGTAAGATTGTCTGCCGTGAGTAATAAGTGTAATGGGCAGGGGCACTACGAATGTAGTGTGTAGACCATTAAGTTGGGAATGTGGGTCTCACAGGGAGCGTGCAAGGGATAAATCCCAGCAGTCACACTATCCTCTGTGCCCTCGGTGGCTCAGATGGATAGAGTGTCTGCCATGTAAGCAGGAGATCCTGTGATCGAGTCCCAGTTGAGGCACACATTTTCAACTGTCCCCGTTGATGTATATCAACACCTGTCGACAGCTTAGGGTCTTGATTTAATTATCATTTCAGATAAATAAAGTGTGACAAATCACTGCTACAGTGGGCTGGGTTTAACATGTCCTCAACTAGCTATCAACATACTACATCAGTAACAGCATTAGTCAAAATGTTAACAGGTTAAATTACTATAGGACCATTCACAACACATGTGTTTTTTAACTTTAACTGAATCATATTATGCCTCCCTCACCCCCTTCTGCAGAATACAAACACCGAGAGAGAGAGCACTTTGTAGCATGACCTACTATGTGTGACAGTAGAACATTGCCCTTGTTGCTTATATCTGGCAATAAAAGGGGAAGGGATTGGCCAGTTCCTTGTTTGATGGACTGTCCTGTCATTTATAATGAATAACTAGTAAATGCATAGAGGACTTGGCTTTGGTTGACTACAAAGTGGTTGTGAGTTTAGCTTTTAACTGGTGTACCGTGTAGCCATGTAGAAATTCTCTCTTTCAACAAATACATAGGTGTGAAAATTATTAGACTCTAGCATAATTTATGTAAAAAAGAATATTACCATGTTAGATATTTATTTAACAGTTAAATGCTTCATCCCTGTGTTTTGTGTGTATGACTTTCACGTTTATTAACAGTTCAGTTCTCCTTGGCATGCTTTCTGTTAGAATTGGGCTGGTGTTTACATCAGAGTGCCATCTATCTGTAAACTTATCTATGAGTTAAGCATCATTATAATAGCGGTTTTCTTCTATTTTTGCTTTACAGCCATCCACAGATTCTCTATTTTGTTCAGGTCTAACTGTTCCCAAACCATGACACATTTTTTGCACTATTTTTAGCAAATAATCATGTGATTTTCTTGGCTTTATAACAAGGTGATCTATCATACATGAAGATAAGGTTGCCATCAGGAAACCATGCCAGTTGAGGCCAAAGATGTTGTTTCAGTACCTTTTACACTGCTGTTGAGTCATTGAACATTCACCAATATAGAGACTACCTGTACCATTAACAGAAATGATGCCCAACACCCTAGCAGAAACTAGGTTTTTTGTGGTTTGAGCCACATTACAAGAAAAACTTCTCATTTGTAGCTCTCCTCACATACTGGCTGTTTTCTTCACATAATGTGACCATGGACTCATCTAAAAAGCAAAATGTTATACATACCATCAGTGCTACTATAATATCCTGAAGAAAAAGTTTTGCTTCAGTGGGACTAACATGAAGCCACAGGTTTTGCATACCCTGTGTAATTAAATGTGATTTGGTTGAAACAGTGGAAAGTTTTGTGTAGCATAAACTGAGCCATGACAAGAAACAATAATACTGCAGTGATCAGAACGAGTTCTGGGCATCATTGATATGCCCATGAAAATTCATCACAGAAGAAATTTGCTTTGTGTTCTGTGTATAGTCAGACACAATTGCCATTAGTAATGATGGCAGTAATTCAGTGGTCTATGTGGAAGCTCCATGTATCCTACTGTTGCTATTGGCCATAGAAGATATGTGAGCAACTGTGTTGACACATTTGAAGATTTGTTAACTTTGTATATACAGATAAAATCATTTCCAACACACCATTCAGGAAAGGAGGAAGTGAAAGTAGTGCCACATAAAGTAAGGAGGTTTGCATAGTGTTCACTTATACTGGATTAATCATTAGAAAAAACCTGATGTAAACATCACATCACATATTCTTCCATGTTTGCTGGAATCTAATTGGATTTCGTTTCACATGGAGCAGGAGCCAAGCTGTCTTGAGTACAGTCAAGCACGATAATGAAGATACATTTCATGCTGTGCATTGCATGCACATTTACTGATTAATAGTATTGGATAATAGCTTCACAAGTGCATTTAACTTGGACAGCACTGGCCATGCTGTTCTGTATCTCACCAGTGTTCAGCAGTGATGTGTGACAAAGTTTTATGCATTAGCTCCAGTATGTCTGGCAGCTTAAATGTCATGTTATTTCTCGAGACAGATCCCCTAATTTGGCTGCCCATCAGTTCTGTTGGGTTCATATAGCAAACTGTAAAAATGCAGTGTTCGTATGGCAGGCTCGATGCTGTGAAAATGATTGTTTTTCATGTTTCTACAATACTTATCACTCTGGCTCATGTGGCACCACATCTGTGATATAAATGATAGACATACTCCAAATGAAGACTGTTTGTCATTTTTCTCCCAAAAATTTAATTTGTATGGTTTCTTTTTAAGCAACCTTTATTAACAATCTTTTATAAAATATCGATACTTAAGAATTTATATTTTAATGAAACCTGGAATTTTGCATTCAATACATAATTAGAAACAGGAAGAAATGCATTTTTCATTAAAAAAATTATGATTAGATATGTGTTAATTAGCACAAATTTGATGAATTTTAGATTTAAAAGACTTAGGTAGTTGAAATTGAACAAGAAAAAAAAGGAAGACGAAAGCAAGATTTGAACCATCAACCCATGTACTACACTAGTTTATCATTCTGCGTTGCTACTGACTCAGTTGCACATGACATTAATGAAATGCTTAAGCTATAGTAAATACTCTTGGAAAACTTCAGAGCCAATTTTTTCAGTAAACTTGTGAAAAATATTATAAACAATGTGTTTCTCACCACTTTCTAATGGCGTTCCATGTGCGGCTTTCACTACAAAACAAAGCAGGGCCGGTCATTTTCACACAACAGTCACTGCAACAGTCGGAGCACACAACAGTGACTGTACACAATTTTTGGAATAAAAATTATATAGCTAAAGTGTGATTAAAAAAAACAAACAATGATGGCTGTTTATGTATTAGACTATCTTAAATATTCATTTACCATAACTTAGTAATGAGATATTTAATACATAAATAGAACCTACTTCCAAGAGCGTTACAACACTATTTTATGTGATCAATGGCTTCTGACCAATCATCATGTTTGTGTTTGTTTACATCAAGCTTATTCTTATGATGAAGAAAGTATAAGCAGAGAATATATTATTCCTGATGAGCATTTCTTCGATTGTAACACATTAGAACATTTAGGATTTCTTTAAAAAGAGTAATGGAATTACCATGTATTTTGTGACTCTCCCTTCTCTTTCTTCAAATAATTTAACTATGTAGCCAGTGAACTGAACCACCAGTGGTACTTATGGTCCATCAAACTCTGCAAATGCTGTGCTCTGTAGCCCACCACCGACAATTTGCAATTCGTGAAACATATTGGAAAGCTGATATACCAGGTATGACAATATGAAAACAAGACTGCATACATCACTAAGGAACTATGAGGGCACTTCAAAAAGTGAGTTGTAAGTATTATGGTGGGCCAGGTAAATTTTATTGATTGCCACCGTACACTTCAAAGTGACAGAGTTACATGACACTATTTTAAACACAATTACCAAGTCCCTGTAAACAATGATTCTAATGTTCTACCAGTTGTTCACTTCCTAGACTATAGAAATCCGTTCCTTGGTTATGGAGCCATCCGAGAACTGCGGTGTGAATGTCCTCTCCATTGAGGAATCTGCAATTGCTACGAATCTTCCTTGGTTGCATGGACATTGTCTGTGGTCAATGTCAGTGGCCTTCATTCCCAATTTGCATCACCAACATTGTGCAGTCTTTGTCAAACGTTTCTCACCATTTCACATCAGCTGGATGTGACACTGCATTTGGTCCATATACTGGCAGATTTTCATTGTGAATTTGTGTGCAGTTTAGGCACTTTGCCCACAAGAATCATATTGTCCCAAGTACTTCAGCTTTGGAGTAACTTTCCAGTTGCCGTGCTATTTCGCTCTCACCCATTGATTCACCAGTTACCTGCACGACAGGAGAACTGTCTCTACAGGAAACCCAGAATGTAATCTCTTCTGACAATTTGCAACTCTTGTTGCGCAATGGTCTTAACATGGGACGACAGGTATACTTACTTTTTAAAGTCCCCTCTTATTTGTCATGGCACTTTTTTTTAATGGATGACTGTTTTTTGACCTTGAACTATTTTCTTCGTAGCTGATCTCAATGATGGTGGATTGTCTACTTGCCACAGGTATGTTCTTGTGCTTGTCTAGACATACAAAACTTGATATTTCTGTTTAACTTCATGGAAAAAGACATTTGATACATTTTTAGCTGTGGAAGCAACAAATGCAGAAGTATATACATTCAAATGGGTCATATTTTAATGACAGTCACCAATAATTGAACATATTTTTAAGTGCAGAAATGTCCGACATAATACATGTCTCTCCTATGTGAGAGCATATGCTTAACTTTTTCCATCAGAGAGAAAGAATACATCTGTAATTCACTGCTCCTTCCAATGCCACTCAGTTGATCAACTTTTGTGAAACTAGTTGCAGTGTAACAACATTGTTCCAAGTCAAAAAGTCGCACACTAGTGCACCACGACAAGTAGCTTCCTTTTAAGCCAAGCACTCTTGTTTCTCTTTTGTTGGGCCTTGGGTTTGTGTAGTGAGAAACTCCTCTGGTGAACAAGATTTGTGAGAAACCCATACTGTACCACATTTAATGTTCGCTCTACCTTCTCCTGCCCACCCTCTGCATGATGTTGCATTACATGATCTTTTCATTGAAAGGTAAAAGAAAAAGGGACATTAAATGTATATACCATTCTTCCATTCTTATAGTCCGATTCATGAATGATGGCAGTTCACGCATGTTGAAGCACAGACAAGTATAGCATTGTTGATGATTCCAAGCGACAGTTGCGGTACGTGCTTGTGTGTGCTTTCTGCTTGAAAGAAGCATATGTCCTGCAAATTCTGTCTCTCGCTTGCTTATGCATAATTTGTCACTTACCACCACCACCATCAGCAGTGACAACTCACAACAAATGAAATATAAATTCACCAAGTAACTCCCTATGATCAGGTTTAATGCTCGCATTAGCTACGTCATTCAGAACAGAGCACTCAGAAAAGTACTGAATGCTCATTGGCTGTTGGATTATGCGTGACATAGGTGTGCAGAACAAGCCTAAACTCGACCGTCATCATTCGTGACTCCAACTATAGTGTTATATAATTACAGTTTAGGACTTTGCTAAATTATTTTTCCATTCTGAGAGAACAATGTGCTGCATTTCCACAAGTAATAGTCCTACCCTGTATGTGAATGGAAAAGTGTTGTTATCTTTTTAGAAATGTTTAAAATCATACAAATCCATAGTAGAATACCAAAATGTGAGCTGTTATGGGACTGATATGGCAGCCTCTTGGACTATGGCAAAGACCTTGGTTCATGAGGTCCATATCATCATTACTGTTTCTCATTTACAGTAGATTGCTATCATTTCCTTGTGCTATGTAAAGTAACCTCCTCACTGTCCTCTTGTTCAGTTTGACTCCATCAAAATACTATCTCACAGGAAGTGACTATCTCATAGGGAAGTACTGTAGACATTAATTCTATATTTAAAATAATGTGTTGATATAGATCCTTCATTGTTTTTGTTAACGCTTTACAACAGACACTCCTCAAATCATATATGCTGTAAGCAGGAATGTTGTGTGGTATTTACAAGAACCACTTCAACACTGAGATTTATTTCAGCACACACTCCATTGCAGCCACCAAACCATGGTAATAGTCCTTTGCATCATTCATTGCTTCATTATCCACAATGTGTTTTCAGTTTCCTTCTTAGTCTGTAATGGAGTGAAAATGGCACAGCTGTTAGGGCATTGGAATTGCATGTGGGAGGAGTTGAGTTCAAATTTCTGTCCAACCATGTGGATTAAGGATCTCTAGAGATTTTTTATTATTATTACCAGTTAAAATTAATGCCAGAATGATTCGTTTGAGATGAACGTGGCCAATTTTCTTCCTCTCTCTTGTATTATTTGAGCTTGTGCTCCATTTCTAATGACACCATCACTGATACAGTGTTAATCCCTACTGTTTCCGTTTCTTAATCTTTCACTATTTCTAGTTAGTGAATTTGTATTATTTGTCATGTTAACAAAGTTAAATGTACAGAGTAAACTGCAAGGCATTTACATAGTTTAAAATTGTTGGACCTCTCATAGAAGTTTAATGTCAGGTTGCATTATATTTTGTACAGTACTCATAGGTGTCTAAAGAAAGTCATATTTATGTACCACCAAGTGCTGCTAATGAAATAAACCCTGTTCACTATCAATTTTTGTTGCCTCAGAATGACTGTTTCAGTGGGAATTGGTAGTAAATAAAGGTTTATTTTAACTGCAGCTCATGGTGGTACATCAAAATTACTACTTTGTTGTTATCATGCTGCATGATAATATGAATTTTAGTTTCCTCAACCCAGTAGTTATTTGGATAATTTACTAATGTTACCCAGCACAGTTGCTGGCATTTACGAAGATTTTTCATCATCTGTTGCTGGTGAAATAACATGAGAAAATCGTTTTAACAACCAATCCCCCCCCCCCCCCCCCCAAAAAAAAAAAAATGCATGTTAACGAGCAACAATACCTCAATGTTTACTTATTTTAAATAGGTGTAAACGGTGTGGTTCATTACAGCACAAGCAGAAGTAAGAATAATTGTCATTATTATAATGAATTTACTCTTTGAAAATTATGATAGTTGGACAGGAATAAATGAAATGTGTAAATTCTATTTCTGAGGCCACATGCTTAATAGTTCAGTTAAAATAACTTTGTGATTGACATTTCAGTGAGTTAAATGGTATGAAGCTCCTGCTAACCAACCATAGTTCTGTTGTGATCTATCAGTCACAAAGTTAATTTATTCAACCTATAACAGAGTGTCATATGGAGTGCTTGAAATATAGTAAAGTAGTGAGCAGCTGTGCTTTATTGTATTTTGTCATCACTTTTCAGTATCCCAAAAGTATTTTGATTCAAACATGTCTGTTAAACAAAGGCTGCATTACTTATTAATATTTTTAGTTCACAAGAATCAGTTGCTTACAATAAAAAAGTGATGAATATACTGTTGTGGTGAAATTTCCACTAACACACTAGCACAAAGTGTATACACAGAAGTTCTTGCTAGGGCTTTTTTAAGGCTTTTCTAAGGTAATGTGCTGCTGAAGCTTTTTCTTCAATGTTAGGGGAAGAGGGAAGAATATCTGATTTAATATATTTTTCTGTTAAGCCACACTTTTTTAGGTCTGATATAATTGGTGAGCCCTAATTGTAGATGGGCATTATATCCATGTTTATTGTAGTTTTTGAACATTTGTCATCTGAAACTGTTTCAACACAGATCTTGCACCTTCTCATGTAAAATCGCATGTACGGATTTGTTGAACTGAATAGATCAAGTATGCTAATTACAGCATTCTTGCCTCACATAATATTGTGTCTGGATCTCCAACAACAAAAACAACAGCAGTATTTGGCCGACAGCAAGAGGAAAGGTGGTACGTTAACTTCCTGATCACTGGATTATGCACTGATATTATGGGTTATATCCCAGACATCTTTGCAGTGTGTTGCAGAATTAGATCAAGTGACACTGTTGCTGATGACCTACCTGTCAGCCTTGGATGCTCTGCCCCCCCCCCTCCATCCCTGCACCCACCCCCACCTCCATCTCCCAAAAAGAGCCACCAGCACAAGCACAACATCACGTTCTAAATGCACTCACCAGGATCAACTGAACAGTTATGCTTCAAAATATATACAGTGCAAGTCACTGTAGGGTACATTGTGGAGAGTACTTTTTTGCAATATTAGTGCACACTGTTTTATTCCAGTCACATATGGAGTGAGGAAAAGATGAGTGTGTAAGCCTCTGTACACACTCCAATCTCTCTCATCTTATTCTAATGTTCTGTGTATGAGGTATGTAAAGAAGGCACCAAAGTTGTTACCGTATTTACTCGAATCTAAGCCGCACTTTTTTTCCGGTTTTTGTAATCCAAAAAACCGCCTGTGGCTTAGAATCGAGTGCAAAGCAAGCGGAAGTTCTGAAAAATGTTGGTAGGTGCTGCCAGAACTATCTTGTCATCGAATATATGTAGCGCTACACAGGCATGCTTTGCAGGCACAAAGATAAATACTGGCGCCAAAACCTCTGCGTCAGTAAATAAATTAAAAAAAAAAAAAATGTGGAAGACGAGCTTTTTTGTCCACCCCGAGCTTCGACCACTGCATTTCCATACATTATCCAACGAAGGAAATACAGAATGATTCCAGAATACAAATTCCGTACTGTTCATCTTCAAGTGTAGCAGCATTTCAATGTACTACGAAAATCCGACTGGCAAGACTGCGATTTTTATCAATATGGGAAACTCTACATTCTGAATTTTTTCCTACCTGTGAGAAGAGATGGTTGCTAATAGGAACTTTTATGAATTGCGAATCACATGCAGTATTCTCTTCACCATAAGAATAATACGAATGAAAACATTTTGTCATGTATTCTCTCGTGTTTGCAGCTATCTCATTTAAATCCTGTCTTCTTAATAAACTACGAAACTAGAGTGAGACAACAGCAAATAGGGAAGAATACACATATCATGTCATGTTTATATTCGCATTATTCTTATGCCTAATAGTGACACAGTCAGAAATGAAGCACGGCAATTGACTAGATTTTTAAATTTAAGATGACTCTAATTTCGGTGCAGAATGTAACGTACTAAAAGAGGTGTCTGCAAAGATTTTCAAACGGAGAAAAATTTTCGCCAAACTGTCGTTCAGAACATCTTCTATCATACGCAGTCTATTATTTGGTTCTTGTTGATCATTATCAAAGAAAGCAGCAGTGTAAGTAACAACAAATAGCAGTCTCTTGCCATTGTTTCGCTATTGAGACGATTACTCTTTTTTATTTTATTTATTTATTGTAAGCGGTGTAGCGCGCACAAAAGCAAGTCATGCAGCGAGCGGCGACAGGCCGGCGTAAACACTCTTTATCAGAGAGCAACAAACAATGCATGGCACAATACAGTAATGCATTTTCAACTTAGAGTGACGTAAACACCTATAACAAAGTGAACGGCACTTATCAGATCAAAGGGAAATAAGCAATCAATTCAAACCAGACGAAGCACTTGAAAAAGGGAGGGTACCCGCATAAATACGGATGGAGCGCCTGACGCATAGCAATGGCTACCTGGTAAAGCTTAACTGCTAAGCTTATGACTCGAACCAAACTACTGTAGCTGTATCGTCATTCATTCGACCTAAATTATGTCTCGTATTATAATGGATCAACTTTGTTTTGATTTGGAGGTGCGGCCTAAAACTTTTCTCTCACCTTAAAATTCGAGTCTCAAATTTCAGGTGCGGCTTAGATTCGGGAAATTTTTTTTTCCTTGATTTAGAGTCTCATTTTTCAGGTGCGGCTTAGATTCGAGTAAATACGATATATTGCTTGCCTGAAATACAAAATTCTCTCTAACATACACAAAAGGGTTTTGCCAGTTCAGCATTGTGTTTTCTGTAGACTTTCATTTAAATTTCCCAAGTATTGTTGTTACACTTTAATGTGGAATATGGTAGCCTGTTATCCTAGCATTGTGCCTCTGAATTCACTTGATACCTGCTGTGAGATCTTATTTGATAAGCACATCAAGTACTGGAGTAGTACTGTAGAATAAGTCACATTAGTGTCACATATGTAGCATTCTTTACAGAGACACTGTGCTTAAGCGGGGCCCTCGCAATGAATCTAACTCTTCCATTTCTCTTCCCTACTTTCCTATTTTCATATGTTCATAGTACTACCCGTAAATATTTCAATGACTTATGACACTCCAAAAGTTTACCTTTAATGTTATAAATGGATACTGTCCAGTTGTAAGAGACAACATCCACTTAACAATGACAAGGAGCTCAGTGGGTGTGAATAAAGAAAGCATATCTGGTGATGGTGAACAGTTGTTAAATATTTTTTTGAATGGAGTCCTTTAGCTGTTCAGACATAATAATCTTTATTACACAAAGTTTAAGACTGAAATCAACACTCATCAGGTTACATAGAGATCTGATGTATTTAACTGAACTCCATAAGTTTAATGAAGTTTAATGATACTCTTAGTATGAGTCCAAATGTCCAAAGAATTAATCACATATTTGAGTAGCAATAACAAAATGATTAATGCTGAGTGATGTCCAATGCATTGTAACCTGCATGATGAGCTAACACTGATTGTCTCTTAGCTCTTCATGAAGTTTACATCATGTACACCTTGTTCTTGTGTTGAATCCGGCCAACTATAGAACACGTAAAATTATTACTCTGAATAATTGTTCTTTTGAATGAGGTTCTTCTTCCTATAGTCTGAATACTCTTTTCATTCTCTTGCTCTGCTGCTGCTTTTGTTCGTGAGTGAAGATTAATCCCTTTTCCTCTCTTTTTCTTGAAAAACCCTTGAAGCTTTTTTTTTATTTTTTTTCTCAGTTTTTTGAATGCTGTCTTCAGTTATGTTCATCTGTTCTGAGTCTTTCTGAGAATCTTTGATCCATTGATTTTGTTATTGAAGTACTGTATTTTTTACTAGTTTATCTATTGTCCTCCATTATTTTCACATGTACAGAGAAACTGGCCGGCCTTCCCTTGGCTGTATCTAAGAGTTTGGAAATTTTTTGGTAGAGTTCCTTTTCCATAGAGTGCTTGTGGTTTTATAACCATTCTATAATACCTAATTGTTAAAATTAATGGAGATTGAATTTTTATTTAAGGTGTGATATGCCATCTCCATCTTCTCGGACTTGGTGTTGTGTGCTCCTTTGGCCAACCCTTTGGTTTGAATGATTTCTTTTAGATATTTTTGAACTTTGTTAATTTTCCAAAATCTGTTTTGAATGATTTAGGGTCACCTATGATATTTGTCATATATTATGTTTTGGATGTTAGAATGTGTAGGCCTTCTTTTGCTGATATTCTTTTGAGGAAGTTCATTTGGCTGATAGCTAATCTGCGGCAAATGCTGCAAGATCATCGACAAAGAACAGGCAGTTGATTTTCATTCCTTTCTGTTTCATTCCTATTTTTATTTGTTGATTTATTCCAGCCTTTTGTGATGCAGTTCCCATTCTCTTAATGATTTTTTTCCAAAAATTAAAAGAGTAAATAGGAGTGTCTATCTGATTCAGAAATATTACTTTGAAATTTAACTTTTGATTTAGTGTTTTTGAGATATTCTTTAATCGAATTACAGAGTTACAATTATTGAACTATATAAAAAATTTAAATTAGTTACAAACTACAGCGTGCACTCGCTGTATTCAACATGTAAGCATCACTACAGATATTTAGATTTAGTTTATGACATGTTAGATATGCATGCCCTCATTGGCGATGATGTGGCGCAGATGAATAGTGATATTCAGCCTAACATGCTGAAGTGTCGGAACATCAATGCTGTCGATGACCTCCTCAGTGGCTGTTTTCAGGTCAGCAATGGTTTTGGGGTTATTGCATACACCTTTTCTTTAATATAGCCCCACAAGAAGGAGTCGCATGTGTCCAGATCTGGGGAATATGGCGGTCAACCAAGGCCCATGCCAGTGGCCTCAGGATACCCCAGAGCCAGAATGTTGTCCCCAAGGTGCTCTTCCAGGACATCAAACACTCTCCTGCTTTAATGAGGTCAAGCTATGTCTTGCATGAGAACCACATTTTGTCAAAATCGGGGCCACTTTGGGTAATGGGGATGAAATATCTTCCAAAACCTTCACATACTGTTCGGTAGACACTGTGCCATTGAAGAATATCTCACCCATTATTTTGTGACTGGACATTGCACATCACACAGTCACATGTTGAGGGTGAAGAGACTTCTCAATCGCAAAATGCTGATTCTCAGTCGCCCAAATGTGCAAGTTTTGCTTATTGACAAACCCATCTAAATGAAAGTGGGCTTAGTCACTAAACCAAACCATACAGCACTTACTAATTCCCATCATGCCCTGCAGCCAACCATGCAATTTGAATGTCCTAATGCAAACCGTACAGAAATTATGACAATTTTATTTCACATAGTTCAATAATTGTCACCCTGTAAGTAGTTTATTATCTACTTGCAATTCTTGTAACGCAGATAATATGGTTGATCAGTTGATGGGAATCCACAAAGGTGATGACATAGTTTTGCCCTGGTATTGTGTAGCCTAGTATTGTGTAGTGCCTTTTTATTGAATTAAGGTTAAAGGCTTGTTCCAGACATAATCTTCCTTTGAAGAAGCCACCTTTTTGTGGAGGAGATGGATTAGTGCACATTTCCATTTTTCCATTATTTCTTCTGTACACCAAGTTTTTTTGAATATGTTGTGTAAATTTTTTTTAAAGTTTGGACCTTCTATTTTCCACATTTTGGATAATATGCCATCTTCTCCATATGCTTTATTTTCTACATTTCTGACAGTATGCCATCTTCTCCATATGATTTATGACATTGTAGTTTTTTGTCAATTTCCTGAGTTTTTACAAAACCAGGTGGAGGGTGGTTGGTCTTTCCCTTCATTCTTCACAGTTGAGCAGTTTTCCAGAGTTGTCAGTTAGCATTACACAGTTCTCTATGTTATTCAGTGCTGTTTCTCCATTTTCTGTCCCAAAGCATAAATGTGGAAACTGATATTTGTGTAGCTCTTTCTTAAATATTTTATAAGAGTCTATTGTGTTGATCTACTGAAAATATTCTTTAATAGAGTCAAATTACTTCATGTTCAATACATTTCATAGTATTTTGGCTGTTGACTTCTGTTTTTCTTTGAAGTTTTGGCAATATTCCTGGCTCTTATGAGTGGGTGCGGAAAAGTAATGCCCCCCAATTTTTTTAATTTGAAAATCCTTAAAGCTTCTTGAATTTAAAAAAAAATATTAACATTCTACATCTTTATTCTTCATGTCTACATCTTTATTTCACAACATACTCTCTGTAGAAAGTTTGACTTTGCTGACAGAGCCACAACTTCATCTCTACTTGCACTGCTTGGACACTATCAAAGTGAAGTCATCAAAGGTGTTCTTTAAGTTTTGGAAACAAATGAACATCAGATACGGCCAAGTTGGGACCATATTGAGGATGATCGATGACAGTCATACAGGTTGTTGGATTGTTGCAGATGTTGCAGCACTCGTGTGTGGTCTGGCAGTGTCATGGTAAAGGAGAGGGTGCTCCATGTGTGAGTGAACTCCTGGAATCTCGATTACAGCATACTCTTTCTCCTGCACCAACATAGTTACATTACACACCACCAAGTTACAGGCTACAATTCGGAGCCCTCTTGTGGCAGAAAGCTGTAAATATGTAGGAATGAAGATGTAGGCTGTTAATAACAATTATTTTATTTAAAAAGCTCTAAGAATTTTCACACAAAAAAAGTTTGGAGGCATCACTTTTCAGCATGCCCTCATTTTCCTCTGCCATGTTTGCCATGCCGGTATGCTGTTGTCTAAAACTTCATCACAATCTGCATTCTGGAATGTTTTCAGAGCTCTTCTTAGAGGGGCCACTTCCCTGCCAACTTCTGTAATTAACCTGGAAATGTGGCTTCAGTTTTCACTCTTAGTTTCTTCTAATTGTCTGAATACAAATGAATCTTTTTAAAGGTTTTTTCTATCTATCTTCTGTACTTTTTGGGTTTTCATTTGTGTATTTGCTCAAGGGATAGTATGGATTTTTATTTTTGATAACTAATGTTCTGTTTCAATATTCATTCCCTTATTGACTTTTACGTACACAATTTCCTTCTGCTTTAGTTTGGATATTGCTACATGGTCTATTTGAAATTCTCCTAGTTCTGGACTTTGTGATCTCTGTGCCTTCTGTTTTTTTGGGATGTTTTTGAAATGGGTCAGCATTAATGTAAGGTTGAGGAACCTTGCAAAATTCTATTAGCCTTTCATCTCTTACGAGAGACCATTAAATCCATAGAAGTCAGGTGTGTATGTCAGATCTTTATGTAATCAGATATGTTCAATGTAAAATTGAAACCAGCTGTGTAATAAACAGCTTGTCCGAACAGCTGAGTAATAGAATCATGACATTCAGAAAACATATCTGCTTGTTTGCAGCTGAACCCCTAAGAGGCCCTCTGGCCAACATTGCCAAATGGCATTCACATTTTAACTGTGCATGTTGTCACATCCTAGGTTGTAATCTTTTTCTTTTCCCCATACAGAGAGCTAAGCTGCTTTTTGGCTACAGGATATCAGCTCTCAATTAGGCAGAGTTAGTGATAAAATTACTTCGTACCTGTGACACAGAAGTAAAAGAGTTAAAAATACATTTAAAATTTAAATTTCCTGTTCTTTCTGTGGATTGAATGATGCATAACCTGCAAGTTTTTGTATATGTCAGTGGTACAATGCTCTGCTATGATAGTAGATAACCTATTGTTTGTAGTTCTCAAAGGATGTAATGGAGTACGATGGAATGCATGTTTAAAACTATAATTTCATTGGTAAGTAAGCTCACTTACAGTATTTTGTTTCCAAGAACAGTTGACATTCCAAATTTTAAATAATTTTCTCCACTATTTCTTGTCATACAAAGTAGTTGTATCACTGAATCTATCTCATCAAGACATTGTGTACTTGAGGAAAAGGATACATAGACCTATTGGAAAAACAAAGTTGATGGTTAATATTTTTATGGAGACAGTGGTCTTATATTTTATACCACTTGAATTCTGTTTGTAAGGGAAAACATAATTTTCTCTCTTCTTTAGGCAAAAGGGTATATGTCATAAACCGAGAGAAATGAGATAGTTATGACTCACTTACAGGGAACAGTAAAAACTCTATTTGGGCTGAAAAGATATAAGCATATTTTGAATACTTTGACTGGGAAATTTTTCCGTTGGGGTGAACATACACAAATATAAATATCCTTCAGATAGAATGATATAAGTGTCTCCTGGTAAACTGTGCTAATTGGACTTGTACCTTTCTGCCCAAAGAAGAAGAAATTACCAGCATCATTAATATATCAGTAGGTATTTAAGATTAAAAATTTAAATTCCTTACTCTTATAAAAAGACTGCTTCTCATATATAAAAGACATGAAAGCTAAACACTGTATAAATAAGTCAAATGAGGTGTTTGATCAAGTATCATCATATGTACAATGATGCACAATGTGTCATGTTGTCAGTCTTATACTTGATTACAGGCTGAAAGTACTAATCAGCATATTTCATCATTGCCTTATGTAACTCTTTTACTTTGACTGCAGTTGTCCTTTCAGAATATTTCACTTGGTATGTGTTTTGTTCTATAGTATGATATTTTAAAAGTGTATTTGGTAACATATTTCAACTTAACAATATGTAACAGATGCTAAGTTAAAGAAAGAAAACATAGTTTTGTACAATATGTAGGAATAGAAATGAATTATTGACACTGTAAAGGAAAGTAAAAGGCTGTATATCTCCAAGTGGAACCAAAGCATAAAAGCAAAGACATGAAAATATAGTGGGTAGTCAAGAATGTTAAACAGCTTTATAAAGGGGTGGGGACTATGCTCCTATAACAATCTGCTCTTGTTGGATTTATGAGTATCAGCAACAATGAAGGATGTGAGAACTGTTTTTTTCTGGTAATTAAAATGAGAGTTGAGTGGCTTATGTTCACAGATGTTGTGAATGTATTTGCGAAAAGTAAAAAATATACCAAGGAAATACTGAGAGACGTTGATAGACTAATTATGGGCCCTTAGAAATGCCTGGGTAGTCTTTTTTTTTTTTTTTTCATTCTTCTTTTTGTGGTGAGATTTGCTGAGTCACTTTTTCCCTCTCGCAGGTCCTTTCCAAACTTTTCTAAACCACATCTTATAATTATCAGTGACCTTCGGAAGCAGATTTCTTTATCCCTACCTGGATTTTTCCCTGCAACATATTCATAGAATACAAGTACTTAAGATCAGACATTATCTGTTAATATCAGACCAGTGTCTGATAATGACAAACTTCTCCTATTGTAAAAAACATTTTATCTGTACAATAACACTTCTATTTCTTCATAGTAAATTGATGCACAGAACTTATGGACAAAAGTAATTTTCACACAGTATGTCACTGCCAAGTAACATAGGTCGATGAAACTTGGATCATATGTAGAAAGAACTGCTACAGTATAGTTCAGAAGGCAACTGAAGGAAATAAGGAATGATACCAACAGAGATGCCACTTTTATTTAAAGAGATTAATTACAGTGAAGTCATGGCAATTCGTGATGGTGCCCTTGACATTACAAAAGGCAGGCCATTGTTCTTAATAGTATGTGTTATCACAAAGGATGGCAATGCATGCTCTGCAACTTGCTCCCATGTTGACCACAATGTTGGTAAGGATGTCTTGTGGTAGGACATTCCATTCCTCCACCAGAGCAGTTGACAAATGCTGGATGGCCATTGGTGCATGTGGACATGCTGCAATATGTCTCCCCAATCCACACCATATGTTTGGTGTCCGCCGCTCGTGGTCTCGCGGTAGCGTTCTCGCTTCCCGAGCACGGGGTCCCGGGTTCGATTCCCGGCGGGGTCAGGGATTTTCACCTGCCTCGAGATGACTGGGTGTTTGTGTTGTTCTCATCATTTCATCATCATCCAGGAAAGTGGCGAAATTGGACTGAGCAAAGATTGGGTAATTGTACGGGCGCTGATAACCACGCAGTTGAGCGCCCCACAAACCAAACATCATCATCACCATATGTTTGATCCAATGTAAATATGGGGACTGAGTGCATCCCTAAAAGATGTACATGGAGGAAGAGAACAGTGTATAACATAGACCAGTGTGTGTACCATGTTACATTTGGAGGTCAGTATGCCCACACAACATTATGGTTCTCCATATGATAACAGATGGACCACCAAACCAGTCATGTTCTGCTGGATGTACCCTCATTTGGCGAGAGGTGGGAACACGTAATGCACATGGGAACATTATTGACCATGGTGTAATTATTTTCGTTGAATAAAAGCGTCATTTCTGTTGGTCTCATTGTGTATTTCTTTCAGTTACTTTCTGTACTATACTGTAGTATTTGTTTCTATATAAGGTCCAAGTTTCATCGAATTGTGTTAATTGGCAGTGATGCATCCTGCAAAAGTTACCTTCGTCCTTACGTCTTGCATACTAGTGTATTTTCTGAGTTAACTGCTTACCAACAAAATTACTCCATGCTTCTGTTATCTGTCAGTTTTGTTAATATCTAAATATTTTCTGACTAGTACATTTCTGATCATTTGTTAATTTATAGGACCTTATGATCATAGCATATGTTTTCAGATGTGCCTGTAATTGCAAAAAAATTTTAATTCAAATTCATCTGCCTTATTTGTAGTCATACACCTATTTTTCTATGTATTCTTCATTTCTCTTGTCACTTACAGTGAGGATCCTCATTAATCTGTGAATCACAATACTTTTCATGCCATTGCAGTTCACAGCATGTACTGCTCTCTTCATAAGTAATTTAACCATCTCTGATGCATGATCGTTATTCTGGCTCACATAACCATTCCCTCATTCATATTAACAACTATTATGGACTGGTAACACAACAAATGTCAAATTAAAAAACCCAAAAGTGTTGGTCTTGATCCATTAGGGCGTGTGTGTGTGTGTATGTGTGTGTGTGTGTGTGTGTGTGTGAGAGAGAGAGAGAGATAGAGAGAGAGAGAGAGAGATAGAGGGAATGTCACCATTGCCGCTAGTCTCATTGTTCGCTCCTTGCCTCTTAAAACATAAATAACATATTACAAACATTATCAGCTTTCTTGTCCTCCTCCTTTGAAATATTTTCTTTCCTTGCTTTCCCGTATATATCACAAGAGTTCAGCAGTATGTAGATTGTAAACACACCACCTTCCAGTTTTCACTGTGCATTATTCCTATCTACAAATGCAACCAATAACCCAATATTTTTTTTAATTCCCTACGCTATCACTAATCATACAGACAGATTTACTTAACAGATTTACATTCCTATTACTTTTCTGATACCAGTTATTGTCCCACATCTATTACTGATTTTTTGTGCATTAATTTTATCAACAATAAGCAGCTTATAAATAGTTGGGAATGAGAGATAATAGTCTCAACATTTTATAAGCTGTTTAATGTACAGCATGCTGTGACTGTTGACAAGAATTGTAGGTAGAAGACCTGTCAGAATTATTGAAAAGATTAGAGATTACTCTTCTCTCAGGAAAGCTATGAAACACTTATGGCTAGAACATTCATGTTGGAAAACTCTGGATGTAGTTACTGTGAAAGAGAATGGATAGCAGATTGTATAAAGCAGCTTATGGAAAGTGTGGGTTCGCTTGATATTGTGATCTAGAGATTGAAGTACAAGAAAGAATATTAAAGAAATATGTTAGAAATTTGATTTCAGTGACAAACTCTACTGCTTTCAGCACATTTTCAGACTCTCTTCTGTTTATATTTTTCTTTTTATTGAGGTAGGAGAGAGAGTTTCTTGTATTTTTGTTGCAAATAGGTGGTTATGAATAGATTATTATCACAGGTTGATAATTAGATGTGGTATTGTTAAAGTAACAAATACTAAATGTGATATGAAAAAAGTATAAAAAACTGTAATCAAATGCTTGTACTGAATGCTTTCAAAACATTCAGTGTTTTACCACTATGTAACATCATTATGTGGATGATTACTAAGCCCACTTTATTTGTTACACTGTGAAAAGCTTATGTGTTGAAACCTTATTTATGATGTGGAACACATTTTACAGTCATTTGTAGTTTGTTTCCAATTTACTGAACTCAAATACTGTGTCAACGTTTTACATTGATACATAACCTTAAGGAGGTGATCAGGCAATTGTATTGTTTAACAGCTTCTGTGATTTTCATAACTGATATACAGACAGGAAATTACTGATTTTTGCTTTGGATTCTGAGTAAAAGAATTACTTTGAGTGTGAAAGTATATTTAGTATATGGTATGATTTGTCTACAAGACTGACATTGGTGTGGCTGCATGATGCAGGAAATGAAATGGTGTTCTGTTTGTATATAGATGGCAGCAATTCTAAAAATTCAGTATATCTGTTTTCTGCCATACAATGGTAAATGTTTTACCATTTCACTTCCATCCATATATGTTCTTCCTTGTAATGCTGTGTTAGTATTCTGTGTTTGTGAAACATTTAAGTAAACTGTGAATAGTTTCCAAATAATTTTATAGTGAATATTTAATAAAATAACATCACTGAAATATTCTGTTGTGATATATATAATTTTATTTAGCTCCCAGCCATTCTAAATATGGTTGTGGAATCAAAGAAGAGATTTTACATTAAATTATCATCTCACTTTTGTAGTACATTTTTTTCTTTGTTGTACGTGTAAAAGTTTATTATGCCTGTTCTATAATGTTGCACCAGAAGAGGGATTTATTTCTTGCTTATAACTTTGTAACATGTGACTATATTATTTTTTTATGTTTTAGTATTGATTTTAAGGTTTGTTTCATCCAGTTCTTGATAATTGTTGACATTTTATTCATGACCTTTTACAAGAGACCAAACAGGGCAAAACTCCAGCGTCCTGCTTTGGTAGGTTGTATGAATGCTCATGAAAACTGGATAAGAAAATTTATTATTTTGTATGCATGAAAAAAATCATTTTCCTGGAATCTGTCTTTGCCATGAGAAGTAATCTCATTTGAATCAAAGTCACTGCGACCCTGAGTAATTTTATTAAGAAGTGTTATTTATTTATGACTATTCTACAATGGTCATCATGTAATAAGAAAAAATGTTTCTGATATTTTCAGTGTTAAGCGTCATAGTTCAACACCAGAGCTACGTGCTAATAGTTCTGCAGAAAACCATTCTAACATTTGGTCAGTTTCTGTGCCCCCTGGAATTCATGCATGAAACGAGTAGCATTACTTATAGAAAGGCAGATGTGTAAGATCATTATCACACTGTGTTGGAGAGAAGTAGTTACACTGAATGTACGTCAGAATAATGATACATCTCAGTGGCTTGCAGAAGTTGTATTACATTCATTAAGCCTGATGAGCAATATGGGATATGAATGAGATAGTCATAAATGTGTCCTTTTGCTTCATCAGAAGTCAAAGCATAAAATCTGTTAAGAACTTTAGTAAAATATTACTGCGCTTATCCACCAGATTGGATGGGGAGGACTGAAGTCCTCTCTGACTGAAGTCAATCTGTCATGAGGAATACCTATTCACAGTTTGGTTTTTAGTGTTTTGCATGTTCTGTGGATCATATTTGTGACTACTTGTTATGATGTAGAACAGGTCATTAGGTTTATGAATAAGATACATTTTGTTTTTGAAGACATGGCTACAGGTTGACCATTTACATAACTGGATTTTTTCCCAAACCTACAGAAAAATTTGATATGTGTATCCCACCCACATACATACAGATATGATCTACTCAGAACATCATGTATCAGTAGGAATGGTTGTCAGACAGAAATGATTTCAATTGGTTTATTAAATGTCCATTGTCTGTTGCACCTTTAATTCATAAGGTGGTCAATATTTTTATAACTTCATACTTCGCTTCTTTTTGTGCAAGAATAGGTTAAGTTGTGGATAGAGGAGGCTATTTTTGTCCCCAGTGTTATATTTATGAATGTGGCAATTATTTTCAAAGTGTACCTGATTCTTCATAACAAACTACGTAAGAGTGTAACTATATTGTGAGGCTGTTATTACTATGCCTAATCTTTAAGACAGTTGCCTACATGTAGTTCGATGGTGGACACCAGATGCTAGCCTTACTGCACACCAGATGCTATCCTTACTGCATGTTTCTGTGTAATGGATACTCTGTGTTTGTATGTAAAATTGCCTCCTAGGATTATTCCATATGATATCAGTGAATGGAAGCATGCAACGTAAGCTAATTTTCTAAATGTAATTGTTGCTCACTTTTAGAATATTATCCATTGTATACCGCAGAACTCTTCAATATGTGAGCCTACATTTGCTTCAGTACATCAGTCACTAAAATTTTTAGATACTTTTCCCTTTAAAACACGTATGTCAAGGCATATTGACTTTGTGGTATCTGGCATCCTTCATTGTTGTCAAGCTGACATTTCTTTCAGTGTGAATACTCTTCTTCTTTGAATGATTTGCTGCCGGGGGGGGGGGGGGGGGGGGGGGTGGAAGGTAGTTAGGATGAATTGGACATGTGGATGGAAACTTGTTCTTAGGTTCTCTATTGCCCTCATTTATTGACAGGTGCACCTTTAGATACTTTTAGTGAAATTCAAATATTTGTTCTGACATAACATACGAGAACCTCTATTTTCAAGCTGTTTACTCATATTGTAAATGGCAAAGGTAAGTTATTGATTATATAAACACAGTCCACACACTACTCACATAGCAGTTGAGTCCATGTATAAAAGATATGTGCCATGTCTGTTGCTGTGTAAAAAGTTTTGGTTTCTGCCTGATGTTCCATAACAAACTGACTATGCATAAATAGAACAATGTCGTGGTTTTGGGTGAGTTGCCATTTTTCTTATGCTTAGAACTTGTTTTGTTTGAGTATGACATATCACACCATTAGTACTAATAGACATAACTTCAGGCAAAATTTATACATAGAAGGAAGTAAGAAGACACAACATATTTATGCTGGATGGTGAGAATTGGAATTGGGGGAAGGAACAGGATAAAACCACATACAAAATTATGTAATTTCTAAAGTATGGTGTGCTTGTTAGGCCTTATTGAATGAAGAACTCAGGATATATACATAGCTTGTGATCAACTAGTTTTATTCAATGGAATAATGTCAGAAAAGCTTCAAGAAATTTGACTATTTCTGTAATTTTTTTTAAATGTTGGATTTTGAATTTTCTTTGTTTTGTATGTAATTGGCAGGAAACTCATTATACTGTGTTCAGTTTATACTACATGCCTTAACAAATATAAAGACATCTCACAAACAGTTATTTTATAACTTTCATTCTTGTAAAGTTGTCATCAGCCTAAAGTTTGGTTTTGGGCACTACAGTGTTTTACAAGCCGTGATCCAGTTGGATGTGCCTTGCCATTGCCATTCCACCACACAATTCTCTTACAAAGTTCCACTTGACGAGATACACCTAGATTCCACAGGCAGCATAGTTTTTTTTCCATTTTATAAATTTGAAAGAAATATACAGTAAATAAGTATCAGTGACATCAAAATAAATTTTTTATACAAAGATCATAATTTAATGCACTGTTTAGTACAGACAGCTGAGAAAATATTAAATTTACAGCAAGCATCGTGGAAGTAGTAACATTTTAAAGTACTGTTCAAAATGTGTTAAAGTGATAGATAAACTGTGAATTTGTTTTGTACTCACAACTTCAATATATCAGTATTTTTTTTTAATACTGGAAGACACTCTTCACAACCCACTACATATTCCGTATTTCACTGTTGTAGAAGAGTGACTGAAAAATTTTGTAAACTTTTACTTTCAAATGAATTGTCTTTATTGCTGCATCTCAACACCTTGTGCATTTCACTGTTTTAATTTTATTTCAATAACAGATACAAATTGTGTTCACTGCTGCTTACTGTTGTATGTAGAATAACATACGCTGTTTGTGTTTTAACATCATAGAAAATGGTAATAGTTCAGAATGTTCTCATGATTATAAATTGCATGATTTTCATAGCAATTCACCTTGTCCATCTACAACTATACATTTTCTGTATCATGCGGGCCATAAATATACTTATGTGTTTGATGACAAACCTTTTCAACTTTTGAATATTCTTAATTATTGGAAATTCTTTTATTTTTACCCTTCTTGTGATGACTTTCTGAAAACAACATACCCAGCTGTGTGGTGTTTGGTGTGCTTCATAGTTGTGGCCCCATTCATCATTTCACTTGCCATTCCTACCATAAGCAGCCATTACTACTGTACCTCTTTGTTGCCATGACATGACCTTTACAATGAAGCATAAGGTGAATATTTCCAAAATTATTTTTTGTTTGCTATAATCCAAAACAAAGTACCTCACTCAGTGTGGTATCACACTGTTTACAATAGCTGCCCATTTAGTTTTACTTATTTTTCTTAGTGAATGCAGTGCATCTACTTACAGAATGATTTTATTTTTTAGGCAAAAGAACAGTACCTGGAACAGACTGTACCTTTCATATAGTCTTCAGCTGTTTACCTCTTCAGCTCTCGATGTTTCTAATTTCTTTCTATTAATTTTCATGAACGAGAGTCAGCTGGACTTATACAGTGTTACAAATGGCCCTTACCAATGTTTCTTTCATACATATATGTCTTGCATATGAAAAACTATTATGTTGATCTATTTCATAGTTACTGCAATTTTGTTGTAACATGCTTACAACTTTGTAATTCAACAAGGACTATGCTACTGAAAATGTGTCTCAAAGCCTCCTCTTCTCATCTGTGAGTACTTCACACAAGTTCTGATGATTAAGATCATGGAAGATTTCTTTTCTTTGCCAGTCACTGTCTGACTGAGATAGTGCTCTGTCTCCAGTTATTTTAGTGATACATCATTTTTTATTTTGAAACTGTATTATGGTAATTCTTATTTACCTATTGTAAAAGAATTTGTGGTGTTAAAATAACAACAATTTTACTGTATTACACAATTTGTTTGTCATGTTTGTAGCTGTACAGAAATCCACAGTTACTCAGTTTGTACAAGTCCAGCAGTTTAACTCAACATTGTTTGAGAGAGGTACAGTCTGTTTCTCAAGTCTCCAGTGATACAGTGAGTTTTGGTCATCAGTAACCATATTTTTTTTTATTTTCATGCACAAGACCCACGAATATAGTCACAGTAAGTACTTCACTATACCAATTTTGAAGTACCCATTATTTGCAAACTCTTTTAAATTTAAAGAATGCAGTTGTATTTTATTTGCTGTTGATAACATGATGACGTGCCAGTGCCAGTGCTGCACAGTATATAAACCTTCCCCAAGTGATGGAATGTTCTTGAAATTAGGAAAGAAGAAACGTGTTTTGTATGATTGTGTCATAAAACTTAAAATAAAATTTTGGGTATACTCAGTAATAGTTAATTCAGTGCAATTTTCTGTTAACTCTAATGTCCACTGCCAATGGTTTCCTCATTTATTCTTACTGCTGGTGTTTTATGTGTGCTTGCAGAACTTAATTATGAATTTCATTACCTTTATGTCCTTCTACTCAGCTTCTGTTATAAAAGTGGTGGCCACCATTGTCATTTGTATAAATGTCACAATGTTTGACCTCATCCACATCTACGAAACTCGTATTATTCCTATGGCAGTCTGCACTTCTTTGAAGGTGGTATGTGTGGGCTTCTCCTGTAGCAGGTAAAATTATATCTCATAGAAAGTTTATGTACACTATTCCATTCTGTTGGATTTAGATTCTATCATCTGTTTTTGCAATAAACTTAATGTTATTCAGAAACTCTTTTCTTTATTTTATATTAATCTTTGAGAGAAGAGTACTTCATTTCTAGAATAAATTTTCACTCTGCAACAGTGTGTCTACTGATTTGAAACTTCCTGGCAGATTAAAACTGTGTGCCAGACTGAGACTTGAATGTGGGGCCTTTTCAAAGGTACAAAGTTCGAGTCCTGATCTGGCACACACCTTTAATCTTCCAGAAAGTTTCAGTAGTTCATTTGTTCACAGAAGTTTTCGTGCTTTACGTATTGTCCTTTTCTTGGCTATACTGTCTACTTTTAAGTAGAAAATTAATGTTTTCTGTGAGCCATAACAACTATACTCTTCTTGATACCCTTCATGAATGTATCTAGATTTATACTCTGAAAACCACAATACAATGTGTGGTGGAGAGTACATCACACACTACTATCATTGCCCCCACCCACCCTCCTTGTACTTGTGAAACATGCACATGCAGAATGACAGTCAGAAAACTTCTATATAAATGTTTATCATGCACATCTCCTGAGATGCATGTGGAGGAATTAATATTTAGTTATATTTTGCTTGTAATGTGTACTCTTAGAATTTTAACTATAGGTCTCCCCTCTATGCACATTGTGTACTTGTAGTATCTGCTACTGGAGTTTAACAGTACAACACTTATGCTGACTAAACAAACTCACGATGAAGTTGCAGTCTTCTTCAAACTCCTCTATTAATCCTATGTTCCTGTCTGTTAAAGAGTTCCAGACTGATGAACAATACTCAGGAATTAGTTAAATTAGAGTTTTACTGCCTACCTCCTTTGTGGGTGAAATGCATATTCTCACAATTCTACCAATGGATTTGTCTGTCAGCCTTTCTTGTAAGTAGCTCTGTGTGGTCGTTCTACCTTAAACTGCTCTGGATGTATACTCCAAGATAATTCATGACTGTCACTGAGTCCAGTGATTTATTGCCATTGCTGTAATGATGCAATGATGGGTTCTTCCACCTATTTGTGGAGAATATGTTAAATTTGTGTTTATGTCAAGTGTCAGCTGTTTGTGCCTGCACCAAATGTAGATCACATACATTTCTTCGTGCTGCTCACATCAGTTTTCTGGCTTTGTGGTTTTACAGCATACACAAAATCATTTACAAACACAGCCATGGAACTGCCAACTGTAACCACCAGATCAATTTAATTTGTTTAATCAACAGTAATGGCCCTCTAACACTTCCCTGGGATGTTACTGAAGCTACTTTCGCATTTTAGAATCCCTATTGAGAGCAATTTACTCTATTGTATTTTCTAAGGAATCCACACACAAAGATAATCGAATACTCCATAAGCTCGTGTTTTGTTTAAAATGTGACAGTGTGGAACTGTATTGCATGCATTCTAGAATTCAAAGAACTCAGCATCACCTAGGTGTGGCTATGTGTGCAAAAAGCTCATAATAAATTTGCATAAAATGTGTTTCATAATTCTACAACCTAATGAAGCCCTCCTACCATTTTGCAAATCTGTGAAATGGTCCATCATGAAATGGAATTGATCTGTGCATTTTTTTCCATTTGTGTAGAATTCTTTGTTTGTCCTCTGACAAACTAACCAAAGCGGAACAAAATATTTTGTGTTGTCTATATAGAATCAAACAGTTATCTTATCATCTTCGGTAACCTTCCATCCATTTATCAGTTGTAGTTGATTACGATTTTTGCTATACCTTGTCCCTGTGTTGTACACTGATTGAGAGGAAGACCTTGAGTATGATGTTCAGTGAAACAGTTTGGAAGACAGGATACAGTATTTTTGCCATATCTTTGCCATCCTCCATTTCATTGCTTTTAAAATCATATAATGACTAGTCAGATGTCTTTGGACATTTCTTTCATTTCACATAAGACTAAAACTTCTTATAGTTTTTCACCAGTTCAGTAAATAAGATTTTCCATTGAGATTCCTGTAACAGTTCTGCCTGCTGTCCTTGTGCTCATTTTGAATCTTGTTCAACTTCTCTTTCCAATCTAAACATATTTTTAAAAAGTCTGTGATTAAATCTCTCTCTACTCTAACTTGTTTACTGAGCAACAGCAGGTTTTTCACATTCCCATACAGATTTACTTTACACACAGCTAGGTAAAGAATGTGTAATATTCCTTTTGAATTTATGCCATTAATACTACACTTTTTCTGTGCCAGAAGTGGACATTTAATGTTAGCTGGTCAGTTAATTCCTAATATAGTTCTCAACACATTTAAAGTTGCAACATCTCCTTTAATGTATGCAGTCATTGATTCTATAACAACCATAGGGTTATTGATTCCCTCTTCTACAGTAACGGAATCAAAAAGCTGGTGCCTCTGTGTCATCAGATTTATGATGTTATCTGTAAAAGTCAGTTTCTTGTTATGTAATTTTCATTTACTTCCATGATGACTTCTTCAGTGGTTTAAATGGTAGTAATGACAAACTGCATCATTGTCTTGCACTCTTGGTTCATATACGACCTGTTTTCCTTCCTTCTTCCTTCAATTTCTGTAGGTAATACCACAATTGCCACACAAATCCCATTACCTTTCCTGCAGCTGAGCTAGTGGTCGCTGAACGAACCTCCAGCTTTTCACCCTGAGTATATTATTCAGGTCAGAAGTTGTGGAATCTGCCACCATACCATTGTATTCATTGTGTATAACACTCATTATAAATTAAAACTACATGTTACACTGGAGTTTGGAACAGGACACCAAATTTTCAAGGGATGTATTTTTCTAGTGGAATCATCAAAGCACTTCTTAGTCATAGTTTGGAAGAGGTGGAAAAAGACTGTAACCAATTTGTCAATTACAGCACCATAAAAATGACACACCATCTAAGTAGAATAATGTATGGGGAAGAATCAATTGTGCCTGAAGATTTTAGCTCAAGTGATATGGAAAGTTTCCTTTGTAGCAAAGGTGATCGGTTCCATTATATTGATCTGACACATCTCATATAAATTATTTATTGCTGTCTGTGCCTTTTTGTTAGCACCCCAGTGCTAAGTAAATTATAGATCATTGTTTACTTCCTATAGAAAGCCTAATTATTGTATTGAGGCTGTCATACATATCAGAGTTTGGAGTCCACCACAGTGCAGTTTGGATTTGTAGTTGATTCCTATTGCTCGTATCCTATAGTCTGTAGTTATAAATAGGCTCAACAGTTCATGAACTCTGTGCTCCAGTTTGAACTTGTAATGAATACAACGCTGAATTTGGAATGAATCCTCTACAGAAATTTAACCTTTTAAGGGGACAATACATGTTTTTTGAGGCAAAGACAGAGATAAAAGTTTTATGAGTTTTGTTTAGTATTGTTAAATAGATCATAAATGTCATAACTGCTGCTTTACCATATTCATTCACCCAAGAGTCATTTTACAATGATATATGATTTATCAACCTAATACAAGGAAAAACATAAGTCATATATACAGACATGTGAATACACACATGTTTAATGAGGAAAGGACAGGTGCTTGACTGTGGCCTTGTTGAAGGAGTTATCCATGCACTTGCAGTACAAGTTATCTGCATTCAGAGAATAGTAAAAGGGAAACAAAGATTGATAGTTATGTACAGTTGAGATTAATTTCCCATTGTTCAGTCTCATAATCAGAAATAACATTTCACCTATAAAATTTCATAAGCAGCAACAGGCAGCATAAATATCAAAACCATTGCTTCAAATTTAAACAAGAAATAGTTATGAAACTTCCTGGCAGATTAAAACTGTGTGCCCGACCGAGACTCGAACTCGGGACCTTTGCCTTTCGCGGGCAAGCGGCCCGCGAAAGGCAAAGGTCCCGAGTTCGAGTCTCGGTCGGGCACACAGTTTTAATCTGCCAGGAAGTTTCATATCAGCACACACTCCGCTGCAGAGTGAAAATCTCATTCAAGAAATAGTTATGTTGATACTAGTATCTTAAATCATACACCTGAAGAGTGTATGTTGCTTTACAGTTTTCTAATCCATGATATGGCCCTATCAGAAACAGGTTGTTGAAATGAAAGTATCACTAATCTGATTTTACACCAGACACCCTGTTCTACAAATTTTCTTTCTTCCTTTTTCTTCACTTTCTATTTGCTTACATGTGAAGCCTCCCCATCCTCTTGCTCATCTCGCACAAATAGTACTGCCCATATAAACTTTGTTTATGCCGTACCATCATAATCAGAAATTTCATTGTGTGAAAATTGATTGGCATAATATTTATAATATGACATGGTTTCTCTTAAAAGTACATTTGGTTTAAGTATACATGCAGCAAATTTTGTGCTGTATTAATTATTGTAGCTTGCAACCAAATCTGGGATTTCTTATATGTAAAATAAGTACTACTCATATTTTAATATGGTAGTCCTATATTTTTTATTTCAGTTTTTACATGGAACATAATAGACATTTCTGTGGTTAGTGAAATCAAGCTGGAGTAATTTTACCATTCATAAGGGTACTGATTTTTAAACACACATGTACACATAGAGTATGGTTATAAGCACTTTTGTGGCCTGTTGTTATATATTTAGTCTGTTGATTTTAAGACACAGCCTATGAATTGCTGAAATAAAGTTTATGTTTCGATGCACATTTTGCATTGTTACATAAATATAAATTATTTATGTAATCTGGACTGAAATTCTTCTTTTTATCTCGCTCAACTAAAATTTAGATGTACTGCTATTACATTTGAGTATCTTTCCTTAACTGTCAAATCACTGTAAGAATTCACATTTAATATAATTTTATTAAATGTGTGGGCCACAAATGCTTATTTTCAATATATCTCTTTGTGTGATTAATTTAAATTTTTGATCTTTTTAAGTATAATATATTATGAAAATGACTCCAAGATGAAATTCATATTGCTAGCTGAATGACGTATTACAGTGTATAAAGATGAGGAACATTTCCTTGTTCTTATCTGAAATATATTAGTTTCTCATACAATACAGCATTGGCTATCAACTATAGAAGTGTTTATATTTAGTTTCTGGAACAGTTGAGAGCTATAATATTGTGTTAATGCTTTGGAGTCATATTTGCTTTAACTGTACTTTAATTACATACTTGTTGAAGTAATTATTTATTGCAGTCCACACTTTGTCGAAATAGACGAAGAATAGTCTTCTTAGTGTAGGCATCTTTTTCTGTTATTAGTAACCACAAAATTCAAATCTTTTAGCCGCTTAAACTTTACATTATTAAAGAAACAATGTGTGTAAAGCATTTATTATAATTTCAAACAACTACTCAGCTTCAAGGAGAAGTGGAGACGAAGCTAATTTGTGATTTGTACTGTGTATGTTAACTTAATTGCAACAACAGTTGACACTTGTTCACAGTCTGGCATTATGTTTGAAGAACACTATATGGATAAATCCTGTATCTGCCTCATATGACGACTATGTAATAAAACTAAGCAGAAACTAAAGTATGTCCCTTAGATATTTTGTAGCTCATGCACTGTTTACTGATGAATAAAAATTTGTTTCTGATGCCACAGTGTATTTTGCTGCACCTGATAACTCTCTTTGTACTTGTATTAGTTCATGCTGCAGTTCGTCAGTATATTCTACTAGTATTACTGTTTTGTTTTTACTCGTCAATAATGTGTCATTTATTACTAATGGCTAGCATCATTGCCTTTGGACAAGCTAATATAACCAGAAATTCTTACATATAGGTCCAAAGGCATTTTGTATTGAATGATCCTTGCGCAAATAACTTGTAATTAAATAGCCTGATTTGAAAAGAAAAATAATTTGTATAACTAATGCTGAACAGTTCTCAGCAGATTCCACACTTACAAAGCTTCAGTTTGATGAAACTGTAAATTTTTGTAGCTGAACTATGGCATTGACCAACCTGTTGTTCCCGTACAGTGTGTTGCATTTCTCTTTTGTTGTTCATAATTGAGTATCTAATTGAAGCCCTAAAAGAAAGTTGTCATATTTAATAGTGCAGAAATTTCATTATTTCACTCAAATTGAATATGTATTCTAAAAATTATACAAACATTTGTAACTTCGAAGCTACAAATGGATGACATTAAGTAAATTTCTGTCGACCCAAGGATGGATGGCCCTTATTAAAGTATAACATCTTCATCATGAACTGTGGCTACTGATTAACTTCTAGAAAGACTGTAGACAAAGGACTTGTTACATTCATGTGTAACCATGGCCCAAGGGGTTTACAAGAAACATCATTCTAAATATGCATAGAAAAGAGTATGCCACTGTCATGCACTATGATTTGTAATTTTCTTCAGGTTCCAGGAAATTGATGTTAAGTCTCCTAGTCAATTTTTTCATGATTTTTGTATCACTTTTATATTGGTTTGGGCTTGGGAAACTGCTTGGTGCTTGCAGAATAGGAGTAGACTTACGTAACTGTAGACGTCTATTGTTTTTGTGTCACCATTATTTCTTAATTCTATTTCCATGATCCAGAAAATTCTTTGTTGGTCACACTTTTTACAGGGAAATGCCAACAATGACTGTGTGTCATATACTATCTTGGTTTTTTCCATCTTTAATGCTGTTAATCAGACAACAGTTTTAGAAAAGTGACATATGTTGAACATTAATCATTACTACAATGCTGGAAAATTCTGTGATAAATACAAACAATGGAATGAATAAAGATAGTCATTTGCTGTATAGTGGACCTGTGCAGTTCTGTGTAGGGGGGGGGGGGGGGGGGGGGCGCACGTGTGCTCTGTGAAGAAGAATGAAAATTTGTGAAGTGAGCACCAGTGTTCTAGTTCGTTTTTATATGCTTACTCCACAACTCTATTGTATGGTGAATAATTACCCGTACTTACCAAATTTGTTGGATTTAAATGTTAGGGTGGCAAGAAATTAATTGATTTCTTTTTATAAAGCTGTATGTAATTTGGTATATCATTAGTTAGCTGGTTTCTCATATACTAGCATAATACTGCCATTGTAAGATACAGTTGCATAGCAAGTCAAAATGTCTACACGACTCAAAAAAACTGAAAATATATTATCATTAGCTATCATTTCTAGAGAGATGAGATGCTTTTGGCAACCTTTTGAATATAAATTCAAGCACTTGGCCCTTTCCCCCATGATAATTAAATGTGTTTTTATTTTATTACTTTTTTGATAGTATGATTACTTTGGTAGTCAGTGTGGTCAGTCTCTATTACTACTTTTGATGTATTGGTACTCATTGTCAAATATTTCCATGATTGTTCAGGAAATCATCCTTTATTATAGTGGGTGAATATGTTTTTGTTTAATGCTGAAAGTTTGTTTATTATGCATTTGTGTGCTTATCTTATTTCTATGAGCTGTAAATTGACAGGCTACTGCCTCTGCCATAATCACCTGATTTTTGTCGAGATATTGTAATGTTGAAATGGATTTAGTAAACAGTATTATACTCAGTTCTTTAGTCCATATTATTTATGGAAGTGTATTTAAAACTTGTTTTTGTGATTTTTTAAAAATATAATTTTTAGTATATGATTCAAAGAAGACAAAATACATTGTGGGAATTGGGGCCAAGAAGTCTATGTGTTGTGCGACTTTTACCTTTATGTCTGATTTTTTGCTCCACATGTGGGTGAAAGTTATTGAAAATACTCTTCCACTGTTGTGACATAATACAAAATAGTATGCATTCTAACTGTAGTAAAATAGACAGTTTAGGCCATACTTAGAAACTATTTGTGTGATGTAGCCATATGGTTTCATTATATTCATTTTGATGAAAATATTACCTTTGAGACATAAAATCTGATAGTGATTTGATAGTTAACTGTCATAACATTTTGACTGTGTTAAATAGATCTACTTAGGTGCATAGTTCCTTAAATAGATTAAATTCTCAATAATTACAAGAATGCAGTGGCGTTAATGTGACTGTATTAGAAAAAAGACACATGAATTTCATGTTCATAACAAAAAGTGGTAATGAGATACACTAAACATCATATTTCTATTTCATAAATGTATATACTTCATTATGTATCATGTTCTGTTTAATTGTATATATAAAAATGATAATTTTTATACAAACAGTAGCATTGTAGTGAAAATCGGCCATACAAGTTTAAATGTGCAATAATAGATACTTAAATGTTTACTTCGTACCTCTTAGAAGTACTCATTATCGTCTGCTGATATACTCACGTAGTAAGTACTATGCTTGTTGGCATGCTTCCTCAATGTAACATTAAAGATTAAAATGTGGTATTTATTGGTGGAATAGAAGTAATATATTAATATTTGACAAGAAAGTGAAACTCAATTATCAGCAAAAAACCATCATTCTTCATATTTTTATTGTGAGAACAGTGAGTGTTGTGTAATATATGAGATGTAATACTCACTCATATTTTATTGTGAACATTGTGTGTTTCATTATCTCCAGAGTAGACATTGAAACTGAGGTTTTAAACTTGTTGAAAACCTATTTTGACCCATGTCTTTGGTTTTGTGTAATAATATGTGTAACAAAGTGTTATCATTTTAAAATATATTTTTCCAGTTGTGACTAATTCCAGCAGCCATTTCCTTTGTGGTTAAGAAATAATTTTTGATTGTCCTAGATGTAAAATATCCACATATACATTGATACACTACAAAGAGAGAGAGATATAACTTGGATATTTAATTGCACCCCAAGCATCCATCACATGAAATCCAGTGGGAAATGCTCAGTGATTTTTGAAGTGTTTATGTCTGCGGTATACATATCAGGTGTTATTTTGCTATGAAACATTGAATTCCAGAAAATATAAGATGATAATCGCTGTTTGATGTGTCACTTGGCTTGTAGTAAACATTTGAAACAGTAATTCTCTCTGATAAATTACAGAGTTCTTGTATCTAGGGCAGTAATAATTAGACAAAATAACTAACACATAATGTTAAGGTCAACAGTTCACAGATATTTTTCTGCCAATAACACTGACAAAATTCCTTTTTAAACTAACATGAGGTTTTTTTATAACATTTAATGGAGTCACATATAAACTCAAAACATTCATTGGTCATGTACTACATCTGCTGCAGTTGCCTACCTGGCCTAGTATTTGCCAAACACAGTAATCAGTGTTTTCAATTAGCCCATTTTAGTAGCTGCCTGGGTACTGTTGGAACTGCACATTTTTTATTAATAATGTGAAATCATTGTCTTATCTCTGTCCTATCAGTGTTCTCACTGAAGTTTTGTGGAATTACCTCTCTTCTTGTTGTTGGGAGATTAATTCAGTTGTAGAGCTGCAGTGTAATGGTCATTATGTAAATGACAGCTAATTGTATAATCAGGTTCAAAAAATACAGAATATCGCAGTTTGTGATTCATCTTTGACAAGCTGATCAATGTGTCAGTGGAAAGACTCAAATCTGTTAGTATCCCCACTTGTGGTGGAAAAGGAGGACAGGAAGCCCACACCACCAATAATCTCTGTTAATATTATTGTGACAAATGTGAATTTCTGCAGCCCATTTACTCCCTTGATAAAAGCACTTGGTAGCTCATTATAGCAGATTGAAAAAGACAACTTCTCAAAATTTTAGTGCAAATGCAGATGATGAAGCAGAGCTTGTCAGTTTTTCTTGCTGTGCTCTATTGGAGAAGGGAGAGATAAATATTAACACTGTTGTTTAGAGTAGTGCTTTGTGCATACTAATTTAACTGTCCCATCAATATCTGTGGCAGTTTTGCTGTTACCCTTTCAGACTAGCTTTGTAGCTCAGTAGACTGAGGATGGATATAACATGTTAAGCTACTCAAAACAGTTCTTCATTGTAGAATACTTTTCTTTGTAGCTCAATGCCCAATTAGTTTTCTTACTTGATATAATACATGAGGTGAAGGGGAAGAAATCTTGAGTAGTCCAGTTCACACTTAAGTACATAGTGTTTCAGCAAAACTACAATGGTTCCTATCAGAAATTACTTTCTCTAGGAGAGCAATCTCATTTAAGTAAATTACAGGCTTATGAAGCCTATCTATTCATAATGTCAACCAAAATTCTAATTCTCTTTAACTAAGATCATTTTACATGCATGTTTGACAACCATGTCTTATGTACATTGTGAATTATATACCTAGAAGGCACCAGATACATCTGTGCTGAATGTTTGTTACAATGTTGCAACTTAAGCTTAATAAGTGCTTGGATGCCACAAAAGTGGTTTTTTTATATATATATATTTTTTTTATCATAATGAGTCATCAGAGACAGATATATATAAATCGAAAAGGGGGACAATTAAAGAATTCCGTGTCCTGCCAGCTGCTTGGACAAACAGGCTTACAAAGAAAAAGTTAATCCAGTCATTGCTCTCATTCAACAGTACTACTAGATAAATCTTTAACACATGTAATAAAACTGTCATCAGAAAACATTGTGAGTGATTAGAAATGTGTTTCATTACAGATTATGTAAAGCTATCAGTTACAGAATTATTTGATAAGATGTGACAGCAATTCGTGGTTGAACTGCTACTACTCGTAGCACTTTCATTGCACTGTTTCATGATGGAAAATGGTGTAATATGATTAGGCTTTAGTTATAATGGAGCAATTCTGAGTGACTAGAGAAATGTGATGGTTAGCCTAGAGCAGTCCAGATAAAAGAAAGCACCGCTACTTCATGTTCACTGGACATACAGTGGATTCCAGAGCATTAGACTATCTCCAGAGATGTTCAGTCATTTTGAGTTGCAGATTGCAGTGTCAGTGACACTCAACACTCAAAGCAACTCAATAAATCTGCTCATCCCAATCATTGGATGATTGTAATGATCTTTGTAGTGCGTGTTCCTCAAAATGCCATGATGCTGTTGTGCCCCACTGCATGTGTACGCATTTTCCCCCTACACTAGCATATTGCTCGAGTATTGTCTAGGCTTAGTCACAGTCTGTCATGCAGAGAGACCAAATAGTTGTCTCGGCATAGCCACAGAAACAAGATAAAATTTATCAGAACTTTTGTCAACAATGAAATATGACAACGCCAGAATGATGGTATGGAAGTGGTGCTTTGAGCTTTGATTATCAGTTTTGATCAAAGGATGAATGATATCTGGAGTACTCCAAAACATTTCACAACATAACATGTGTTCAATATTTTAATTCGGATAAACTATCTTGCCTATCAGCATTATGAAGCTCCTACACAACACAACTCTGGGTTTTTTGTTTCATTATCAAAGAACGAAAGGGTGTGTGACAAAAGATTCATCAAAGACTCTTGGTTTGCTACAAGGAAAAGTATAAAATCCAGGATCTTGTTACAGATTTGCTTAAACCCTTGACATGAAAGAGACAAAAGCACCTGTGGGTTGGGATGGAGTGCTAGATCCTTATTAGATGTGCTATGCTTGCTGTCACCACCAAATATTCGTATTGCTAAAGGAAGAATGTGAAAAATGACAGCAAGTTACCAATACTAACTGAGACATTGCCTAAAAGAATAAAAACTGCAATAGTAACCAAATCGATGTATTGGTAGCAATACTGCTGCTATCTAAGAATTAATATTGCTGGATTAATCAGTGATTTTCCTTCATGGTGTACAATGTGAGTGTCGATCAAATAAGAACTCTCATTACATGCATCTTGTCATAAGTACACTGCCAGAAAAAAAATATTAGTGCACCTGGAAAGATGATGTCAATTTTGCTCCACTGACAGTGTATGCCACCTGGGGAATAGTAGGTATACTGATAATGGTTTCAATGCCATCCACCAACAGATAGCATAGGCAAATTTACCAGAACTCCATCATAGGGAATGCTCACATCCAGAAGGCTCAGTGTGGTGCAAACATTAAGCGAACAGGCTACCCTACTGCAGAGGTGCATGTGTGCTCCCTATATTCATCTGAGTGAGATTGAAAGGGGTGAAATTGTGGCCTTCTGAGTGGCAGGATGGTTCTTTCAGAGAATTGACACACAGGTTGGATGGGCTGCGTTAGTTGTGCAACAATGCTGGTATCAGTGGTTACGTGAACATTCTAACACCCATAGATGAGGTTCGAGATGTCCCCACAGCACACCCACCCACCAGGATCAGCAGTGGCAATTTGTACAGCTACCACAGCACAGGTAAGATGGTTTGTGATCCGAGACGTGTCAAAACAAACTTTTGTGAACCTGTTATTAGTAGTGTGACTATGGGCATGCACCCTTTCTAGCCCATCGCTTCACATCTGTGCTTGCCATTCAAGAACAAGCAATGGGCTCCCTGCAACATTCTGTCATCCCACACCATTGATCAAGAGACTGGCAGCAGCCACAGTATGGGGTTACCACCCCATGTATAGGCTGCCATTAACACCCCTACACAAATAGCTTTGTTTGCAGTGGTTTCTACACTACCCCATATGAGCATCATTGGTGAGTATGGTGGTGACCTGGGCAGAGATCTGATTCATTCAGTGTTTTGGAGAGATGCAGCAGTGTTACTCCTGGAGTTGTGGTGTGGGGATCCATCAAGTATGATTTCAGGTCACGGCTGTTAAGGATTGAGGGAACTGTTGATGGCACAATGGTATGTAACAGACATCATCATTCTCATGTGTCAGCATCATGGTGCCATTTTTCAACAGAGCAATGCTCTTCCACACATGGCATGTCATTATGAACTGTCTGTGTAGTGTTGAGGTACTCTCATGGCTGGCAAGATCCCGAGTTCTGTCCCCTATAGAACATGAGTGGGACCAGCTCAGATGTCAACTCCACCCTGTCACCAGTATCCAGGATATCAAGGGCCAGTTATAACAGTTTTTGGCCAGTTTGCCTCAGGAGGGAATACAAAAGGTTTAGGACACAATTCCCAACTGAATCACTGCATACATCCAGGGCAGAGGGAGTGCAGCATCATATATAAGTGGGCTTATACTCCCAAGTTCTTTGTTGTCAATGAAATAACATCACATACCTCTAAACCCATGAAGTTTCATTTTGCTTGCTCCAACCCTTCTGGGTGCTTCACATTTTGTCAGGCAGTGTACATTATGGGAGCCTTCACCTAGATCATGCAATGACTGTTATCAACAGAACAAGGAGTGATCAAAGAGGTATATTTTTCCCTTGCACAAATCACTATCATATTTCTCATTACAGAACATGATCTTCCTACCAGTATTCTGTGAAAGCTGATACACAGTTTGGAGAACAAACATTTACTAAGCTGTAGGCATACTGTTAGCATCAAAATTTAGTGAGATGACAAGTAATGAAAAGTTAACTCCACAAGTGATGTTCCAGAAGAAAATATTAGCGTTTTTCATGACATTCATCTACTTGTTGCGTGATAATTTCAGAGAGTCCTTAATGGTTTGAAATTATGTATTGGAATGCAAGTTCCACTCTTAACATGGACACCATGTACTGGACTTTATAAGCAATATGGATTTCTTGTTTCATTATCAAGGAGCAAAATCATGTGCATTATAAGATTCATGAAAGTTTTTGGTTTGCTACAAGGAAAAATAGGAGAATCATTTGCACCTCCTGTTTAAAATTAATTTCTGGCAATTACAGCCTAAAATAAATGAGAGGTGAGTGCCAATCATCAAATCACATGCCAATCATCAAATCACATTCATCTGCTGGAAAGGTATTCCTGGGCATATATTTATACATTGTAAATGCATTCCGTTGACTGAGCATGGGGAAATGTGTAGATCCCAAGGATAGTATTCACATAAGGGATTGCCACCACACAATGCTTTTAAAGTGGAATATGTTATAAATTGGAGTGAAGTGGGAGCAGAGATTTGGTACCAACAAATGTTTTAACAAATAACTTGATTTCTATTACTTAAAAAAGTAGCCAGCCAGTTGTCTATGATATTCACAGAGGGCACAATTTCATGGAACTGTGAAACATACTTTTACATTAGATTTCTGGTTTAGATGTACATGGTGATAAATTTGTTCCAGGTTTCTAGTTGAACACTTGTGCTTGAGACTTAGTTCACAACTTTACTTATAAGAGCTGATAGCTTATTTGCAAGACATCAGTGCTAACACAGCATCTGCTCCAATGCCATTGCAATTGCTCCCCAGTAATGCTGTAGCTCACCCAAGTAACAGTTTGACAGTATTACCAGTTTATTTCAAAGGCAAAAAACAATTTTGTATCACTCAACCAAAGGAGTCCTGATGTGAGTGGAATGAACATGAAAGTTTCAGGTTCTGTAAATGTTGTAAAAGAATTGTGTTGATGACTGATGTTTTGCAAAAGGATAATAACAATAAAATGCGGACGTGATTCAAATAAATGATTCTTGTACAAGTGCAAGTGATTGTAGTGTATCTGTATTCCATTTCTCCACCTGATTCATCTTGTCCTTTTTGCATACTAAATTGCAACTGCTACATTTAGGTGCATGTATTTAATTAAATACTAACTAATTAATATTTAATTTCATATAGCCTGTTACCCAAGAGCACCTCAAACCAGCTACTCCAGAATTGGCTTCTCAGTGGAGGCCTGAATTGCGAAAATAAATTTACCACCAGAAGATCCCACATTGACAAGTACAGTGAAACCAAACTTTTGGATTATGCAAAACCCACTCACAGCAACAAATGATGTTGACATCTTATAAAAAATGTGCTTCTGCTGGATTCCTTACTGCAGGTCTCATGCTCACAAAACTAAGAGAAATTCATTGAAGACCCCTTGAACACCTTATTACAGCCCAGATTTATCTCTTTGTGACTTAGATTTTGGACCACTTTAATATGAATTAGAAGGATAATGATGATGATGCAACAGTAAAAATTTGTGCAAATAGCCTACTCTTTTTAACTTCCCACCTTGAAGAGGGAATTTAAAACTCTCAGTATGGCAGGAAATGTATATTTTTAAAGTAGAGAATTGATTATAAATGTTAAAAATTCCTTTGTTAATTTTTTAAATTCACTATTGTTTTCCAGTTTACATTTTATCCACCTGCATACATTTCAAATAAATTCAGTTGTTACCAATGTGTTTCCTGAGTGGAGATTTTCAGTATCTAATTTTACAGCATTTTCTCACTATTCTTTAGGATTCACTGAGTCTCTTCTTACAATAATCAGTTAACAGTGCATTTTGTGTAAGACTCCTTCCAAAGTGACTTAATCGTTTGGCAGACTCATCTGCAGTTGTAAGAAATGGTATTTCCATTTTGTCCTCATAAGGTTCTTTCTGTGTCAGTGATTGTAACACTGTACTTGTATTCAAGAAATTTTGATTATAGATCCTTGTCCAACTCTGGGTGTAGATTTCCTTACATCATTTCAACCAAATGACGCATGGTTGGCTTCAAAACAGTCTTCATATTGAGGATGAAAAAAATTTTTATTTTGCCAAAACTATATTTAAACATTAGTTACAGTTGATAATGCAAAATCACAGTGATTTAAGAACTAATCAGTCACATGTCTTAACTGACACTATCTTAGTAAAAGAGTGCCAAAAGACACTTCTGAAAAGCAGGCCTACATACCTGTTTCAACAATATTTCGTGACAATTTGTTGTCATTCATCATGAGCACACCTGTGCAAGAACACTGGCTTTATGGGCAAACCTTAATTTATATTTGTTGTGAATGGTCTGAGTGTGACCAGATGCTTATAACATTTCATTATCTGAATATTGTAATATGTTTGTTTAGTCTGGAAAATGGCCAAGTTGAGTCAAATTATTTCTGTAGAACTTAAGAATGATGTATTTTTGGTGGGAACAGCCTTCAGCCAATGGAAAAGCAGACAGTAGCGGAACACTAAGGGAGTCAAGTGATGAAGGGACATATATTTCGAGAGGTCTGAATGTTTTCCAGAGTATAACTCTAAATTTTTCTGCTTGTATTACAGAACTGAGGACTGACATAGTATGAATGACCATTTTGTGTATCACCTGTGCCAATTTGTAAATCATGTTGGACTTTCAACTGTTTTGATCTGGTGAATGTTTCATATATTGTGATCATGAAATGGACTTACTTTTTGTGTATCTTTGATGACTGTTTAGTTTGGGGATTTTGCAGCTATTCTCATAATGCTCTCAACGTTAACTTTACTGCACTTGAGGAGGGTATTTTCTGTCTGTATTTTAAATGAATATTGTAGGACCACTTCCCATTTATTTGAGATGTCCTTTCTCGAATAAAAATTATTAAACATAATTCTCTGTCGTCTACATCAATTACAGATGTTAGATTAGAATCTATTAAATTATTCATTTAACTTTTATTCTGTATTCCTGTGGTTTTTATTAACTCGCAATTCTAGCCAATACATAGAGTATTTGACTGCAGGATCACAGCTACAGGTTATTAATTTTTGAGAATTAGCTGTGGAGCCTGAAAGCAGACCTCTATGGCCCTACCCTATGACTTCATCAAGCTATTCTTTTTAAACAGAACCATGCATAGCCCAAGTATCTAATGTACTAGTAACTGCAGGCATACATGCAACTGGTTTGCTTGCATGGGATGCTGTTTAGAAGAGTAACACACTAGCAGTAATTGTTAGGTACCATCTCAAGGTTTATTATTATTTTTATTTGAAGGATGAATGGTATGTTAGCAGCTGTAGGAAGTGGTAACATGTCGGCTAACATTAATTCAGGCATGTTTCAAAAACGAGTTTATTAACAGGATATTCGTACTCAACATTTACAAAAAACTCGTTGCCCAGCTCCCCATCCCCCTTTTTTTCCAAAGGTAATCACTGAAATACCATATTTAGATACTGAGCCTGATCCAATATTGGTAGCAAATAGCAATGATTCAGTGATGTTAAATTTAAGCTGAAGACAATTACAACAACATCAATTAAAAGTTTCAGCTGAAACCAGGTAACTATTTGACATTAAAATTTAAATCCCCGAACCTATCATAAAAATGCATATAATAAACCCTTAAACAAAAAGTATAATGGCAAATTGACATCAATTCAAAGTTCAAAACAATCTTCAAATAAAATCAATGTAGCAACAGAACATAAAATACACAATGACAATTACAGTGGGATCCCTACTTACTGGTTTTATGATCAGCAATTGCACTCATGGCACAATTTAAAATTTACTGAAGTACTGTACAGAAATACCAGACAGTTTCAAAACATACTTAGGCCAGAGTGCCTTCAGATGAATGCCAGATAAGGAACCGCAAACCGTATAATTGCAAAAGATGATTACTTAACTCGAGGATTAATCTGCAGTATTAGAATTCATCCACAGCTACCTCAGTGGGTTTACAGTGTCATCAGGTAGCAATCATATTTTACTTTACACTTCAGTCCTCCATACACTTCTTGGCTGTACATTATACACATCATTAAATTGGCATGATAAAACCTGAAACATAAATCAGTTACCAATGGTCCTATACATACACATAACACAAATGGCACCTACGGGGGCAGACTCAATGACAACCTTTACAACATAAACAGATCACCAGATATCAAATAGTGGAACAGCTCAAATTCACGTGGGGTGAACAAGTACGCATCTCTAAATGCAACCTGTGTGAAGTGACAGCTGTACAGAACTTTCAGCTTTGCTCTGAATGATACTGTATTGTGGACAATGGATACAAGATCCAAAAGTGTAGACATTGTTCACTGTCAACATGTCTACAAACACCACTACAGTGTGCCCATTGAACACTTGAATCCAGAAAAAGTGGCTCTTTTCAAACAAACAGCCTTCAACCCCAAAGAGGCCGCACTGTCACTCCATGTCCAGACAAGACATTTGCCGTCACAAACACAGGTCTGTTCCCAGCACTGTCCTGGCTCACTACCCTCCTTGTAATGCTGCTAACTTGGAAATCTCTTTGCTGACCCACACACATTGTGTAGCAGACTACGTTCACATGACAAGTTACTCTCTGGTAAAGAGAGCATATACCACCACAGACTACACCAGAGGGGGCCCAAATTTTGGAAAATACAAAATAACCTTCAAAAGGATTCCGTGCTTGGCACAATAAAAATTGGCTATTCTCAAATAAACAAAAACTCTTTCAGGAGCTTGGATGGGCTCATGAAGAATTGTAGCAAATACTCAGACAAAAAGAAAGTGAATGTATTGGGGCACTCATAGTATCAGTAAGTAGTTTTATTTGTGTCAAGACAGAAAAAGGGAGATTTAAGAAAACACTGTCTGTTTTATTGCATGTTATTCATTAATGCTACTACAGTATATCAGTGGACAGTTTCCATAGGTCAAAGCACAACTTGTTATGCCACACTCTTTGAGGTACACCAATTGTAAAATGCTTCATCACACCAACACATACTACATCATAAAGTGGCCAGACAGTTTGTGGAAAGTTTTGTGAGACCACACTTGAAATTGTAATAATTGGTTCATCCTCACAGATTTCTTTGGTGTCAGTTTCATTTGAATTTAGTCCACATCTAGTCAGCACACAGTTCTCCTCATATCATTTTGTACTACTTCTTATTCTTTTCCTAAATTGTGTTTAATTTAATGTGTTTTCCCCTTTTGTGGTGTACATTCACAGCTCTCATAAAGTAAAGTGTTTAATTGAGTAATAACGATTAATTAAAGCAATATTACATCATAAATAAGTGACTTAATACCTATTGTAAGCTATCAATTGAAAGTTTCACATTTTTTTGCATATTTTGCAGAAAAAGAAAACATTTCATAGGCATGAATTTTGGACTAGGATTTGTTTACATTATCATGTACTGTAAGTTACACGATTACTTCAATTAAGTACAGTTTGTGTTGTTAGTGTATTTTTACACGCTGCCCATTTGATTCTCTGGTAATTAGCTGCAACGAAAAGTTCTGAAGCAAATGAAAAGTTTATATATATATATATATATATATATATATATATATATATATATATATATATAGTTAGGCTCAGTTCTTTGTTTACTTTTTGTTTTGTTACATAAACAATACAGGTTTAATTGTTTCTGTTCCTCCAGAAGTTTTGAATTAGTATCCAAACATTAGGCCTAAACTTCCTAAGAAATTTAATATATTAATTGAGTAGTCTAGGAAGTTACTCTCGTTTAACTTAAACTAAGGCAAAAATGTGTTTTCCATGAGTGAGAAGTGTATATGTCATTGGATTGTTAGTTATGGGATGTGGTGTTAGGGTTGTTGCAGTTTCTTTCATGTGGATGACTGAAGTGACATGGGAATTGGGGAAATAAACAAGTCTCATTGTTAGTATAAGATTTGCTATAGAAACAGGAAGATAGTGTAACAGGAAGAGAAGACTGCTGCCCTTCTGGCAGAACTAGATAAAGTAAATCAAGATCTGGAAAGGTTAAGGGGGGGAAGGGAAAAGAGAGGTGAGAAGTGACAACAGGTTATAGAAGAAATAGGAATAGGAATTTCTCGGACAGTACTGTTGTGAATGTGGAAAACAGGTTTGATTGTTGTCACTGTTGGAAATTTATGAGCCAAAATAGATATAGGAGTAGAGAGGTCACAACAATCTTTCAAAAAGTTTTTGAAAAGTAAGAAGTCAGAAAAAGTTGTGAAGAAGAAGAAAGTTTTGTTACTAGGTAGTTTACATGGTAGAGGTGTTCAACTGTTGCAGGATGAACTAGGGTCAGGTTACCAGATCACAAGTTTTTTTAAACCTAATGTAAGTCTGGGTCAGGTGGTAGAGGATGTAGTTTTACTTTGCAAAGACTTCATAAAGGAAGACACTATGGTAATAGTAGGTGGGGCAGGCAACAGCATCGACAGGAACCATAATTATTCAATTGAGAGTGACCTGGTAAAGATAGCTTCAGTAGACATTCTGGTGTTGGATTGGAATGTGTTCTGAGGCACCATGACTGGCCTCATTTAAAGTCTTCTGTTAGGAAAGTTAATTTAGATGTGGAACGGCTGCATGGATCAGCTATGGGGTCTCATATTAGTGTGGTTCCTGTTGATTCTATCAGCAGGTGGTACTATACTAGGTGTGGTCTTCACCTCAACAAGAAAGAGAAGGGAAAACTGTCTGGGATAATAACTTAATTGGGGGGGGGGGGGGGGATGGAGGGGCATTATCACAAGTGGTAAAGTACCAGAGGTTACAAGTGACAGAACAACAGTTTTTTTAGAGTAGGGAGAGGAGAAACAAAGGATGTTCAGAAACAAGCTGAAAATGACATTCACATTGATAAAACAGGCAGCCAGAAAGCAAATTTTAATGTACACTGTTCATGCAGACAGCCTTGATTAAAACTACAGGTAGTCAAAAATTGACAGAAAAATTAGGTTCATGCAGTTGTAATTCAGCCAGTACACAAAATCAGTTGTCCTTATTGCATCAGGATATCCAAGGACTAAGTGGTAAGCTTAATGAGTTGCTTATTTATGTTGAAGAATTAGAGTTGTGTCTTTGAATATCGTGTGACTACTGGTCTACATATGTTAAATGTTACAGGATTCATGTTAGCTTCTTACTTCTGTAGAGAAAATATGGAGAAAGGACGAGTTGCCACGTTTGTCAGAAACTGTTTTGATTTCAAGAATATGGATATTAATAAATTTGATTCAGAGCAGTACTTAAAAAATGGTTCAAATGGCTCTGAGCACTATGGGACTCAACAGCTTAGGTCATAAGTCCCCTAGAACTTAGAACTACTTAAACCTAACTAACCTAAGGACTACACACACACACCCATGCCCGAGGCAGGATTCGAACCTGCGACCGTAGCAGTCCCGCGGTTCCGGACTGCAGCGCCAGAACCGCTAGATCACCGCGGCCAGCAGTACTTAAAAGCTTGTGCAATAGAAGTAGTATTTCATAATAAGTCCTTCATAATAGTAAGTATATACAGAGCACCTTCAGGAAACTAAACTCTTCATAAAAAATCTGGAAGCTCTGTTGTCTCATCTCACAGTAAAAAACAGGAAATAGTGGTTGCTGGTGATTTTAATGTGGGTTTATTGAAAAGCTCTGTCAGTGAACAATTATTGCAATTAGTTACATTGTCATTCAATTTAGTCCCTACTGTGAACTTTGCAACTAGGATATGTAAATGCTCTGAGACTGCTGCTGATAATATCTTTGTAGACAAAGCTAGGAAAAAAGTCGTATCACAAAACCAGAAGTAAATGGGCTATCCAATTATGACATGCAGGATCTTGTGTTAAATGTTGAAACTTCTCTGGATAAAAAATCTATTAAATCTTAGTACAGGAGCGTAATAAATCAGTCAAAAATTGAGAATATCAGGAGATTGCTCAAAGACATGATCTGGATAGTTGTTTACACAACTTCTGACTCAAATAGAAAATACAAAGCGTTCATTGAAAAAGTCACTTCCGCTTTTGAAAATGGTTTTTCCCTAAAGGTAACTCAAATCAGACAGACGTCAAAAAATAAACCACAGATTACACAAGGAATAAAGATATCATGTGGGACAAAAAGGAGACTGTATCTACTATCTACCCCCCTGCGGGTTCGGGGGTAAGAATAGGCCCACGGTATTCCTGCCTGTCGTAAGAGGCGACTATAAGGAGTCTCCAGTGTTTCGGCATTAATGTGATGGTCCCCTAAGGGGTTTGACCACTACGTTTCAAAATTTTCCATTAGTGCGTACCATTCGGGGAAGAACACCTTACGTGGTGCATCTTAAATCCATCTTGCCCTAAGATCTGGCACACCCGATACTGTCATGGAGTTGGACTTACACTGAGCTTCCGGCCACATCAGCTGCAGTTTGTTCCGGGTAGCATACATTCCCTCCATTGTGTACTTCCATCTTCGCCCTCATGATATTCATGGATATTTGACATCGAACACGGTAACCAGTCCGTTGTGGTGGGGTCGTCATGTACCCTCTTGTTGGAAGTCCCCTGACTACACTCCACTACTGATGACTGAGATGCTACCTCCCCACGTATGCCGAGGAGTAGATGCCTATCCTTCCGGGGCATCAGGACTCCCAGCAAAGGCCATCCTGCCAGGTGGTCTTTGCTGTGGCTGGGTGGTGCCCAATGGGGAGAGCCCCTGGTCAGAGTGGGTGGCATCAGGGCAGATGACCTGCAATGAAGCGTGGTCCATCATCTCTCACTGGTGGGCCTCCACCAGCAGTCTCTAAGCAATCAAGGTCTAACCTCAATGGCAAGAAATGTGATCTGAGATCATTTCCCTCCCTGGCCATTCCATGGGAGGAACGTATGGCTAAAGACGGCAGTGCAGATTATTCACCCCAGTACCTCGTCTGTACTCGTGTTGATGGTGAATCATTTATGTTGACAAAGCCTCAGTTTTTTGGTGGAGCATTTAGAGGACAAGTTCGGGGAGGTGGAGGGCTTGTCCAAAATGCGCTCTGGGTCAGTTCTAATCAAAACAGCATCCTCTGCCCAGTCACAGAGGTTGCTCGCTTGTGACAAGTTGGGGGATGTTTCAGTTATCATCACACCCCATAAGAGTTTAAACATGGTCCAGGGTATTATGTTCCATAGGGATCTTCTTCTGCAGTCAGACGATGAACTACGTGCCAACCTAGACCGACGAGGTGTTCACTTCGTCCAGCGCGTCCATCGGGGTCCGAGGGATAATCAGGTAGCCACCGGTGCCTTCACCTTGGCCTTCGAGGGTGATGTCTTACCCGAAAAGGTCAAGGTGATGGTTTACCGCTGTGATGTGAAGCCATATATCCCTCCTCCGATGCGGTGTTTTAAATGCTGGAAGTCTGGGCATATGTCATCCCGATGTACTCCCGGCATCACGTGTCGAGATTGTGGACGTCCTTCACATCCCAATACTCCATGTGCCCTGCCTCCCATCTGTCTTAACTTCGGAGAACACCATTCACCCTGCTCGCCAGACTATTGGGTATTCCAGAAAGAACGGAAGATCATGGACTATAAGACCCTGGACCGCCTCACCTACACTGAGGCTAAGCGGAAATATGAGAGACTACATCCTGTGCCAATGACGTCAACCTACGCCGCTGCTGCAACAACGATTCTCCCATCTCCTGTGTCATCACGTATGGTTGGCTCTATGATCTGTCAGAATTCACCGGCACCCTTGATTGTGGGGGGCACTTCACTCACTGTTGCTCCTGCTCCATCTATTTCAGGAGCAACACCCCTCCCAACCATTGGGGACATCAGTTCCCACTTCCCAGCTGGAGAAGCGTAAGACTTCTTCGGCTCCTCTCGCCAGGAAGGGGTCCCTTGGGGACCTCCCTTCGCAAGTTCTGACCAGCAGAAATGTGGACACCCGCAAGTGGCTGAAACAACCACCGGTCGCTGGTCACAGGGCGTCATGGTCATCGTCCATCCCTGAGACTGACCCAGGGAAGCCCTCCCAGCCAGAACCACCGAAGGCACAGTGCGAGAGATAGAAAAAGAAAAATGTTCCCAAGAATCCCAACATTGCCGTGGCACCCGCCCCACCGCTGCCTACAAGCTCAGCGTCTGAGGATGAGGTCGAGATTCTGGCGTATGCTGAAGACCTGGATCTCGCCGGACCCTCGGACGCCATGGATGTCACTCGAGCGGGTACTGAATCGGTGGCAGCAAGTGACCCAGTGGCGTAATCTGCCTCCCCAGTCCCTTCACGCCTTTCTCAGCCATGGACAATGTCATCCTCCAGTGGAACTGCGGTGGTCTCTTCCACCATCTTGCTGAGCTCCGACAACTTCTCAGCCTTCACCCTTTCTTCTGCATTGCTCTTCAAGAAACTTGGTTTCCAGCAATGCGAAACCCCGCCCTCCGTGGCTGTCGGGGTTATTATAAGAACCGGGCAGCTTATGAAAGGGTATCTGGTGGCGTCTGCATCTATGTCCTTCACTCTCTTCACAGCGAGTTTGTCCCTCTACAAACACCTTTATAGGCTGTCGCTGTTTGGGTGTAGATGCCACAGGCTGTTACTGTCTGCAACCTGTATCTTCCACCGGGGTGGGTCAATAGCAACAAGGCGAGGCGCCACCATTGAGAATGTATTGGCACAGCTCGACCTCTCCCTTTTAAACGATGGTGCCTTCACACATTTCAGTGTGGCGCATGGCACGTACTCAGCCATCAACCTTCCGATCTGCAGCCCTAGTCTCTTACCGTCTGTCCAATGGAGTGTGCATGACGACCTGTGTGGTAGTGACCACTTTCCGATCTTTCTGTCACTGCCACAGTGTCACTCTTCTGGCTGCCCTTGCAGATGGGCTATGAATAAGGCTGACTGGGACTTGTTTTCCTCCATTGCCACTATTGAGCCTCTTTCTAATGACGCCATTGATGCGGTGGTTCACTCGGTCACCACCGTCATCGTTACTGCCGCATAATCTGTCATTCCCCATTCTTCTGGGTCCTCTCAGCGGAGGACTGTGCCTTGGTGGTGGCCTGTGATCGCCGAGGCTATTAAAGATTGCAGGCGGGCGCTCCAGCGTCACAAGCGGCATCCCTCATTAGAAAACCTCATCGCCTTTAAACATCTCTGTGTGCGGGCCTGCCGCATCATTCGCCAACACAAGCAGGAGTGCTGCGAACGGTATGTCTCCACCATTGGCCTCCATATCTCTCCATCGCAGGTTTGGGCAAAGATTAGGCACCTCTATGGCTATCGGACCCCTGTCAGCATCCCTGCGCTGTCACTGAATGGAGCAGTTTGTACTGACTCTGACATAATTGCAAACCGCTTAGCAGACCATTTTGCTCTCAATTCCGCTTCTGTAAATTACCCAATGGCGTCCCGTTCCATTAAAGAGCAGTTGGAATGTCGGAGACTTTCATTTCACACCCGCCATCCTGAATCCTACAATGTTCCATTCAGTGAGTGGGAATTCCACAGTGCCCTAGTCACTTGCCCTGATACAGCTCCCAGGCCAGATCGCATCCACTTTCAGATGCTCAAACACCTCTTAGTGGACTGCCAGCGACGCCTCCTTGACGTTTATAACCGTATCTGGGTCGAGGGTGAGTTTCCGTCGCGATGGCGGGAAAGCATTGTTATCCCCGTTTTGAAACCTGGCAAGAACCCATTGGAGGTGGACAACTACCGCCCCATTAGCCTCACCAATGTTATTTGCAAGTTGCTCGAACGGTTGGTGAGCCGGCTGTTGAGTTGGGTACTCGAGTCTCGGGGCCTTCTGGCTCCGTCTCAAGGTGGGTTCCGTAAAGGCCGCTTTGCCGCCGACAATCTGGTGAGCCTGGAGTCAGCCATCCGTACGGCCTTTGCCCACCGTCAGCACCTCATCGCTGTCTTTTTTGACATGCAGAAGGCGTACAGTATGACATGGCGCCATCACATCCTCTCTATGCTTCATGGTTGGGGTCTTTGGGGTCCACTGCTGATTTTCATACGAAATTTTCTGTTGCATCGTACCTTCCGCGTGCAAGTCGCGGCCTCGCATAGTTCCCCCCGAGTACAGGAGAACGGGGTACCACAGGGATCTGTCTTAAGTGTCTGCCCGCTTTTAATTGCAATTAACGGGCTCGCTGCGGCGGTGGGAACGTCTGTCTCAGCTTCCTTGTATGCTGACGACTTCTGCCTCTACTATAGCTCCATTGGCATTGCAGCTGCTGAACGTCAGCTGGAGGGCGCCATCCTCAAGGCGCAGTCTTGGGCTGTAGTGCATGGCATCCAGTTTTCGGCTGCCATGACCTGCATTATGCATTTATGCCAGCGACGCGCTGTCCACCCTGAGCCATGGCTTTATCTTGCCAGCGAACTTCTTGCTGTGGTGGAGACACATCGGTTTCTGAGTATGGTTTTTGATGCCTAGTTGACTTGGCTCCCACATATTTGCCACCTTAAACAGATGTGTTGGCGGCATCTTAATGCTCTGCGATGCTTGAGCCACACCAGCTGGGGCGCCGACCCATCTACCCTCTTACGGCTCTACCAGGCGTTTAATCCAGTCCCGTCTGGATTATGGGAGCCTGGCTTATGGTTCAGCACCCCTTCTGCATTGCGGGTGCTGGACCCAATCCTTCACACCGGGATACGACTTGCCACTGGTGTTTTCTGGACCAGCCCTGTGAACAGTGTACTTGTGGAGGCAGGTGTCCCTCCACTGCAGTTACGGCGCCAACGTTTACTGGCCACTTGTGCTGCACATGTTTGTAGTTTGCCCGGGCATCGTAATTATCGTCTCCTGTTCCCTCAGTCAGTCGTCCATCTCCCAGAACGTCGGCCCCAGTCGGGTTGTACGATCGCGGTCCACATCACAGAGCTTCTCTCCGGGCTTGGGGTTTTCCCTTTTCCACCTCCTTTCCGGGCCCCCCTACGTACACTCCCGTGGTGTGTGCCCCGCCCTTGCCTTCGGCTCGAATTGGCACAGGGCCCAATGGACTCAGTCCCTCCGGAGGTCTTCTGCCACCGCTTTCTTTCCATTCTTGCCACGTATCATGGCTCTGGCGTTGTTTACACTGACGGTTCGATGGTTGCTGGTCGTGTCGGTTATGCTCTCACTCTAGGGGCCAATTACAAACAACACTCATTGCCAGCTGGCTGCAGCGTTTTCACTGTTGAGCTGGTCGCCATCTTTCGTGCCCTAGAGTATATCTGCTCCTGCTCAGGTGAGTCCTTCGTTATCTATAGCGACTCCCTGAGCGGTTTATGAGCTATTGACCAGTGTTTCACTCACTCTTGTCTGGTGATGGCTGTCCAGGAGTCCCTCCATACCCTTGCCCATTGCGGCCGCTCTGTGGTCTTTGTGTGGGCCTCTGGTCATGTCGGCATCCCGGGCAATGAACATGTTGACCGCCTGGCCAAACAGGCCACCAGTGAACCAACCCTGGACATTGGCCTCCCGGAGACTGATTTGCGGGCTGTCTTACGCCGCAAAGTTTTCGCGCTTTGGGAGGCTGAATGGCGCGATCTGCCCACACCTAATAAACTCCGTGGTGTCAAGGAGACAATGACTGCGTGGCGGTCATCCATGCGAGCCATTCACAGGGACTCAGTTGTCCTTTGTCGGCTCCACATTGGCCACACCCGGCTGACGCACAGATATTTACTGAGCCGTGACGACCCACCTCTCTGTCGCTGCGGGGCGGCTTTGATGGTGGTCCACATTTTGTTGGCCTGTCCGCTTTTAGCTGTGCTCAGGCAGAGATTTGCGCTGCCTGATACGCTCCCTGCCCTTTTAACAGATGACACTGCCATGGCAGGCTTAGTTTTGTGTTTTATTCGGGCAGGGGGCTTTTATCACTTAATCTAAGTGTTTGACATTTTTTTATGTTGAGTCTGGCCTTTGGCCTACGATTTTAGACTGAGCTTTTAGTGTGTTTCTCGGTGGTTGGCTTTTCCTTTTTTGTCTCTATGGTCGGCCAACCACTGTCACCCTCCGTGTGATTTTAATTCCTTTTGTCTGGTCTCTGTCTAAGTCTTTCTTGTCCTGTGTCGTCTGTCGTCTTTTCCATTGTTCATTTTTATTCTGTGTGGTTTTTTTTAAGTTTTAGAAAAAAGGGATCGATGACCGTAACAGTCTGGTCCCTTTAATCCCACAAAGCAACCAATCAATCTACTATCTAGGAACAGTTCTGACATTAGCATTGTAATGCATTACAAAGAATACTGCAAAATATCGAAGCAAATAATCCAGAAATCAAAGCATCTTTATTTTGAGAAAAAGATAATTACATCAGGCAAGAAAATAAAAACTGTATGGGATATAGTGAAGACAGAGACAGGTGAGGTCAAAAAGGAAGTGAAACAGATAGCTCTAAAAATAAATAAGACATTTGTAACAAGTGCATGTAGTGTTGCAAACCTCTTAAACAAGTACTGTATTTATGTTACTGACAGCTTGGGGTTATCAGGTTCAGTGAACAGTGCAATAGAATATCTGAGACCAGTCTTTAAAATAACTTCAGTAAAATGGAAATTACACGTCTCCCAAAGAAGAAGCATCTATCATAAAATCCTTAAAATCTAAGTATTCTAGTGGGTATGGTAACATATCAACGAAATTAATCAAAGAATGCTCTGCAGGTTGAGTTCTACCTTAAGTTATTTGTGTAATTAATCTGTTATCAATGGAACACTTCCAGATTGGCTAAAATATGCTTAAGTTAAGCCTCTTTACAAGAAGGGCAATAAAGAGATACCATCAAGCTACTGACCAGTTTCACTTTTGCCAGCTTTTTCAAAAATATTTGAGAAGGTTGTGTGTAAGCATCTCCTTATGCACCTGACCACAAATAAGATATTGTCCCAGTCACAGTTTGGGTTTCTTATGGATTCTGATATAGAGAAAGTTATTTACACTTAATTCATTAGATAATAAATTAGAGGCTACTGGCATTTTCTGTGCCTGCCAAAAACCTCTGACTGTGTGAACCACAGCATTCTTTTAAGTAAATAAGAATATTATGGTGTCATCGGCAACGCTGTGAAATGGTTTGAGTCTTATCTGACTAACAGGAAACAAAGGGTGTCATTCCGAAATACCTGTGCGGTAAGCAGTCAGTCTTCATCTGACTGGAAATTAATTACGTATGGTGTTCCCGAAGGTTTCATCTCGGGTCTGTTGCTTTTTCTTACATATGTTAATGACCTCTCGTCTGCTACATTGGCAGATGCTAAGTTTGTTTTGTTTGCAGATGATACAAACATTGCAGTAAGTAGCAAGTCAAGTACAAATTTAGAAAGTTACTAATCAAATTTTCACTGACAGTAATAAATGGTTTAAAGCTAACTCACTGCCATTAAATTTTGAAAAGACCTACTATATGCCTTTCCCCTACTTTACATGTTGCTCCATCTAGGAGTTTCCATTGTTGTCATAATGGTTACTTTTGATGCATTATGTAAATAATCATGCTACAATAGTTTCATTTCTATTTGTAGATATATTAGAGTTGCCCCCACCATGCCTAGCCATATGACAACATTGTATTCATTTTATTTATTCCTGCTGATTTTCACTCCTCTCCTCAGGCTTTATCCTTTTTTGATTTATTTAAAACTTCCCTCCCCATATATAAAATGTTAGCTGTACCTGTTTCCTTGTCAATTGTCTGCATTTTTGTAGTATTCAAATGGAAATTTAGCTGCATTCTTTTCTTAGAACAGTGGAAATTTCTAGTACCACGCACTCTGATGATAATTAATACTTATACATAGCTGCAGGGGATCAGTTTTCGTATGGTATGTACATTATTTTGTGAAATGGATTCTTATGAATAAGGTAATGCTGTCAATACAATACTGGAAAACAACGTTTTCGTATGGCATGTACATTATTTTGTGAAATGGGTTCTTATGAATAAGGTAATGCTGTCAATACAATACTGGGAAACCTCGGACAGAATGCTATTGTGCCACCTGCTGAAAATACAAAATATCATTGCCTATTCTTACACTGCTCGAGCTTTGTAATTCTTGCCATAAGCATCACATCATTGTGAAGGACTAAGGTGTAAAATCTGTCCCATGTGTGAACAATTAACATCATATTCCAGTTCTCGTACTTACTGGTATATCTTATCCCATTGCCACTGGTAAAATCACCTATGTCATTTACAACTTTGTTGCATGTGCTACAAGGCTGTTTATGTTGTTCTGACCATTCACCAACTCTCCATACCCATGTGAATGGTGACCACAAAGGACAAGATTAACAACACAGTGCTGAGCACCATGTACTTGGATCCAGTGGCTACATCAGATCCCTTGCTATCTAGCTCCAACCCCTGGCAATAACTCCCTTGAACTGTGCCTTGAATATACAGCCTTACGTTCTGCATGCACCCTAACCTCATTTTCCTCCAGTTATTATCCTACATGCAACATTGTCATGTTACCACTCAGTTTCCTGACATCCTCCATCCCCCTCACCCAAGCAATCTTACTTCTCTTTATTTTCATTCTGACTCCATGTTCAGTTCGATTTTTATGTCTCTGGACCTTTATAATATCAACTAGCAACCATTCTCTATCCCTGCAGGGATATATGCCTACATGTGCCACCTCCCCTGCTAGGTCATGCCAAATGATGCATATGATTTGGGCTGTCTTGGATGAGTATGAATTTGACAAACTCAGGGTTTCTGAGCAGCAAGCTGGCAGTTCTCTGGAACTGTGAACTCAGTGTGTTATTCAGTAAACACCATTTGGTGTGGCATTGGAACATGTTGGAGAAGGTTGAAAAGAAAAGGCAGATCACTCAGACCCCAGGATGAAAGGAACCCGCCAATTGTGAGGACAAGGGGGGAAAAATTTCTCTTCTTTGCCAAGGACTGGGAGAGAGAGAGAGAGAGAGAGAGAGAGAGAGAGAGAGAGAGAGAACATGGGAGGAATGTTGCACTGGTAGGATTGAAGAATATGCTGAAAGATAGTTCCCCTCTACATATATTAGAGAAGTTGGTACGTGAGGGGGAGATATCCAGAGAGCACAGCTCGTAAAGCAGCTTTTGATGGTCATACCCATATAAGAAAAGCTGTAAGTTCAATACTACTTATGCCCACTATAAGGGAATTTATTCATTCCATTGTAAGATAAAACTTTAAAATGGGGGTAATCTATCATATTTTTCTTTGAACAAAGTTTACAATATATATAATAAATAATTATTAAATTAATTTTTACACTGCTGAAGAAATAAAAAGTTACCTGAACCAACAGACTGTATCAAATTCGATGCAAATATTATCACTGATAAAACAGCAAGGCCATTGAATGCACCAAAATTAGGTCCAAAAGGTCATTAAAAATCAATACCAAACAATATCTGATCACACTGTATTATCCAGGTCCACATCACTATGTCTTTTTAGGTCCATAAATCCGCTCACTTAGGCAAAGGTTCAAATTTTTGAAGTATGCTATGAATGATGATGTTTTTGTTTCGTATTGGTACAACACTGGCTCAATTTAAAATTGTTTAGAATATTTCACAGGCACAGCCCATAATCTGATTAGATCCTGCTTGACAAACCGGAAGCAGTTTATTAGCACTACAGAGGAAGCATACAAATCGAACACCTCTGACATTAATTTTGGTATTCCACAGGGGTCGATATTAGGACCACTTCTGGTTATTATTTATGTTAATGATATTCAGTCTATAACAAATTCCGCTACAGCTATCTTATATGCAGATGATACCACGTTAATATGCCGCAGTCCAAGCTATTCACAGCTCGAAGTGGAATCCAATACTGCAGCAGGCATAATTCCACAGTATTTTAATGAAAAAAAATGAAACACAAATAAATCTGTCTATATTGAATTTGATCTTGGGAGGCAAAAACCTCATGAAAACCAAATTTTAATTGGTGATGAATACATTAAAAAAGAATACTTGACCAAACTTCTTGGCCTGACAGTTGTTGCAGAGTTAAACTGGTCTGATCATGTAAATGATATTTGCAAAAGCTATCTACTACCATATATGCCCTAAGAGTGTGCTCCCTGCCGCCGTTGGATAAGCAGCTGCAGCAGCAAGTCGTATACTCCTAGCTCACTCATTTGTTACATAGTTTAATTCTTCATTTCTTTGCATGTTTTTGGTACTTGCATTGTTTAATTCATAAATTTCGGGCGTATTATAGTATTTGAGAGTTGTAGCATCGCGTTTTAATACCTGAATAGTGTAAAAACGCGCAGTCTCCTTCCGCCGCCGAGCAGTGTGTCAACAGTGCGCAAGTAGCAGCATTACTGCATTTACTAGGCAATCTTGTATTTTAATAACCGTTTAAATTTTGTGTCGATTTGTTTGCGCTCTCTGTAGATTAGTTCAGACGTTCTTTGCACAACAGTTTTTAGCATGGATAGGGACTGCAACTGCTGTGTTCGGATGCAGGCTGAGTTGGCATCCCTTCGCTCCCAGCTTCAGGCAGTGTTGGCTTTGGTCACACAGCTTGAGGCTGTTGCCAATGGGCATCACTGTGGGGGTCTGGATGGGGGTTTGTCGGGGATGGCCAGCTCGTCCCACGCATCCCCCGATCGGACTACGACTGTGGTTGCCCAGGATACTGCCCGCATTGAGGCTGATCCCTCACCTGTGATAGAGTGGGAAGTCGTCTCAAGGTGTGGCAGGGGGCGAAAGACATTCCGGAGGGCTGAACGGAAGGCCTCTCCAGTTTGTCTGACGAACCAGTTCCAGGCTCTGTCTCGGGCTGATACTGATCTTCGGCATGACATGGCTGCTTGTCCTGTTCCAGAGGTTGCCCCTCAGTCTGCAAGATCCGGGCGGTCGCAGAGGGTGGGCTTACTGGTAGTTGGGAGCTCCAACGTCAGGCGCGTAATGGGGCCCCTTAGGGATATGGCAGCAAGAGAGGGGAAGAAAACCAATGTGCAATCCGTGTGCATACCGGGGGGAGTCATTCCAGATGTGTAAAGGGTCCTTCCGGATGCCATGAAGGGTACAGGGTACACCCATCTGCAGGTGCTCGCTCATGTCGGCACCAATGATGTGTGTCGCTATGGATCGGAGGAAATCCTCTCTGGCTTCCGGCGGCTATCTGATTTGGTGAAGACTGCCAGTCTCGCTAGCGGGATGAAAGCAGAGCTCACCATCTGCAGCATCGTCGACAGGACTGACTACGGACCTTTGGTACAGAGCCGAGTGGAGGGTCTGAATCAGAGGCTGAGACGGTTCTGCGACCGTGTGGGCTGCAGATTCCTCCACTTGCGCCATAGGGTGGTGGGGTTTCAGGTTCCGCTGGATAGGTCAGGAGTCCACTAGACGCAACAAGGGGCTACACGGGTAGCAGGGGTTGTGTGGCGTGGGCTGGGCGGTTTTTTAGGTTAGATCGCCTTGGGCAAGTACAGAAAGGGCAACAGCCTCTACGGGTGCAGGACAAAGTCAGGACATGCGGGGACCAAGCAGCAATCGGTATTGTAATTGTAAACTGTTGAAGCTGCGTTGGTAAAGTATCGGAACTTCAAGCGCTGATAGAAAGCACCGAAGCTGAAATCGTTATAGGTACAGAAAGCTGGCTGAAGCCAGAGATAAATTCTGCTGAAATTTTTACAAAGTCACAGACGGTGTTTAGAAAGGATAGATTGCATGCAACCGGTGGTGGAGTGTTCGTCGCTGTTAGTAGTAGTTTATCCTGTAGTGAAGTAGAAGTGGATAGTTCCTGTGAATTATTATGGGTGGAGGTTACACTCAACAACCGAGCTAGGTTAATAATTGGCTCCTTTTACCGACCTCCCGACTCAGCAGCATTAGTGGCAGAACAACTGAGAGAAAATTTGGAATACATTTCACATAAATTTTCTCAGCATGTTATAGTCTTAGGTGGAGATTTCAATTTACCAGATATAGAATGGGACACTCAGATGTTTAGGACGGGTGGTAGGGACAGAGCATCGAGTGACATTATACTGAGTGCACTATCCGAAAATTACCTCAAGCAATTAAACAGAGAACCGACTCGTGGAGATAACATCTTGGACCTACTGATAACAAACAGACCTGAACTTTTCGACTCTGTATGTGCAGAACAGGGAATCAGTGATCATAAGGCCGTTGCAGCATCCCTGAATATGGAAGTAAATAGGAATATAAAAAAAGGGAGGAAGGTTTATCTGTTTAGCAAGAGTAATAGAAGGCAGATTTCAGACTACCTAACAGATCAAAACGAAAATTTCTGTTCCGACACTGACAATGTTGAGTGTTTATGGAAAAAGTTCAAGGAAATCGTAAAATGCGTTTTAGATAGGTGCGTGCCGAGTAAAACTGTGAGGGACGGGAAAAACCCACCGTGGTACAACAACAAAGTTAGGAAACTACTGAGAAAGCAAAGAGAGCTTCACTGCAAGTTTAAACGCAGCCAAAACCTCTCAGACAAACAGAAGCTAAACAATGTCAAAATTAGCGTAAGGAGGGCTATGCGTGAAGCGTTCAGTGAATTCGAAAGTAGAATTCTATGTACCGACTTGACAGAAAATCCTAGGAAGTTCTGGTCTTACGTTAAATCAGTAAGTGGCTCGAAACAGCATATCCAGACACTCCGGGATGATGAAGGCATTGAAACAGAGGATGACACGCGTAAAGCTGAAATACTAAACACCTTTTTCAAAAGCTGTTTCACAGAGGAGGACCGCACTGCAGATCCTTCTCTAAATCCTCGCACAAACGAAAAAATGGCTGACATCGAAATAAGTGTCCAAGGAATAGAAAAGCAACTGGAATCACTCAACAGAGGAAAGTCCACTGGACCTGACGGGATACCAATTCGATTCTACACAGAGTACATGAAAGAACTTGCCCGCCCCCCCCCCCTTCTAACAGCCGTGTACCGTAAGTCTCTAGAGGAACGGAAGGTTCCAAATGATTGGAAAAGACCACAGGTAGTCCCAGTCTTCAAGAAGGGTCGTCGAGCAGATGCGCAAAACTATAGACCTATATCTCTGACGTCGATCTGTTGTAGAATTTTAGAACATGTTTTTTGCTCGAGTATCATGTCGTTTTTGGAAACCCAGAATGTACTATGTAGGAATCAACATGGATTCCGGAAACAGCGATCGTGTGACACACAACTCGCTTTATTTGTTCATGAGACCCAGAAAATATTAGATACAGGCTCCCAGGTAGATGCTATTTTCCTTGACTTCCGGAAGGCGTTCGATACAGTTCCGCACTGTCGCCTGATAAACAAAGTAAGAGCCTACGGAATATCAGACCAGCTGTGTCGCTGGATTGAAGAGTTTTTAGCAAACAGAACACAGCATGTTGTTATCAATGGAGAGACGTCTACAGACGTTAAAGTAACCTCTGTCGTGCCACAGGGGAGTGTTATGGGACCATTGCTTTTCACAATATATATACACTCCTGGAAATGGAAAAAAGAACACATTGACACTGGTGTGTCAGACCCACCATACTTGCTCCGGACACTGCGAGAGGGCTGTACAAGCAATGATCACACGCACGGCACAGCGGACACACCAGGAACCGCGGTGTTGGCCGTCGAATGGCGCTAGCTGCGCAGCATTTGTGCACCGCCGCCGTCAGTGTCAGCCAGTTTGCCGTGGCATACGGAGCTCCATCGCAGTCTTTAACACTGGTAGCATGCCGCGACAGTGTGGACGTGAACCGTATGTGCAGTTGACGGACTTTGAGCGAGGGCGTATAGTGGGCATGCGGGACGCCGGGTGGACGTACCGCCGAATTGCTCAACACGTGGGGCGTGAGGTCTCCACAGTACATCGATGTTGTCGCCAGTGGTCGGCGGAAGGTGCACGTGCCCGTCGACCTGGGACCGGACCGCAGCGACGCATGGATGCACGCCAAGACCGTAGGATCCTACGCAGTGCCGTAGGGGACCGCACCGCCACTTCCCAGCAAATTAGGGACACTGTTGCTCCTGGGGTATCGGCGAGGACCATTCGCAACCGTCTCCATGAAGCTGGGCTACGGTCCCGCACACCGTTAGGCCGTCTTCCGCTCACGCCCCAACATCGTGCAGCCCGCCTCCAGTGGTGTCGCGACAGGCGTGAATGGAGGGACGAATGGAGACGTGTCGTCTTCAGCGATGAGAGTCGCTTCTGCCTTGGTGCCAATGATGGTCGTATGCGTGTTTGGCGCCGTGCAGGTGAGCGCCACAATCAGGACTGCATACGACCGAGGCACACAGGGCCAACACCCGGCATCATGGTGTGGGGAGCGATCTCCTACACTGGCCGTACACCACTGGTGATCATCGAGGGGACACTGAATAGTGCACGGTACATCCAAACCGTCATCGAACCCATCGTTCTACCATTCCTAGACCGGCAAGGGAACTTGCTGTTCCAACAGGACAATGCACGTCCGCATGTATCCCGTGCCACCCAACGTGCTCTAGAAGGTGTAAGTCAACTACCCTGGCCAGCAAGATCTCCGGATCTGTCCCCCATTGAGCATGTTTGGGACTGGATGAAGCGTCGTCTCACGCGGTCTGCACGTCCAGCACGAACGCTGGTCCAACTGAGGCGCCAGGTGGAAATGGCATGGCAAGCCGTTCCACAGGACTACATCCAGCATCTCTACGATCGTCTCCATGGGAGAATAGCAGCCTACATTGCTGCGAAAGGTGGATATACACTGTACTAGTGCCGACATTGTGCATGCTCTGTTGCCTGTGTCTATGTGCCTGTGGTTCTGTCAGTGTGATCATGTGATGTATCTGACCCCAGGAATGTGTCAATAAAGTTTCCCCTTCCTGGGACAATGAATTCACGATGTTCTTATTTCAATTTCCAGGAGTGTAAATGACCTAGTAGATAGTGTCGGAAGTTCCATGCGGCTTTTCGCGGATGATGCTGTAATATACAGAGAAGTTGCAGCATTAGAAAATTGTAGCGAAATGCAGGAAGATCTGCAGCGGAGAGGCACTTGGTGCAGGGAGTGGCAACTGACCCTTAACATAGACAAATGTAATGTATTGCGAATACATAGAAAGAAGGATCCTTTATTGTATGATTATATGATAGCGGAACAAACACTGGTAGCAGTTACATCTGTAAAATATCTGGGAGTATGCGTGCGGAACGATTTGAAGTGGAATGATCATATAAAATTAATTGTTGGTAAGGCGGGTACCAGGTTGAGATTCATTGGGAGAGTCCTTAGAAAATGTAGTCCATCAACAAAGGAGGTGGCTTACAAAACACTCGTTCGACCTATACTTGAGTATTGCTCATCAGTGTGGGATCTGTACGAGATCGGGTTGACGGAGGAGATAGAGAAGATCCAAAGAAGAGCGGCGCGTTTCGTCACAGGGTTATTTGGTAACCGTGATAGCGTTACGGAGATGTTTAACAAACTTAAGTGGCAGACTCTGCAAGAGAGGCGCTCTGCATCGCGGTGTAGGTTGCTCGCCAGGTTTCGAGAAGGTGCGTTTGTGGATGAGGTATCGAATATATTGCTTCCCCCTACTTATACCTCCCGAGGAGATCACGAATGTAAAATTAGAGAGATTCGAGCGCGCATGGAGACTTTCAGACAGTCGTTTTTCCCGCGTACCATACGCGACTGCAACAGGAAAGGGAGGTAATGACAGTGGCACGTAAAGTGCCCTCCGCCACACACCGTTGGGTGGCTTGCGGAGTATAAATGTAGATGTAGAAGAAAACTAACACCTTTTGTGTAACATTGCACTATTTGAATCCCATCCAAGCCATGGGATAGAGGTATGGGGATCCAGCAGTAAAGGTAATATAAAAAGTATACTTATACTACGAAAGAAGGCACTCAGAATTACGGGAAAGAAATGTGCCAAGGAGTCCTGCAGAAATTTGTTTAAAGAATTTAAATTACTAATTGTTTATAACCTGCATGTACTTAAGATAATCATTATCACAGTAAACAGTAGCAAAATACTTAATAAAGAAATACACAGTCACAACATTAGTGATAGAGAGAGATTCCACATCTCTCATTGAACAACACTTTATGAGAAAAGCCTTCACTGTGCAGGTATAAAACTGCTGAATTGCTTCCGTCCTAATATCTTCAAATTGCCCATAACAGAACTAAAAAAGAAATTAAAATTATGGCTCCTAAACAATCCTGGGTCTTCAATAGATGAGTTCCTAGATTTAGTGCATTCATATGATGGACGAACATATATCTAAAAATATATGAATCTCAGACTGCATAATAAACTGTAAATATTTGAATCTCAGATCTAAAGACTGTGTCACAAACTGTAAATTCCTTAATATATGTATTGCAATAGCAAATTGCTTTTGTGTATAGTCCATATATGTAACATTGTTCTCTCAACTAAATGTAGAAAAGTTGTGTAGGTAATAATGCCAGGCAATAAAATGTAACTCTAGCAAGTAAGGCTCTGACTTATCCAGAATACTGGAACAAAAAAACTTTTTTGGAATCAGTTGATATTGTATCAAAATAAATAAATCATAGACGTAGGTGTTTATTTCTCCATAATCATGCTTCTCCATCCACCCATTTTAACACCAGAAGTGTTCTCTTGTTTTTGAGAGGGAGAAAGACTACTGGTGTTATTACAATATGTACCAACAGTCAACAGTATGTGTGATTTCAGCGTGAATTATCATAGCTTATAATGTAAATGGTGGTTACAATCAATGTACTGTTTTACTTCACCAAAACATGGTCTCCATTATCAAATGCTCATAACCTATTACATTTAAAATATTAGAAATAATAATAATGACAAGAAAACTGCTTCTCTTGAATTCCACTGCAGTCACTTTAACATCCCAAATGAAACCTTCCATTTTTAATCTCTAAATTAATATATCAACATTTCTCACTGTAAGCAATTGTTATTGACTATTATTGTTATTCAGTGCTTTTAATTTTAATTCACTTAAAGTAAAGACCTGTTCCATGATCATTTTTTCAATGAGGACATGGAACTGAAAAAAATACCAGTGAAAGGAATGTTTACTCAAACACATATTCTCTTTGTATACCATTGACAACAGAAGCAGGTAAATTTTTGGAATTTCTACCTTCTAATGCTACCTGTCTGCCTTTCTCTATAACAGAGTATTATTTATAATAGATAAAGTAAACTTAGTAAACTGATATTTTCTCTAAATGTATTAAATGGTCACGAGTTACAGATACTTCTGAAAATTGGATGCTTTAATTTCAAATATTATCATCATAAATTAGATAAGTACTTGAGGATTAGATGAGGTGATTTTCTGTTTACTGAGGTGATAGTGGCTATATTTATAAATTTAAATTTTGACCAACATACCAGAGTAACAGTAACTGCTTCATATTGTATAATATTTTTAGGACTTGTAACCACAGTGTAGAAGACTAATTTATCCTAGATGTAAAAGTATCACACCTTGAAGCTCTTTTTGCATCACTTCCGAAATTAAAGTCAGTCTACAGAACCAAAAATGTAGGAACTGCAGTAAAGAAAGCATGGAGATCTTTATTAAAATTCTGAGCATCACCATGTCATCAACAAATGGCATAATTTTTCAACTCAGTTCATGAATGTATTCAATGAATGCTTCCCTTTTGTAACAGTAAGAAGTAAGTCTCATACAGATAGTTCATGGATAACAAAAGTAATTAAATGTGTCTAGCATCAAGAAGAAGAAACTGCATATGGAAGCAATAGTTAGTTAAAACCGAAATTTTCTAAAAATATGTAAACACATAAAAAATTCACAAAGTGTATTGCAAATAACAGATTCATTTCAAATGCAAAAACGAAACAAAAAATCAAAATCTGTTTGGTCAATTACAAGAAATGCAGTTAGCATTGACATGGAGAGGAAATGCCCCTCACAAGAAGAGACTTTCATTAGTAAACAGAGCTCTTGAGAGTGTTAAACGCCTTCAGTAATTACAAATGTTGTACCGTATGTATAATGGAGGATCTTGTTTATTTGACAATACGTGTTTGCTGCTTGCTTTTAATCTCTGATAGTGCTTAATGCCATAATGTTTTAAGTACTTGATAATGGGATCATGCCTTTTTAATCAGTTTGGTTGTACAAAAGGCTGTATCACAATTGGCGCAATAAATGAATATGCTACAGAAGTTAACACATGCCCAATTAACAGAATGTGTGTGTCTCATATAGAGCTATAATTTTCATGGAAAATATATAAGCTAGATATCGTAATATTTAGCAAACAGAAAGCATTTTAGATAACAGTGATAAGAAGTTCCTCTCTAGCTGGAAACACACACATAGAGAGAGAGAGAGAGAGAGAGAGAGAGAGAGAGAGAGAGAAAGAAATTAAGTGTTCCATGAGGTTCAGTACTAGTGCCACTACTATTTTTGTATTATACAGGGTGTCCATAAGTCCCTTTACAACTTCAAAATTTTATTACAGCGGCAGTTGTTGAAATGTTTTAACAAAATTCCTTTTATTGTAATCACTGATTACTAAAGTTTGTATATATACTAGAATTTGTGTTTCAGATACTCTGTTGATGGAAGGAACTGAACCTCTATAAAAAGGCATCTCCTCGAGAGAAGGCACCATATGTGTCCTGGTTTATTGACATAAAATCGGATGTTGAGTCTCAATGAAACTTCAGAACAAAATATGGAAGAGATCCACCATCACGCCCTTCAGTCCGCGCATGGCACAAAAAATATATGGAGACAGGGACAATGTTGGATAAAGGGATGAGCAGGTGACCAAGAACATCTAACGAAAGCATGGATCGTGTTTTAAACGTCTTCACTCGTTCACCTACAAAGTCCATCCGCACTGCTACCAGACAGTTGCAACTGCCACGTTCAACTGTGCACAAGGTCCTTCACAAGAACTTATGGTTTTACGTTTACAAAGTGCAACTGTTACAGACACTTGAGTCAAGTGACAAGCCAAAATGGATAGTTTGCACTCAACATTCTGGAACACCTTTCGCAGGATAAAGCATTGCTCAAGCGAGTTTGTTTTAGTGACGAGGCAACTTTGCATGTTTCTGGGACATTAAACAGACACAATGTGAGAATCTGGGGATCTGAACGCTCTCATGTGAGTAGGGAGCTTCACCAGGATAGTCCAAAACTGAATGTGTGGTGTGGAATCATGTGCAACAGAATAATTGGTCCATTTTTCTTCAACGAGTCAACAATTACTGCAGATTTTTACCTCGACATTCTGATCAAACATGTAGCACCACAACTGATTGACTTACAACCAACTATCATTTTCCAGCAATATGATGCACCACAACATGGGGGACTGCGTGTTCGTCAGTTCCTGAATGAAACATTTCCAGGCAGATGGATTCGGAGGGATGGGCCAATTCCTTGGCCACCGCCTTCGTCAAATATCACTCCCTTGGACTTCTTTTATGGGGGTATGTGAAAGATATCATGTATCAAACACAGATACGGGACATTGCTGAGTTGAAGCAAAGGATCCGTAATGCCATTGCCACGATTGATGAAGCTGTGCTACAGCGAACATGGCAAGAAATCGAGTACCGTCTTGATGTGCTTCATGCAAATAAAGGTCAATTAAACACTGTCCAAAAATATTTTATAAACACTGATTACAATAGAAGAAATGTTGTTAAAATATTTCAACAACTGCCACTGTAATAAAATTTTGAATCTGTAAAGGATCTTTATGGACACCCTGCATATAACTAATATGCATGGCACATTGTCTGACACCATCCTCCATGTAGATGACTCAACAACGATTGTTAACAGTGATATCCATGAAGATTTAATCAGGCATATTAAGTAGACACTTGAAGAACTAGAGTGATGCGTTAAAAAATAATGATTTGAAACTAAACTTTGCAAAGACGAAAATTGTTCATTTCAGAACAAAATAACACGTAGTGTATAACTCAAATGAGCTATGTGAAAAACTGGACAATGCAAACAGTGTTGTACTAGTAAATATAATATATTGTGGTGTAAATATATAGACAGCATATTGGTGATCTATTGAACAGTTTCAATATTGACATGAACATCTTAAATAACGTACCAATTTAGCACTAAAAACAGTAAAGTATTCATATTTGAAGACATGGGGGGCGGAGGGAATATCTCTTTTTACTGTTACAGAGAAAAATAATTTTTAAGCCTTGAAAACATTTTTGTGAACATTTATTTATTCAGTCAAATTCAGTTGTGGTTAACATGAAGTATGCACATTAGGCATAGTATTACCTCGTTTGTAACTAGTACTATGTAACAACAACAACAATGAACACTTTCTTAAGCTGATGAACATTTAGAAGCGGAAAAAACGATGTATGTTCGTTTTTGTCAACACATTTCGTATTCATTGCGTTAATTATTTTATGTTAATGAGGGTTCTACTTCAAGGAAGTAATAGAACATTCAAATTTAAGTTTCCAAAAATGTAAAACGATGAAACTTGATCACACTTTTCTTCAGTGAGGTAGATTCTTATAATGGTTTTTCGATGTTTCACTGGAGAGAACTCTTGAAATTTCCTGAAAAAATGTATAAATTATGTTTAGAATAGAAGAACTGGGTTTATAGAAATATGCCAGTACATATTTGAGAACAGTTGAATAGATACCTGAAGATCTTTCCATTTCAACAGTGGAACTGGGCCAGGTAGCATGACTTCTCCATCAGCTAATTTATCTTCTGTTGTCTTCCTCTTCATAGTCATTACTGTAGTTTCCCAAGGCCCATTGTAGCTTCCTGACCTCAGAGAAAGAAGGTGTGGCAGCTGAACTTCAGTTTTAACTTCTTACAATGGTCCAGAAAGTATAGATCATTTTGGCTTGTACAAATTTCGAAGAGAAAATTATTTTGTCCACTCTTTGAAAAGGGTTTGGTCACATTCAATTACTTTGAATGGATTAGGCTTCACTCTGCCATCTCTAATAATGGCATAATCTTGAGGAACTTCAGTAGTTCATTTCAGTGGAATGAGCGCCATATTTTTGTCGTCTCCAAATAAGAGTGCCCCTTTCAGGGAGTGTCATTGTGATTCTATGTAAACAGCGACACATTGTTACAAAGTAATGAATGAAGTGGAAAACGGTGTAACTTTTATTCTATCCACCACAAGAGCCACAGAAAATGTGTATCTATTTCACTTTAGGTAGAAGAATATTGAAGATATAGTGGTGAAGCATGGATACTACTTGCTCTGGTCCTTTCTTTGCAATGGTTTGATCATAAGAGTAAAACACTGAATCACCAGATGTTAGAACATGGATATTAAACAAATGTGTTGTCAGCTGGCTTTTGTAGTACACAATATTGCTTGATATATTTGGAACAGACAAGTTCTTTTGGAAGTCCATAGCAATAACTTCTTCTGTGTCAGTGTTTGAAGACCTTTGTCGGCATTTTCATTTTCTGTCATAGAAAATTTGTGCTCTTCTTATGTGGAGCTCCTTCCTTATGGCAGGATTTTTAAAAGGTTTGTTTTCTGGCTGACTAAACTGGAATCGTTAGCTTCTGCTAAGAGTGACAGCTCTTAATGCAGTTGTTTCTCATGTTCCTTTATTGAATTACATTCACTACAAGTGTCTGACCTAGGATAATCGAATGAAATGTTATACCCACCGTTGCAAATGTGGAAGTAGCTATCATAGAATGTGGGGTTGTTTGGATTAATTTCCATATACATTTTGTGTAGTTTCCTTGCACTGAGTGCCTCTGGTGAATATATTTTGGATGTTTTTTTCAAGGAGTAATGAGAGGGGTGACCTTTGAGGGACTGAATAAGTTCATTACTTATAGAGTTGGGTCTGTTATCGTGTTTACCTTTCCATCAGGACGCACAATCCCATACATTGTCAGCTGTTGAATAGTTTGCAGACTTCGTGGGGTTATACCATGAAGAGCTATGAAAGCTTTGTATGATACACGTTCTTCATTTAATAATTCATCTCTGTTTACCCGAACTTTGTATGTGTACGAATGATTATGAATATCAGACTCGTCTTGATTCTTATGACTCAGTCTTTGTTTGATGAAATGGGCTTCTATTAGCTCAGATAAATGTAAATTCTGAGCATTCCTATCGGATAGCCCATTAAGATGGTTTGTAACAGTCAGCCTTTCACTTTCATTAATTTTCTCAAAACGTTTTAATCTACTACACTGACAGTTTTTGCCAGTTCCATGCGTGTGGTTTCTCATCTTCTTAGTACCATCCAACACTCGTCCATACCTCTGCCTTTTCTTTGGATTAACTTTCCACTCTGGAGCAGCATTTTCATTTGGATCCATTGTAGGAACCGAAATAATAACAACTTTGCGTTAACAAAATAGCACGTCTTGTCACTATGAGTCTTTCAAGAATACTAAACTTAATCAGTGTGGCTCTCGAACCTATAGTCATTTTAAACAATTAAAGTAAGAATTCATCTAAATAACAATGTGAAATACTTTAAACTGATATCCGGCACTACTTACACTGAAATACGAACATGAACCCGATCTTAATAATATTCAAACAGACGCAAAACATTCATCATTACTTTGCAAAACACCGTGACAATCATCCTATTTCCCACGTCCTATGGTTCTAAATTTGTTTATATCTGCTGATGCTCATTACTTTTTGAGAAAGCAAATACACCAGCAGACAATATGGACTTAAACACGTCTAACAGAAGCATAAACAAAATTTTGACAAAAAGTGACATTCATCGTTTTTCCCCTAAGTTTTCATTTTGTTTCAGTCACTATGTATAGCGTGATTTTCTGCAGATCTGAGAAAACTTATCTACTCAAAGCTTTCAGATTACAGAAAAAATCATCCAAACCAAAAAGAAGAAAAGAAAGACTAGAGACCTTTTTTGAAAAGCAAAATCTAATGAGCTATTGACCATTTCATATATATATATATATATATATATATATATATATATATATATATATATATATATATATCTCCTCCTAACCCGTTGGATCGATTTCTACCAAATTTGGTAAACATACATTTTATTCCAGAATGAGGTTTTCACTCTGCAGCGGAGTGTGCGCTGATATGAAACTTCCTGGCAGATTAAAACTGTGTGCCCGACCGAGACTCGAACTCGGTACCTTTGCCTTTCGCGGGCAAGTGCTCTACCAACTGAGCTACTGAAGCACGACTCACGCCCCCTACTCACAGCTTTACTTCTGCCAGTATCTCGTCTCCTACCTTCCAAACTTTACAGAAGCTCTCCTGCGAACCTTGCAGAACTAGCACTCCTGAAAGAAAGGATATAGCGGAGACATGGCTTAGCGACAGCCTGGGGGACGTTTCCAGAATGATGTGTTTTCACTCTGCAGCGGAGTGTGCGCTGATATAAAACTTCCTGGCAGATTAAAACTGTGTGCCCAACTGAGACTCGAACTCGGGACCTTTGCCTTTCGCGGGCAAGTGCTCTACCTCATTCTGGAAACGTCCCCCAGGCTGTGGCTAAACCATGTCTCCGCTATATCCTTTCTTTCAGGAGTGCTAGTTCTGCAAGGTTCACAGGAGAGCTTCTGTAAAGTTTGGAAGGTAGGAGACGAGATACTGGCAGAAGTAAAGCTGTGAGTACCGGGCGTGAGTCGTGCTTCGGTAGCTCAGCTGGTAGAGCACTTGCCCGCGAAAGGCAAAGGTCCCGAGTTCGAGTCTCGATCGGGCACACAGTTTTAATCTGCCAGGAAGTTTCATACAATTTATTATCTCGGCAGAGGTACTATCAGGGTAAGAACCACATAGCCCTCATAGTGGTGGGTTTGGGGTGACAAGAGTTGGTAACCCAAGACATCAAGGCTGCCCTGTGTGATGGGTGTGTTTTGTGGGTAGTATCAGAAAGTGTTCCAGGGGTAAATGTGCAGATGGGCATGGCTTAGCAGAGTGAGGGAAGGAGGAGGAGGAGATGGATAGTGAGAGGGTGGAGAGTGAGAAGGACAGACATATACACTAGATGTAGGAGGAAGGGAGGACAGATAGATGGAGAGGAGAGGGTAGACAGAGAGAGGATGAGGGAGGAGATGTACAGGAGAGGAGGGGAGAACGAAATGATCAGAGAGAGAGGGTGGAGAATGAGAGGGACAGACATATACACTAGATGTAGGAGGAAGGGAGGACAGATAGAGGGAGAGGAGAGGGTACACAGAGAGAGTGTTGTGGATTGGCAAGACAGCCAATCCACTATGACAGGAAGCCGAAAGGCACGCGTTTAAGCTCACACAGGCTGGCGTGAGGTCTGGAACATGACAGGGAATTGAGACTAGCAAAAATAGTACGTATCTGTTGGAATACTTAACTTTAATCCATAATTGGTGAACATCACTCTTGACGGTACATGTTTTACAGCATCAGTAGTAACTGGTAATGGCGCCTTGCTAGGTCGTAGCAAATGACATAGCTGAAGGCTATGCTAACTATCGTCTCGGCAAATGAAAGCGTAATTTGTCAGTGAACCATCGCTAGCAAAGTCGGCTGTACAACTGGGGCGAGTGCTAGGAAGTGTCTCTAGACCTGCCGTGTGGCGGCGCTCGGTCTGCAATCACTGATAGTGGCGACACACGGGTCCGACATATACTAACGGACCGCGGCCGATTTAAAGGCTACCACCTAGCAAGTGTGGTGTCTGGCGGTGACACCACAGAGAGGATGAGGGAGGAGATGTACAGGAGAGGAGGGGACAAAGAAATGGTCAGAGAGAGAGGGGAGGAGGTGATGAGCAGAGAGAAAGAGAAAAGGAGATGTACAGAGAGAGAGGCCGGAGGAGATGGACAGAGTGTGGGAGAAGAGAGGAGAGGATAGAAGAGGAGAAGATGGGCAGAGAGAGAGGGTGGCGGATCAGGTGGGCCTGGCTGTGGGAGATACACTAATAGAAGATTGAAATAAATAAGTTCACCAGGCAATGCCAGATGCCCAGCTAGTACATATATAGAAAGATGTGTATGTATATGTCTATATGCCCCCCTTTCCCCCTAAAACTCTGGATAAATTTTAATCAGATTTGGTACACATACTACTTATTATCTGTGGGAGGAAGTACTATGAGGGTTCTAAACACCTAGCTCCTATAGGAACAGAGATATGGGTGAAAATGGTTGGTAACTCCTGACATCTAGACTGCCCTTCACTACAGACATGTTCTTTAGGTAGTATCAGAATGTGTTAAGGGGTAGGTGAGCAGAAAAGGGAGGGAGGATGAAATGGTTAGCGAGATGGTGAAGATGATATACACTCCTGGAAATGGAAAAAAGAACACACTGACACCGGTGTGTCAGACCCACCATACTTGCTCCGGACACTGCGAGAGGGCTGTACAAGCAATGATCACACGCACGGCACAGCGGACACACCAGGAACCGCGGTGTTGGCCGTCGAATGGCGCTAGCTGCGCAGCATTTGTGCACCGCCGCCGTCAGTGTCAGCCAGTTTGCCGTGGCATACGGAGCTCCATCGCAGTCTTTAACACTGGTAGCATGCCGCGACAGCGTGGACGTGAACCGTATGTGCAGTTGACGGACTTTGAGCGAGGGCGTATAGTGGGCATGCGGGAGGCCGGGTGGACGTACCGCCGAATTGCTCAACACGTGGGGCGTGAGGTCTCCACAGTACATCGATGTTGTCGCCAGTGGTCGGCGGAAGGTGCACGTGCCCGTCGACCTGGGACCGGACCGCAGCGACGCACGGATGCACGCCAAGACCGTAGGATCCTACGCAGTGCCGTAGGGGACCGCACCGCCACTTCCCAGCAAATTAGGGACACTGTTGCTCCTGGGGTATCGGCGAGGACCATTCGCAACCGTCTCCATGAAGCTGGGCTACGGTCCCGCACACCGTTAGGCCGTCTTCCGCTCACGCCCCAACATCGTGCAGCCCGCCTCCAGTGGTGTCGCGACAGGCGTGAATGGAGGGACGAATGGAGACGTGTCGTCTTCAGCGATGAGAGTCGCTTCTGCCTTGGTGCCAATGATGGTCGTATGCGTGTTTGGCGCCGTGCAGGTGAGCGCCACAATCAGGACTGCATACGACCGAGGCATACAGGGCCAACACCCGGCATCATGGTGTGGGGAGCGATCTCCTACACTGGCCGTACACCACTGGTGATCGTCGAGTGGACACTGAATAGTGCACGGTACATCCAAACCGTCATCGAACCCATCGTTCTACCATTCCTAGACCGGCAAGGGAACTTGCTGTTCCAACAGGACAATGCACGTCCGCATGTATACCGTGCCACCCAACGTGCTCTAGAAGGTGTAAGTCAACTACCCTGGCCAGCAAGATCTCCGGATCTGTCCCCCATTGAGCATGTTTGGGACTGGATGAAGCGTCGTCTCACGCGGTCTGCACGTCCAGCACGAACGCTGGTCCAACTGAGGCGCCAGGTGGAAATGGCATGGCAAGCCGTTCCACAGGACTACATCCAGCATCTCTACGATCGTCTCCATGGGAGAATAGCAGCCTGCATTGCTGCGAAAGGTGGATATACACTGTACTAGTGCCGACATTGTGCATGCTCTGTTGCCTGTGTCTATGTGCCTGTGGTTCTGTCGGTGTGATCATGTGATGTATCTGACCCCAGGAATGTGTCAATAAAGTTTCCCCTTCCTGGGACAATGAATTCACGATGTTCTTATTTCAATTTCCAGGAGTGTATATACAGAAAGGTGGGAGGAGGCGATGGACAGATAGAAGTGGGAGCGGGAGATGTGCAGATAGACAGGGAAGAGGACATGGACAGGTAGAGAGGGGGGAGTAGATGGATAGATAGAGGTGGGTGGATGAGATGGTCAGAGACAGGAGGGGTATGAGGAGATGGACAGAGAGAGGCAAGAGGAGGAGATGGACAAAATATGGCAGGAGAGAAGATGGACATAAAGAGGGGAGGAAGAGATCAACAGAGAGAGGGGAGGAGGGTTTGGACATAGAGAGGGGGGAGTAGATGTTGAACAGAAATGGGGCAGGCAGGAGAAATTGGTCAGAGAGACAGGTGTGGACGGAATGGGCATAGAGAGGGTATAGAAGCAGATGGACAGAAATATCGGGAGGAAGGTAGAGGAAGAGATGGACAGAAAGAGGAAGGAGAGGAGGAGATAGATTGAGACAGGAGAATAGGGGACTGACAGAGAGGAGGCAGATACATACAGAGAGAAGGGGAGGAGGAGATGATTAGAGTGGTTGAAAGTTTGTTTCACCCATGAGAGAGCCTCGCTGCTCAAAATGTGAAAAGAACTGAAGGGGAAGTGTAGGAGGCAGGAGGAAGATGGAGATGGGTAGTGGGTAGATGGAAAAGGAAGAGGGGGAGGAGGAGATGGACAGAGAGAGGTGGTGGAAGAGAGAGGGGGGGATAGAGTTTACAGGAGAAGGAGAAGGAACAGATGGATGGGTGAAGAGGAAATGCGTGCAATATATGTGCCATATGCATATGCGGTTGATACTGTGGGTAAAGGCTAGTGTATATGAGACTCTCATTTTCACAAAGAGAAACACACAATTATTTAAGGGCAACTTCTTTTAGCATCAGTATGAGACTAGACCCAGATGTCAAGTTTCATTTTATCGATCCATAGACTGAAGCAGTATGATTTTAAACACAATATGAGTATGAACTTTGTAAATAAAAAATGGAAGTGAAAATGTGACCCATTTCTAAAAAATGCTGAAGAAGACCTGGAAAAGTACCTCAGAAGTAGTTGGTATTATAGTGTAGAGGATATATTTGTATCAGTAGGTATCTGTATGTCACACACACGCACACACACACACACACACACACACACACAAACTTTTGTTGGACACGTTTAAAATGACAATAAAGATTTGATTTGATCTGAAAAGAGTAGGTTTGATCAAAATGAGCTAGGGAGTAAGTATTATTATTATAAGAGGAATATTGAGTAGGATTTTAATTATCTTGTCACAGCCTGGTTACTGTCCATTAGTAAACTTCCCTACTTTCAACACTGATATACTGATCATACTGCAAACTCCTGCAAAGATGTCAGTGATTGCAACTAGTAGGATTTTAATTATGTTGTCACAGCCTGGTTACTGTCCATTAGTAAACTTCCCTACTTTCAACACTGATATACTGATCATACTGCAAACTCCTGCAAAGATGTCAGTGATTGCAACTAGGTTGTAGAATCAAATATGGTACTCACTTTTACACTGTGTTTGGCTGGTATTCTGATTGAACTTGGTTCTGTAAGTTCAATGCACCCATAAATTTCATTACATTAAATGGCAATCATTGCAAGCAATGCAGACATCTGTAAATACGTTGGTGATCATTTCTACATGAAAATACACTCCTGGAAATTGAAATAAGAACATCGTGAATTCATTGTCCCAGGAAGGGGAAACTTTATTGACACATTCCTGGGGTCAGATACATCACATGATCACACTGACAGAACCACAGGCACATAGACACAGGCAACAGAGCATGCACAATGTCGGCACTAGTACAGTGTATATCCACCTTTCGCAGCAATTTAGGCTGCTATTCTCCCATGGAGACGATCGTAGAGATGCTGGATGTAGTCCTGTGGAACGGCTTGCCATGCCATTTCCACCTGGCGCCTCAGTTGGACCAGCGTTCGTGCTGGACGTGCAGACCGCATGAGACGACGCTTCATCCAGTCCCAAACATGCTCAATGGGGGACAGATCCGGAGATCTTGCTGGCCAGGGTAGTTGACTTACACCTTCTAGAGCACGTTGGGTGGCACGGGATACATGCGGACGTGCATTGTCCTGTTGGAACAGCAAGTTCCCTTGCCGGTCTAGGAATGGTAGAACGATGGGTTCGATGACGGTTTGGATGTACCGTGCACTATTCAGTGTCCCCTCGACGATCACCAGTGGTGTACGGCCAGCGTAGGAGATCGCTCCCCACACCATGATGCCGGGTGTTGGCCCTGTGTGCCTCGGTCGTATGCAGTCCTGATTGTGGCGCTCACCTGCACGGCGCCAAACACGCATACGACCATCATTGGCACCAAGGCAGAAGCGACTCTCATCGCTGAAGACGACACGTCTCCATTCGTCCCTCCATTCACGCCTGTCGCGACACCACTGGAGGCGGGCTGCACGATGTTGGGGCGTGAGCGGAAGATGGCCTAACGGTGTGCGGGACCGTAGCCCAGCTTCATGGAGACGGTTGCGAATGGTCCTCGCCGATACCCCAAGAGCAACAGTGTCCCTAATTTGCTGGGAAGTGGCGGTGCGGTCCCCTACGGCACTGCGTAGGGTCCTACGGTCTTGGCGTGCATCCGTGCGTCGCTGCGGTCCGGTCCCAGGTCGACGGGCACGTGCACCTTCCGCCGACCACTGGCGACAACATCGATGTACTGTGGAGACCTCACGCCCCACGTGTTGAGCAATTCGGCGGTACGTCCACCCGGCCTCCCGCATGCCCACTATACGCCCTCGCTCAAAGTCCGTCAACTGCACATACGGTTCACGTCCACGCTGTCGCGGCATGCTACCAGTGTTAAAGACTGCGATGGAGCTCCGTATGCCACGGCAAACTGGCTGACACTGACGGCGGCGGTGCACAAATGCTGCGCAGCTAGCGCCATTCGACGGCCAACACCGCGGTTCCTGGTGTGTCCGCTGTGCCGTGCGTGTGATCATTGGTTGTACAGCCCTCTCGCAGTGTCCGGAGCAAGTATGGTGGGTCTGACACACCGGTGTCGATGTGTTCTTTTTTCCATTTCCAGGAGTGTATACCTATTGCTGTATTTTCTACAAGTAAAAATTTTAAGTATATGTAAAAATGGTTGCATGAAATGATGTGTAGTAAAAATTCATTATGACCTAAGATATTTATTTTTTCTGGATAATCTTGGCATAAGTCTGAATCAGTTATGGATAGTGTTTTTGAAACAAATATACTATAAAGATGGCTACTATAGATTATGCTGCCAATCACCTATGTCTTTGCAGATGTGTGCTGTACATTCCGGTGCCTAAAGATGGTCATGCAGACTGACCCCAGTAGTGAATAAAGTTGTTTAATTCAGATGTCGAAGAAGAGTTCACAAGAACAGTGTTCCATGCTCTCTGACAACAGCTGATCAGGCATCATCAGACATGAACCGTGTCTAGCCTGCAGCTAAACTGACAGCAAGCGGAAATCTATGTTCAGAACTTGAGCCTTCTTTGACACTGTTTTTCCGTTGTATTTTCCGAAGGAATACCGACTACTAAAGAAGTATTACTTAACTGCATGACGTGTCTCAGGACACTGCGATGTACCCAAGGATAGAGGATGATGTCGGGTTTTAAGAAGAAGTATGTAGCAGTTATCTTGGAGTCGCAGCATTGTCATATACACAGTTAAGTAGGCGATACCTTCGTGTCAATGATGCTCCATACATTACAACTTCATACAGGCAAAGTCCTTCAGAAATTACGCTCAATTTAATCGTTTCTAATTCAATTCCTTGCACTTTCTGTTTCCACTGTGGAAGTCTCTATATTCTCGTCGAGTTTTGTTTCTCTCCTCTCGTTACCAACAGTGTTGACGGACAGCGACACAATCTTTGTATCGGAGAATAGGAACCCAATTTTCCTAGTATCGCTCAAGGAGATGCCCCATCTGCACCAAACTGGTGTCACTTTTCTTTGTAATTTTCACTTTATGGTATTTAGCAAATATATTGATGCATGAGAACCTTCCTCTCACAATGCGACCGTTATTACACTTGGATGGTCAGCCCAAAGAGGCTTTCAACTTCGTTTACTTATTGATATAGCATATGCAGCAATGTAATATGATATCTGTATACCTCATTTTTATATTTTCATGTGTATTTAACAATTCTGTTTTGGGCTAAAATGGATTTCATAGGAACTTTGTTACGGGATGTAACTGACATTATGTTAAAAACTGTAATTACTTTGTCTTGCAGAATGCTAATTGTTTACCCTTTGTTGATAAGTTAATAGGGAGTGTTGGGGTTAATTTTCGGGGACTGGGAAGGTGAAGCTGTGGCAAGTCTGTTCAGTAGGGAATGCCAAACACACTTCTCCCTCCAGCGCCACAGTAAAGTATGGAACAGTAGGGGATATTGGGGTGGGTGTTTATTCCTGTCTTTGGGGTCTGTCATCTTTTCTCCTTCGATTCCAACACTCCGAATCTTCTATTTGATTTCTTACTTTTCGTTAGAGTACCAACCTATTTTTCCTGCTGTGCACATGCATACATCTCTATTGCTTGGACCCTTCTCAATTACTGTGTCGACACTTGTCATTGTTGACTAAAGCCTATTATATAGGAGGATGCGGGTAACAAGCTAGCATTTCTGCACTATTGAAGATATTAAATTTACATGAATATGTTTTATGTACAACGCCAAACTACGTAATTATTGTGACGTATCTGTCACTTATGAACCAATTTATTAATGCATAATGTAATTTTATACAGAACCCACTGTAACAATGCATCTAGCGTGATGTCACCCGTAATCCCACTTCTGAAGCGCGCCGCTCTGACATAGCACCATAATTATTGTTTTCTTGGTCATCGTCGAATAAACCATATCGATTACGCACATCTATTCCCCTTTATTCAGTAACGCTATCCCCCCTTTTTTGTGATACTGGCCTCGGAAATTATCTGCCGCGTGCCATTCTGACGTAGTGCGAGATTCGGCCTTGCAGCCAGCTGCCGTGGCTGATGCAGTGTAGCCTTGCAGTCAGCCGCCGCACTCCCACCCGCCTTATTAATGCTACCACGACGTTACACACTAGCCTTACCTTGTTACAACCGTTATTATTGTGATATTATTACGCCACTAATAACCTTTCATGCCACTATGGCTTACTCACTAAATATTCGCACTCATCTACCTATGTTTTTTATGCCTGGAAGCTCATTCATAATTCCCTTGTCAGCTAACTTGCCAGTTTTGTCTAATGTATCAAATGACACCTCTTAGCATCAATTGATGACCTCTTAAAACATGAAAAAGGACAAATTTCTTATGATCGCCTGTTGGCACACTTAAACGAATGGCAGACAGCCTCCAAACTACATACCACCATTATACCCTGAGCTCCGATAACTCCAGCCATTGCCATTCTTATTATTGTACTAATATGAACTTTGTACAAAAAGGGATTCTGCAGACGGTTATGGCCACCCCTCCCATGGTTCCAGAACCTCAGCCTCAGGGCGAATATCGCCCATAATTAAAAAAAAACTAAAAACTAAACTAAGCAGAAAACCCTATCAGGCATGTGCCCTTTCTTAGTTTTAAGAGTTCAATTGTATTACCTATTAATGTGAAGAGTTCAACTGCGTTAACAATTCGTGGAAAGGACTGGTGCAGCATAGTGAGTGCTCCCTTAGTGTTAACCCCTTTTCTAAATGTGTGCAAACATGTGAATCTCCCTTCATACGGCGTTCAGGAAAAACCAGCATGTATATTTTTCTGAGTGAGCCCTGATTTCTCTTATTTTATCGTGATGATCATTTCCCCCCATGTAGGTGAGTGCCAGCAGAATTTTTTCGCAATCGAAGGAGAAAACTGTTGATTGAAATTTAATGGGAAGATCCCATCGCAACGAAAAACGCCTTTGTTTTAATGATTGCCACTCCAATTCACGTATCATGTCTGTGGCACTATCTACCCTATTTCGCGATAATATAAAACGAGCTGCCCTTCTTTGCACTTTTTCGATGTCATCCGTCAATCCCACCTGATGCACAGCAATACTCCAGAATAGAGCGGACAAGCGTTGTGTAAGTAATCTCTTTAGGAAACCTGTTGCACCTTCTAAGTGTTCTGCCAATGAATCACAGTCTTTGGTTGGCTCTACCCACAACATTATCTATTTGATCGTTCCAATTTAGAGTATTTGTAATTGTAGTCCCTAAGTATGTAGTTGAATTTACAGCCTTCAGATTTCTGTGCGTTATCGCGTAATCGAAATTTAGCGGATTTCTTTTAGTACTCATGTGAATAATTTCACACTTTTCTTTATTCAGAGTCAACTGGTACTTTTCGCACCATACAGATATCTTATCTAAATCATTTTGCAATTCGTTTTAGTCACCTCATGACTTTACAAGACGGTAAATGACAGCATCATCTGCAAACAATCTAAGACGGCTACTAAGATTGTCTCCTATAAAGTTAATATAGGTCATGAACAATAGAGGGCCTATAACACTTCCTTGGGGAACGCCGGATATTACTTCTGTTTTACTCGATGACTTTCCATCTATTACTACGAACTGTGACCTTTCTGTCAGGAAATCACGAATCCAGTCACACAACAGAGTCGATATTCCATAGGGACGCAGTTTGGTTAGAAGACGCTTGTGAGGAACGGTGTCGAAAGCCTTCTGGAAATCTAAACATATGGAATCAATTTGACGTCCCCTGTCGATAGCACTCATTACTTCATGAGTATAAAGAGTTAGTTGTGTTTCACAAGAACGATATTTTCTGAATCCGTACTGACTACGTGTCAATAAAACGTTTTCTTCGAGGTCATTCATAATGTTCGAACACAGTATACGTTCCAAGACCCTACCGCAATTCGATGTTAGTGACATGGGCCGGTAATTCCGCGGATTACTCCTGTTTCCCTTATTGGGTATTGGTGTGACTTCAGCAATTTTCCAGTCTTTAGGTACGGATCTTCCTATGAGCGAGCGTTTGTATTATAACTGCAAAATGTGGTGCTATTGTATCAGCATACTCTGAAAGGAAACTGACTTGTATACAATCTCGACCGGAGGCTTCGCCTTTATTCAAGTGATTTAAGCTGCTTTGCTACACCTAGGATATCCATTTCTATGTTTGTCATCTTGGCAGTTGTTCTTGATTGGAATTCAGGAATATTTACTTCATCTTCTTTGGGGAAGGAGTTTTGGAAAACAATATTTAATAACTCTGCTTTAGTGGCACTGTCTTCAGTGACTTCACCGTTGTTATCTCGCAGTGAAGGCATTGATTGCGTCTTGCCACTGGTGTGCTTTATGTATGACCAGAATCTCCTTCGGTTTTCTGCTAGATTCCGAGACAGAGATTCGTTGTGGAAATTATTAAAAGGATGTTTCGAACTTCTGCAAAACTTTGCCAATCTTTGAGATTTTGCGTTCTTTTAAATTTGGCATGCTTTTTTCGTTGCTTCTGCAACAACAATCTGACCCGTTTTATGTACAATGGGGGATCAGTACCATCACTTATTAATTTATGTGGTATATATCCCTCAATTGCCGTCGATACTATATCTTTAAAATCATTCCACATCTTTTCTACGCTTACAGGATCAGATTAGATGGAGCGAAGACTGTCTCTTAAAATGGCGTTAAGAGTATTTTTATCAGCTTTTTTAAATAAATATACTTTACGTTTCTTTTTGATGGTTGTGGGTGTTACGTTATTCAGCTTAGCAGCAACTGCATTGTGGTCGCTAATCCATGTATCCGTCCTGATACTCTCTATTTGTCCAGAATTATTTGTTGCTAAGAGGTCAAGTATACTTTAGCAACCATTTACGCCTCGAGTAGGCCCATGAAGTAACTGTTCAAAATAATTTTCTGAGAAAGCATTCAATACAATTTCGGATGACGTTTTATGCCTGCTGCCCGCTTTAAACGAATAATTTTTCAGTATATCGAGGGTAGATTGAACTCACCGCCGAGAATATTGCATCAGTGGGGAACCTATTTGAAATGAGACTCAAGTTTTATTTGAACTGTTCAGCAGCTATATCTTCTGAGTCGGGGGGTCGGTAAAACGATCCAATTAATAGTTTAGTACGATTGTCAAGTATAATCTCTACCCATACTATTTCGCAGGAACTATCTACTTCAGTTTCATTACAAGGTAAACTACTTCTGACAGCAATAAATACTCCATCACCAACTGCATTTAATCTATCCTTTCTGAACACTGTTAGGTCATTTGAAAAAATTTCGGCTGAACTTATTTCTGGTTTTAGCCAGCTTTCCGTACCTAAACTATTTGAGCTTGAGTGCTTTCTGTTAGGGCTTGGAGCTCTGGTTCTTCCCAACACACTGGACTCGCATTCGGAAGGACGACGGTTCAATCCCGTCTCCAGCCGTCCTGATTTAGGTTTTCCGTGATTTCCCTAAATTGCTTCAGGCAAATGCCGGGATGGTTCCTTTGAAAGGGCACGGCCGATTTCCTTCCCCATCCTTCCCTAACCCGAGCTTGTGCTCCGTCTCTAATGACCTCGTTGTCGACGGGACGTTAAATAACACTCACCAACTCTTTCCCAACACAGCTACGACAATTTGCAACTACAATATCGATTGTTTCTACAATTACCTTACTGTGTTTTACTTACCCTCTTTTATACAGACGCCCTTTCTATGGTTTCCTGAGACTCTCTAACCTAAAAAACCGCTCAGTCCCTTCCACACAGCCCCCGTTTTCTGTATAGCCGCTTCCTGTGTGTAGTGGACTCCTGACCTATTAAGTGGGACCCGAAAACCCACACCAAATGGAGCAAGTCAAGGAATTTGCAGCCTACATGGCCACAGAACCTCCTGAGCCTCTGATTGAGACCCTCCAGTCGGCTCTGCACCAAAGGACCACAGTCAGCTCTATCCACTATGCAGCAGATGGTGAGCTCCGCCTTAATCTCGCAAACAAGACTGGCAGTCTTTACCATTTCCACTAGCCACCGGAACCAGAGAGAATCTCCTCCAATCCAAAGCGACACACGTCATTGGTACCGACGTGAGACACCACCTGCAGTTGGCTGCACCCTGTACTTTTCATGGCATCCAAAAGCACCTTTTCCACATCCATAAGGACTCCCCCCCCCCCCCCCCAGTATGCACACAGAGTGCACACTGGCTTCCTTCCCCTCCTTGGTAGCCATGTTCCTAAAGGGCCCCATTGCACATCTAACATTGGAGCTCCCAACTAACAGCAAAGCCACCCTCTGTGAGTTCTCAGTACTTGCAGGCCGAGAAGCTTCCTCTGGAACAGGGTGGACGACTGCATCCGGCTTAGAGACTTCGTCAGCCACAGATTGGCCCCTCGGGAAGTCTTTCGCTGCCTGCCAGACTTTGGAATGATCTCCCACTCAACCACGGGTGGCGGATCAGTCTCAGTGCAGTTAGTACCTGGGGCGGCCACAGCAGGCACATATAAAGAGAACCATGGCGATAGAGTGTTTGGCTGCTACCAGTGGTAGCGTCATGTAGCAAAGTTGCTGTTACACTGACTCGACACCATTTTTGGCGACATGGTTCTTTTTTTCCCCTCCATGTGCTACACAAGCCAACGGCTTTGCCACACTGGTAACACTGGTTCCCCTCACATCACCGAAGTTAAGCATTTTGGGGTTTGGCTGACACTTGGATGGGCGACTGTATGGGTCTGCCGAGTGCTGTTCGCAAATGGAGTACACTCAGTCCTTGTGAGGCCAATTGGGGAGCTGCTTCAGCCAGGAGAGCAGTGTGCTGACCACATGCCCCTCTATATCTGCATCCAGTGATGCCTATTCGCTGAGGATAACACGGCAGCTAATCGGTACCTTTCAGCCTTCTGAGGCTTGTTTGGATGGAGTTTGTTTTCTCATAAACATGTTCTGCATTGTTTGCTTGGAGTGTGTTTTCTTGTGCCTCCAGTGGCGTAGTACATAACTGTCCATGGTTTCAAGTGTTTCGTCCCATCAATGTTGGTGACAAGGGTACAAGTTTTCAAGTTTCTCGTTTCCATTCCCAGTGTCACCAGTGCATCCATAGACATTTTCTTAGAACTTTAGTGCTATTTCGCTTTACAAGTTCCAGTGTACCAAGCGATTTTTCTCGCACCAGCATGACAACGCAGAAACAAGACGAGTTGTCGCAGCTACTACATGGCTTACAGCGCCTTCAGCAAGAACAGAACATCCTTCTGCAAACTTTTGCCAACACAGACATTGTCCTATCCTCACCTTTCCAGTAACTTCAGCACCACCAGCAGCTTCGGCTGCAGATGCTGACGCAGGCGAGGACGACCTTACCTCCACCATTTCAAGGATTCGACGAGAAAGAGGTCAAGGCCTGCCTTTGTAACATGATTGGAGCGAATCTTCTTGGGCTCCAGAGATCAAGGTGATACAAGACAAATGTTCTTCTCTTAGCCCACTTTGGTGCTTATGCCTATCAAGTTCTTTGACATCTTAATCCTGATGTAGATCCACATACCTTACCTCATGTCAGTTAAAATCCCAACTTACTGACTATTACACTTTGTGTGACTCTTTATATGCACTGCGTCTTCCAAGGCATCTTCATAACAAAACTGGACTCCTTGCAAGTCCTCAGTGCTCATATACACAATAAACATTGCAAGACATCTTCCACAACACAACAGGATTCCCTGTCTGTCCTCAGCACTCATACACACAATAAAAGTTCCAGGTCGTCTTTCATGATGCAATATGACTCCCTGCCAGTCCTCAGTGTTCACATCCACAATAAAAATTCCACATTGTCTTCGATGACACAACAGGACTCTCTGGCAGTCCTACCTGCGTCTCAAATTCTTAATGCTCAACTGCACACGCCACTTTCTGTGCCGCCAGCTTCGTTGCTCGTTATTCAATATAAATGCACTGGAAGCCCACAGCAATTCAGCTGCTGCAGGGGCAACATACACCCACTGAGCTTGCTACCATTCATTTTAAGGTGCTTTCACACTATCAGGCACCCTCTGAGTATAACAAATTTTCGAACTTCTACTACAACATGTTCTCACCAGTGGCGGCTGCGATGTTAGAGCACAATAGTATGCGAACACCCTATCTTTTGATACCTTGAGGGTATTTTGGTTAATTTTCTTTGAATGCTATTAAACGTGGCGTAGATGCCGCAATCTGAAATACACGGCCGGCCGAAGTGGCCGAGCAGTTCTAGGCGCTTCAGTCTGGAACCACGCGACCGCTACGGTCGCAGGTTCGAATCCTGCCTAGGGCATGGATGTGTGTGATGTCCTTAGGTTAGTTAGGTTTAAGTAGTCCTAAGTTCTAGGGGACTGATGACCTCAGATGTTGAGTCCCAAAGTGCTCAGAGCCATTTGAACCATTTGAAATACACGGCACTAAATCTGCTGTACTAAGCGACATTGCTACTCCTCTAGATTTCATGAAACATGGCATCTGGGTCGTGAGCACACCTTCAGCCGTGTACGTTTTAAGTATCTTTTGCGCGTGTGCTGCAGGCGTTACGTAATTGCCTTATGGGCCAAATACATATGGATTTGATAAACAATGTGTACGATTCACGGCGCTTAAAGCTAACCCTTACCACTCAACTGCAAGTTTACGTAAATGCCACCAGGTAGTAGCAGATTGCAGCAGACTTGTCCCCATTCGGTTGGCATAAATACCGCTAGATGATGGCATACTCCTCAAATAAGTCAATTCACTCACTGTAAAGAAAAATTAGATAAGACGGCAGTATATGTTATATAAGACGGCAGTATATGTTACTGTTATACTGACAGAAAAACAAATTTTGTGGGTTTCTGTATGATTTATAGCACATTAAGTGTTGAATTTTATCATAAACAGTCCATTTTAGGCGCTGAGAGCCATAAAGCATATAATTATCGACTGCGAGATTGTAGCATTTGTTCATGATTCTGAAATCTGTTGATCTTAATGGTTTAAGTCAGCTTTGTCTATGCTGCAGACCCACAGCATATATATAAACATTCACGTAAAGCTGTCTCTCTGGTTTGTCTAATATCCACTTATATGTGGGATCGGCGACAGTGTCCTTTAGTCCATACGGTTTTCAGCGACTTAATTCTATTCTAGTCAAGTGACCATGCTGGTAGATATTACTACCTGAATTTAATCATTTTCACAAAGGGCACTTTATTTGGAGTTTGTTGTTTACTAAGCTGGAGAATCGGCTTTCATGTGTAGTGTCAACATGGGCTGAGTTGAATCTGCTATAAGTGCTAACAGAAAAGAAAAATGCCAGGATAAGTTAATCGCAAAGGGACTAACGCGTCTCAGATCGGATCCTTTGATTCAGACAATGACGAAATCAAATAAGCGTGACTGCAGGCGAACATTTAACAAAGAAGTGTATAATGAGCGTACGTTGTTGCCGAGGTGCAAAGTAAGAATGTCCCGGAAGTTAATTCGTGGACTTATACATGTTTTAAGAATCTTGTAATTTGTCAAAAAATAAATAAATGAAAATAAAAAAGCACGAAAATTCCCCTTATACAAAAATGCGAAACGGGGAGTAGCGAAAACTTAAACATTATTTCGGTCCTGCCCTCAACTGTACTTAACTATGTACAAAACAACAAAATTCCACAAAAACAGTTCTTCCTTTTTCGGACAAGTTATGCATAATAATATTATAATTGTTATTATTATTAACAGTGGCCTTAGTTGTGTAAACTTATTGATAAATATAACTGTTATACAGAAGATGCTATTAATTTCAAACTTTCAAATTTATCTAAATCTAAGACTTTGTGATCACCCAGAACGTATAATCACGAGCCACCACTGGTTCTCGCGATACTTCCCTTAAATTATAGAACTGTCCTGTGATGCCACATATGGCACTCAGTCCTTTTGTGGATAGTGTCTTTCATCTACAGATTGATTCCTTTTCTGTTTTGCTTTCTGTACCTAACGCACATGCATGCACCACATTTGCACCCACCCGGTTGATGGTGGCATTTCTCCACTCTCCACTGGCCTCCTTGGAAGCCTGTCAGTTTCTGTGTTACGTGGTGTTGCTGCTACACATTCACATAGTGATGCTCCATTTCCGGTACTAGTCCTGCACTCCATGAATCTGCCATTGCTGTGTCAGATCGTTTGTTCTGTAAGTGTGGTAATCAGCCCTGCTGCCACAGTAGCTGCACAGGGCCTTGTATTGTCTCTTGCTCCATCACTTGCCACCCACCTGAGGGGCCAATGGCATTGTGTCTCCAAATTAGCACTGGGGGGTGGCTCGCCTTTCTATGAACATCCCTCAGCAGGCTGCAGGTCTGGCTTCCACTGACGACTTCCTATGCAAAACGAGCGAGCTCTCTGGGCCAGGTCCTTACAGCAGCTGCAGTTCATCAATCAGAGACTAGCTAGGGTGCCATCACGATCTTTGACACTGTACACTAGCCAGCAACCACTGCTATTTTGAGCTGCCAGCACTGTCACCAGGCTTTGCTGAGACTAGGCTTCTGCACCAGGGGCTTGCGTGGACTTTGGTATTGTCTGTCATAGTGTATGTGTGTAATTTGATTTTCCTTCCAAAATTACAGGCACTTCGGGGCACTTGTCTTCTTCTACCAGAAACAGTCGCGCCCTTTTCAATGAATTATACCCATCACATGCATCTCCACAACTTTCAGAAAGACGACTCTGCAAGATGCAGCCAGCCGGCCTACAGGTATCCTGAGCCACATCCGTTTGGTCTGTACAACACAATACCTCTGTTTGATGGTAACAGGGTCCACCACAGGTTTGTCTTACCTCCTTAGATTGGCCACAGCTGTTCCCTGGGACAACATACATAGGCCACTGGTCAGACTTCCCTGGCTCTACCATTGCTCCATCTTGGGAATCTGCATGCAAAAATGTAATCTGCTCAGGAGCATGGGCTGATCATTAATGGCAATCAACCTATCCAAGACGAAGACATTATATTCACTTTCTTTCCAGATCTCCTTTGGATGCTTCCCCTCAGAGCTAGCTCCTGTTTCAGCAGCCATACTTGGGCCATCCTTGCCAGTGTCCAGAAAGCTCTTCAAGCCCCCAGGTCTACAGTTCCAGGAACAGGGACCGAGCCTCAAAGTGTGCCCATACCTACAGATAGAAACAATGACTCTGATGTGCCTCGTCCATTTGGATCCCCCATCGACGCTGGCAGCTCAGTCTGGAAAAGGGAACAGCCATCTCACCCCTTACTAGGGAGCGGCTCAGTACCTGTTTCAACATCAAGACGGCTCCACCGCATTTCCCCTGACAAGGAGTGGGGGTGGGGGGCGGGGAAGAATAATCCATTCAAAACCTTCATTGTGAGACACAGCTATCCACATTACAGACATAGTCTGCATGTTGTCTGTGTTCTTGCTCCATTGGTGACAGTCCCTTGGCAGCCCGAGATGGTAACAGAATGGCAGGCATGATGTATCAACCATAACAAGCTGGATTTTGTCCAAAACATCTCTTTGGAAGTGAATTCCAGCCAGCGCCACAGAAACATGTGGTGCTAGCTTCAGCAGAAGAGGCATCAATCTCGAGAGCAGCAGCCTGTGCAGTGTCATAATTGGAAGTACTACTTTGCCTCCATGAATCATGTGCCTTCGAAGCATCTAACAGATATCACTCTGTCAGGCATGTATTAAGTTGGTGCTTAGCTGCTCTCTGCCAGTTTAGTCCACTGATACACAGGAAGCAATTACAGAGCAGAATGATCACCAGGATCTACACCATGTGGTTCTGGCAGCAGCTCAATGTGGAAGATTCAGCATTGCAGCCACTATGAGCAGCCAGCTGCTGCTAAGGGAACTTTGCCTCCTCCTGATTCGTCTCCAGTGGACTAGGTGCTCCAAGACTGGTATTATTGTGTGGAACTTAGACTGTGATTCCTTCTATCAAACTTATAATCTTTCAAGCACTTTCCTGCAAAGAGACTAAACAATATTTATTGTTTATCAATCATTAATTTGTGGTTAAGTCCGGATGACACACTAAGGCAATGCTGAAAAAGTTTGTGTTTTGCTTTCTTTGCTTCTTTAATTTTACGAAAAGAATTCCATCTGTAATATTGTAATTTGCCCATGTTATCCTAGACAGGACTTTTTTAATACTCACATGTTAAATAAATAGTGTTAATTTTGTATTTATATGGTCGATATTTTCAAAGATATAAATTTTTGAACACACCTAAAATTCTGCAGACACAGACAAGTACTGTGCTGGTACTGAAAATGTTAATTTAAGGTAATTCCTAAGATCTATAAAAACTCTTACTGAATGCAGAAAAAACTAGCTTCAATAAAAATGTGCTTTTTATTAAATTATGTGTAATGAACTCAAATTCGAAATTTGTTATTCTTTTACTTTGTTAATGAAACATTGTAATTTTATAAGTTATAAATGATTTCCCTTTCTGTCAGAAGAGAGAGGCAGAAGTAAAAAAAAGAAAATTATCTAATTATTTACTGATGTGTCAAATGTAAGACACTGTTTAACTATGTGTGTTGTATGTTATTCATGAGGAAAACTTTACAATAAGTACTTAAATTTTAGGACATTTTCCATTAAACTAATTGAAAATTGTAAAACAGGGTCAAAAATCTCATGTATGCAACTTAAAATGAAAACACGAAGTTATTGGTGAAATGAAAGAGAAATCAGATGGAGGGGCTGGAATCGACTGAAGCACCTGAAGCACATGCAACTGGAATGGCACAAAGAAAATATTTCTACCATATGAGGTTTACTATTTATTTATCTATAAACATTATAACAAAATATTTGTTACAACGTATGCACACTGGATCGCAACAATAGCGAAAACTGATACAGGTGAAAGCATAGCAGAAATGTTCCAATAAACATGGGTTCGAAAACATGCTGTTTGGGACACACTTCTGAATGTGCAGTTTTGAGATGCTACTGAATTCAGTATAAAATATTGTCCTGATTGGTGCAAACACATTTGAAATGCAAACTATTCTATTATGTCCCCAGATCATTGGGTTAAAATATCAACTAGGACAGTATTTTATACTGAGGTCAATGGTGGCTCATATCCAGACGATCGCAATTATCTCGCTAACATGCTTATGGAATATCGTCTCAGTTATGTGACTGGATTCGTGATTTCCTGTCAGAGAGGTCAAAGTTCGTACTAATTGATGGAAAGTCATCGAGTAAAACAGAAGTGATTTCTGGCGTTCCCCAAGGTAGTGTTATAGGCCCTTTGCTGTTCCTTATCTATATAAACGATTTGGGAGACAATCTGAGCAGCTGTCTGAGGTTGTTTGGAGATCACACTGTCGTTTATCGACTAGTAAAGTAATCAGAAGATAAGAACAAATTGTAAAACGATTTAGAAAAGATATCTGTATGTTGCGAAAATTGGCACTTGACCCTAAATAACGAAAAGTGTGAGGTAATCCACATGATTGCTAAAAGGAATCCATTAAACTTCGGATACACGATAAATCAGTCATTTCTGATACCCGTAAATTCAACTAAACACATAGGAATTACAATTACGAGCAACTTAAATTTGAAGGAACACACAGAAAATGTTGTGGGGAAGGCTAACCAAAGATTGCGTTTCATTGGCAGGACACTTAGAAAACGTAATAGATCTACTAACAAGGGAACCTCCTCATCGCACCCCCCTCAGATTTAGATATAAGTTGGCACAGTGGATAGGCCTTGAAAAACTGAACACAGATCAATCGAGAAAACAGGAAGAAGTTGTGTGGAACTATGAAAAAAATAATCATAATATACAAACTGAGTAGTCCACGCAAAATAGGCAACATCGCACGGTTTTGCGGTGCGGTCGCAAAACAAAGACACTAAACTTATTACAGTGAACAGAGACGTCAATGAACGAAGCTGCTCACGCTAACCACATGACCACGGCGCTCCTGAGCTTACATTATCCTTGATGTTACCTATCTTACGCATGGACTACTCAGTCTGTATATTTTGCTTATTTTTTTCATAGTTCCAAACAACTTCTTCCTGTTTTCTCGATTGATCTGTGTTCAGTTTTTCAAGGCCTATCCACTGTGCCAACTTATAACTAAATCTGAGATAGGTGCGATGGGGAGGTTCCCTTGTAAGATGACTGCCTACACTATGCTTTCCCATCTTCTTTTAGTATACTACTGTGTGGTGTGGGATCCTTACCAGCCAGGATTGGCGGAGTACATCGAAAAAGTTCAAAGAAGGGCAGCAAGTTTTGTATTACCTCGAAATAAGGAAGAGAGTGTCACTGAAATAATACAGGATTTTCGATGGACATAATTAAAACAAAGGTGTTTTTCGTTGTGGAGGAATCTTCTCACGAAGTTCCAATCACCAACTTTCTCCTCCGAACGCGAAAATATTTTGTTGACGCCGACCTACATAGGTAGAAATGATAACCATGATAAAATAAGGTTAATCAGAGCTCGTACAGAAAGATATAGCTGTTTGTTCTTTCCTCACACTGTATGAGATTGGAATAATAGAGAATTGTGAAGGTGGTTCGATGAACCCTCTGCCAGGCACTTAGATGTGATTTGCAGAGTATCCATGTAGATGTAGAACAGATCGTATACTTTGACTTGTATCAGGTTTTACAACTGAAATTTTGCCCCTGGGTGCCTCTGGCGACTCCATTTCGTTGGTACCCCAAGTAGGTTGGGTAGGCCTTAGGTTAAACCGTTAGTGATTGTGGGTGTTACCAGCAATTGTAAGAAAGGTAAGAAAATATTTCTGTTGAGCAAGTGCTACACGACAGAGATTACTAATAGCCTAAACAGCCAATGTTTGGTTCTCATAATTAGGAGCACCAACGGCAAAAAATGAAAAGTGTTCTACAATATGTTTTAGTCAGACATGCCAACTGTGTGCTTCGATGAACAAAAGCTAAGGAGGTCTAAATACTGGATTCAGCCTTTCGAAATTGTTTCACTGAAGAATGTTGTGCTATGGTACTTGATTTCGAAAGTGGGATGAACTCTGAGGTTTTAGAGATAATGAATTGTGGAATTAGACATCAACTAGAATTGGTAGGCATAAATAGAGCATATGTCAATAAGGGAGAATGTTCCCTGCTTCCAGTTACTTACATAAAATAACTGTGTGACGAAACTATTGTGGTGTCGTAAGCACGGCACGCACCACCAGGCAGCACCACAGGCATCGACAGATCGACAACTCACTCTAGAGACAGCATGTAGCCCAACGATTGCTGCACTAGGAAGTCGCAGAGGTGGCGCCGCCAGAGAAGTGATATGCATCAGCACCATAGTACAGTGGGCAGTTCCAATCAGTTCGACTACCGAAAAGACCATCATTTACTTGTGTACTTTATACCACATCGTCTTCTTCTTGCGAGTCCACACCATCCCATCTTCAGTGAACATACTAGTGGGACAAAAACTGTTTACCATACAGCCTTACCATCTGGAATAATAGCTGAACTTCAGGATCTGCTGCCTGAGCCTATTTGTACAAAGTTGAGTATTCGTCAATAAATTTGTGTGTTCTTGTTACTAATCATTATCAATGTTTGTGTTCTCCCCGTTCTCCTCTCATAGTGTTTCCCTTAGTGCATTTTAAATAGCTGAGAGTAGCGACGAGTAAAATTTTATTCTGCAGTTGTACCACAAAAAAATGTTCAAATGTGTGTAAAATCTTATGGGACTTAACTGCTAAGGTCATCAGTCCCTAAGCTTACACACTACTTAATCTAAATTATCCTAAGGACAAACACACACACCCATGCCCGAGGGAGGACTCGAACCTCCGCCGGGACCAGCCGCACAGTCCATGACTGCAGCGCCCAAGACCGCTCGGCTAATCCCCCGCGGCAGTTGTACCACAAGTACGATACAACAGCTGGCGCCGAGGAGAGATAGGATCTGGGCAAGTTACAGAATTCATTTTTGTTTTTGCTCACTCGCCCACCCTTGTTATTTGTTATTTATTTCCTGCTATTTCTTTTTATATGTCTAGTTCATCAGTGTGTGGACTTTTGACTCAGGATGGAGACTACTATTGAGACAAGTGTGTTGCTTTGTGTGCGGCTTCGAATCCAAATTTCTTACAGGGATGGCTTCTACATCACAAGACGATTCTCTAATGCGCGTTATTCAGCTACAGAGGGAGCAAATCCAGCCATTGCTGCAAGCAAAGACGCAACCAACACAACAACAGAAGAATCAACAAGCAGCACGGCAGCCTCAGCTGCAGTCTCGATCAGCCATTCCAACATTCCGCAGTTTCAACAGACATCATGAAGTCTGGTCAGAATACCTAGCACAACTGATGAATCACATGCAGGCACACCAATTGCAGGGTACGAAGAGCAAAGCATTTTTTTTCTTCCCTAGTGGATATGGAAGTTTACAGGCTCATAGTGTAATTGATTCCTGACAAACAACCAGAACTGTCAGAAATTGAGACTTAAGTTCACAAGATAACCGCTTACTCTGATAAACAAACACACCTGACTGCTGCAAGGTTAAAGTTTTTCCGTCTTCTGCGGACAGTGAATCACTGAATTACAAGGTTTAATAAGGCATTGCAAATTTTTGTGTCATTGTGGGCAATCATACAGTGATGTCATGCTCTGTGACACTATAACGCAAAATACTTGTAACGATAGAATTCGTTCCGCTATTTTGAAAAAAATTGGTCCTTCTTTAGATACAGTGTTACAGTTAATTGAGGTTCAGGATACTTACAATTTAGCTAAGTGTGAGTTGAAAATGTCAAATATTAACGAAATTCTTAGGGACAGTGTTAGTAGTGCTGTAGAACGTAAACAGTCCTGCGCGCGCCCCATACGTGTGACAAAGCGTGCGACGTGACATGCAGAGAAGAACAGTGCCATGCCGCGCCGGTAGAGCGACAGTGCACAGAAAAACATAGGAAAGTCTTGCCCAAAGTGCTTTTTCGCCGTAGGCGTGTTCAGTGCCCAAGTTGCGACACTATTTATTACTTTTGCAACACGAAAGGTCATGCTCACGCAGTGTGCATGAAAAAGTTGTGTGGACAGAAATTCCCAAGCAACCTGCCACCAAACCAGTTGAAATAATTAATGATGTCAAGGCACAGCCAGCCACGGAACAGTGCAACCCAAGTACAAAACAGCACACACCAGTCAGGTGATTTTCAGGAGCCAAACATGTCATGCCGACGCAAACACAGGCCCACTAGTAAATCTTTGCCCTCTTCACCTGTAATGCATTGCAGTAGCTCACAGCAACAGGTAGGAAGTCATAGCTCTCTCTCTTAGATGTAGAACGTTGTCAGGACAAGGTGTTTGTTACTTTGACAGTAGCTATGAAACATGTCAAACTGCGAATGGACACTGATACTTCAGTTACACTTCTGAAAAACTTATTAATGATTAGGTCGCAGGTTCGTATCCTGTCTTGGGCATGGATGTGTGTGATGTCCTTAGATTAGTTAGGTTTAAGTAGTTCTAAGTTCTAGGAGACTGATGACCTCAGATGTTAAGTCCCATAGTGCTCAGAGCCATTTTTGAACGATTAGGTTCAACAATACAAAGTCCAGCTACACATGTGTTGTTAGCTTATAATGGACAGGAAATTCCAGTTTTAGGAACTTCCAGTATACTAGCTACTTTTCAAGGGTAACACAGACAATTGTATTATCAGCGCTGTCTGCCAAATCTTCGCAGAATATTTTTGGCTTAGATTCTTTTGACACTTTCGGATAGTCAGTCCACAAGTCAATGTTGCAAATTCCAGTAGATGTGCCCACAGACAAGCTTTATTCTCTGTGTGACAAATCTAGTGAACTTTTTAATGATGGTCTTGGGTTGTATGAACAATTCTTTTAGCCCATGTGTCACTCAAAGAAAATGCCCAACCAAAGTTTTGTCGAGCTAGGCAAGTACCCTTTGCCATTAGGAGAAAGGTCGCTACCCATGCAGCTTCAACACAATACCACAGTTCATCAAGAGTAGTGACTGGCGTATTGTGACGAGCCAGTTGCTCGGCCACCATTCACCAGACGTTTTCAATTGGTGAGAAATCTGGAGAATGTGCTGGCCAGGGCAGCAGTCGAACATTTTCTGTATCCAGAAACGTCCGTACAGGACCTGCAACATGCGGTCGTGCATTATCCTGCTGAAATGTAGGGTTTTACAGGGATCAAATGAAGGGTAGAGCCACGGGTCGTAACACATCTGAAATGTGTATCAGCACATCTCCACCACGACATGAGCGGTGGGGCTGTGCTACCAGAAAATGTATTGGAAGAACCAACAATAAAAAGGAAGATTGCTAAAAACAGCCACCTTCTTCTACCCAGCCCCGCCCTACAACCCTGGCCACGTCACCCGCTCGGGTCATCCTATTACAACTCTAAAACCAAGGAAATTAAAAAATATTATCTTAAACTAGAAAAAATATTTCTATCCTATGCTGACTATGTAAAAGAATACAAAGCTATTCAACAACAAGCTATAGAATTAAAAGAACAAAAACAACAACTACATCTACAATTTGAAGAGATAGAAAAAGAATGTCTACAATTAAACGAAGTAATATCTGATGTAGTGGAGATGAAGAAAGAACAAATTATATATACATTGCCACATCCGAGCAGTAGGCCAATAAGAATTATTTTAAAGTTGGTGGCATATTATCTGAAAATCATCTTTCAAAAAGATTATCAAGCTATAATAGTGGAAGACCTAAAGACGATAAAATATTTTATGTCTGAAAATATAAATATACTGATTACAAATTAATAGAGCAAATCCTTAATATTTATTTTGGTGTACACAAAATAGATAGAAGAAAACAAATATACAATATACACTTTAATATTCTATCTTACTTTGTTAAGAAATTATGTGACCAATCCAATGATAATGTTGATGAAGTAAATGAAGAGAGAAAAAATATTTATGATGAAATTTTAACTGTGCCTGCTGTAGAATTTTAATTTACTGATTAATTCCATATAAATGAAGGCACTTATTGATTTAAAGAATAATAAACTCGCTTATAACAACCAAAATGTTTTAGTAATTATTGATGAAAATAATGAACGCTAGTTTAAGGCTAAAGATGTTGCTGAGATTTTAGAATACAAAAACACAAATGATGCAATAATTAAACATGTTGAGTCAGAAGTTAAAGCAAAATTTGCTAATATTTTGAGAATCGTGTTTTGCAAGCCCACATCAAGAATTAACAAACAAACTGTTTTCATAAATGAAGCTGGATTATATTCTTTCATTTAAAAATCAAAAAAGAAGAAACTAAGCAATTTAAAAGATGGGTTACTCATGAAGTTTTACCATCAATTAGAAGACATGGAGAATATAAAAATAAACATTTTTTCCAAAGATCAAATAAAACACTAAGATTATTGTATACAACAACTACAACAATTGAATAAATTAAACATAGAAATAATTCATTTAAAAGACGATAGAATTAAAATGAAAGGTGATAATATTCCAAATTTGAGAGAAACAGTTAATACTGCTCCAGAAATAATAGGTACAAGAAATGAAGAAATAAATAGTTTATTACCACATTTAGTTCCTAAAACAGTGGATGACAGTTTAAGACCAACATTCATTTTTTTAAATTATTTGATGATGAACGTGAATATAATATATCAATGAATGATAGAAAATTTGAGAATTGTTGCCTATCGAAATTATTTCAACACTGTAGATAACTATACACAAGTAGAATTGATAAATGATATAATGAATCTTCTTGAATTAATGTAAGTCAGTGCTGTTTTTTAAAGTATTCATACACAATACAAATTTCATCTCCTTTGAGATTGTATAAGTAATTCACACTTTCATCTGTTAACTGATTTATGAATGTAGAGATTATATCATCATCACCGGGATAACATACAGATAGAAAGAATGAAAGTGCGAGTTTCCTCATTCGTACTATTTGGTACATTTATATAGAAATTTTTTTGATAGATTTGTGATCAACCAACTATTACTTTACCTGTATTTACCGATCTGTTGTGCGAATTATCAGAACCTAACCATTTAACATAAACTTAATCTCCTTTCTTTCTTAAAACGTTTTCAACGAGGTACACATATGGATATTTTGTTTTCTGTAGCTCTTGTTCATAAAAAGTACGTTCGATATCTTTCAATTTATACATGATTGGATTAGACTGAACAACATCTTCAATTTCAAATATTTCTGTTGACCAATTACCTGCATATCCTTTTTCAAAAAGACGTTTCATTTCCTAATTCTCACTTTATCTCCTTTTTTAAATTTTGGAGATGTTAACACTGTCTGCGAGATGGGTCTCAAATTTTTTTCATTATTCATTTTTATAGCTCGATCAACTGTGTTATTGTATTCATCACTTAAATTTTTCACTAAAGTTAACCATTTATAATTTCCACATCTTTTATTTAAGTGTTGTGTTAAATCGTTCAACAATAGATGCTTTTAATTCTGAAAAAGATTAATAATGATTAATATTGTATTTCTTCATCAGTTCATTAATTTCGTTGTTATAGAATTCTTTACCATTATCTGTTTGCAAATTTTTGGTTGTCTAACTATGAAAATATTTTCGGTTGCATCAGCCACATTCTTACCTGTTTTATCTTTAACTGGAACAGCCCAAGCAAATTTCTAAAATACATCAATAAGAGTCAATAAATATTTATATCCTTTGTTTATTTTTTAAATACCTTTTAACTTGCTAGAATCCATTTCGACTAAGTTGGCTTGCCACAAATCATCTATACCAAGAGAAACCACATGTATACTTTTAAAAAAATTTCTCATTGGCTCATGTAATTCGTTAATGATTTCTTCGTGAATAAAAAGGTTTCCATATCCTACAATTTCTTTTACAAATTTACTTTTCTTCTTTTTTCTTACAAATTTACCTTCACTTCTTTGTCTTCCATTTTTTGTTGTTACTCTGTGTGGATTATGTGTATCAGTAAATTTTTACACTTCAAACAATAAATGTGATAATCAAGTGAATTGTGGTTGTCCATTTATATAGATAAAAACTTATTAAATTTTAAATTTTTAAATTTTAAATTATGATGTATCTAACAATCTTATAGCTTCTATTTCTTCTATCTCTTCACCTTCTTTCTTATGTAAGTCTTTATTAATTTGTGATTCTAATGTTTTAAGTTTTTTTCTAGTGAATTAATTATAGTTACTGATTCAAGGAGATTTCTTTTAAAATCGTTTATATCTTTATTATAATTTGTCATAATACCATCTATAATACCATTTCTTTGCTTTAAATCTGAAAGAAACTTGTTATAATCTTCTTTATTAACATAGTTATCAAATTGTGTTAAAGTACATGTATATTCTGGTTTTGTAACAAAATTTAATAGTCCATTATCAAAATAGTGTTTGCTGACTGCATCCTTTGCATCAATTGGATCATTTACATTAGCAAGTCTTCTCCCTTTAAAGTCAATATAACCTCTACTCCCTTTAAAAATAATATTAAATTCTTTCTGAAATGGTTTCATTGGCTATTAATGATCGAAATAGCGTAATCATATTTTCTATGATTGATGTATTCTAAAATTCTTTCACTTATGTTTATTTTTTTAATTTTTCTGATGTTGGTCTGTCTTTTAACTGTTTTCTTTCTTCATCATAATTATCTAACAACTTTGTTATTTCTGATTCTCTTAATGTGTAATCTCTTTTGATCGCTGGAACATCGTTAAATTCATCAAAATAATAAGCAACCATTTGTTTTTCAACTTCTCTCTTCTTTTCAATAGCTTTCAGAACGTTGTTCAATGGCATCGATAACTGACTGATCTTATTTTTTAAATTTTTCGTACTCTGTTCTTGGTTGTTTTTTCCATTTTTTAAATTCTTCTTTTAACTGTTCTTTTACTCTCCTGTTCTGTCTAGCTTTTTTAACGATTTCTGGATCGTATTTTGCAAACATTTATTTAAGAAAAAAATTAAAATTTTTTTGTTGTTGTGAAATGTTGTATTTTATTTTTAAACTTACCTTCATTTGTTTTTCTAGACATATCTATTGTGAAAAATCCAACGTCATTATTCCAACATTTGCTACACATTTGTTTAAAATTATCAAACCAACAAATTCATGATAAATATAATTTAAATTAGTATCATCTTCTCTAAATATATTTGAAAAATTTAAGTTATATCTTACTAGTTGTTTTGGTATCTTAGAGTAAGTTTGAGTGAAGTAAAAACAATCTATTCCTTTATGTTTTCCTCTAGTGAAATTTTGTCTAACAATATCATGGTGTTCACGAATGAAGTCATCAAATGCAACAACTGAATTATCTAGGCATTGATCTAATGGGACAATTTCTTCATTATTTCCAATGAATGAAGCTATTTTTTTGTCATGCTTATCTTCAATTTTTTCATATCCTATTATAAATTCTTCATATTTAGGCTGATCTTAACTTTTTGAATAAACATATAAATGATTAATTTTATTCCAGTTCAGCCATCCTGGAGCTAAAATATAATTTTCAATCAGTAATGTAGTTTTTCCACATCCACTTGGTCCAATTATTGCACATCTAATAGAATTTAGTAAATATTTACCATGTTTGTTTTTCGACTTCTTTTCTCGAATTCTTATTTTTGGTTCCCAATCTGTTTTGATCATTTATTAATAAAAACTTTTTATAGTAAATGAGTAGGTTATTTCAATTAAGTGGTAAGTCATCTGTGTTAAGAAAATGATTAACTGTCCAATACGGGACAGTTTTAGTAATGTTTCATTAGTTGGTTTTTATTCAACTTTCTTAACTCCAAATATTACATCGAAAAATAGTAAACTTTTGATGGAGAAACAACAGAAACTCCTGTAGGTCAGTACAGTTTGAAAAATTTAGAAAAATTTATTCACTCAAAAAAGCCAAATATTCACATTAAAGCAGATGAAATTTTAAGCAGAATTGTTATTGAAAGTGATGTAAAACTGTACTTGGACATAAAAGACAGCATTGGGAGTCTGCTCGGATTTAGTAGCCAAATTGTTGAAGCTAAAGAAGTGACTGTTGCTAAAGATGTTCCTAAAATTATTCCATTTCAATTCATCAATATAAATTTCAATCTTGCTGATGGAATGTTTGTAGAGCATAATGATCAATTTCACAGAGAAACTAATATTATTGCTTCATTCAAGCCTAATCCAAAATTTGGTGGACCAATAATTCATGAACCAAATTATCCTGTAAATACTCCAATTTTTGATCCAATTCAGGACTTAGTAGCTCCTATAACTGACAAAAATGATAATTTGATTGATTTTAATGGTGCTTGTGTAACAGTTATTTTAGAAATTTCTTAGTGTCTAATATTTTTTGTCCTCAAATAAATCAAGAACAAAGTCGAAAGATATCAGTTTTATTCATTCCCTGTGAATGAAAAGACTAAAGTAATTTGAATCTCCCCAACAAGAACACAGAGATTAATATAAATATTGGAGATGGTTGGGTTCATCCAAATCATGCTCAATTGTACATGAATTTCAGTATTATTGGAACTGATGGTATAAATTATCCAGCTTATGACGGAAAATCCAAAAGAAATTTATCGATAATTATGTAGCAAAACTTTTCGATGTTATCACCATAAATAGGGCAACAATATTTTTTCTAGACTGGAATTTCCATTTATTTCTTCATCAGCTCTTATTTGATTGACTTCGACTATAGCCAATGAGTTGACCATGGAAGGTCATATTCTTAGTAATGGAAAGATAAAAAGTAAGAAAAATGAAGTACTTTATCCATTAGAATTATTTGGTGGATTTTTTAAAGATTATAAAGAAACAATGTAGGAAGGAGATTTAACAGTAATTTTTACATTGTGCTGGAGATTCTATTTTTTGTTAGTCTGATACAAATGATGCTGGTGTTGAAATAAAAGATACCCTTGCAAAAGAAGGTAATCAATGGAAAATTCGTGTTCCTGTTGTTAAATTTGAACCAGAATATTCACTCGAATTAGAACAAGATAGACTTAAAAATCCAAAAATCCCCATACCTTTCTTTGAACCACAGACTGTAGAGATTGCTGGATTAGATGAAAAAATAAATTTTGAGTTAGATATTACAAATTTCTATAACTCTGCAGAATTTGATATTCCTTAATTCATCTTTGTTATTTTCCAGACAAAAAGGAAAAATAATCAGTTAGTTGACTCTTCCTTATTCGATCATGTTAAATTACAGAATATCTATATTAAAAATGGAAGAAACGAGAATTTTCCTCAAGAAATGTGGAATGTAGATGCGCCAAATAATTATTTAAAAGCTTATGATGCTTTCTTAGATTTTAAGAGAACTACACAATTGAATGGTGATATTATCGTGAGTCCATTCAGCTTTATTAAAAATTATCCTGTCTGTGTTCTAAATATGTCTAGAAGAAAGAATGTGTGCAAATGTTAATGATAAAATTCTAAAAGATACACTTATATATGTAGTAATGTATGGTAAAAAGAATTTGACATATGATTAGCAGCATAGAAATTTAGTTGAAAATTTTTGGCTTGCATCCATTTATAAAAAATTTTAGTAACTGTTGGTTACACTTCATTAAATTACAGAAAATTAAAGAAATTGTAAGAAAATAAAGAACATGAGTAAATTATAAGAAAATAAAGAGCATCAGTAAATTATAAGAAAATGATAGAAATTATAAGAAAATAAAGAAAATCATTAAATCATTACATAACCATCAGTAAATAACCTACGACTGCACTGAATGGACCCATTTGCTACTCATGTTTGGTGTTGTCAGGACTTGTATGGTATGTGAAAGGTTTGAATAGTGTCAGATGTAGAGAGATCACTGTGAAGGACAAGGAGATGCCTTGTACTCATATGAGACATTGTTATCAGCACCCAACAGAGTTTGAAAGGGGCATCATTGTGGGTCTTCATTTGGCCCGCTGGTCGAATCGTGAAATATCCGGATTTGTTAGGGATTTGGAAGTAATAGTGACCCATTGTAGCACAGCATGGGAATGTGAGGACAGGCATATTCTTTGTCAAGGTTATGGTCAAACATATCTGATCTCCACAATGGAGGATCCCTTTATTGTGAACCAAAGAAATTGCAACAACTTAATATCTGTCTGCTACCCAAGAAAATCTAATAGAGCCCTTGCAACATTATGCGTCATCCTGCACCATCACTCAGAACTAGCAGCAGATGGACTATGGAATTACCATCCAAGGATCAGTACTTGGGGCACTGCCATTTATAATACTTGTAAGTGACCTACTGAGTAATATTGTAACTCTTATATCGATTAGGAGTATGTTTATTTTAAGTAAATGTGTATCTGCAATTAAGAAAGTGTGCATCCTGTGTTCTTTGAAATCCTTCATGTATGCCAAGAAAATTAGAGTTTTATAATGTACATATGAAAAAAGGAAAAGAATATGTTGAAATTTTCAATAATTATAATAAGAATATTTTTATAAAAGAAGTATGTTTGGTAAAAGCTTAGGGCACTTGTATTTGTAACATGTAAACACGCCAAGAAGATATTTTATAGAGTATTTGCACATTAAGAGCTGTGAGTACAGTTAGTCACCATTTAGCCTGCCACTAATCTTTGGTACTGCTTCACTGACTTCATACATTCAGTTACGTAATTTATACTGGCATGGACCAGTTAATTTGTGTATTTTTTCAATAATAATCACATAAAACGTCAATTCGTGTTCCAAACCATAACTTCAATCCTGATCAAGAACTTATACAGGGTCCTCACCTAAGTGGTACTAAAATTGAGTATCCTGATTTAAATGAACAATTATGGCATTCATCTATTTAAAAGTGATTTTTGTCTAAAGTAAAAGAAGTAGCAAAAGTTAAAGTAAGAGCAAAATTTGGATGCTTTGTTTACGGACTACTCCAACTGAAATTGTTAAGGTAGGAAGGTTAAGCACAAAAATTCAAAGATCAATCAATAGAAAAGTGAAAACCTGAATTATTTCAAAGCTAAAACCATAAAAGTGAAGTTTGCAATGTTTTTGCTAAAGTATCCTTAGTTTATTATAAAATATAGTTTTGTAGGATTACAGCGCAAGATTGTGTAAATATTATTGCCAAGAATGTCTGTTTCACAGGTGATTAAAGTACAAGTACATATAAATCTTAAATTAACCGATTTGTGGAAGTACTGTTAGAAGTGAAGTTATGCACTTTTCAAAGATAGTGTAGTTATGGTACCGATAATGAATTTTCCTTTTGAAGTTAATTAAGCCCAGTGTTGCATTTTATTACCTTGCAAAGTAATTTGAGTGAATGATTAGCTTTTAGAGATTGTTTTTACTTTTGCAATAATCAAAGAACCTTGGCTAGTGAAACTATACCAGTTTATGGGTCCCCATCATATTGTCCTCCTATTAGGAAAAAAATGAACCATTATTGTTACTAAGGAAAATTGCTATATGTAGAGGAGATTAAACAGTGTATTTAAGATGTTATTCATCTTTATTTGTGTTTTTCATATCAGTCAAGATAGAAGGTCCTCATGTCCAGAATTAGTTCTGCACTTCATGCAGTGATGTTCCAGTATTCTGATTAAGTAATGCTATTGATTGTGGCCATCATTAGTATCAGCTCGGTGCAATTTTGCTCCCCATAATTTACTGGTGTATATGTTACTGGTAAATGCTGCTACACACCGTAAAGAGTGCACTGTGACAGTTTGTATCCTATTTGCTATTCAAAGGGAAATCTCAAAAAAAGTAACTTCAGTAACTGATATCCAATTTCCTCAAACATATATTTCAAAATCAATATGCCTAATTAGGCTGGCAACCGTACTTTTTTTCATTCACTTATAATTTTACCCCATCTGTTAACTCCCAAGGTTAAGGCCCATTTGGTTTTTCCATTAACCTCACAAAATTCGAAATTATAGGCTAGTACCTTTTTCCATACGACACACGCATGGTCGAACTTTGAAATCCTCTCAGAGGTTAACATTAGCGTGTTTCACGGCACATTGTGTTATAATATGTCATGTGAAACTGTGCTTTATACAGATGAAACGATTTTTTTTAAGTTCTTGAAAAATATATGAACAAATCCAAACTACAAAGAGAAAAGCACGTTAAGTTACCGAGCTCCAGCTTTGAAGCTAGTAAACTTTCTTAAAAACTAAATTAAACTCTGCAATCAGACCCTGAAGACCATATGGTGTCTACCAGATACCATGTCATCTTCTGGTATGTGGTGGTATGCAGGTGTGGTAAGGAGGGGTATGGGGTCAGCACACTGTTCTCCTGGCTGTTGTCAGCTTTCAGACCTTTGACCTGCTACTTCTCATTCAAGTAGCTCTCAGCATCATGAGGCCGACTGCACCCCATCCCATCACTCCCATCAAAGACTGGATCTCTGGTAGTACTGGTAAATTATCCAAGATTCTACGCATGAGAGTCAAACACACTGACCACTTGGGTACAGAAACAGACTAATGAATTTTTTATTAATTGTGAAAAGAGAGCCAACATTATTTTTGTTTTTCCATTGTTGAGATTGATTTAACATCTGTTTTACTCCTTGGTATGTACACTGATTAGCCAGAACATTATGACCACCTGCCTAACAGCCGATATGTCCAACTTTCGCACAGATAACAGCAATATATCGTGACTTAGAAGCAATGAGGCCCGTTTGGAAGGAGTGGGTACCACATCTCCACACACAAGACACCTAATTCCTGCAAATTCTGGGGAGGAGGGTGATGAGCTCTGATGCCACATTCAGTTATATCCCAGATGTGCTTGATCAGGTTCAGTTCTGTCGAGTTGGGAGGTCAGCACATCAATTGAATCTCGCCACTATGTTCCTCAAACAACTCCATCACACTCCTGGCCTTGTGACATGGTGCATTATCTTGCTTCTGTCGACCCCATGGATCCCCAAGTCAACGTTCCCCCAAGAATAATGGAGCCGCCGCCAGCTTGTCTCCACACCACAGTACATGAGTCGAGGAGCTGTTACCCTGGAAGATGATGAACTCGTGCCCTACCATAGGCATGATGAAGATGTTATCGAGATTCATCAGACCATGCAACTCTCTACCACTGCGGCAACGTCCAGTGCCAATAATCATGAAATATGCATGGGTTGCCGGCTGTGGAAGCCCATCGTTAGGAGAGTTTGGTGCATTTTGTTCAGACACACTTGCACTCTGCCCATGAATAAAGCCTGTTGTTAGTTCCACCACAGTTCTCCACCTGCCTTGTTTTACCAGTCTGCCAAGCCTGGGGCGTGTGACATGTGTAATGAGGTGTGGCCACTCAACCCCACGATCTCAGGACATGTTTTCACCTTGGTTTCGCCACATCTTGAAGACGCTCACTACCCGAAATGGTCGTGCCGAACCTCCAGGATATCACAACCTGCCGTCGGTCAAACTCAGATAGATCGCTCGCTTTCCCCATTCTACACATGCACAGCACAGTCTCTGATACTATATGCACCTTGTGAGTGTCTGACGAGTAGCCATTACTCGTCTTGCAACACTACTATCGCCTGGGCGGACTTATATCGATAGTAGCTCGGTGGTCATAATGTTCTGGATGATCAGTGTATGTGCATTACATAAAACGATAATAACCATCAAAGGCTACATCTGGCCATAATATTGTGACGGATGTTCATCGTTCTGGCCGTTTGAATACGGGTGCCCGTCCACCTGACAGTGATCTTTGGCGACGCTGGCTAGCAACTCACCTTTACGTTTTGGCGAAACGCCCTCTATGAGAAGCTTGGAGTGCTTGGGGCAAGCAAATAACAGCAGCTGGCTTTGGGAATTACTTATCGTAACATCTCCTGTTTCTGAGTTGCCGATGTGGTGTACGGTAGTACAGCATAGTAGCATGGAGTGTTAAAGTTTCTCTTCCGGGAATACGGCGTTGGCCGACAATAGTGAAATGCGGATACCACCTTGTGCTTTGAACTACCCGTCTAAATGGCTTGTTTTATTATGCTTGTGGTAGTGTTAATGCAAAAGCGGATATTGCATGTTGAAAGAAGATTGTTTTTTAATGTTATAGCTGACTGGTGATTAATACTGTTTGTCGGTGAGCGTTCTTAACGTCGTTGTAGCAGTCGGTCGGATTTGTCCAGGCACACCTTCTAAGGTGATGTTGGGTGACGCATACAGTTGCATTTACTGAACTGTGAGCCGTTACTGAAGGCTTTACTTTCACTGTGTCTCCGAGTGTTCACTTTTGATGTAGAATCGGGATCGGTAGTGCAAGGTGGTCTTATTGTTTTACCGACAGTCAACACTGAGAACTGCGTAAACTACTGGACAGTCGACACTACAGAATAAATACTGCTGCGTGCTGCGGGTTTTCTGCAGCACCGATCAGCGTGGAACAAGGTTATGGTTCAAATGGCTCTGAGAACTATGGGATTTAACTTCTAAGGTCATCAGTCCCCTAGAACTTAGAACTACGTAAACCTAATTAACCTAAGGACATCACACACATCCATGCCCGAAGCAGGATTCAAACCTGCGACCGTAGCGGTCGCGCGGCTCCACACTGTAGTGCCTAGAACCGCTCGGCCACCCCGGCATGCTGGAACAAGGTTATTGTGTTTGAATCTGATGCGAAGTGGTATCACTAAGTGTGGCCCTTTTAGCTGTTCCGTCGTTGTCATGTCACTTGCTGCTACTGTTCTGGTTTGCCAAAGCTAGGAAAAGTTATGGTTTGTCCATTTTTTCCATTTTTCTCACCGCAGTAAGGGTCGGCAGTGTTGCTTCACATCTTTATCTGGGAATGTGGTCATGCTTGTGGCCCCACGTAGGTCCCTAGGCGTTAAGGCGCAGTATGCCACCGTGCTGTTTCACTGCTGGTCAGTGTGAGTTTAGAATCGCCGGCTACCTCTTAAAAGTGGTGCACCACGGTAATTTAAGTTATTGTGTTTACTTTTTTGGTTTAAGACAATTTAAATCAGAAATAAGGCTGTTAAGCAAGAACTCCTTACAAGGGAAACTCCCCATCGCACCCCCCACAGATTTAGTGGTAAGAGGGCCCAGTGGAATTCCCCTCAAAAACTGAAAACGGATCAGGCAAGAAAACAGGAAGAAGGTGTACTGCCTGGGAAAAAAGCAAAAGAGAAAACGTAAACGGTCCAAGCTTAGCAAATGCAACGTTGAGCGAAGTAGAACTGATTGTGTCGTGGCTAAGTGGTCACGCTGTTGGACAGCAAAGCGGACGAGCCGTATTCAGAGCCTCCTCGAGCGTTTTTCATTATTTTTCTCCTGTTTGCTGTATTCAAATTTCTGTCTGTGTCTTGGTATAACGTCCCTTTTGCAACAGCGAAGTGTAAGGGACGGACTTATAATGAAAGTTGATTCCGCACAACTACTCTACGAGTATTAGCAGCCAAAAGGAAGTGGCTTTCGAATGGAGACGGCAAACGTTTGATGACAAGGCGACAAATCACCAGAAAACACGTCTGGTGTGTCATACACGGCGTTAGTGACAGTATGTGTGTCATATGATAGGACCTAATTTGTACTCCTGGTGAGTGAGTGTGATATGCCTCCTTGCCCAGTTTAGGTTTTTGTATGAATGTGAATGTGATCACTCCCAAGGAAATGGTGAATACATAATAGTTTCTCACATAAGCTGTAACAAATGAACACAACAGTTTCAAACTCACACAGTATCTCTGTGCTCTGTCAAAACATTTGTTTTTAACGTTTTTGAAGTTGCGCTTTGGAAAGTTTTGACTTTGAAATTCCTTTGTTGTAACCAAGTTCAGATCCGTTTATTTGTTGTTTTCATTTCCGTGAGACATCTATGTGCTATCTCACCTGCTCTCACTATTCATCACATTTACTTGAGACAGTAATGTATTCTTACCACATGACTTATATTCATAACTAATGTATAGTATGACAACTGCCAAGACCATAGAGAACAAACATTTCAATGACGGACGGACAGTTCATAAAACTGTGAAAAAAAAAAAATGGCACGAGTGGGTTTAAGAACCCAGCTCGCCCAATTTGCAGTCCAACACCGTCACCACTTAGTCACTATGCTGTAAGTTCTAGTCATTGCTCAGTGTTGCACTTGCTAAGCTTGGACCGCTCAATGTTTCTATTTTGCTTATTTTCACAATTCAGTACACCTTCTTCCTGTTTTCATGCTTGATCTGTGTTCAGGTTTCGACGGGCTATCCAGTGGGCCATCATACCACTAAATCTGAGGGGGTTGCGAGAGAGAGTTTCCCTTGTAAGGAGTTCTTGCGTAACAGCCTTACTTCTGATTTAATTTATCTTAAACCAAAAAAGTAAACACAATAACTTAAACTACTATGGTGCACCACTTTTACGAGGTGGCCCTTTGAGGCACCAGCGATTCTAAACTTACGCTGCCCAGCAGTGAAACAGCACGGTGGCATACTGCTAAGGTTCCCTTTTGTATAACTTTATCTTAAGCCGCGCTCAGCCGTCAAATGCCTCTGTGCGATTTGTTTGGGTTGTGGTGTTTGGGCAGTTACGAGTTAAAGCGCAATGTTGCATGATAAGACTGTGCATTGGACATTAGTAATTGCATTGCACATTCGTGGTTTCTAGTGGTTGATGTCCAGTGCGAATGTATGACCGTTCTACTTGGTTTACTTTCATTGTGAGTGAATCTTGTCCACGGGGTCCAAAGTAATTAAACTCAAATTTTATTGATGAACTGTTTTATTAAAAATTAATGTTTCATCGAGTAAAACTTTTATTAGTGAATGGATGAACTTTAAAGATAGTAATTTCAATCAGTCTGTTAGGATAGATGCTTTAATTTTTTATCTAAGTTATTGAGAGCTTAAAGAAAATGAAATTGCTTTTGTTATTTGAATTCATATTTAATTATCCATAGTACCTTCATAGTCTGTTCGATTAACTACTGTTCATTGTGGTAACAGGTTCCTGGGAAGAGGGCCGTTGCCTTATACCTGTCTTAGCTGCAGGTTGAGATCTGTGCTTATGACTGGAGAAACCGTGGTGCCCAGCATGTCCCCCTGATGTGTTGGTTCTGCGACCTCGAGGCCGGCAGCCCTGTAGCCAACCAAGAGTACGAGCTTCATCCAAGGGATATTTTTGTTAATAAATGGTATTCAGCTCGGTCTCGTCAGTTAATTACCCCAGCCTTCCACTCCCAACCGCGAAAAATCCTGCACACTATCTCGACAGTTCATTAAGCGACTCAGTTGCTACGGTATGAGATAGGCCTCCTGCACACGGAGCGACTGAAAGCGAACGCAACAGGCAGGCATTCTACATTGGCAATTTGTTGCCGACTAGCTGGCAACGTAGTTCTGCACATGGGGCAACTCGGAAATGAGAAACTGCAGTTGTCGTGTGCAAATGTGTAGGAGAGGGAATATTGTTTTGTCGCACCCAAGCATCTCTTGGTTACACTCGGCGTGTCGAGCACACAGTTAAGCTCAGACGAAGATGTGGTTCTCTATTATTACACACGAATAATAAAACAAAGAAAATTCTAGATCAATCGGTACATCCAAAGAAATATAAACAGCAGGCTGTATATAGCAGGCAAGGAGTTGAATCAGCCAGTTTCAGAATTCATAGCTAGTTATAAAACGACTAACAGTGCTACAGTGATTTGGCACAGTTGACTTCTTCTGCCATAACAGATTGTTACTTTTATTTTGAAAACCCAAACGAGTTGAGGTTTATATACACGGAAATGTAATAGCAGTCCGTGCTCTTTAAGTCATTTTTATGTGAACGCCATTGTATTTACATGTATCGGAGATTTGTGGCTTTTCACTGTTCGTTTCCACTTGACAATGTGCTGGTAATCACAGAAAAGAACACTATCGGTAAGATATACAATATTGTTGTACATATTGTTTCGTTGACATACCAGTAATTTTAATTTAAACAATAGATGTACTGTGTGTTATACATGTCATATTAAATTCTTTTTCCTCTTCACACCCCAGTATTTCTATCAAATCTCTTCTGCAGCTACCTGGAAGCTTGTAGCTGTATGAAATGGGATGGAATTTACAAATTCTTCCAGAATGCTGTAATTCATTCATGCCCACAATGAAAGACAATAGCACTGTCTAAATATATACATTACCTATCATCCCATGTAGAAGGATTTTAGATATAAAACTGATTTGGTAAACTTAGATTTTTTTGAAACATCGATTAATGAAACTTACTGTAATTCAGAAGTGATATTAAGTATGTGTGAGAAAATCTATGAAAAGTGCATAAAACTCTAGTTCAAAATGACATGTCGTATCATCAGAAGAAAAATATTTAGACATGTTTGCTTTGTTTGGTGTGTTTTTTATAGATTTACTATTTTAATGATTGAAAGGAAACCAGGTTAGAAAAACTGTTGTAGTGGGCTTAACGTATTGATTGCCCAAATTAAGTGAGTGACCCTTTTTCTAAATTTTACGTTGATCTATAGACGCAAGTGGTGAGAATGTGGACATATTAAAGGCAAAGCATCTCAGACCTTCAGATCTATTTTGTTTTTGTACTTTAGAGGAACACACATTGTGCCAGTTCCAGCTGCAGAGCTTGGCTTTGGGATTTAATAATACTCATATAGGTGAGACAGGTAGTAGAGCAAAGTTTTTTGAGTGGATTGCAGTATAGTTCTACTTAAATAAGACTAACTCGCCACTGTGCAGCCATCTATCAGATTTACATACATGGAAATAAAATACTTGCCACAATTAAAATTAGAATCAGCTGATATTTCCTCCAAAACCTTAACCCAACAGACTTGGGAATTATCTAAAACCTTATTTTTCGGTGACAGATGAAAACATTCCTTTGCGAGGTTTACAGAAATTTGGAGCTGAAAAATGTCCATCTAGCTAATTTGGTGATTTTTATAGAGGCCCCATATACACACATCGACCACTATTAATCACAGATAGATGCTTGGAATTCATTTCTATATTGTATGTAGTATACACTGTAATATTATGGCCTTATTAAGTACATTGTGAAAAATGTGAAGAGATGAGACACTTGAAAATGTATTATTTGCAAAAATTTATTGTTACATTAAGTCACAATGTTCACTTACTCTAATCACGTCATTATACAAGTGACTAAAATGTAAACTGCTTGAAATAGCCGCCAGCTTAGTTTTTGATAAGGAGTACATGTGGAACAGAAATATACTAAACTACATTACTAGTGGTACCAAGTAAGATGAAGTCAATAACTCTAGCGTTTTATGTTGTGACAAAATCGAATTTATTTATTTTTGTCATTATATGTACTAATCTAACATCATTGCGTGGCTTTTGCCTGATAATGGAAGAATGATCTTTCAAAATATTTTATATCTGTAATAAAGTGTTTATAATTATCGAAGATTGTGTTTGAAGTGGAGAAATAATTTTCAAAAACTTGATGCAGTCATGACCTCTCATTCATTAAAATGGATAATTTGCAATAATTCATAGGAAACATCATTAATAAAGCAGAAGGAAGATGGAAAATCAATGCATTGAAATCGAACTCTACTGCACTACTGCTGCAGCTATCAAAACTTTGGTAATAAATTTACAAAAAGAGAAAATATTCCAAACATACACATAAAGCAAGAAGGAATCTAAAATCACAGTACTTTTTTAAGAAACATTATATCTACACTGAACCAAAAAGAAATTGAAAATGTAGGGAGTACTGCTCAACCCCAACATATTGACTGAAATATATGGAACTAGTAAAGATACATAGTCAAACCATGTAAAGTAAAAGAATCCAAAACATTCACGAAACTTAATAATAAATGAAACAAATTCAGACAGCATTTCAGATTCTGGAATACTACTGATTCTATGGACAAATATGTTGTTGATGGTAATAAGTAAATGTATGAGTTACAGCAGTGTAAGTAAAAATAAAAAACGAATTAAAGCTCCCTCAAAGCAACATAAATTATTGGCTCAAATGTAAAACACTCTGGTGTGCAGAATGTAAGGTATGAAAATAAACTTTCGCAAAACTTCTTAAATAACAGAATCCAGTATGTTGTCCTTGATGGCGAGACTTCGTCAGAGGCAGTGATATCATCAGGAGTGTCGCAGGGAAGTGTAATAGATCCGCCGCTATTTCCTATATACATAAATGATCTGGTGGACAAGTAATCAGGAGTCTGAGACTTTTTGCTGATGATGCTGTGGTCTATGGGAAGGTGTCATCGTTTCGTGACTGTGGGATGATGCCTTAGACAAAATTTCTAGTTTGTGTGATGAATAGCAGCTAGCTCTAAATGTAGAAAAATGAAACTTAATGCAGACGAGTCGGAAAATAAGCCCATAATACTCGAATACAGTATTAATAGTGGGCTGTTTGACACAGTTATGTCGATTAAATATCTAGATGTAACATTGCAAAGCAGTATGAAATGGAATGAGCATGTAGGGATTGCAGTAGGAAAGGCACATGGTCGACTTCGGTTTACTGGGAGAATTTTAGGAGAAGTGTGGTTCATCTGTAAAGGAGACTGCATATAGAACACTTGGGTGGACCATTGTTGAGTACTGTTTGAGTGTTTGAAATACACACCAGGTTAGATCAAAGAAAGACATCGAAGCAGTTCAGAGATGGGCTACTAAATTTGGTACCAGTAAGTTAGAAAAAGATGCAAGTATTTCAGAGATGCACTATTGAGAAAATTTAAGAGAACCAGCATTTGGGGCTGACTACAGAGCAATTCTACTTCCACGAAAGTATATTTTGAGTAAGAACCATAATGCTAAGATCAAAGAGATTAGGGCTCATACAGAGGCATGCAAACAGTCGTTTTTCCCTCGCTCTATTTGCAAGTGGATCAGAAAAGGAAGTGCATGGTCCATCCGCAACACACCACACGGTGGCTTACCGAGTATGTATGTAGATGTATATGTAGATGTGTCATTTCCAAGTAACATAGCATAATGGAACTTGGGACATACTTAGAAAGAACTGCTACAATACAGTACAGGAGGTAAATGGATGAAACACCTAATGACACAAACAGAAATGACGCTTTCGTTCAAAGATAGTAATTGCACTCAAGACACCCTGATTTATAATTATCATATGGACATTACAAAAGGCAGGACATGGTTCTTAATAGGGAGTGTGATCACCATGGACAGCTGTGCATGCTGTGCAATGTGCTCCACTGCTGGCTACAAGGTTGGTAAGGAGTTCTTGTAGTAGGTCGTTCCACTTCTCCATCAGCACACTGGACCACTGGTGGATGGTCGCTGTTACATGTGAATGTGCTGCAATACATCTCCGCAGCACATCCTACACATGCTCGATGTTATGTAAGTCGGGGGTATGGGCTGGTCAGTCCATTCGCTGAATGTTCTCTGTTCCAAGAGCTCCTCTACCTACGCTGTTCGATGTGATAGCTAACAGTCATGAAGTCAGGACCGAAAGCACCCCAGAAAAGACGCACATGGGGATGGAGGATGGTGTTACAATAACGTTGACCGGTGAGTGTTCACCGTTCAAGGATTTGGAGCTTGGTATGTTCATGCAACATTATGCTTCCCCACATCATAATACCTGGACTACCAAAGCGATCATGTTTGACAATGTTCCTGGGTGTGTTACATGTTCCAACCTCTCGTCATATGAGGGTACATCCAGAATCACTACTCAGATTGAATCTGCTCTCATATGAGAAGAGCATGCATCCCCACTCCTCGTTGGTCCAGTCTCTATGCACGGTCCAGTCTCTATGCACTTAGCACCAACATAAACGTTACTACCAATGTGCGGGTGTCAATGAAGCACAGCGCACTGGTCGTTGGGCAAAGAGATCACCTCCATGCAGTCATCTTGCTATTCTGGAGTGTGAGATCACTTGTCTTGCAGTCCTGTCAAATGTGTTTGCAGCTGCACGTGCTGTTTGGCATAGGTTCGTTCTTGCCTGCTACACAAAGTAGCGGTCATCTGTTGCTATGGCCGCTTGTCTTCCACCACCTCCTCTCCTTTGGGCAATAGTGGCTATGGTTTGGACCACTCCCTATGTATGTGAAACAATGCTGTCAGTGATGCCAGGGGTCTGTGCTACACTCTGCTCTCTGTGAAGTGATCCAAATGTTTCCTCTGGGCCATGATGTAATAAAGAACATCACCACAGTGTACTGTAAGTGCTCACTGATTGACATACACAGTCTTTTCCCATTCCTTCAACTGCCTCATGTTGTAGGGCCAGCCTCATGCAGATCCCACGTCATGTGAAGTCAAATTTCTGGGTACGAAAGTAAATCGCTAGAAATAATATTTTTGAGATCATCTTGTGTACCGTAATTTGTTACCATCGCCCACAAAATCATTATGGAAAACATGTCGAAAAATACCACCCCTGATTTTGTCAAGATAACACAGTAACCTTTTGTTCAAGTAGGTTACATAAACATTGCAGATACCACAACACATGTGAAGAAAAGAGTGAACATATAACAGTAAAAAAATGAAAATAAAACCACACCCATTAGTGAATATCATTCTCTAACCTCCACACAGGCATGAAGACATTGTGGGGAGAATTAAATGTCAGGCAGGTAATATTAAGGGGATCGTAGTAACCTTCGGAAGTGACCAACGGTCACAATGAAACCATGTGTAGCAATAAGTTGAAATACTTCCGAGTGCTTAAGTTAAGCTGAATTACTAGCGTGTGTACTATAAGTTGGAAATATTTAAGAAATGGCGTGTGCAGGACTTGAAATTAGAGACGAGTACGTCCACGTGCTGAGTTCTGGGTGAGTCTCAATCTGTGTATGAGACAAAGGATAAAGATAAGTACTCGCCCATGGTATCAGTTGAGGACTCACGTGTGTGATGAATACGTTCTTAATATTACTTTGCGTGTTATGTCTCCGTGTGACGCTTGATTCAAACTATAATACTCTGAGAGAGAAGCAAGGTGAGTCAACCGTCTATCCAGCAACGCCACTTGGCTTGCATTGCACAGGAAGATGTGCATATATCCTCCAAAGTTACGAAGTGGGGCAGTGTCGTGTGAAACTGGGATAAATACTAGTTGAAGTGGGAAAGCTGAAAGTGATGTGATTATAACGTTGTGACCATTCTTTGTATTGTATGTTGCCAGTGTGATGTATTTCATGAAATTTAAGTATGTGTGGTTGGCATGGGAGAGTAACAAGATAGTTTCAGAGGCAGTGGGTTCTGCATGTTCCTTTTTGTACCACACGGTCTGGAGGAAATTTTCGTGTTGATGGGTGTGAGAGTCGAAGTGTGAGATATAGCAAAAAGATCCACCATCCTATCCAGAAAGTGCACTGTAGCGTTAAATAATTACGAGACCATAAGATAGAGAATCACCAATGTAAAGCCATGCCCACTGGGCGGAATTTCTCGTGTGTTACTGTTGTAGGTTATAGAATTTGTGTGTTTAGGTTATAGAAATTATCGGAATAAATAAGATAGTGATAAGAAAAAGATTGGTGGCCTTTCCATTCGAATAGTATGTTGTCATGAGAGTCGAAGTGTGAGATATAGCAAAAAGATCCACCATCCTATCCAGAAAGTGCACTGTAGCGTTAAATAATTACGAGGCCATAAGATAGAGAATCACCAATGTAAATCCATGCCCACTGGGCGGAATTTCTCATGTGTTACTGTTGTAGGTTATAGAATTTGTGTGTTTAGGTTATAGAAATTATCGGAATAAATAAGATAGTGATAAGAAAAAGATTGGTGGCCTTTTCATTCGAGTAGTATGTTGTCATGAGAGTCGAAGTGTGAGATATAGCAAAAAGATCCACCATCCTATCCAGAAAGTGCACTGTAGCGTTAAATAATTACGAGACCATAAGATAAAGAATCACCAATGTAAAGCCATGCCCACTGGGCGGAATTTCTCATGTGTTACTGTTGTAGGTTATAGAATTTGTGTGTTTAGGTTATAGAAATTATTGGAATAAATAAGATAGTGATAAGAAAAAGATTGGTGGCCTTTTCATTCGAATAGTATGTTGTCATGATACCCAGAATTTATAATGTGTGCGCCATTCATATTCAGTGCGATGGCCACGTGTTGAACAAAACCGTTGGGTAAGAAAGAAAATGTGGTATTGCCAGTGCGTAGTGAACAGTCAGAGTTGTGTAAATTACTAATAGTCAGATGTGCGTTATCCGTTTCCGTTGCGTAATATGCAAACAGGAGAATAATTTATAACTTAATTGTGAGTACTAGAGCTCATGTTACTTGATAAATAAGAATGAATCCACTCACTTGGCAGACCACTCATCTTGCAGGCCTGACTGCTTGATGCCACAGTATGAGCAAGACATGTGGGTGCCTCTCAATGGACACAAGTAGAGCATAAAATTCATACCCATGATGTTCCTGATTCACAAGCACCTCCACTGAAAATTAAAATAACTCAGATTTCCATCTATGGGATGTTCATTTGAATACATCTCATTACTACTCTTATTAGATATCTTCCAGTTTCCTATCATCACTGTATATTAGGTGCACATTTGATTCAGTTGGTGATATCACTGATGGGGGTTTAAGGGGGGATAACATCCGATCTGGTGGAAACCAGAGAGTCCATTAGATAGGATTTGAATATTCTTGCTTGATTTTCTTCAACCAACAGCCACTAAATGAAACATGATATTCCTCCAGTTTTCTCTTTGCTTCACAACCATTTGTACCCATGATCTCTAACCCATTAATAGCCTATGTCACTGTTGAGCCAAATTACAAAATTCAGCCAGATCATTCCCATGCCCACTAGAGTCTTTGCTGGTGGCCTCTTTCGGTATCCTCTCACAAGTGGAATTTCATCGAATTCTGAGGTATATTTTATTTTTCGTTATCATCTTCATTCCCGACAAAAATCGAGCGTGTTTTATCAAGTTCCTGTATTTCCTATTCACACTTAACCTGTTGAATGTTTGCATCAACACCTTCCACACTTGACAAATGCGTAGCAGTTTTCTTCTACATCTACATCTACAACTAGATCTATACGCCACAAGCCACTTGACAGAGTGTGGCGGAGGGTACTTTGAGTACCCCTATAGGTTCTCCCTTCTATTCCAGTCTCGTATTATTCATGGAAAGAAAGATTGCCGGTATGCCTCAGTGTGGGCTCTAATCTCTCTGATTTTATCCTCATGGTCTCTTCGCGAGATATACGTAGGAGGGAGCAATATACTGCTTGACTCCTCGGTGAAGGTATGTTCTCAAAACTTCTACAAAAGTCCGTACCGAGTCTCTCTTGCAGAGTCTTCCACTGGAGTTTATCTATAATCTCCGTAACGCTTTCGCGATCACCAAATGATCCTGTAACGAAGCTCGCTGCTCTCCATTGGATCTTCCCCTCAAGAGTGTTTGATTCATCTTCTGATTCAGGTGAATCTCTCCCTTCTCCTACTTAAAAATGCTTAATTTTGTATGCATGAGGTAAGTTTATTTCCAATGTTCTAATGCTATAACTAGACAAGAATCAGCTTATACAAATGCCTAGTTTTCAAATAAAAATCTGGATTTCTAGACCATCACACCTTGTACTAATGCAGCCTATTTAAGACATAATGGAATGCAAATGTCCCTGATGTTCACTGGAGGTTATAAAACTCCATTATACATTATATCAGCATGACAACCATTTGTAGCTTACATCTTATATACATTCACTCATGACAAAATCTAAATACCTCATATTTTATGAAAAATCAAATGATAAGGAGCACTCTCAATTTCTACCACACACAGTTTGGAATTGTTGGATGTTCAGTAGCAAAACGGTTGTTAATCTGGCTGTAAGAAGATGGATTTCTAGTTCAGCTTTCCATAGATGACGTATATACTTCAGTGTGGCCGAGCGGTTCTAGGCACTTCAGTCTGGAACCGCGCGACCGCTACAGTAGCAGGTTCGAATCCTGCCTCGGGGATGGATGTGTGTGATGTCCTTAGGTTAATCAGGTTTAAGTAGTTCTAAGTTCTAGGGGACTGATGACCTCAGATATTAAGTCCCATAGTGCTCAGAGCCATTTGCCCATATATACTTAAAAATAGTATTTTGTTTTTAGAGGGGTTCTAACTGCTTTGCCACCACAGTCGCTCTACCACACTTTATGCTTCCCTTCCCAGCCAGAAGTCACATGGATTAAAATCAGGTGACTGGAATGGCCAGGCTGTAGGGAAATGGCGGCTGATAATTCTAGCATTTCCGAAATGGCGCTTCAGCAGCTGCTTAACTTTATTTTCAATGTGCAGAGGTGCGCTATCTTGCATGAAAATGATCCCACACATCACGCTGTTGGAGAGCTGGAATGACGTGATTGCGCAAAAGACACTCATAGCGCTTACCACAGATGGTACAGGTAACAGGACCAGAAGCACCTGTCTCTTCGAAAAACATATGGCCCTATGATAAATGATGCCCCCACACCACTCAGTGACTTTCTTAGGATGAAGTGGTACTGGTTTACTTGAGTGTGGATTTTGCGTTGCCCATATTCGATAATTCTGTGTACTGACGATATGTCAGATGGAAGTGGGTTTTGTCTGTCCACAAAATCTTCCACAGCCAATCATTGTCCACTTCCATGCAAAGGTCTCTCTTGCTGGCAGGTCAACAGAAAGCAACTCATGCACATGGGTAATTTTGAATGGATGGCAAAAAAAAAAATGTTTCATAGGATTTCATGCACCATGCTCATGGGTATGTCTAATGTTTGGGCAGTTCTGCATGCACTACATACATGTTTGCACACCACCACTCGTCTCTTCCAGCATTGCTGTGACCACTGCTTTCACTGACATCGAATCAATTCGTTTCCTCACTCCACCAGGTTGCACACTGTCTTTTCGAATTTCCGAATCATTTTCTCCAGACCCACGGCATTCATCAGACCAACGCCTTTTTCCAAGACCTTCAGTGTTCGGAACTCCTGCAGAGTGGCGTGTGCACAGTCATCATTCTTGTAATACAGCTTTACGAGCAAAGCGCGATCCTGCATTGAGACAGTTATGGCGAATTACGCAGGCGCGAAAGGAGGAAAAGCCGTGTACCTGGCGTGTTTATACCAACTTCAGTGGGTCATGCGCATGACAGGTGTTTTCATTTACGTATTCTGACACATACAGCGATATCTATTGATCAATTTTCACACTCTTTCTTATGCCATACGATTTCCCCCTTCTCTGATAATATTCCTTTTGCAATTTGATCTTATTCTGACCAGTGGTGTTATTTCTATGGCGTTTTGAAAATTTAACTTCTCATTGACAACTCCTTCTATTCTATAGAAGAATTTCTGTAACTTCAATGTTTAAATGATGGTGTGTAGGGTATATATATTTGTGTGTGTGTTTATCAGATAACATAGGGCTTATTCCAGAATGAGATTTTCACTCTGCAGCGGAGTGTGCGCTGATATGAAACTTCCTGGAAGATTAAAACTGTGTGCCGGACCAAGACTGGAACTCAGGACCTTTGCCATTAGCCTGCAAATGTTCTACCAAATTAGCTATCCAAGCACAAATCACGACACGCCCTCACAGATTCAATTCTGCCAGTATCTCGTCTCCTCCCTTCCAAACGTAACAGAAGCTCTTCTGCCAACCTTGCAGAACTAGCACTGCTGGAAGAAAGGATATTGCGATGACATGGCTTAGCCACAGCCTGGAAACATTCCACAGGGTCGTGATTCATGCGTGGGTAGCTCAGTTGGTAGATGACTTGCCCGTGAAAGGCAAAGGTCCCGAGTTTGAGTCTCGGTCTGGCACACAGTTTTAATCCACCAGGAAGTTTCATAGGGCTTATTATATGGGAACAAATCTTTAGTGCCCAATTCTAAAGACGATCAAAAGCAGATGAGCTTTTATTGTTGAGGGTATGTATAATTCTCTTAATTTCAATGGGAGAAGTTGGTAATGCATTTCTTTCATTGAATACTATAAAAGTTGGTTTCTGAACATGCTGCTGTTTTTTTTCTCTTGAGCTGTTTGTTCCTATATATTTATGAAATAATTGTTAAATATATCTGTTACCTGTGACTCATCATTTATAGCATTTCCATTCAGTTCAATAGTGATAAAAATCCTGAAAGACGACTTTAAGAGTCATGCATAGTCAAACAGCTGTAAATGTTGAAAAACATACCTTCCTTACATTAAAAAACTGTATAAGAAATCATTGTTATAAACTTAACTGTTAATTAGGGCTTCCCGCAGTTAGACAAGAATAATGGAGGCGATCAGGTTAGACCCTGTTGAGATAAGTGATTTGTGTGAAGTGCTTCATGGAAATGATAAAAAATCAAAACTGGGCTAGCTACAAGGGGTCTTGTAACTTCTTCTCTCGACTTTGACTCTTATGCCTTAATCATGGTTCAGTAAATGTTGGTAACAGAAGTAAAAAAACGAGATGTACATTTGGCCCAATGACATGTGGCTTGCCATCCATTAGCATGAATGTCAGGTAGAAGGCGACCATGCATTGTTATGACATCAAAGTCATCTGTAATGTCACATTATTTTATTCATGGAGATAAGAGGTCTGTCACCCAGTCCCACTCCTTACATCACCAATGATATGGCACATTATTCAAACTTAGTTACTCACCACTCTTTATTGAATGTATTTTTGCATCCTAATGTTGCCATAAAGAACTTTACTCTATGAGTTTTTTTTCGTAGTAGTAATCTCCTTAAGGATCTCAGTTGCATGCTGTCCTTCAGTTTCCACTACAAATTTAAAAGGAAATTTTTTGAAGTTTAAGAACTGCTCTTACTAATACGAAATGAGGTTGGTTTTATGGTGACATATCCTTTCAATTAGTATCAAAAATTGTGTGACTCAGTTGTTATTATAATTTTATTATTATTGAGCATTCATTTTATCATATACAATGATATGGAATTTGTCACGTGCTTATATCGAAAAAATGAATAAAAGTTTCTTGGGTAATAGTGCTGTTGAACAAATCTTAAAAACAAATATATAAACCAAACAAATTAAACTTTACATGATATAAATTCACAAAGAAATTGAATACAGTAAAACACACACACACACACACACACACACACACACACACACACACACATATATATATATATATATATATATATATATATACACTCCTGGAAATGGAAAAAAGAACACATTGACACCGGTGTGTCAGACCCACCATACTTGCTCCGGACACTGCGAGAGGGCTGTACAAGCAATGATCACACGCACGGCACAGCGGACACACCAGGAACCGCGGTGTTGGCCGTCGAATAGCGCTAGCTGCGCAGCATTTGTGCACCGCCGCCATCAGTGTCAGCCAGATTGCCGTGGCATACGGAGCTCCATCGCAGTCTTTAACACTGGTAGCATGCCGCGACAGTGTGGACGTGAACTGTATGTGCAGTTGACGGACTTCGAGCGAGAGCGTATAGTGGGCATGCGGGAGGCCGGGTGGACGTACCGCCGAATTGCTCAACACATGGGGCGTGAGGTCTCCACAGTACATCGATGTTGTCGCCAGTGGTCGGCGGAAGGTACACGTGCCCGTCGACCTGGGACCGGGATCGCAGCGACGCACGGATGCACGCCAAGACCATAGGATCCTACGCAGTGCCGTAGGGGACCGCACCGCCACTTTCCAGCAAATTAGGGACACTGTTGCTCCTGGGGTATCGGCGAGGACCATTCGCAACCGTCTCCATGAAGCTGGGCTACGGTCCCGCACACCGTTAGGCCGTCTTCCGCTCACACCCCAACATCGTGCAGCCCACCTCCAGTGGTGTCGCGACAGGCGTGAATGGAGGAACGAATGGAGACGTGTCGTCTTCAGCGATGAGAGTCGCTTCTGCCTTCGTGCCAATGATGGTCGTATGCGTGTTTGGCACCGTGCAGGTGAGCGCCACAATCAGGACTGCATACGACCGAGGCACACAGGGCCAACACCCGGCATCATGGTGCGGGGAGCGATCTCCTAGACTGGCCGTACACCACTGGTGATCGTCGAGGGGACACTGAGTAGTGCACGGTACATCCAAACCGTCATCGAACCCATCGTTCTACCATTCCTAGACCGGCAAGGGAACTTGCTGTTCCAACAGGACAATGCACGTCCGCATGTATCCCGTGCCACCCAACGTGCTCTAGAAGGTGTAAGTCAACTACCCTGGCCAGCAAGATCTCCGGATCTGTCCCCCATTGAGCATGTTTGGGATTGGATGAAGCATCGTCTCACGCGGTCTGCACGTCCAGCACGAACGCTGGTCCAACTGAGGCGCCAGGTGGAAATGGCATGGCAAGCCGTTCCACAGGACTACATCCAGCATCTCTACATTCGTCTCCATGGGAGAATAGCAGCCTGCATTGCTGCGAAAGGTGGATATACACTGTACTAGTGCCGACATTGTGCATGCTCTATTGCCTGTGTCTATGTGCCTGTGGTTCTGTCAGTGTGATCATGTGATGTATCTGACCCCAGCAATGTGTCAATTAAGTTTCCCCTTCCTGGGACAATGAATTCACGGTGTTCTTATTTCAATTTCCAGGAGTGTATATATATATATATATATATATATATATATATATATATTGTTCTTGTTTTATGTTTCTTGTGCCTGTAGGGGTTATGTTGAACAACAAGGTTCTACTGCATAAAATTCAGGTACAATATTAGTTTACCACCTCAGATATTACAGCATGTATTAAGAGACAATACACTGATACTGGCTCCTTATTCACTGGCGAAGTACTGAGCGTGGGATACATTCACCATGATGCTCTGCTACTAAGCATTGATATGGGAAAGAGTAAAATGGGCCCCAAAAATGTAATTCAAAGAAGAACCTTTTCTTAGGATAACATTAGCATCTTTAATTTTTTTAGCCAAGAAAAATTGCAAAAGTATTTATACACAAACTGCTGTTGATAGCATGCTCTTAAGTTTTCAAAACACCTTCCTTTATTATTTTAATACAGCATTTCCTCTTGATACAAAAATTTCAAACAATAACAATAGAAAGTTATGGGTAACAAAAGGAATCGAAATTTCTGTTAAGAGGAACAGATTTCTACAATACAAGTGCAAAAAATACAAAGTTACTCAAGATTTTCCTGACTGTTATAAAACCTACAAAAAATATCTTGGAGTTATTAGATAGGCAAAACGTTTATGGAATTACACTTTTATAAGTAACTCCTCAGATGGCTCTGAGCACTATGGGCCTTAACATCGGAGATCATCAGTCCCCAGTAACTCTTCAAACAAAATGAAACCCTTATGGAAAGTAGTTCAACACCTAAAAACAAGGATATTTCTCTATAACTTAAAGATTGTAAGGTCACGGATCCATAGACAGCTGTAAACAAATTCAATAAATACTTCACCTCACTAGCAAAAGATCTTATTCAGGCTAACTACAAGTTACCATACTCATGTTCCAGCCATATGTCAAACACCACTTCGATGTTTGTTTATGATACAAATCCCAATGAAATTATGAACATAATAAAATTGTTGAGCAATAAAACCTGTAGTGGTATGATGAAGTACCTGACATCATATTAAAAGCGTGTGTTCCCCCCACAGTAAAGCCATTATCAACCATCTTCAACCATTCATTAACACCTGGCATACTTCCAGATGTTCTCAAAATAACTAAAGTCTCAACATTATTAGATAAAGGTTCCCATGGTTTAGTATCCTTCGCCCATATTAAGTATCTTCTCAAAAATGTTAGAAATTTTTTTATAACAGGCTTATAAATGATTAAATTATCATGTACCTATCAGAATTCAACATCATTACTTTAGAAAATCTATGTCCACCCAAACAATAGTTTTTGAACTGTTGGAACATACATTAAAATTAATGAACCAACATAACATAGCTGCAAGTATCTTCTTAGATCTCTCTAAATCTTTCCATTTACTAGATCATAAAATACCACTTGATAAATTGGAAAGAAGATGAATGAGAAGTGTGACACATAGCTCAGTATGCTCTTACAGAACTGCAGACAGAAAATATCACTTCAATACAATATTAATGTACAGAACAAAATCAGTAATAGGGTTTTCCTCTCAGATGAAAGATCAATAACATATGGTGTTCCACAGGGCTCTGCTCTAAGGTCATTATTTTTCCTCATTTCTGTAGATGACCTTGTTGATCACAAAACTTTCCTGTTTACTGGTGTTATAAGCATAGATCTAGTCCTAAAGATCTTCAGTCACTGTCTGATAACTCTATTAAAAGACTTTCTGAGTGGTTTAACAAAACTTGCCTATTTGTTAATAGTGGAAAAACTGTACATATCAACTTCCATTTAATTCCCTCATCTGCCAAAAAACTATCCAAGTAAATTCAAATAATGATATAAATGAAAATGAAAATGAAAATGTGACAAAATTTTTGAGTCTCTGGGTTCAACAGAATTTAAAATATGATACATGCATAAACAACTTATCAAAGAAACTCCCATCATTGTGCTACAGACTAAGAGTATTGAAATCTACTGTAAGTACAGCCATTTAATGCACGTATCCTATGCACAGCTCCACTCCTTGCTCCACTATGGCATTATCTTCTGAGAAAATTCAACTCACAGTACAAACATCTTTAAACTATGTAAAGAACACTGAGTATAATTTGTTGTCCCAAACAGAGTCCTGGAAATGTCACTTTATAAAACTTCATGTTCTAAACATCCCATGTCTGTTCATCCAAGACAAAATCCTATTCACCAGGGAATACCTCATAAGAACAGGAAAACTAATCCAATATAAAGATATACACACAAATTATACGACAGGAAAACTGAATATCCACTAAATGTTTTCAAGAGCATCATCAGGCCAAAAGACTGTAATTCACCTTGGTGTCATATTACACAGTAAGATTCTAGATCAAATAAAACTTGCTCCAGATCCAGAATTTAAAGACAAACTAAAGACATTTCTAACACAACACTGCTTCAATTCAGTGCAAGAATTCCAGGAAATGAAAAATTAAAAAAAAGTAAATTCAATATTAACAACCAAAAGTAAATTGAGTTGCAAAACTTAAAACTTCTGCTTCCTTTGGAAAATACTGTTAGTGAGTGTAGAACAATTGTTGGCAAAATAGTAACCTATAATTCTACAGTATAAAGATTTTTCTGTTACAATTCACAAATTTTTTAATAATTTTTATGTTATGAACACCATTTATTAGTAGTAAGTTTCATTGTCTGTTTATGCTCAATGCTTGGTTTTATATTTTGTATATTTTTCAATGTTATTCTCCGTCTGTTGCATTTCCAGTGGACATTTTCATTTTTCTGTATTTCAGTATATATTTGTGTAAATTCTCGAGTGGCTGTCCATTTGCCTACATATTTCTTAGTTGCTCATATTCATTGTTTGTATACTTTGTGTTTTACTATATTCATCAATAGTCAAGTTTACCTCCCCCCCATGAACCACAGACCTTGCCGTTGGTGGGGAGGCTTGCGTGCCTCAACGATACAGACAGCCATACCATAGGTGCAACCACAATGGAGGGGTATCTGTCGAGAGGCCAGACAAACGTGTGGTTCCTGATGAGAGGCAGCAGTCTTTTCAGTAGTTGCAGGGGCAACAGTCTGGATGATTGACTGATCTGACCTTGTAACACCAACCAAAATGGCCTTGCTGTTCTGGTACTGATAACGGCTCAAAGCAAGGGGAAACTACAGCCGTAATTTTTCCCGAGGGCATGCAGCTTTACTGTATGATTAAATGATGATGGCATCCTCTTGGGTAAAATGTTCCGGAGGTAAAATAGTCCCCCATTCGGTTCTCCGGGCAGGGACTACTCAAGAGGACGTCGTTATCAGGAGAAAGAATACTGGCGTTCTACAGATCAGAGCGTGGAATGGCAGATCCCTTAATCGGGCAGGTAAGTTAGAAAATTTAAAAAGGGAAATTGATAGGTTAAAGTTAGATATAGTGGGAATTAGTGAAGTTCGGTGACAGGTGGAACAAGACTTTTGGTCAGGTGAATACAGGGTTATAAACACAAAATCAAATAGGGATAATGCAGGAGTAGGTTTAATAATGAATAAAAAAAAATAGGAGTGCGGGTAAGCTTCTATAAACAGCATAGTGAACGCACTATTGTGGCCAAGATAGACACGAAGCCCACGCCTACTACAGTAGTACAAGTTTATATGCCAACAAGCTCTGTAGATGGCGAAGAAATTGATGAAATGTATGATGAGATAAAAGAAATTATTCAGGTAGTGAAGGGAGACGAAAATTTTATAGTCATGGGTGACTGGAATTCGAGAGTAGGAAAAGGGAGAGAAGGAAACATAGTAGGTGAATATGGATTTGGGCTAAGAAATGAAAGAGGAAGCCGCCTGGTAGAATTTTGCGCAGAGCATAACTTAATCATAGCTAACACTTGGTTCAAGAATCATGAAAGAAGGTTGTATACATGGAAGAACCCTGGAGATATTAAAAGGTATCAGATAGATTATATAATGGTAAGACAGAGATTTAGGAACCAGGTTTTAAATTGTAAGACATTTCCAGGGGCAGATGTGGACTCTGACAACAATCTATTGGTTATGAACTGTAGATTAAAACTGAAGGAGCTGCAAAATGGTGGGAATTTAAGGAGATGAGACCTGGATAAACTGAAAGAACCAGAGGTTGTACAGAGTTTCATGGAGAGCATAAGGGAACAATTGACAGGAATGGGGGAAAGAAATACAGTAGAAGAAGAATGGGTAGCTTTGAGGGATGAAATAGTGAAGGCAGCACAGGATCAAATAGGTAAAAAGACGAGGGCTAGTAGAAACCCTTGGGTAACAGAAGAAATATTGAATTTAATTGATGAAAGGAGAAAATATAAAAATGTAGTAAATGAAGCAGGCAAAAAGGAATACAAACGTCTCAAAAATGACATCTACAGGAAGTGCAAAATGGCTAAGCAGGGATGGCTAGAGGACAAATGTGAGGATGTAGAGGCTTATCTCACTAGGAGTAAGATAGATACTGCCTACAGGAAAATTAAAGATATCTTTGGAGAAAGGAGAACCACTTGCATGAATATTGAGAGCTCAGACAGAAACACAGTTCTAAGCAAAGAAGGGAAAGCATAAAGGTGGAAGGAGTATATAAAAGGTCTATACAAGGGCGATGTACTTGAGGACAATATTATGGAAATGGAAGAGGATGTAGATGAAGATGAAATGGGAGATATGATACTGCGTGAAGAGTTTGACAGAGCACTGAAAGACCTGAGTCTAAATAAGGCCCACGGAGTAGACAACATTCCATTAAAACTACTGATGGCCTTGGGAGAGCCAGTCCTGACAAAACTCTACCATCTGGTGAGCAAGATGTATTAGACAGGTGAAATACCCTAAGACTTCAAGAAAAATATAATAATTCCAATCCCAAAAAAAGCAGTTGTTGACAGATGTGAAAATTACCGAACTATCAGTTTAACAAGTCACAGCTACAAAATACTAACTCGAATTCTTTACAGACAAATGGAAAAACTGATAGAAGCCGACCTTGGGGAAGATCAGTTTGGATTCCGTAGAAATGTTGGATCACGTGAGGCAATACTGACCCTACGACTTATCTTAGAAGAAAGATTAAGGAAAGGCAAACCTACGTTTCTCGCATTTGTAGACTTAGAGAAAGCTTTTGACAATGTTGATTGGGATACTCTCTTTCAAATTCTGAAGGTGGTAGGGGTAAACTATAGGGAACGAAAGGCTATGTACAATTTGTACAGAAAGCAGATGGCAGTTATAAGAGTCGAGGGGTATGAAAGGGAAGCAGTGGTTGGGAAGGGAGTGAGACAGGGTTGTAGCCTCTCCCCGATGTTATTCATTCTGTATATTGAGCAGGCAATAAAGGAAACAAAAGAAAAGTTAGTAGTTGGTATTAAAATCCATGGTGAAGAAATAAAAACTTTGAGTTTCACCGATGACATTGTAATTCTGTCAGAGACAGCAAAGGTGTTGGAAAAGCAGCTGAACGGAATGGACAGTGTCTTGATAGGAGGATATAAGATGACAGTCAACGAAAGCAAAACGAAGATAATGGAATGTAGTCGAATTAAGTTGGGTGATGCCGAGGGAATTAGATTAGGAAATGAGACATTTAAAGTATTAAAGGAGTTTTGCTGTTTGGGGAGCAAAATAACTGATGATGGTCGAAGTAGAGAAGATATAAAATGTAGACTGGCAATGGCATGGGAAGCGTTTCTGATGAAGAAAAATTTGTTAACATCGAGTATAGATTTAAATGTCAGGAAGTCGTTTCTGAAAGTATTTGTATGGAGTGTAGCCATGTATGGAAGTGAAACGTGGACGACAAATAGTTTAGACAAGAAGAGAATAGAAGCTTTCGAAATGTGGTGCTACAGAAGAATGCTGAAGATTAGATGGGTAAATCACATAACTAATGAGGAGGTATTGAATAGAATTGGGGAGAAGAGGAGCTTGTGGCACAACTTGACTAGAAGAAGGGATCGGTTGGTAGGACACGTTCTGAGACATCGAGGGATCACCAATTTAGTATTGGAGGGCAGCGTGGAGCGTAAAAATCGTAGAGGGAGACCAAGAGATGAATACACTAAGCAGATTCAGAAGGATGTAGGGTGCAGTAGGTACTGGGAGATGAAGAAGCTTGCACAGGACAGAGTAGCATGGAGAGCTGCATCAAACCAGTCTCTGGACTGAAGACTACAACAACAACAGTCAAGTTTATATAAATTTTCGAGCGACAATCCATTATCTGCATATTTCTTAGTTGCTCATATTCGCATGTTGGTATACTCGGTGTGTTGCTACATTCACCAGTGAGCAATTTTCTGTTTCCATTCTCTGTTTTTTTTTTTTTTAGAGAGAACAGTGTTCTGAAACGTCATATTTCTTAATGAAAAATGGGTTTTCCTATATTGTATGTGCTTTTTGTACAATATCTGATCCACAGGATAAATAAAAAATAGAAATTGTAAATATTTAGCACATACGTGTCAACAACTGTGCATTTGTGCCTACCTCCACCTGTAATCTTGAGTACAGAATTTTTATTCATTACACTTCTAGAAGTGATTTCCTTCATTCCAGTAAACCTTTCATTTAGCGAGCTGTAACAGTATGTAGTTAGTGGTATGAGAAGTCTCGAAACTGGGCACACCATCTACATCTACATCTACATCCATACTCCGCAAGCCACCTGACGGTGTGTGGCGGAGGGTACCTTGAGTACCTCTATCGGTTCTCCCTTCTATTCCAGTCTCGTATTGTTCGTGGAAAGAAGGATTGTCGGTATGCCTCTGTGTGGGCTCTAATCTCTCTGATTTTATCCTCATGGTCTCTTCGCGAGATATACGTAGGAGGGAGCAATATACTGCTTGACTCTTCGGTGAAGGTATGTTCTCGAAACTTTGACAAAAGCCCGTACCGAGCTACTGAGCGTCTCTCCTGCAGAGTCTTCCACTGGAGTTTATCTATCATCTCCATAACGCTTTCGCGATTACTAAATGATCCTGTAACGAAGCGCGCTGCTCTCCGTTGGATCTTCTCTATGTCTTGTATCAACCCTATCTGGTACGGATCCCACACTGCTGAGCAGTATTCAAGCAGTGGGCGAACAAGCGTACTGTAACCTACTTCCTTTGTTTTCGGATTGCATTTCCTTAGGATTCTTCCAATGAATCTCAGTCTGGCATCTGCTTTACTGACGATCAACATTATATGATCATTCCATTTTAAATCACTCCTAATGCGTACACCCAGATAATTTATGGTATTAACTGCTTCCAGTTGCTGACCTGCTATTTTGTAGCTAAATGATAAAGGATCTATCTTTCTGTGTATTCTCAGCACATTACGCTTGTCTACATTGAGATTAAATTGCCATTCCCTGCACCATGCGTCAATTCGCTGCAGATCCTTCTGCATTTTAGTACAATTTTCCATTGTTACAACCTCTCGATACACCACAGCATCATCTGCAAAAAGCCTCAGTGAACTTCCGATGTCATCCACCAGGTCATTTATGTATATTGTGAATAGCAACGGTCCTATGACACTCCTCTGCGGCACACCTGAAATCACTCTTACTTCGGAAGACTTCTCTCCATTGAGAATGACATGCTGCGTCCTGTTATCTAGGAACTCCTCAATCATAATATCAATAATGAAAATTTTTGAGTTTTGCCCTCGCTCGTCGGATAAATTTCTGAGCGTGCCTGTGGCTCAACATCTAATTACACTCATCCCTCTTATGTAGAAGATGTGTTTAGCCTTTACGATGTCTCAGAACTTTTAGTGTTGTTTACATATTCGAAGATCTGGAACTGTTAGGAGGAGGACAAGATAATATTTGTCAACCTCGGACAAGATAGGCGAAAAGTGTCATCGCTGCCATATTGAAAGTCTGTGGCTTGTGTGCTGACTGGAAAATTGTGCAGAAATCGTGGGAGTGGAGAGTTTTATCGTAATGTGTCATTATTTTCCTAACAGTTCACTCAGAGACGAATTCATTCGTTTGTAAACATTACTTTAGTGTTCTCGTTCGGACCTTCATCGAGTCACGCTAGGACGGTGAAGTAAATGAAATAGGTCATTCAGATTACATACGAAGTGTCATCTGAGTAATTGTATGGGCTGCAGACGTTGTTAAATGATGTTTTCCGGTTACAGTCTGTCTGCGTAACAGTTTGTTTTTGTTATGGCTGATATTCGTTGTTGCTCTACAGGCAGCTTTAATGCCAATTAATGGTCTAGAGGAACTGCTGTTGAAAAGTGATGAATTTATCAAAAAGGATGTTTATATTATTTTGATGATACACAGCCAGAGCGCAGAAACTGAAGAATGGCTGCAACATTCGACCCATACGATAGATCAAGGTACGTTATTTAAAATCACACACCTTTAAGTATTTCGAAATGCAACTTGTATATTATTCCATTAATGCAGTTATAGATGCATGGCATTTCACAATAGGGAGCTACTGTACCCACGTAATAAACTTCTGTTTTATGTAAGCTGACGGATTCGTGCATGTTGTAAAGGCGTTCCAACAAATTTCGTAATTCGGAAATACTATGGCAGTACTTACCGACATTGTAATTTCTCAAACTGTTATGATTCCTCGTCACTTTCATTTCATTTGTAAGTTAATGTAAATATGAACATCATCTCGTGAATAGCTGGTCGTCTGTAAGTAATATACGGCTCTTTTAGAATTTGATGGAAGCACGCCAGAAAATAAACATTAAAATTGTTTATTTGTTTACAGCTTTAAGACCTATACACAACACACATTTCACCTAACCCAATTATTTTCACAGTGCAAGATATTGGCAGTGCGTTTTTCATGGTTTTTAAACTTATAGTTGCAGGAGTGTGATGCACCACAGTCCTTATATTGCACACTTTGAAAAAAGCTCTGAAAAACACCAAATTTTCAATGAAAACACTGGTCATTGAAAAGTAAAGAACATAAGTCTGCTGAGATCATTTTGTTATTAACAACACACTTGATGGCAGTTAGACACCCATGTGTTTATTTACAAATATATATGCTACAGCTGACAGTCAAGACCATGCTGAAGAAATAATCTTTTTTTTTTAATGTTATAGACTTAAACACAATGGTGCCCCAAATTATACTGCCCAACTATTCCTCAATTTTCTCAAACCACTTACTGCATAACTTGGTGTGCAATCAAGCCTAATGCAAATGTGGTAAACACTAATCCCCATACTAGCAGAAATGTGCCATTGGTTGTTCTGAGCCTGTCTTGTTAATGATCATGTCCAACAATAGAAGTGAAGAGTTATTTGTAAAAGAAAAGTAATGATAGTTTTTAAATGTCCTCAGCAGTGTTCTCTACCAGTTGCAATTACTTGTTGATGATCTGATTTAGTTTTGTCTTATTTTATTTTTATTTATTTGTAATTTGCTATTCAGTACATACAGCAGGGGATATACCAAACACAAGTTTGGATCAGATTAGGTAAGGGTTTAGGAGGGAGTTTTTCATGGCCTTTTCAGTGGATCAATCCCACCATTAACCACAGCAGCTTGAGGAAACCATGGGTAATACAAGTCAGGATGGCCAGACAGAGGTTAAAAACTTTCTCCTCCCAAATCTGAGTCCAGTGCTGTAACACAGCTTCACCTCACTGGATATTTTATTGGGAAAGAAAAGTGTAAAGTTAATTAGGAACATGTGGAATGGATCATTTGAAGTATTTTTTTTATTGATGTGATGTGAAACGAATCAGTTTACAGGATATGTGTACATAATTAGTGTTAACATTAATGAATGCATAATTTCTTTAGTCCTACTTGTGCAACTACACTTAGAAGCTATTTTTTCACAGGCAACCAGTTTTTAAATAGAAATTCATTCATGAAATAAAAGAAATTGTCCAGGAGAAATGATTGTAGGTTAGATCTTATGTTAATGGGCAAATGATCACATATTTTGTTGATGACTATTGGTCTTCATTTTGAGCCACTAACAGCTTTAATAATGGGTAATAAGGATGTCACTGTTACTCTCAAATTGTGGTGGATTATTTATGATGAATTCATTAGTGAATATATGTATTGTGAAGACACCGTAAAATGTCATGATGACCATGGGTGAATACCACATATTGTTCTTATCCTCAGTTTTGTGCTATCAGTACTTTCTTTCTAAGTTATAAGCTACCTCAGAAAATAATTCCATAATATACTATTGAGTGGAAACATGCAAAATATGTCAGAAGATTGAGTTGTGTGTTTCCAAGACTAACAGTTGTAAGGAAAAGAGCAAAAGTAACTGGGCTTAATTGTCTGAGAAGCAGAGTAATAAGCTTTTTTTTTTTTTTTTTCGTTCAAGTTTTCATCAGTATGTACATCCAAAAATTTGGAGCATTCTGGTACACTATTTACTTATTTATTCGTGTTCTATATCAATTGTTGGTATAGCTCTATTAGTTGTGCATAAAAAGTGTCATACATATCTAAAGCTACAATTAGTAACAATTTCTTCGAATAATTTTTCCTAGTCGGTTGTGCATCGACTTTTCAAAACAAAATTTCATTAAAAATAGTCAGCTAAAACTGTTACCTTTGATACAGCCTCTGTTACTTGTCTTCCCAGACAAAACATTTCAGTAGGCCTACTTTGCTGAAGCATTTTTTAAGATTGAGAGGGATGCCAGTATTCTGCCTAATTGCTGCCAAGGACATGACAGTGTTTTTGAAAGTAATTGAAAAATTTATTTTGTTTTTTTACACTCCTGTTGGAACATAATTGCACTTTTGAATTTGTTACTATTTATTTATTAAATTCATAACACTGAATTTTGGCCTCGTGCGTATCTAATTGTTACATGAAAGGATACAATAATTGTTCATTTTTACGTGCACATGCTACAGTTAATATTGCTCCCCTAAGTGATGGAGATGAGTTTTCAAGCCAGTGTGTTAAATAATGTCCAGTGTAGTAAAGTAAAATCTTACAACTGGCTAATAAACAGGACTGGCAGGAAAGTACAGAGAAAGGAAAAAATAATTTCTAACAGACACACAGTTTCATTTTCTGTAATGAAACATTATGTAGAAAAATATCTGATTAACAGCAATTTGTTCGTGTTGTGTATAGTGTTCCTTTCTTTTAATAGTCAATATCATGTGTGATTTTGAATATGTTTGGCATTTTCAAAGTATTCGAATGTCAGTATTTTATTTACAACATGTACAAATGCAAAACTTGCTATGCTATATCACTGTGCTTTCCACGTCATGTTTCATGTGTTGTAAGCTTAGGTGAAACACATTTGGGAAATTATACTGCATATCGCAGTTGGTTGATGTTTTCTATATGCAAACACAGTAACAGGCTGTTAATGTTTCAGTTGGTACTTTGGTTCCATGACTAGGAAGGATGCTACTGATCTCCTGATGGGTGAAAGAGAAGGTGGTGTTTTCCTTGTGAGAGACAGCAAAACAATCCAAGGGGATTATGTGTTGTGTGTTAGGTAAGGCAGAGATGTTTAGTTTACTTTAATTTTGTCTTAGTTATAAAAAAAAAAGAAATCATAGAAGGTATACTAGATGAGTGATACCTGTGTAATGAAGTTGATTTTGCTGTTCATTCTGGCACTTCAGTGCTGAAATTGGAAAGATGCAAGTGGGTCATTCCATACTAAGTCATCCAGGGCTCTACAAGCACCTGTCACAGATGTTTATGAACATTTATAATTGAATTGTATGCATAAAGGCAAGAAATTATTCCAAGTTTCATCTAATTCTAACAAGTAGTTTCTGTGTTACCACCGTTTAAAGTTTTAGGCTAATTGCATTTCTGAGGGCGATTAAGACGTAACTAAAGCATGCATGCTTTTACAGAATTTGAAGCAAAATCATTAGTGACTGAAAGATCTACACAATTCTGATTTATAATGTTCAATCATATTGAAAAACAGTATTAAAACTCAAAATATTGTTAGTTTGAAAATTGTAATGTAGGTTTAGAAAATTATGAATAGCTAAAATCTCTGTCCAAATAACCCAATGCAACAATATATTTTTGAAAGCAGCATAAAATTACCTTCCAAATGGTGCAAAAAAATTTGGTGGGGTTTTGAGTTGTAACAATTTTATAACAAATTGAAGTCAAATTTTGCAATTTACTTTGTAAAATACATTTTTGATACAATAATTAAGTATTTGAAGTTAATACAACTGTGAAAATACCGGATGAACTCAAGTCTTACGTATGAATACATGAGGTGATGATTATTTGTTTTCAAACAAATCCTTTGTACAAAGAGTTTGTGATGACTTTAAAGTTTATCAGTTATTCAGTTGAAGTTTATATGAAGCAGTATGTACAATAATTACATTTTAATGTCCATTAAGTTTTTTTGCAATAAAGCATTGATGATTATCTTTTGGGAATTAGCATCAATCTTATAAGATCTGTCAAACTGAGATGCTAACTCTGGAGGAGCTATTACACATAATAGATGGGCTGGTGGAACAGGACATCTGTCTTCTTTTTGAGGCCAAAAGAAAGCTTCTGCTGGTCTGTGAAGGTGCACAAAAAGAACGTCATAGTCCCCGTCTTTTTCATTGAAACCCAGAACTATTCCTATCCACCAGTTTTGCTCATAAACGCATGCAACGAAGGAATGTAGGTTAGGTTTAATAATTGGGATAGCCACAAAAATATTTTGTTTCAACAAAATTTCCAAATCTGAACTCACTTTGTTTGGCTGTAATTTCTTCCCAAGAAGCTGGCTTAAAATAATGGAAAATTCTTGTACCCAGTATTGTTTGACCCATTTGAAATCTAGTTTCAAGCATTCTTCTTTTAGTTTCAATTTCTTCTTCCTTTATAAAGAAAAAAGATATTTTTGAGAATAAACTTTTGCAAAAGTTGTACATTTGTTCAGTTTTTATTATCTGCTCACTTCTGCTCCGCAAGGTTTTTTTTTTTTTATTTTATTTTTTTTTTTTTTTTTTTTTATTTTTTTTTTTTTTATTTTAAATCAGTTCTCTTGACTGTGCCCCCGATCCCATCGCGTGTTGTTTCACCATGACTCGTAGCATGAAATGACCAGCTTGCATTTAGTTTTAAATCTTTAAAATGAAAACATACCTTTATCATGCTTTTGAAGTTTTTGTACTGAGCACTGCAACCATATGTAAAATACTCAATTTGGTCAATGACAGGGAAGTTTTGTTTTATGAAATCTATGGTTTTTTCCCTTGTACTGAATAAACAAATGGTACATCATGCGTTAGATCATCTGAAATCAAACACAATGTTGTTTCTTTTATGGTGGAATCTTCATTTTTAGAAAAAATCACTACTGGATGAACTGAGCAGCTCAAGTGGCTCCAATGGTAGGATTGCACTTCATTTTGCAGAATGAAGCTATAGTTTTCTGCAAAATCCATAAGAACTAGAACCTCATTAAATGCCAAATTTTCTTTTCTCTGTTTCATGTAAGAGTTTTGAGTTTTTGTGGTGTAAGAATGTGAGGTATCAGACTCATTTTTTTTATAGCAAAATCAGTAAACTTCTTGCAAGGTAGTAGCATTGTTTGTAAAGTCATTCTGCCATCACTTGAAACCCACTGTGAAAATTTAATGTCATCATCTTCATCATAGTCTGAAAGTATTTCTCTCAGATGTAGCTGCAGTGATTCACTTGTTTTTGGGCACACATCACAACATCTTAACATACAGTCCCCGTTTTGTCTATCACAATTTGTCCATCATAGTGTGTGTTGATTCTTTATCATGCTGATCCAGAGCATTTGCTAGAAGCTCAATATTTTGGTGGTACAAGCAAACACACGCACTGTCAGTTCCAGGTGAACCAGCAAGCGCACACCATTTCAGGCATAATAAGGAGCAAAATTTGGGAAATCCAATTTTAATATTTAGATGTTTTTCATTAAATGCAGTAAATAGTTCCTCTAAGTTGCATAAATGAATTCTTTTCTGCTTGTACGTATTTTTTTTTTTTTTTTTACTAACTTCGTCTTTAGCACCTGGCAACATGTAAGAAAATTCATCATCTTCATAAAACAGTGGGAAAGTGTCTGTTGTTTCGTAGTAAAGGGTTCTCCCATGTTTGGGTTCTGTCAAAGCCAAAATACCTTTCTCATTTGCAAGCATTCTGGCTTTTCGCACTAAATATTCTGATACATTATATTTTTCTGCTTCTTTTCTGCTAGACCAAGACTTTGGAGTGATTGTTAATATCTGTATTTTTTCCCGTTTGGTTAAGTTTGTCTTGAGTTTTTCCTTTATAGCATCCACTAAATGATCAAGATCCTCAGATTTTGTTTTCAATTCATTACCTTGAGTTGTACGTTCAGATTCACTTGAATCATTAGATTCTTGTACTTTCAAAACAAGTGACAACTTTTTTAACCTTGTCTTTTGCCTTTTTAAACTTCTTTTTAGCATATTTTTTCTTTGATTGAGTAGATAATGACTGAAGTTTAATTTGTGTCACATCAAACCCTAAAACAGTTTCAGCCAACTTTTCTCTTTCTACTACTCTTTTTGCATTGGTTAATTCACTCTCATTTGCTTCATCACTTTCAAGTAGAGCAATATCTTCGTGATCTAAAGTAGCTGTTGCCTCATTCAGCAGTTTTCTACATGTACTGTACAACAGCTTTCCTGACACAGAAATACTTTCCTTAACATATTTTGATTTTTCCAGAGTAATTATCCTCAAATATGTCCTCTTTGTTAAAGGTGCAGAATGTTTCTTAAATGGATCACAACAGGATTTTTGGTTCTTTTCAAAATACCTTAAAAAATAACACAAATGATGGGAACAAATATCATCTGTTTCACTGTACTTCTTATTAGTACACCAAACTAAAATTTCTACTTCTTCTTTAGACAACTTTCCCGAGATTAAATAAATGTCTTTGCTTTTTTTCAATGAAGTATTTTCACACGAAAAATTTAATAATGAACCTACTGAACACTTAAAATTAGTTTCATCTTTACTTGAACTTGCTCTTATCTCCATGGTAAGAAACACATACAAACAAAACAATAATTTTAAAAATAAAATTGTAACTGTGTTTATATAACAGTTATTTAAAGTGTCACTAAGCACAAAATACTAGGCAATTAACTTGAACAGAGCCAAATGCACTTGCAGTACAGACAGGCTGTGGGGGGGAGGCAGGGTTTCATGTCCCGACTTGAATTTCATGTCTTGACGGAAGACAGCAGGCAGACTGCTGACTGGTGTTTTTTTAATGTCCATACTTGCATTGTAGTACTGCCTTATCTGAACTTCAACACACTTCTCATGACTCCAAAAATGTTGTATGTTTCTTGACTTTAACTTCAGCTAAATAAAACAAAAGAGATAAATAAAATTACAAGTACAGTAAAATCTTTGTCCCAATTTAAAAATACACAACAAAAATGTACTAATAAATTACGGTTTTAGGTAGCTGGTCTTCCAAATTATAGTTTTAAAACTTTTTACTTCTACATAACCTCTACTATAACCGTTTTGAAACTTAAAACAGCCGTTCTATATGTTTTGAATAGATAAAACTTGTTTTGACTTCAATATAAGATAAAATGTTTACAACTTAGAACCCCACCAATTTTTTTGAACCATTTGAAAGGTAATTTTATGCTGTTTTCAAAAATAAATGGTTGTATTGGGTGATTTGGAGAGAGATTTTAGCTATTCATAATTTTCTATGCATACATCACAATTTTGAAGTTAACAATATTTTGAGTTTCAGTACAGTTTTTCAATATGATTGAACATTATAAATCAGATTTTTGTAGCTCTGTGAGTTTAAGTGTTTAATTTAGAACAGAACAGTGAAAATTTCAGGGTTCTAGCTTCAAAACGAACGATTTTGCTTCAAATTCTGTAAAAGCATGCACACTTCAGTTGCGTCTTAATCACCTTCGGGAATACAATTGGCTTACAATTTTAAACAGTGATAACTCAGAAACTACTTGATTGAATTTGATAAAACTGTGGATATTTTCATATCTTTATGCATACATTTCACATATAAATTTTGGAACATTTGCAAAAACCTTGGGTTTTATATCTAGTTTTGGCTGAATGATTTGGCATGGAATGACCCAAGTGACATCCATTTCATTCAGTCATTCATTCATAAGTCATTCTTTATAGATCCCAGTGTGTAATAGAACTTTCAAGAGTATAGATCAAGTCAGGTTTAACAATTTTAGTATTTTTATACAATTTAATTACATATTGTATTTACTAAGCACTTCCTTCCACAGTTTTACCTGGAAAATTGAACCTTGTTAAGTTTTGTTCTAGATTTAAAAATCTGTCATTTCTAAATCACATGGATCTTATTATTCTAGAGAATTCATTTTTGCACTTTGAGTAAATGTCTTGATTTGTGCCATTGAACTGAATATAACACAAATCCCGTTAATATACTGTACACTTTATTGGTGTGGAGAAAACTGGGACAGGAAATTATCAGAGAGGTAGCCAAGAATAAGAAATAACATCGTGATTTATGACAGCAACCTCAACTGCATTTGACAATGTAGAAGCTTATTAGAAGACATTGACACAGAGGTTATGCTGCTGGTTGATAGATTATTGGCAACAAGTAACATACAAAACCTAGGCCCCTCTACTGCAAAGAATGTAGTAAATCCTTTTATAAAACATTCGTCTTGCTGAAAGCTTCAAGGCTGTACATACAAAAGTAAAAGGTGCGGCATCTATTCCTACTGGCAGTTGTGAATCTGGGGATGTATGAAGTTCCAGTATTAAGTAGCTGCAGGTTGGGGGAAAAAAAAAATCAATCTGCCATTACAACAAAAATTTCGGGTTATGTAGCCCTGTTATGCTATTTCTTGTATTGAACATAATGTAAGGAATGAGATACAGCAAACACTCAGTTGCTAGTTACATAAATGTCCGAAAGATGTGATTACTAAGAGGGAAGCAAATACCTTCAAGAATACACCATTTTTGAATTTGAACTGAAAAAGATATCTTACTTAGGACTGCTAAAATTTATTCAGTGAATAGCTCCACCTTGTAGTAGGCATTCTCATATAATCAAAATAAAATGATCAAGAACTGTTCTTCAGCTTATGAAATGCTAACTGATTCATTTCCGGTTTATATTTCCAATAGTAATTCAAAACTGATAAACATGCATTAAAATTCTTGAAAAAGTGAATTCCATAAGCATGATCCAGCATAACTTTATAACTGTTACGCTCGTATATAAGATCAGCATTCTAATGATGTTGAATTAAGAGACAAATTGTCAACTTATGATCAGAAACAACTTGGAGGAGTAGAACTTCGCCTTAAACATAAAATTGTCAACAATCTGGAGGTTGGTTGAAACATTTCGCCAGCCATAGTTCTATTGCAAGTGGGCCCTTGCCTTCCACCAACCTCTGAACTGATTTGTCTGAGTCAGTTACAAGAGCATATACAGTATGACATGCAACTTAACATTTAAAAGCTTTGAAAGAGGTGAAAGTAATGATAATGAACAAAAGTTATAGAACTTACCTCGAAATGAATACCAAACTTTTAGGTGTGTAGTCTTACACATACCGATGTTGTTTTCTTCAATCCTGTGATTGATTTGATGCAGCTCTCAGTGCTAGTTTATCCTGTACAAATATCCTCATCTCTGTGTAGCTACTGCAACCTACATACATCTGAAACTGCTAGCTGTCTTCAAGCATTCTCCTTCCTCTACAGTGTTCACCCCTACCCCTACTTTTGTCTATAACCAAATTAACTCTTCTTGACTGCTCAAGATTTGTCCTTTCATCGTATCAAATTGTGCAATAAAACTGTTGCTATGTTGTGTCACTTTATATTAGTTATTCAGTCTGCCAGCCTACTCTTCAGTGTTTGACAGTAACATAACAACTTTGTAAAAAGATGACTGCCTAGGCGTGTAGAAAATCCAGAAAAGTTGTATGCTGTTAGTGATATTTTAAAAGTGAGTTGTTCGTGTTCTGTAGTATTTATGTTACTCGTAGACAATTACGTAGTATTTCACCTTGAAACGCTAATCACTCACCCCTCCACAGTTTAAACCTTAGACAGCACATATTGTACAGTGTAGAACCTTGTGACATTGCAACTAATGCTACCAGGCAGAAGTTTACACTTTTGAGACCTAGAATTTAGATCATTGTGCACACTACAACGGAGTCGGTGTAAGATGACCCCCTGGCAGCTAGCAGTGCTCTTGCCAGCTTTCAGCTGGATAGTGTTAATGGCTGCATGCAGAAACAATAGTAGTCTATATAGCTACGACAAGACTGAGACAGTGCCATAGAGACATTGAAAAACCCGTGTTGCTTGATTGGATGAGATAGGCATGCAAAGCTATCTCACTCCACCCACTGCAGCTGATAAGGATCTTCTGATCCCAACTCGAGTATAGCTTTAGAAACAAAATCTTACACTCACTTGTGTATAGAGTTTATCATCTGTGATGATGTTGAGATACTAAAACTTCTTCATATAGTTACCAAACAGCAAGCTGCTGAAATACAGAGTCACAGTTCCTCTATATAGGATCGTGGTTGTCCACTTACTTAGTGTCATCTCAGACTGACTTTGTTATTGCAAATTTGGGCTTTGTTTTCTGTAATACTTAGTCACATACTTTTAAAATAATTTTTAAAGAAAAAATGAACTGCTTTTATAATTCTGCCTTGGTTTAAAATTAAATCTCTTAGGCAGTTAAAAGTTCAAATGATGTTTTCCATAAACACACATTGTGAATGTTCATTGAACTGACCTCCATGAAGGCCTAACATGCACTCCTTGTAGACTGACATTTTATTGTGAATATTCTCTTTATGTCTCCTTTATCAGTAATATATCTGTGCAAAATAGGAAAGCTTGTGAAATATGGAAGCTAAGAAATGTTTGTGTGAAGTCACTCATAATGGCTTGGTGACAAGTAGAGATGATAAAATTATGTACATAAGAAATGTGGAATCTAAAACCTGTCAGTGCCCTTGGAGATATTCAGCCATATGCTCCAAATTTTTACGACTTCCAATACTACACTCCTGGAAATTGAAATAAGAACACCGTGAATTCATTGTCCCAGGAAGGGGAAACTTTATTGACACATTCCTGGGGTCAGATACATCACATGATCACACTGACAGAACCACAGGCACATAGACACAGGCAACAGAGCATGCACAATGTCGGCACTAGTACAGTGTATTATCCACCTTTCGCAGCAATGCAGGCTGCTATTCTCCCATGGAGACGAATGTAGAGATGCTGGATGTAGTCCTGTGGAACGGCTTGCCATGCCATTTCCACCTGGCGCCTCAGTTGGACCAATGTTCGTGCTGGACGTGCAGACCGCGTGAGACGACGCTTCATCCAGTCCCAAACATGCTCAATGGGGGACAGATCCGGAGATCTTGCTGGCCAGGGTAGTTGACTTACACCTTCTAGAGCACGTTGGGTGGCACGGGATACATGCGGACGTGCATTGTCCTGTTGGAACAGCAAGTTCCCTTGCCGGTCTAGGAATGGTAGAACGATGGGTTCGATGACGGTTTGGATGTACCGTGCACTATTCAGTGTCCCCTCGACGATCACCAGTGGTGTACGGCCAGTGTAGGAGATGGCTACCCACACCATGATGCCGGGTGTTGGCCCTGTGTGCCTCGGTCGTATGCAGTCCTGATTGTGGCGCTCACCTGCATGGCGCCAAACACGCATACGACCATCATTGGCACCAAGGCAGAAGCGACTCTCATCGCTGAAGACGACACGTCTCCATTCGTCCCTCCATTCACGCCTGTCGCGACACCACTGGAGGCGGGCTGCACAATGTTGGGGCGTGAGCGGAAGACGGCCGAACGGTGTGCGGGACCGTAGCCCAGCTTCATGGAGACGGTTGCGAATGGTCCTCGCCGATACCCCAGGAGCAACAGTGTCCCTAATTTGCTGGGAAGTGGCGGTGCGGTCCCCTACGGCACTGCGTAGGATCCTACGGTCTTGGCGTGCATCCGTGTGTCGCTGCGGTCCGGTCCCAAGTCGACGGGCACGTGCACCTTCCGCCGACCACTGGCGACAACATCGATGTACTGTGGAGACCTCACGCCCCATGTGTTGAGCAATTCGGCAGTACGTCCACCCGGCCTCCCGCATGCCCACTATACGCCCTCGCTCAAAGTCCGTCAACTGCACATACGGTTCACGTCCACACTGTCGCGGCATGCTACCAGTGTTAAAGACTGCGATGGAGCTCCGTATGCCACGGCAAACTGGCTGACACTGACGGCGGCGGTGCACAAATGCTGCGCAGCTAGCACCATTCGACGGCCAACACCACGGTTCCTGGTGTGTCCGCTGTGCCGTGCGTGTGATCATTGCTTGTACAGCCCTCTCGCAGTGTCCGGAGCAAGTATGGTGGGTCTGACACACCGGTGTCAATGTGTTCTTTTTTCCATTTCCAGGAGTGTACATAAAATTTACGTTACACTCAAATATATTATTTGGCAGTAACACTTAGAGCAGTGTTGTGCTGAGATTATGCTGCACTGTTCTGTATATGTTGTCTAACCAAAAGTGAAGATTTAGCTCCATGTCAGTTTTGAAGAGGTCAGTATCAACCTTATTAGTGTTCAGTGTGAAAACCTAAGGGTAATTATACTTTTCTTGGTCACTACAACTCCTTTAGTGAGGCGAAACTACCACTTTGGACTCTTTCTGTCAAAAAAGGATACAGAAAATATAGTCGGCTTCTGCTTTATGCAGATTGTGCAATTAAAGTTTATTAGGCATCAGTCAGAGAAATTGCAGCTTGTACACAGCTTTACTGACAGTCATTCTTCCCAAGTACTGTTTGGGAATGGAACAGGAACGGGTGAAAAAAGACAGTGGCACTAGAAGTACGCTCCACCACAAACTGCAAGGTGGCTTTTAGAGTATACATGTAGATGGTGACTATGATATTGAGATCTAAATGAATAATTCTTGCTTGCTTTTATGCTACTATGGATGTCCTCCCCCCCCCCCCTCCCCACTTGCTTTCTCTCTCTCTCTCTCTCTCTCTCTCTCTCTCTCTCTCTCTCTATCTCTCTCCCGCTCTCCCCCTCTCCCACTCTCCCCCTTTCCCCATGTTAATACAATTGCATGCAAATATTCCATGAGGAAAATAGTTCACAGTTTATGAGCTTCCAGAAAACTTGAAATGCAGGTGACGAATCATAATGTCATCAAATTTTAATGTTTTATAATATGTAGTTTGTGCCCCAAGAGTAAGCATTTCTTTATTGTATTATTGTTTGATGTGTTACAGGGAAGATAGCAAAGTGAGTCATTATATTATAAATAGGCTTCAACAAGGGGACCAGACAAGATACCGCATTGGAGATCAGATATTTCCGGACTTGCCAGCATGCCTGGCATTCTACAAGTTACATTATCTTGATACTACGCCCCTTATAAGGCCAGCTCCTCGGCGGGTTGAGAAAGTTATTGCAAAATATGATTTTGCTGGTAATGTGAGTACCGAAATTTATTGCTTGTTGGCCCACTCTGTTAAAATTGTTGATGGATGTGTGCATAAGTGGAAATTAAATTGCAAAAGCAAGAAAAGAAAGAAATAAAAGATATAATACCATTCACCAAACTTTATATTTATTAGTGACTATGTGATTTCAAGTATTAGCTTCATCTTCTTGTGACAATCTTAGATTTTTAGTCTTCAGCATATCCATCACCTGAAGATGGTGCTAAGGTTTCGAAAGTCTCAGTGCTAACAAATATAAACTTTAATTATTGGTTCCAGAGTAATTTTCCTGCTTTTAACAGTTTCAGTGTTGCTTGTTACTTTGTTGTCTTGTAACTTAACAAGGTCATTGGTATTGAGCATGTTATGTGGCTTTGACACAGATAGTTGAACATTGGATGGGATAGTGGTAATGATGGCAGTTGTCATTGGTATTGAGCATGTTATGTGGCTTTGACACAGATAGTTGAACAGTGGATGGGATAGTGGTAATGATGGCAGTTGTGTCATAAGCAGGTGTTATGCAGTAGAGAAAATGTTCAACAATTCAAGTGTGCACACACATGCTAGTCTTAGAAAAATAAGTCTCAGAATACTATGATGTGGATAACATAAAACATAAATATCCTTTACTTCACATCTATAGTCACAAATTTTTTTGTTATCAGGCTACTGGTTTCAGTCTATAATGACCATCTTCAGATCTCTTTTATAAAAACATGTCGTAATATACTGGACCCATAGTGGAATCGTCAAATGCTAAACACAAAATCAACATGCTGTGTTTAGCATTTGATGATGCTCCTATGGCTCCAGTGTATTGGGACATTTTTTTATTTAAAAAAAAAAAGTGACCATAGAAGTGAAGTAAAGGAGATTTATTCTATATTCGGGTCACTGTTCAATTTGTGACCATGTCGCAGCATGTGAAACATAAAACATGATTCACATTCGTGATAACTTGCTACGATGTGGACCATGTTATTGGGTTTACAAATAAGATACATTTTCTTTATAAAAAGATGGCTACAAGCTGGTCATTTACATGACTGATTTTTTTTATTCGCCAACAAAAATTCTATAAACGTAACTCAATGACATACATACTATATATTCGGAACTTCATCTGTGGAGTGAAAGGAACTTTTCAGCAGAAATGATTTCAGTCTGTTTCAAAAACTTAAGTTGTCTGCGAGCACCTTTATTCACATGGGAAACAGTCAATTATTTTTGTGGCTGCATACTATGCTTTTTTCTGTCTTCAGGAATAAGTTGTGAATACTGGAAGATAGTTTTGCTTTTAGATGAAGACTGACAACCAGTTCTATTTTGTCTGCTAATACGTCATGCCCCGTATATTTCTTTTAGGTATCTTCATGTGTGTACAAATTGCTGACCATTTGTCTGCAACTGTGGAGGCAGATTTTTCGCCAACTACTGTCAGAAATGGTTGAGTTGCTACAGTGCAGTCTTTGTATTGACAGGGAACAGATTGCCAATGACATGCCAGAAAATTCTTTATGTTGAATGTGTTGGGAGTCTTGCTTTATAATAAGAAATGGAATGCAGTTTTTATGGTTTCCTGGTCTAACAAATTACTGTGAAAATTTAGCCATTATTGTGTCTCACCTTTCATGATAAACTTGTTGACGGTGTTTCATTAAGTTCGTTGTGATAATTCAGATTGTAGAGCACAATAACAGAATTTCTCAAGTTGGGTATCAGTTTTTATTGCAGCCACCTTTAAAAAAAATAAATTTTCTTCCATTGTAGACATCTAGCAGCAATGAATATGAACTAGACAGTGTGTTCGTTCCCCCAATAACCGAGCCGTGGTGGATCAATAGATAGTTTTGATAACATAATACTTTGTAATGCGTATATTCTTTTTGAAATACCCTGTATTGGGAATAGCATTGTACCCAATACAAAACCCTGAAGGATCACCTATGTTTATATATTTCTTGTCTGAAAATTGTTTTACTAAAAATTTATCATCGGGAGACATGAACTCTCTCTGCAGTTTCCATCCTATGTTGCAGGTTCGACTGGAACCAATCGTTCGCTATAGCTCCTACACCTAGTACTTCAAGCTTGTTTAGTATGGTCAACTGTGTCAAAAGTCTTTGACAAGTCTAAGAATATGTCTGTAACACAGTCATCCTCGTCAAGAGATTCAAGTACTACTTTTGTGAACTATGTAATGGCTGATATTGTACTTCTCCCACTTCGCGGTCCAAACCATGCTTCATTAAAAATATTTTATTTATTCTAACTCATTAGTCTGCCTTTCATGAATGAGTAAATTATTTTTGCGAATGCTGACAGTAGTGAAACTGGCTTGTGGTTTTCAAAACTATGTGCATTACCTTTCTTTAGTAAGGGCACAACTCTTTCATACTTTAGGTATTGTGGAAAAATCTCTGAACCATAGGACTCATTTATTATGTTTCTTAATGGCTTTTGTATGCTGTGTGTGTGTACCTTCAGAACAAAGACTGGAACCTCATCTATTTCTCCTGACTTCCCATTTTTTAAATTTCTGTATTATCTTCCTGATTTCAAGCTCTGTTATGGAAAACAGCAACACTGTGCTCACTGTGTAAATCGTTGTGACTACTACACACGATTTAGGAAGATTTTGTTGTGACCTCTCTACAATACCAGAGAAATTAGTTGCTATTATTCACCCTCCATCTTTGATTTATGTGTTATACTTCTCTGCAATTTTGAATTTCATGACATCCTATACTATATTGCTTGTCTTTCCTGTGTTATAAATGATTTTATAATTGCATAATTTTTTCACAGCTAGCAGTACCCTCCTATATATCTTTTTATAACTGTAATAGTAACCTAGGAAATGTGAATTATTGTAGTGCTTTTGTAAAGAACCGAAAAATTTAAATGTTTTCTCGTGTGTCATGTAAATTAAAATACAAAAGTCTGTGGTGAACTACTGTTTGATGTACTTCATAAAGATAGACCTTTCATTTACATCATGAAATTATGCCGCTACTCATCAGTAAACAAATTTAGACTAATTTCTTGTCTGTTGTAGGTTATAAGAGTTGATGCAGTAGTTTCTCACTTCTGTGGGGAAATTGACTTCAGGGTTTAGATGCTTAATAGATCAAACAAGTATGATGCTGTGGTTATACATCTTAGCTGAATATGGAACTGAATACATTTAGAATTTTGAGGTATATTATGGAAAAGATAGAAATGCTTAAAGTACTGGGATGATTGTGGCCTGAAAAGTATTGAGTGAATTTTACACTATATATGTCAACTATTCCTACATGAAAGCTGAGTTTGCTGAAGATTCAGCTGAAACAAAAACTGGTCCTGTAAGGACATTAACAAAGAACAGGAAAGAAATATCAAAAGATTTAAGCCTTACAAAGAAAGGTGGGCAACTCCTCTGGGACAAAAGAATCAGGATTTCATTGTACTGGAACGATGAAAAAGATGTTTGAGTGGTCAGCACAAGATACATTTCTACAATGCAGAGCACCACAAGGAGCTCAGCTAATAAGATGAAATCTGCAGCACTTGTTGACTAAAATCAACGTCATGAGAATCTGTACTACATAGGCATAAAGAACCAAGTAGTTAAATAAAACCACACAGTGAAAGTAACATCCTATTGCTGAACATCAATTTGAAGGAAAAACATTGAGTGATTTAGCTTGCCTTAGGTAAATCCACAATGAATACAATATAATTTGAATATTCACCATGCATAGAACACAGATGCAACTGGTCTAAATGTGGTGCGAAATTTATCAGAAGGAAGGGTTAGGGTCTACCAGATAGTGGGTACATGTGCAAATTACCATATACAAACAATAATTCAGGTGTAAGGTAGATGTCACTATTAGCAAAAGTAAACAAAAAACTAACCACAAATGAAGTACCAAACCAGATACATGGGAACGAATAAAGTTGTGAATGACCATAAAGAAAGGATGATATTATTTTGTTATTTTAATCTTCAAATGTTTTTAATGTTCAAAAATGAGTTGACAGCATTGGTCCCCATCTGTAGCTGTGCCTGTGTTGCTAGTGAAAAGTAGACAGTTATCTCCTTCATCTGGGCAATTGAACACTTTGTGACCCCAAGTTTTGTAAAATTGCATCACACGTAGCAGGCTGTATTCTGCCAGTAGTAAACACTGTGTAATATCAAATAACACTCATGATAAGTAATGATTAAAAATATGTTTTATTGTGAATGAGTTAACACTTACTGCAGTTCAGCAAGAAACAACTAACTTTTTATGTTATATCGTATACCTGAAGTGCTTACCTGTAGTTGCCATCACGTACAAGAAGATCCTTGGTTTTACTGTTGTTAGAAGGGTACCTTCTTAAGTTTACAATCAGGAATCAGGCACTCTGTCATGAAAAAAGTTAAATAACAGAAGAATGCTTAAAATGCACAGAAAATTAAGGTTAGCTTATTTTACAAGAATATGATTGGACTGAGTAATAAGAGAGAAGAGCTTCTTATCTGTTTAAGACAGCTCTGAAAAGTTGACACCCTGTGCCTATCTGAACACCATGTAACCACAGGATTGGATAAGTTAAATACAAAAGATTACAATCTAAGATCTTACTCATTTAGAACTACCATTGGAAAAGGAGGAGTTGTTACCTATATTAAGACAGAACACAAGTTCAGAAATGTCAAAACCAGTAAATTCTTTAGTGATCAGCACATTGAAGTGTTTACTTTTGAAGTAATACTGAAAAATAGTTCACATTTAATTGTAACTGCATTCAGGGTGTTCGCAAATCAATGTTACAAACTTCTAAGACTTCTAGAGGAGAGTGAATACATAGTAGTTTGAATAGGTACCCATGTCCAGAAACGTCATCCAGTTACACTACAGAGCATCAAAGTGGATCTTCTAAAAGATTTTGATAGGAAAAATGATCTGGAAACTTTACTTGCATTCTGTAATTTGAGCTCAGTAATTAACTTTCCAGCGCAGGTGGCTAAAGACAGTAGAACATTAATAGATGATGTTTTCTTTGAAGTATCTCAAAGCAAGAAAATAAGTGTGTACTCAGTAGCAAATGCTCTCTGTGATTTGTGCTGCGCAGTTGATACCTCTCAGTGGAAATCAGCTAGAATAATAAACAACTCCAGGAAGATTTTTAAGAGTAATGTAAGAGATGACCTGGGATGAAATTTGTAAGGAATCAAATGCTGCTGTAAAATTTGATCCATTACATGAAAAATTTGTATCATTGTTTGAAAATAGATTTCTGCATAAGCCAATCAAAAAGGACATTAAACAACCACATAAAAACTATGAATCACTAGAGAGATTAAAGTATCTTGTGGAAGGAAAAGGGAATAGGGTTTGTAGATTGTAGATTGTAGATTGTATTTTATTGGTCCTGTTGTCTACATAGCAGCTTATGCATAAGACATTGGACAAGTCAAGTTATAAATATACAGGCTGAAAGTAATTTCAAGGCATACATATTTAAGCTTACAATAATACACTTTACACACAAGTATTTATTCATAAGTTTAAATATTCTTCAATGGAATAAAAGCAGTGATGCTGTAAATATGACTTTAGAGATTTTCCAAATGTATTGACCTCAGTGATAGCTTTTATGTTTTCAGGAAGTATTTGACCATTTTGTGAAAATTGTCTTAAATGATTAATTATGTCATTTTATACTCCTAACATGCTCTTTTTCCTCTTGAATTTCGGTATTCTTTTATAAAAATGGAAACAAAATTCGAATAACTTGAAAGTTCACAAAACACTCAATTCGAGTCGTGTGATGACTGTAACATCACTGGCTAGCTTACTGCTCGTACTGTCATAATGCTAATTCACAGTGATGATTTGTTTTGGAATTTACATTTTGGAAAATGGGTTACAAATGGTGTGTAGTATCATACTGTACAAATACATCTATAAAAACTCCTGAAAAGTTGTTTTTCGGTGTTCCACAGAATGAGATGATGCATAAAATGTGGTTGCACAGTACCGACAAATTGCCACCACGTCGATGCCCAAGTTCGCTAACTTAGAAGTTAACATTAACTTATCTCCAAGATCTGCTCTTCCACTGTTACAATGAAGGATAGCGTCATTCGACAAAATTAAACTTACAGTGAAAATTGTCATTTTACCCAATTATACCTCCATTTTTCAGTATCTCAATTGTTAGAGCCGTACACTGTCGAATTTTATAAGATGATGTCCACAGATTACTGGTTCGAATCTAACCTGAAGGAACATTTTAAATTATGTGTAAAATGACTCAAGAGTCCTCTCATATGAAAACCAAATCACAATTAAAAAACTTCACCACACTGATCAGAAACAATATTACTGTGTTTTCTTTGCTGTTTACATGTGCTTGCAATTGCTGTTCACACATGTACCGTTCAAACAGATATTTTATAGTTAAGGTGACCATACATTTTTACTTTATCAGAAACAATGTTTTTATCTTTGTACTATCCATCCAGGATCCTTATTGTTTAAACTTTTGCAGTTTCATCATCTTACATAAAGATTAAGTTGCCTCAGATGCTAACATTAATGTACACTCTCAAACATCACAGCCCTTTCGTTTGTGTCACCTGCATGTTGTATACACTTTATATCTCTCCGTATAACCTCGTTTTCCTACATTTCGTTTTACTGTGGGCGTATGGTGATATCTTTACTACTAGCAATGCTTTCCAAAAAAGTGAAGTGTTTGTTTGCATAGTAAATGCATTTATCCTCTGTTGTCCATTTCTCAGATGAAGACTAATGGGAAGCTATATATAATACATCCCCAATCGAAACAACTGCTACAATCAGTACTTACTATAGTTATTTTCATATTTGATGTAAAACTTTTGAAAATAAATGAAACTTGACCTCTTTATTTGTAGTCAGATGTGCCATCTGTTGCACCGCCGAATGTGTGCTGGAAGAAGTAACTCTGCTTAGTGTGTTCTAACCACTAAGTTTTGCAAATAATAATTTTCTTGTGCTTTGAGCCATAGCTCACGACTGATAGTCAAAAATCTTGTTTGTAAAAGTTCTAGAATTCCTTAGTTTTCAGTGAGTTTAATGATGTTGCAGGGAGCAGGGAAAAGAATGTCTGTCGTTGCACATATCGCCGCTCTAAATGGGTGGAGCATTAGCATATCAACTTTTGCAACTCTTCCACTATCAGCATTCATAAAATTCTTTAAATTCATAATTACATTTTCCATCACTAAACAGGTAAACTGTTTGCAGAAAAACTAGATAAAAACCTCGTAACTTCGGCTAACGCTCCTATTACACACGTATAGCTTCGTCTTACTCCTAGTCTGTGATTTCATCAGACCATCAGCTAGTAACAGAGCATTTCCGATCACATAGTCAGATAATTGATAATTAATGATTTTTAAGTTTAATTACATAAAAGTAACAGGTACTTTGTGAAAACATTGGCCACAAATGCTATTTAAATGATATAAGCGATCAGAATACCTACAATCCAAGCCATATTTTTAACATAGGGAATTAGCCTATTGTAAATGTTGTAAAGAACAAGTAAAGATACTGCAAAATTTTTGAAATTGCTAAGAAAATGCATTAAAAATTCCAGGAAAATACACATTAAGTTCTGAAATGAATAATTCCAACAACAGACTCAAGTCTATATGGACTGTAGTAAAACTAGAGATAGAACAGAGCACAGAACAAGATAACATCACTATTGATTTAAATGGAAGAGCTAGAAGTGATCTGTCACAAGAAGCAGATATGTTTAATAATCATTTTTTAAATGTAGTAGGAAATGTAGGAACAAACAGTTAAAGAGAAAAGTCAGATCAATATGCTGAAAAAGCAGCTGTCACTTCTCCTTCTAAAATTAAGAAAATTATGGAGAATGCCATTCAAATGTTCACTCACCAAATTTTGCAAGCATTACATGAAAAAAACACCTGTTGGTATTTTCTAAGACCTACTTAGGCATTTGACCATGTGAATTTAAATCAACTTAGGTTTTATGGAAGTGATAACCAACCAATGTATAATGTCACATCCAACCAAAGAATGCAGAAAGTTGTACTTTACCTATTCAACCAGTATAAGCAGGGGAGATTCTTCTGATTGGAGAGAGATGATGTTTGGGGATCTCAGAGGCTCAATCTTATGTCCGCTTTTGTTTCCCATGTATGTAAACAATCTTCTGTCTAATATACAACAAGTAGAATTAGTTCTTTATGTGGATGACACTAGTATTGTAATAAACACACACACACACACACACACACACACACACACACACACACACACACACACACAATTTCAAAAAAATGCAACCTATTCAGGTCTGCACCTCCAAAAGTAGTACACCATTGATAAGTGTAACACATGGTGAGGTAATAACTATGGTGGGAACTTCAAAAATTTTATCTGTTCGTATTGATGAGAATTTAAACTGGGAAAAACACAATTTGGAACTCCCAAGACAACTTTAGTTCAGCCACATTTACACATTTAGTAATTGCAAGTCTTGGGAAGAAACAAGTTAGTTAAGTTGACATATGTTGTACATTTACATTCAATAATACATGGGGAATAATGTTCTGAGGTAATTTGTCTTTAAGAAAAAAATATTCATTGCTCAAAAATACTGTGTAAGAATAATATGTGATGCTTAACCATAATCATCTTATAGACATCTGTTTAAGGAGTTGTGCATTCTGACTACTGCTTCACAGTATATTTATTCCCTGATGAAGTTTGTTGTTAATACTCCGTTGCAGTTCAAAAGGAACAATGACATACATAATTACAATACCAGAAGGAAAAATGAGTCATTACTCCACAGTAAGGTTGTCATAGTACAAAGACAGATGCACAGTACTGCCACAACATTTTTGATCACCTACCCAGTGATGTCCGACAGACAGCAAAGTAAAATTTGAAAATTAACTGAAAAAATGTCCCCTTGAGAATTGCCTCTTTCCATAAAAGAATTTCTGTTTTTGTAACAGGTAAAAGACAGTGTGTAGGAAATATTAACTCACATCTGTATCAGAAACTTGTAAATGTTCAGCATGTATCTATATTTACATATGAATATGTAATTTAAATGTAAAATGACTTGTTCAATATGATTACACTTAATCGTACAAATAATCCATCATGGAACGTGAAACTAACAAGTCTGATGATGGTGAATGCACTGAATGCATAAGGTAGGATCATCAATTTATTATTGTTATTTACATGTTTAACAGTATGTTTGTGTATCTTCACCAAGATTTCATGTATTATGTAATTACTACTGTTAGTTTAGAAACAATTTGTGCCTGTTTTGAAATGAAGCTTTTTGTAAGAAGAATTAATGCATCTATGCTATATATTGTATTGTATTTTAATTTGTTTGTAAGAAATAGTTACTGAGACATTGTAGTGTTTGTTCATCATACTGACAATGGCTGAACAATTTGTTTTTATTGTTCTAACATATATTCGACCTTATACTCGGTTCACCCCTAGAATGAGTGGCAGCAAATGAAGAACACATTGACTAACACTTCAGTCATTTGCCATTTGTCATGGAAAAATATGCACTGCTCCAGCATTAATGTCAGGCTCCCTGTTGCTTGATTAAATAAGCCTGTTGGCAGCTGCATTGATACCATTTGCCTGAAGATGGTTGCTTACTCCCTTATAGGTAGCATTTAACTTAATGATGCAAAATTTAGATCTTTGTGGCCACAATGAAGCCAATATTATCAGTTTATTGCAGTGTTATTTGATGTCAATGTTTTTATTCAATCACTATTTCATAATGGATTTGATATGCTGATTGTCATTCTTGGCAAAAAATGCCACAGTACTGAAGATGGAAACCATATGTATGACAAACCTCCATAGCACTTCAACACATTTAGAATTCACTCTGTTTGTCTTCAAAGACAAAACTGTGAATGAATGCCCACATACATTGTGATATGTGCAAGTCAGGAAATACCGCCTTAATATGGATAGAACACAAATTGTTTGTCACTGTACAGAGTTAAAATACTTTAGCATTATTGTGATAGCTGCAAACAGCAGCCAGTTAGTCAGGGAAAGTAAGACCTGCAACTATGAGATACAGTTTACAGCTTCTTGAAATAACTACCTTACCAAAAATATATTCATTTTTTAACTTGTTAATTATTTTTTGGTACAAGTGATTGCATCAGCCCATATTTTAGATGTTTACACGGCCTCAAAGAATCTTTTTTTTTTTTTACTGTTGAGCAGGATGCTGATGACCTACCATTCAAGAAAGGTGATATATTGACAGTGGTCTCCAAGGATGAGGATCAGTGGTGGACAGCTTGTAACAGCAGTGGCCAGACTGGATCAATACCTGTGCCATATGTTCAGAGGGTGTGTATAGTAATGGAGGCTACAGTTTCTTTTATATTTAAAGATGTTTAAACATTTCCACAGTGCACAAGGCAAACTTGCTGGGACACACTGTGTGTGTGTGTGTGTGTGTGTGTGTGTGTGTGTGTGAGAGAGAGAGAGAGAGAGAGAGAGAGAGAGAGAGAGAGAGAGAGATTTGCAGAATTTATGTGACAACTTTGTAAGAGTTGCAGCAGTGTTCAATAATAAATTGTGCTACACCTAATGTGACTTCTTTCCTTTCATTCATTCAACTGAATTTCACATAAATTTAGTGAGTTTAAAGCTCCACTTTCGATTAGTTGAATAGGTGGTTTGTAAATGGAGCACTTTTGGTGAAGTGAGTGAAATTTGGTTCAATATTTTGCGGGAACAGGAAATTTTACTTGTACATAGCATAGCACAAAGACCTCATATTGTTACATGAACAATATAATTGCTTCCTCCACTTGGGCCGCCTTCTCAAGAATGTTCCAGGTGAAACATAGTAGTAGAAAGGTTCACAGGTAAACACTTTTGTTACTGGAGATTATAGAAATCAGATGATCAAAGTTTAAGACTTGCAGCATTTCATTGAGAAAACAAAACTGATTTGGTACAATAACAGTTACTGCTTTGGAGAAATTTCTAATATGAAACAAATAAACCTAAGAAAAATACCTGTTAATCAGAGTTTAAGATTTTTAACCAATCTGCACAAATTGTTAGTGGGGGGAAGGAAGAAAAGTGCAATAAAAGTACCTTTAAACTATGGAAGAAAATGTATTTTACATTCAGATTTTAGGAGTATTAATCTTGGATTGGAGAGTGTGAATGGCCCTTGTGGTACAGCAACCACAGGAAATTCCTGTCTCTGAACTCAACAGTTTTTGACAAAAAAATATGAGGCAAAAACTGTTATTTTTCTTAGTGCAGGAAGCTTATTTTATACTAGTTCAGTAAGCTTATTTTATACATATTATTAGATATCTTGCTGAATGTCATAGTGAGACAAATAAACCTAAGAAAAATAGCTGTTAATCAGAGTTTAAAATTTTTAGCCAATCTGCACAAATTGTTTGTGGGGGGGGGGGGGGGGGGGGGGAAGGAAGAAAAGTTGCTTTGTCCATAAACAAGTATGTAGGGGCTGTGGAGGAGATTGGAAAATGTAGCTCTTTGCCCAATGAAACAATGTACCAGAAATGATCACTGCAACATGCTGACTTCTTCTGTTCCTGTACATATCTGAGGAGTGAGAGTGAGTCACTTGTGTGTGAATGCCAATTAAGAGAGAGAATTATCACAGCTATAACTTACAAACCTGATCTTGTACTAGGATTACAGTTGAGGTCAGTAGAAATAACTCTTGCTGGGTGTTTTTAACACAGTATTAGTCATCCTGAAGCAGATATTGTCCTTTTTACAATTTTTTGTGAAGGTCTATACATGAATGTTTTGCTGTTCCATGTTTGGAGTGTACTGTCTGCCCAACTCTTTTGTTTAGATGCTTGAAAGTTTAAGAACACATTAAAAACATACCTGCGTAAAATGTAGGCAACAATCAGTTATATTCCATCATCTTTCTGGCATGCATTGAGGATAGCATTACTTCTTTTTCTGATACTTCAGCTGATGACCATACAGCCACCTTCAAGGAGAGTTGGTGACAGAATTAAAATAACTTGGTGTAATACCATGGTGTAAATGCACTTTCATCAGAGATAAGACAGTCGATAGCAAGAGCATCAGTTCTAGATAAAACAATTATATCATATTATTTGTGTCACAAGTTTTTGTTAGTTAATTGTGTGGAACCTGGTATGGAAATAAAGATGTGGCACTGTATGGAATTTGTAAATTGGTATTTTTTTGTCCCACAGAAGAAAGTGTAAGTCTATTACACCTCAACAATATTGTGAAACTTACCAAAAGTTTAAGTGCTCTAGCTCAAATAGTACTATAGTGAATAAAGGAAGTATGTCAGAAAATGTAAACTGTCAGAAGTTTCAGTTTATATTTGACCTGTGACTTACTCAAATGCTTACTAATACATCTTAAGTGCATATTCTTCTTGGGTTTTCTGTTCATCATCTTCTCTCTATCTTCTCTCTCTCTCTCTTTTTCCCCCCTAACTTCATTTGTGGTTTCAAGGAGTTTTTCAGCTTCAGGCATTTTCACGCACACACAATTGCCACCAGTGAGTTCTTCATGTTCTACCCAGGAGACATTCCTAATTTTTTAAGGCTGCACATCTACTTATTGCCTCAATTTAGAAAATTACATCTAACACAGTTAGTCCCTTGGTACATGATGGCTTGTTTGTTTTTGGCCTCTTTTACTGCAATCACACTTATACAAGTTGTATAGTTTAATACCGTCTTCTGCAACTGTAATAAGTCTTATTTAGACCGCATGTGTTTCACTTTATTTTAAAGCATCTTCAGTTGTCACTGTACCAATATGCTTTCTTGTACAATTCTGTTTGTTGGTATCGTGGACAGTTTTCATGTTTAGCTTACTACTATAAACAGTAGTAATTTATCGTCATTACTTAGGGCTTTTTTGTTTCTTACTTAATTTTTAACATTCTTCTACACATATGTCTTAGGTTTTTGTACAAAGGACTTCCAATGACACAAAATATATTTGTTTTTGTGTTGTATGGGTCCACTGCCATCTTGTGCACTTTTGATATTGAGGGTTTTGATTGTCTTTTGTTTTGTGTTGGTTTTATGTTTTTCAAGTGGTGTCTTCTTCTTCTTCTTCTTCTTCTTCTTCTTCTTTTTCTTCTTCTTCCTTCTAAGGATTTTTAATTATAAAATTTAATAGAAAATACAGAACGACATAAATATTAAAAAAAAACCAAACACACACACACACACACACACACACAGTACCACCACCACCACCACCACCACCACCACCACCACCATAAGACAATAAGTACATAGCACTGAAACTCAGCAGACAAGCTGATACACACTCACATATGGAAACAAACTGACAGACAGAATTTTTAACATCTTCAAAAAACAAGGAGTAAAACTAGCTTACCAAAATAACAACTCAATACATAAATGTTTAAAGGAAGAGGATGACACTGGCATGTTTAAAATATCTGTCATTTACCTACTTCAGTGCAACAGTTGTGATGCTCTATACTTAGGATAGACCAGCAGAATGTTTGGAATGAGGTATAAAAACATAATAGAACATGGAAACATGGCATTAGCCATTCAACATTTTCAGAGACCTACAAAGAAACCACCTCTCTACCACAGTAGAAGCAGACTGAAAATATTGCTTATGTGAGGCTTACTGCCATGAGATGGTAAGTCCACAGCTGTTCAGTATGGAGGAGAATGGATAATTTTTTATTTCGTCTGTCTCAGTTGCATTGATATAAAATTCAGCTGTAGTGGTTGGCTGTTTTGGGATGATACACCTGTTTCCTGACTACACATCTTGCTATTATCCATAATTATTCATACAATATGGTGCCAAAAGGCACAACGAAGTATGCAGTGGGCAACAAGGGCCCTCATTGATATTAGACTGTGTATCCATTCCTACTGAGTTTGGATGTGTCAGTCAGTAGCAACGGATGCGTAGTCTAAGATCAGTGAGGCTACTGTATATTTTGCTGTGCCTTTTGGCATAATATTTTATCAATTATTGCAGTTAATAGCAAAGTGTGTGGTTTGAAAATGGACGTGTCAGCCGAAAACCGGTATGCACTACAGCTGAATTTTATATCTGTGCAACTGAGATGGATGAAATAAAAAATTATCCAATTTCCTCAGACTGAAAATAGACAAATTCATTAACAAGAAACATCTCCTAACTCTACAAGAAAACTTCCAAATCCAGAAGGCAATAATAGAAAAGAAACACACTAAAATAAGCAAACAAACATTAGCAACCAAATGTTGTCTAAACCAATAAAACACCTAGTAGATAAATAACAACCCCCTAGACACCACAGAATAGTATCACATAAACTGGGCAACTAGTTCACCCATCACTGTACTGTTGCGAAGTAATAATTTAAACATACAGAAGTTAGGACATATTAGCTCCCCTGAAACAGTCTCACTCACTCCCAACACTACCAAAATTAAACAGAACATGACAGTCACATCCTGCATCAAAATGAATTACACAAGATGGTGAGGTGCAGTAGTCTCACATGATATAAAAATGTAATTACATTGTGATGTAAAAGTCATCTCCCGTAGGACATAGTCTGCATTGGTGATTCAGTAGTCTTGGTCCATAGGACAAAGTCATAATTAATGGAGATAGTGACAATACAAAGAGACAAACTCATGCCATAGATGTGTTGTAGTTGTACCAACAAAAGTTACATAATCGGTCAGTGATGACCTAAAACTTAACAGTAGAATACAACCACCAGTTGTTTGCATGTACCTTTAATGCAAAGAAATTCAAACTGACTGCCATCCTGCAGACACTGACACTAATGTTGCTGTTGGTATTTCTGTAGAGGCTCTTGGATACTCTCCTGCAGATCAACTAATTCATGATGTGTTGGTGTACACTATAGACTTGAGGTACCCCAAAGGAAAAAGTCCACTGGTGTCAGGTCTGGTGACCTAGGGGCCATTCCACCGGACCCCGTCTACCAATCCTACACAGAGGAAGAACCTCATTCAGGAGTCAGTGGACATTTCATCTGAAGTGTGTAGGTGCACCATTCTGCTGGAATAAAATCTACATCTCCATTTGAGACACAAGTCATCCTAATAGGGTAGTAATGTTTCCTCAAGATGACAGCCATAGCATGCAGCATTGAGTGTGCCATTAAAAAAATATGGAACCATTGAGGACATCCCTGTCTATGCCTCAACAGTGAGATGAGGATTGGCATTTTCTCAACACCGCTGTATGTCAATACGTCTATTCTGTTCAAATACAAACTACCTTCATTGCTGAAGAAAAAGTCAATCTCTGGGCTCATTTGGTGTGTGCATCTTTCTTCAGTCCAGTCAAAGAATTGTGCCTGCCTGTCAGTATCATCACCATGGAATTCTTGCACAAAGTGGGATAAAAATGATTAGAGGACAGTATCTTGGCCACAGGGGCTTGGCTGATGGTGCATTCCTGTAGACCTTTCTTGTTGAGACTGACTATTGCCTTAACTAGTACAGCTGCTGATTGAGTATCCCCTATTGATGTGCATGATCATCTGGAATGTCTTTTGTCATGAACACTGCCTGTATATTTGAACCAATCCATTAAACGGCCAATTATTCCGTGATTAGGTTTACACTGGTTTGGTGTTGCCCATGGTATTCTGCTGCTGCATCCCTTTTTCATGCCTGCTGCATGGATATGAACCATTTCCACCTTCTCCTGATGTGTATACATTGCAGCATGAGTCACTACATTGCAGAACAGGGCTACACAAGTTTGGTAACTGGTATCCCTTAAACATGCTTCCTTTGGACTATGTTAACCAATTGCCTCAAAGAGAACCACTCATGTGGTACTAGACACTGCACGGCACGGCGTGGTGGAGGTGAGTCATTCCTCTTGTGGTTTTCGCTATCACCACTAATACCGAATTCGTCCTAGGGGGCATGACCTTCGAATCACCATGCATATTTGGTGTTAATGGAAGTGCTTTGTACAAAAGTCTAGCACATACGTGTAGAACATTAAGGAAAAAAACATGGGTAATGATAATAGTTTAATATTGTTTATAGCAGTAAGTTAAAACATGAGAACTACTAATGATCATGGCAAACAGAATTGTAAGAAATACCGTATTGTTACTGTCACCACTGAAAGTGCTTTAAAATTTATAAAATAGTGTAAAAATTAATTTGCATTCTGTGTTTCCCATGTAAATCCGCAAAGCAGTATTTGGGAGCCTACACAAAGTACTGAGTTCAGCATTTATTAAGTCACATTCAGTGATGTTTTGTGAATCAGGACTCCTCTAAGTGTGTCAGTTTTGGGTCTCCAAATATGGGAGCTTCTGTCTTAAGGCAGTCCTCAGAATCAACATAATCTTCTTTTTCCAAATGCAAGTTCTTTGCAACATTTTTTAAGAAGCAGCAAAAATATGTGACTATATGCCATGAGACCCTTAAATTGGTTTTAAACAGCTTCCCAATTGCTAACATAGTCTCTTAACTGCCAATCTTGTCATAAAACTGTGCAAATTGTTTTCAGATTAAAATTTTTAAAAACTTGATTTTTAAATGTGAATTCGTGTGCAAACCATCCAGATTTAGGTTTCCCTGGCTTATGGAAATCACTGGAGGTAAATGATGGGGTTTTTCCTTTGACAAAGGAAATCAACTCTGTCATTTTCATTCTTATCCATTCTGTGTTTGAACTCAGTTCTTGGTGTCCACATGTCAGTGGTACATTAAACTGTGATATTCCTTCATTCATTTCGTACTTAAAAATATATTTTTATGTTGGTTTATAGGATTCAAATTTTTAGAGAGAAAGATGTAACAAATTAGTTATCTAAAACATCAAAACATATGAGTGAGAAGACAGAAAACTTGCTTTAAAGTAGTGTGTAGCTGCTCCGGCGAGACTGGAATTGTAATACTTGATAAACTGATATTCCAGTTTGGTGAAGACTAAATAAAGTTTCTAATTTGTTTCAGTACGATGACAGCCAGCAGTGTGCGCCAGAAATTCATAGACCCGGATCTGGTGGTGGAAATCCAGTGAGCCATCAACAAGAAGTTTCCATTCGAAGAACAAATATACAGGTTAAAATCATGGTCATATCTCTCTCTCTCTCTCTCTCTCTCTCTCTCTCTCTCTCTCTCTTTCACACTAAATTAATATGTTTTTGCATATTTTTATTTTTGTTTTCTTTTTATACAGCGGAAGCTTCCTGCTTATGCCCGTGTCAAACAGGCAAGAGTGCCAAATGCCTATGATAAAACAGCATTGAAGCTTGAGGTCGGTGATATCATAAAAGTAACAAAAATGAATATAAATGGACAGTGGGAAGGAGAACTGAATGGAAAGGTTGGCCATTTCCCATTTACACATGTTGAGTTTGTTGACTCAGAAAACAATGATGGTACTGATGAAAGTTAAGGTGGGTCCTTGAAGAAAACAATGTAAATTTTATGAGAAATGTGTGTATCACACTAGGATGAATAAAGCATACTAGATGGGCTTTTCTAAAATATGCTGTAGTGGAGTTAGGATTCATTATAACCAGATACGCCATTACTGGCAATGAAAGGGCCTGGAAAAAAGTTCATAAAATTTTCTCTGATTAAAAGGAAATGATAAGTCACATATAGTAATGAAATGCTCTGAAGTGGACACAGCATTCCTAATAGACAGAGAAAATGCAGAATGTTTGTAAATTGGTTGCTGCATATTGCAATCAATCTGCTATTCATTACAGCTACTTTTGAAGTTTGAAAGACAAAATTGGTTTCTATGGTTGTCAGTCTGTGAGCACAAGGAAAACACCGGGGAGAACGTCAGAAAATTTGAGCATTTTCTGTTTTTTACATGAATAATATTACACATTCTGTTGTTTTATCTCTTTATGTACAGCTGATAACAATTGATACATGCAGTCAATATGTGGAGCAGCTATAGCATGATAGCTCTGTAAAGGAGTGGAAAGATAGAAGCAATAAGGTTCATGAATAATTTTATGTATATAATACTAAAGAGGAACTTATGAACTAAGCGTAAGTGATGAACTTTTTTACGCAATTTGATTGAAGTTTGCTGAATGTAATGAACTGTACTTTGTAAATTGCACCACTGTTTGTTTACTAAAATGTGGCTTTTGTTGTCATACAGAGCTCCACTTGTCTGTTTACGCTGTCTGGATACTGTGAGGATACAATCCTGTTCACATTTCATTTTCAGTATGAAATAATAAAACTGAGTACTATAACTTCTGTAATTTGTTGGCACATCTGACACGCAATTATGTTCCATTATGCTGCTTGCATTTTATAAAGTGCTGCTTTACTCTAAGAATGTGTGCATCTGAACTGCCTCTGAGGATTTTAATAGCCTTACTATATTTTGTCATATAATTATCCACTGTTATGGAAAATATATTCTGCTGTGGTGGTTAACAGTGGAAAATTCAGACTGATATATAGAAGTTTTAAGACATGCTACTGGTTGTAAATGGTTGAAGCAAATCTTTAAGCATATTGAATGTTGTGTGAGATTGTAACTAATTCCACACATCGTGCTGACCTTTGTGTTTAGCTGGGTGTGAGTGATGATAGAATCTGCCAGTTGGACCTTTCTGTTGTGCCCACTTCTGAGTGACATGCCTCATGCACTGTTGTGCCTGTAGGTAATATATCATTATACGTAATTGTCCTGATTATGTTAAACATTGCTGTCTTCCAGTGAAAAAAAGTGGTCCATGAATATTTGTATACAATAAGGGTACCCTTTTTTTAAGATAAGTATGTTTCTTGGTTCTAGAATGGTAGGCTTTTGCTTGTTTTTTTTGCTGCAGTAATTATACCAGTGTAATTTACGTTAGCAACTGAAAAGAGTATATACACAATTAGTTTATATATATCAGTTAAACTAGCAATCGTTGTTATTGCCCTTTTTTATGAGATTCATCTACACTCTTCTAAAATTCTCTTGTTGGTTTTAGCGACACTGCAATGACTGCTGATTATATAACACTCAGTATGTTTAGTGACAGTTTGTAAAAATGTCATTGGGTATATTTTCAGATTTTCTAATTTTGAAACTTGGAAGTTTTAATGTCTACATGCAGTTATTTCAGTAGCTAATGAAGAGTTGTACTTGTGCAATGTGTGTTATGAGTTATATTGTCACTAATTGAAGATTTTTCTAATGATTCCTTGAATCACACTTAAAAATATTCAGTTATGTTCAGATCTGCTGTTTTGATTCCCAACCGTCTCATAAACTTTTCCAAGCCATAATTATACAGAAGCTTCTATTCATGAAATTTTTAAAAATACTTTGGATCATAAAATACATTGCACAAAGTTAAAATAAAGAACTCAATTATGGAAACTGTCATACTGAAGGAGGGTCAGAAATCTTATTATGCTACAGTTTGGTCCAAAAATAAAATATTGAATCTGAATGTGATGTAAATTGCTAATGTGATATGTCGGTGGTATTTTCGTTACATTCTGTATGCAGCCCATATAGTTGTTTAGCTAGAAGGTAAATTTAGCCTAGATGTGGATGTAATTGTTTTATGTGGGCAAGTAGTTCTGCAGAGATGATTGTGTGGCAGACTGTATCACAGTGATATTAAATGTGAATCAGCATGCGTGAAAATTTGCTCAGAAATCTGTATTTAATTAGAATGTAAGGCAATCTTCCTCAATTATATCAAATATAAGGTAGTTTTGTCAACAGTTACCTATAGTTCTGTTAATGTACACTGTTCAGCTCTTTGCTCCATGTGGTATGTACATTATGAATCTGAAATAGATTTACCATTTTACATATTTATAACATACTGGATAATGCATATAATTTGTTTGTTATTTATTATGAGGGAATCCATGCACAAAACATTATTTTGCCAGCACTCATATTTGTCAAAACTGCTGGCTGCTATATCAACAAACGTATACAATGACATATATGACACTCATTCTGTGATCATCAAGAAGAGTCAACTCATTGAATCCCACAAACTTGTGCAAGTACACCCAAAGAATCTGAAACATGTAGAATTTATTGATTGTGCACATGAAAATTAAGATCTGGAGCTTTTTATTTATATTGATTTATCTAGTGTTCTGTACTGTCAGTGACAGAAGTCATGTGAACATTGTATGTACATGAATATGATACTTCAAAGTACTACCTACAAACACTGAAAGTTAAGAATTTGGGTTGCCTTATATTTCATGTAACTGTGCTGACTGACTTATAGGAAAAATATATTTGATGCAAATTTTTTGATAGGTGTACTTTTCCCATCTACAACCCGTGTATATTTTTTATGTATTTACGGACAACATTCATGACAAGTATGTCAAGTGAACAAATAGGAAAAATCATTCTTAAATTATGTAAATTATGAAAGTGACACAAATTTAGCTCTTTGAAGACTCTTGATGGACATTATTTACATGGCCCCTTGAAGCTTCAGAGCCACAGATTATGCCTGCAAGAAAGAATGCAGTTAACACTTTTGTAAGTGGGTTTCAGAAATGCCAGAAAGATGTGTATTAGTGAACATTGTAACCGGTTTGCTCTCTATAGCCCCACAACCCATGTTTCAGTTGTTTACATCCCGGGAATTTCCACCACAAGAAGAGCTAACACCTGGGGATCCAGTTTCTGCTACTAATTATCTTAATAATTGGCATATGGGAAATGAAAAGTTCACTTGTTGAGGTAATACGTATTGTGTTAAGTTTCTGTATTTTACAATGGGTATTATCATAACAAGGTAACAGTCACATGTGGACTAACCTTAAAATATGTGTTAAATACATGCTCCAGGATGCGTAAGTTAGCAAGAAATAGTAGAATGCTTCTGTTTGTGTTTGTGTCATGTGGTACAGTTTCTTCTAGTTACTGTCCATTTTCCACCCAAGTCTTTGTAGCACATATCACTCTAGTTGCTGCAAAATATGGTATAGTTGGAGTCACGAATGATGGCGGTCGAGTTTAGGCTTGTTCTGCGCACCTATTTCGCACATTCTCAGACAGCCAATGAGCGTTCAGTAGTGTTCTGAGCACTCTGTTGTGGATGTTGTATGCAATGTGAGCATTATATGTTATCATAGCAAGTTATCTGGTGAAGTTTTGTTCCATGTGTTGTGAGTTATCATGGCTGATGGTGGTTGTGAGTGACAAATTCCACACAAGCAAGCAAGAGACATAATTTGCAGGATACGTGCTTGCTTCAAGCGCAAAGCCCTTCTGTGCACGTACCACAACTGTCGCTTGCAATCGGTGACAATGCAGTCCCCATCTCTGTCTTGACCTGTGTGAACCACCATAGTTTATGGATCAGACTGTAGTAGTAGATGTGATTAATGATTGTTTAATAGAGAAAAATGTGCTAATGGAGTGTAAACTTGAAATGCAGCAAGCCACAAGACTATTAGGGAGCTACCCTAGGGGGGGGATCTCAAATACAGCAGTAGAGTGAAATTAATTCACTTACTGCATTAATTAATTAATGTTGGCCTGTTTCAGTCGTCTTGCATTCCTAACCAATAATATGTTTATAGTAATGACTGCCCAATGTAAAACAGTAGGAGATTTGTGTGTAGCTAGCAGGACATTCTTATTTCCAACATTTTATTAGCTGTGTCTGTACCATTTTATGTATTATTAACAACGATGCATAGTAAGCACTCTGCATCTTTGTTAATAAAATTGTAAATCTGCTGCAATGGAAGTTACAACTGTACGCATCGAAGGCTTTTGTTCAGCCACAAGAAGATGAGATCAAAACTAAGTAATTTTGCTTTGAGCCCACATATAATCATTTTAACAGTGAAGACTGAAAAAGAAGTGGTATTATTTATGAAACTGAAGATGTAAACTGAAAAATAAGTTGTGGACCAGTAAAAAAAATTTGATGTTGGTGTGCAAAAATTCTATTTCATAATTTATTACTTGTTTTTAGTATACTGGATCAGTAGAATGTTAACACTGGAAAATATCCATACAGAAATGCAGTCCAAAATATGTTGGCAGTAGATCTTTCTGTAGAACCACATTCTCAATGTTCAGATCATAATCATTACTTGGAATCATAAAATGTCATGGGATTTGGCGACAGACAGATAACTTGTATCGGCTGCCATGATGTCACTCTAGATCAGCCACATTTTATGTTGTACATTTGACATCATTTAGGATGGAACGATTAACTTTATCAAAATGGAATTTTGACAAATTACTTTAATTTTATGCTATAAAGCTTGCATTGTAGACATTTTATTTCCATAGAAATATTAGCTGCCCACAAACTCGTGGTAGAAAATGAACATATGACACCTAGGATTAGAGCCCTGAGTTTGGACAAAGCAAATGAGTACATATCTCCATTTTCCTAGACAGATGTTTGTCAACTGACAAGAACAAATATGTTTTGTTATCCTGGGACTTAGTTTTTAGTTTCTTTTTATTCTTATGGCAAACTGAGAGACCGTAATCATCCACTGTTGTTATAAAAGTACAATGCTTTTGTGTTATCGAGATATAATAATTAGCTATTCTGCTTGATTAATGGTACATTTTAGTTGCTTTCAACCTTTCCAGGGATCAGTATGTTCCTAATAGTCCCTAGTAATATATTTTTTCACTGCCACCAGCTATTTTGCCAAAGACCTTCCCCCTAGAATCAGATGCCTTAAAATCAGAATTTGTGTATTCCCTAATATGCTGCAGCGATTAAGTTTTGTAATAAGCCACTGATAAATATGAATATGATTTGATACACTGGAGAATGTAAACAAGAAGTTCTATCTTGTATATGCTTTTCCCCAACCCCCATTTAGGTCATATGTTGAACTGACGTCTTGTATCTACTTTGTATTTGATAAACACTGTTGAATACAAAGACTTGCAGTTCCCAACGGCTACAAATACGTTTTTGTTTTGCAGTTAATTTATCTGAAATCCTTTTCAGTCACATTAGGCACCTTCCATTGCCCACCACATTAAACATTGTGTGCATGCACGTATATTACTGTATACTTTATGATACTATAAAGAAAGATATAATAAGTAATACCATAAAAATTTGTTTGGGTTAATTCAGAAAACATGTTGGCATGACTGGAAAATTGACTTGCAAAATACACATAGACATTGCAAAACAATTTTATGAAAATGACAGGCTGGCTTCCCAAGGTCGTACATGTAGGATATTAACTAAGTCAGTAAGTCATTGTCTTATTTTGATGTAAGAAACAATTAAGTGTAGAAGGTGTAAGTAAGGTAATACGTGTTCTCTGTGTGTTTACTGGTGTTCTTTCAAGATCATGGGGTTGAAATTTTACACTGCTTTGAATTTGTTAGATGGCTTATGGATGGCACTGAAGTCTATGATTAAAACTTTGTTGTCGATAGATGTAGCAATTTCATGTGAAAGCAGAAAAAGTGTGTGTGCCAAATTACCATCAGGAACAGAAAGACAAAGGGGAAACCTTGCTGTAACAATACAGTGTGAGAGGTTGATAAAATTGAGACTAATGTGTTATTCAGAAAACAGTTGACCTGGAGAGAAAATGAATGTGTTGCTAAATGTCGGTTGGGTAAGAGTGTCATGCACATAAAAAAAATGGCACAATAGAGCGAATTGATTAATCCAGAATATGGAATAATGTATGAGGGATGTCTGAAGTGGGAGTATTACTAATATGGAAAGGGAAATGTAGGGGCAAGCAGTGAGAATAAATGGACTCTTAGTGAAAAAGTAAAACAGTAATAATGTTAGTTCATTAACATATTATACATTAACACTGTTGGATGAGTAAAAAAAAGCAGCAGGTAACTGAAAATAGTTACAAATTGTCAAGTGTTTGAAAAGGGTGAAATAAGACTCTAGATCAGTTAAAATTGCATGGTATTGATGGGTATTATAAAGTTGACATGCTGTGAAAACTGTCCATTCTAGATTAATACCAAAGACCATAAGGAGTTAAGGAATAAAAAAGACCTCCTTACTAATAGCCGAAGCACTGTGTCACCTATAGGCACATACAGAAGAGACTGAAAACTTCACTAGCTTGTAGAAGAAATCTTTTGACAAGTTAGAGAGCACGCATGTGTTCATGTGCAACTCCCACCTCCTCCCCACCGCGCGCGCACACACACACACACACACACACTCTCTCTCTCTCTCTCTCTCTCTCTCTCTGTATCACATATTGTGAGAGTATATTGTATATTAAGGGGGGCAAACATGATGCCGAGAGAGATCAGCAACCTTTCATGTTTAATACGTTTATTTGGTGTCACGGTTGCACATAAATTATAAGATCGCCAGTTTGTCTATGTGGCCAATATAGATTTGAAATCTATAAAATAATGAAGCAACAGCATATAAGAGATCAGTGATAAAAATGAAATAAATAGGGGAAATAGTTAAGTAATATAATATACATGACAGATAGTGGGTGTTATGTTTAGTTCTCTTGTAATGGATTAATTTGTAATGATTATAGATATGATAAATGTACAGTTGATAATTAGCTTTATCTTAGATAACTGTCATATATTTCATTTCTGTCATAGATCACTTTACATACTGTATATATATGGTTTTTGTAGATCTGAAAGTGTAGACTTAGTATGGTTCTCTTGCAACTGATGTGCAACTGTGTTAACAAACTATTATGTATCAGATACAATAATTGTGTTGAATGACATGTGTACAGTCAGGTTCATGCTGTGCTGATTAACATATTAAAACAGACAAGTTTTGACTATTAATAAACAGAACTGCCTGTACATCACAGTTTCCGTGAGCCCACAAAGATAATACTTGGTGCTCTAATTTTGCAGGGAAGATGCTTTCAGACATTAATTATAATAGTCAATGAACAGGTAACAAGAGGAAGGAACATCCGTATACTACCTTTACTCTGTCCAGATAGATGATGTTTGTTGGCCAGGCCAGAATATATTCAGTTGTGCATGCGAGCAAGGAACTGCCGGAAATCCTATTTTGCTTCCGCTCCTTTCATGGATGTGATGTTTGTGTTCAGTTTTATCAAATACATGCTTATAGTGTCATCTTTGTTGAAAGAATATCTGTTTGAAATTGCAGAGCAAGCCATTAATACACACGTAATTGAAAATTTTCTTACTGGCTACACTTGTCTGTTTACACTGATGCTTAACCTAAGAAAATATATCACTGCAAATATTTAATTCAACATATTTCACTGATATTTGCAGTGAATATTTAACATGTTCCTTATGCCACATTTTTTTCATAGATTAATAGTTTTATACAATTTAAGCTAAAATTACCATTTTTCTTAGATTTTAGAAGATATCGATCACTTCACCTTCTGTTAACCTCTTTATAATGTCCTTTGTTTATTAATCATCAAAAATAAGTGTTATTTATTATTTTCTAAATATTGGCATTAAGAAAACATTTTGAGTTTCAATGTCATCATATCTTGTTACAACATAATTTGCTATTATCAATACATTTTGCTAGCTGGTGGCATTACATATTTTTGTCTCTTAATTGCCTAGACCTTTGGCAATTTCTGTGTGTGCCCTATATTTGTCACTGGGAAGTTCCATGTGCAATCAGATTAGAATTTTCATCTGCAAGTTGTGTCAGTACCAATATTTGAGATTTGTTTCGATCCTTCGTTCTGTGGTATGAGGATGTGGGTCTTGGAATGGCAGTTAGCACTTAGTCAGATATATATTTTGAATGAAGTTAATAGATACTGTTCTTTTTTCTTTCCACAGTGTTGAGTGTGAAACCAAAAAGTATTGAATATAATTATTAATTTGAGGAATAATTGTTACATATATAGTGAAAGATACATTTAGGTATCTTTAGATAATTAGATATCTTTGTTTGATTTACATTTTTGTACATACTTGAACTTTCAAAAACTGGATAACCTTGTTAACACTCTTCTATATTTTGAAAAGAGCATCACACCCTATTAACAGCAGTTGTACATGCTCTTACTTTTTTTTAAAGATGTTATCCTTTTTATTTGTAATGTTATGTCACTACAATAATTGTGACAATATTTATTAATACACAACCATTCAGTGTTGAGGTAATTTACAGAAGTAGTGTTTTTGTGCATGCCACTGCATATGTTTTCACTGTACAGTTAGATGTATATGTGTGTTGCAAGCTGATATATAGAATGCTCTAACTTTCTCATAAAATCTGGAAGAAATTGGTCAGAAAAAGGCGGTGGGCATAATGATTTTTACATTTTGAAAAGAGAGGAAAATATTGTTTGTTTGTGACTGCCAAATGCCTAACTGAAGAGTGACTCTCTCTCTGTGTGTGTGTGTGTGTGTGTGTGTGTGTGTGTGTGTGTGTGTGTGTGTGTGTGTGCGAAAAGGGGGGGGGGAAAGGGGGGGGGGAGATGGTAAGTAAATGGTTGGTTTTACTTGCATCTGCCATTAATGCTACTCTTCCTGTGAATCAGTGCTCATTTTATCATATACAAGATCATTATCCTTCATTGTGAAAAAGAAGCCAATTTATAAATCAGCCATAAGAAAGTGTAAAGATGAAAGGTGTTGTAAAAGAACATTGTTTTGTATTATATGTAAATGACATGCAACTGAAGATTTTAAAGCCTCTGCAGTGGATTAAAATCTGAAGTCAAAGCTGAATAATGAATGTGACATATTATCTGCATTTAGTGCTGGGCAGTTGATGCAAATGATTGTGTAATACAGTTGAAGAAGAAGAAAAAAAGAACCTGTACCAATGCATGATATTAAAAACATTACATCATGTATGTTCATGCTTAAATTTTATTCTGACATGAATCACCATCTCTAAAATCACCATGTCTAATGACTCATTGCCAATGGGATGTTTTATCCTAATTTTCCTTCAATAAATGAAATTTGTGATGAATGTCCACATGCAAAATTTGCAAGTGACATTGTCACTGAAGAAGGAGATGAGAGTAGGAAAAAAATGTGATAGTCAAGTGATGCATGATCTCATTTAAAATATGAACCTTTTTTGGGATGAGATTATGTTCTACTAACTCAGTGTAGCCCCTGTCTCTTTTTACTGTATCTACCATTGTGCCTCCCTCATGATAAACAACTGTGTTCCACTGCATACACAACTTCTTCAAATTATCCAATGAGCCAAGTCATCTTATGTGCAAAGAGTGAGAATCAAGAACAGTGTGGGTGAGGGAGGTGTGAGGTAGTGGAAGGAATTACTTTCATGTTATGATTCAAGATGCTACGCTCTTGTCATGTGAGGTATGTCTTTCATTGCATTACTGCAATGACTTAGTATAGTGGACAATAAAAATCGTAGGTGTCTGTTTTTAAGTTAGACGCATTGTTTGTAAGTGCAGTAGTAAGTGCACAAATTTTGTGTATGAAACTTTCCATCATTTTTCTGTGTGACATTGAAAAACTTTATGTGCTACCACTACAGTGATTATTTAATCTCTAGATTCCTGTGAAACAAAAAAGTTGTTGTTGATTTGTTTCTTGAAAGAAATGCAATTTTGAAGGCAATCACTATATATAGTATTGTAGATACAGATTTTCCTGTATTCTAATCTGTGCCTTGTTTCCCAAAACTTGTGGTCATTTCTAGAAGTAGTTTGGTGACAATTTTATGCCTGGTTGCATACCTGTTTTGCATTACAGGTTACTGAGAAATAGAAGTGACTTCTCATGTTGTTCTAGCTCTTATAATGATTGAAATATTCGCAGGCATTCAGCCTGGTGCTCTTCCCTTCATACCTGTCCTCTAACCCCTTCCATGGCCTTCTTTTAGTCCTTTCAATGATATGCTGTCTGCCATCCATTCCCCACACCTGCTCACAATTTGGAGGCATTGCGTATGCAGTTTGTACTTGCAGTCATAATCTGTTGGCCTTAAGTGGTCCATTGCCACCTCATCCCTGGGCAACATAACACAGTTGTTGCTCTGTACTGCATTATTGTCTGCCCGTGCAAGCCCATTGACTTTTTTTTTCTGCATCTGCTACTTGATGAGGGGGTGCTAAAGAAGTGACTGTTTTATTTTCACAATAACAAAATTCTGGTGCATTTATGTGCAGGTACTGTTGCTCCTTCAATGATTTAAGCATTGGATCATAACTCTTGCTGAGTAGATACGCAATGTCACTTTGATAAGGCTTCCCCATAGCCTGATATCAGTTGCTTCCCTAATGACACTGTCCCACATCCTTGGAGTCATGAGCAAGGCTTTTCTTTCATAATAATTAATGGAGTGCTTGTTCTCCAAGATTGCTCAGCCATCACAGATTTATTGGGCTGTCCCAGCTCAGTGTAGTGTTGATGGTGTTCCACACATCAAATCTCCAAATTTCTGCTCACTTGACCAATGTATAACACCACATTTACATGGGATACTGTAAAGTCATGACTTCCATAAGCATGAATTGTCCTTTACACTGCCAAGCAGGTCACTTGTCGTGGTCAATGGGTATGACATACATTTGACACCATGTTTCTTTATCATACAGCTGACCTTTGCAGATATATCCTCTGTATAAGAGAGATACACAATATTGAGAAAGTACCATGTATGGAGTGCATCTGAATGATGATCAATTATGGAGACTGGACCTCATAACTGCCAGGAAGAGGCAGAGGGGTAGGTATAAAGGGGAGAGCAGCTCCCTCAACAGCTCGGTACATCAGGAGCACCTGATGGTGACAATGAGATAGGTCACCAGAATATTATGCCAGTCAAAAAAACGCTAGTATCTATATGAACACTCATGAAGACTTCAGTGAGTGAAGTTTGGGCAGATAAATGAATAAGTTAACAGAGTTGCCATAAATGTTTCTATTGTCCACTTGTCTGACAGAGCTATTGCTTCTTTTTAAGCATATGGAAGAAGGCTGTAATGACCACAGGAACATTTCCAGGTAATGTATATTCTTTAAAGAGGACCATGTAAATATTACCAATTTGACACATTTTTTGGTTGCTAGTGATAGCTGTAATACAACCAGATATGACAATCATTGTACAAGGTACTCAGAATGACCAACAGACCCTTTTGTGAAACTTCATGGAGTGATTCAAAAGTTCTTATATTAATTGTCGTTTATTCATCAACCACTGATCATATACACAGTAAGTGTCTTGATAACTGGTGTACAATAATTGATCTTACATTAAAAATTTTGGGTTGGATTTCATTTTTTGCATAAAAAACTGAAATGTTGTCAAGTTAGTGTTTGGTGGGTGCCAAAGAATCTGAAAGAAGGGCCAGTGAATGACTGATGTATGGACTACTTAATTTGCTATGCTGCAGAAGGTTATCCTGTTGTGGAAGAAAAAATTTGGCGAGTTCTGAGTGTACCACTACATTTCCAAAACAAAGTGTGACTGCTTGGCCTGGAAATACATACACTCCTGGAAATGGAAAAAAGAACACATTGACACTGGTGTGTCAGACCCACCATACTTGCTCCGGACACTGCGAGAGGGCTGTACAAGCAATGATCACACGCACGGCACAGCGGACACACCAGGAACCGCGGTGTTGGCCGTCGAATGGCGCTAGCTGCGCAGCATTTGTGCACCGCCGCCGTCAGTGTCAGCCAGTTTGCCGTGGCATACGGAGCTCCATCACAGTCTTTAACACTGGTAGCATGCCGCGACAGCGTGGACGTGAACCGTATGTGCAGTTGACGGACTTTGAGCGAGGGCGTATAGTGGGCATGCGGGAGGCCGGGTGGACGTATCGCCGAATTGCTCAACACCTGGGGCGTGAGGTCTCCACAGTACATCGATGTTGTCGCCAGTGGTCGGCGGAAGGTGCACGTGCCCGTCGACCTGGGACCGGACCGCAGCGACGCACGGATGCACACCAAGACCGTAGGATCCTACGCAGTGCCGTAGGGGACCGCACCGCCACTTCCCAGCAAATTAGGGACACTGTTGCTCCTGGGGTATCGGCGAGGACCATTCGCAACTGTCTCCATGAAGCTGGGCTACGGTCCCGCACACCGTTAGGCCGTCTTCCGCTCACGCCCCAACATCGTGCAGCCCGCCTCCAGTGGTGTCGCGACAGGCGTGAATGGAGGGACGAATGGAGACGTGTCGTCTTCAGCGATGAGAGTCGCTTCTGCCTTGGTGCCAATGATGGTCGTATGCGTGTTTGGCGCCATGCAGGTGAGCGCCACAATCAGGACTGCATACGACCGAGGCACACAGGGCCAACACCCGGCATCATGGTGTGGGGAGCGATCTCCTACACTGGCCGTACACCACTGGTGATCGTCGAGAGGACACTGAATAGTGCACGGTACATCCAAACAGTCATCGAACCCATCGTTCTACCATTCCTAGACCGGCAAGGGAACTTGCTGTTCCAACAGGACAATGCACGTCCGCATGTATCCCGTGCCACCCAACGTGCTCTAGAAGGTGTAAGTCAACTACCCTGGCCAGCAAGATCTCCGGATCTGTCCCCCATTGAGCATGTTTGGGACTGGATGAAGCGTCGTCTCACGCGGTCTGCACGTCCAGCACGAACGCTGGTCCAACTGAGGCGCCAGGTGGAAATGGCATGGTAAGCCGTTCCACAGGACTACATCCAGCATCTCTACGATCGTCTCCATGGGAGAATAGCAGCCTGCATTGCTGCGAAAGGTGGATATACACTGTACTAGTGCCGACATTGTGCATGCTCTGTTGCCTGTGTCTATGTGCCTGTGGTTCTGTCAGTGTGATCATGTGATGTATCTGACCCCAGGAATGTGTCAATAAAGTTTCCCCTTCCTGGGACAATGAATTCACGGTGTTCTTATGTCAATTTCCAGGAGTGTATATCTGCCAACAAAGTAGTAGTAGTAGTAGTTTAGAGAGACAACAGCAGTGAAAAACGTGGTAGTGACCATTTTCTAGGATATGTGTAGTGTTCTGTTGTGAGATGTTACCTGTTGTGAGAGAACCTTATTAAATGTACACATCTCTCACAGCAATACTATAATACTGCTGTTGTGGTCATCATTTCAAAGATTGGTTTGATACAGTTATATGCACAAGCCCATCTTGTGCACATCTTGTCATCTCTGTATAACTGCTGCATTCTACCTCCACTTGCTTACTGCTATCAAGCTTTTATCTCTGTTTACATAGTTTACCTCCGAAACTTCCCTCTATTACCAAATTAACTGTCCCTTGATGCCTCTGGATGTGTCAAATCATCATATTCTTTCCTTTCATCCAGTTGTAATAAATTTATTTTCTCCTGAGTTCATTTCAGTACCTCCTCACTAGTTACTCAGTCTATCAACCTAATTTTAAGCATTGCTCGGTAACAGTGCTTCAACTACTCTCTGGTCTCTATATTGTCCACGTTTCACTTCAATACAAAGTTACTCTAGAAACAAATACTTTCTGGAAAATACTTCCTAACACATTTATAATCACTTTTAACAAATTTCTGTTTTTCAGAAATGCTTTACTTGCTGCTTCCAAAAAAGCATTTTATATTATTTTTGATTCAGCATTTGTCAGTTATTGTACTGGCAAAATAGCAAAACTCATCTACCACTTTTAGTGTCTCATTTCCTAATCTAATTTCCTCAATACCACCTGATTTATGTATAAAACATTATCGGTTTACTTGTTGTGCCAAATCTGGGTAAAATCTTTAGCTTTTGACAAAATCCTTCATTATCTTCATTAGGAACAACATAATGTTGTGGCTGCTGTTGGGGCAATTTATAGCCCGTATACAGCATGTGACTGGTTGGTATACATTAGCATTATGTCATACTGTAAGAGACTGTGTTCATATCTGCACTGCTAGTGACACTGCTCTCATAGGAACATAAACACTTATACACCATCAAGACGTCACTTCCATGCACCATTAAGATTACAACCACTGCACTAGTTGAAGTTGTTTTTGCAGATTCTAATTTGTACTGCTTCTTTAATAACAGAATCCCAGTATATAGAAGCAAGGGACAAATGTTTAGTTTCATTCTTTGTGTATTTGTGAACTGGTGCTCAGCAACTGCTGATTTCTCAAGTTCTTGATTTTTAATGTGCCATAGGTTTTCTGCACAGTGATTGTTAATGGTACAGATAGGCTGGTTGATGTAGTTGCTTCCACACTCACGAAGAATGTTATAAATTCCAAGCACCTTGAAACTAAGGCAGTCCTTAACCAGGCACAGCAGACCCTTTAATTTCTTAGGTGATGAGAAAATAGGTCTCGTGCCTCTTGTTCCCAGGACCCTACCTATTTATTTAGGTCTAGCATGACAGAAAGGAAGAAGCACAATAGGTAGATCACCATACAAAGTTTCAGAGACCAGCTTTAAGCGAGGAATCTATAAATTTACTACAACCCCTATGTATCGCTATTGCAGGGACTGCGAAGACAAAATATGGAGGATATGCTACAACCCTTATGTTTCTTCCTTATATTTTATCCCTGATAACTTCAGAGAATGTATTATGGTGAACAATGACAAAAGTTTTTCTGAAGTTACAAAGGTTATAAATGTGGGATTATCTTTCTTCAGCATATCTTCTAAAGTAAGTCGTAGGGCCAGTACTGCTTCATGTGTTCTGACATTTCTCTAGAAACCGAAATATTTTCTAAAGGTTGGCTTCTACCATTCTTCTGATGTTTATTCGTGGTAGTGTTTTGCATCCAAGACTTATTAAATTGATAGTTTGGTAATATTCAGACCTGTCAATATGTTACTTTTGTTTTTATTGGGGTTATTACATTTTTCATTAAACCTGAAAACTTTTTTCATATATTGTGATTCTGCATACAAGGTGGAACATTTTGTCATGGTTCTTCAAGTCTGAGGATATTAAACCTGTATTTTGTAATGTTTTTTTTCCTCCAAGGATTTTAGTAATTCTGAGAGAATGTCATCTATTTCAGCTGTGTTGTTTTGACCTAGGTATTTCAGTGCTCTGCCAAATTGTTGTGCAGTATTGCATTTCCCATCACATTTTCATCCACTTCATTGTCCTTTTTCATATTATTGTCATCAAGGTTATTTCCTTTGTATAACTTTGCTCTATATTCCTTCCACCTTTCAGCCTTCTCTTCTTTGCTTAATACTGACTTGCCATATCACCTCATGATATTCGTACAGCTGCTCCTCTTTACTCCAAAGGTTTCTTTAATGTATGTATTTAAGCCATGCATGCTCCTACAGCTTTACATTTTCCCTATAGGCACTGCTGCTTTCCAAGTTTGCACTTTGTCTGTCTCATTATTTGGGCATCTGTATTACATTTTGTCTCCTCAATTTGCTGCATTTTGCATTTTTTTCCTTTCATCAATTACATTCAGTATCTCATATTATTTAAGGATTTTTATTGGACATTGTCTTTTTACCAAGCTGTTCCTCTGCTGCCTTCATTATACTATCTCATAAAGCTACACATTCATCTTTTGTGTTGCTTTCCCCTGTTCAGGCAGTAGTTGCCTAAATACTCCTTTCAAACTCTTAACCTCTGGTTCTTTCAACTTATCTATGGCCCATCTCCTTAATTTTTTACCTTTTTTCTATTGTTTCAGTTTTAATATACAATTCATAATAAATTAAGGCCAATGTTTACATTTGCTCGTGGAAATATTTTGCAGTTTGAAATTTGAGTTATATATCTATGTCTCGCCAATACATAGTAAATGTGAAACCTTCCAGGTTTCAAAGTCTCTTCCACATACACAACCCTCTTTCAGAATTCTTCACTCAAATGTTATAAATGATTAAATTTTGCTCTCTGCAAAATTATAGCAGGAGTCCTTCCTCCGAGTCCATGTTCTACTATTTTTTCTTCACTATGTTTCTACTGTTGAATTCCAGTCCTACAATACAATTATATTTTTGCCTCTGTTAACATAAATGAATAATATTGTTTATCTCATCATGCATTTTTCAACTCTGTTCACCATGTGCAGGGCTAGAATGAGTGTGGGTGTCTCGGGTTTTTGTCTGTTGTGACTGTGACAGTCCATTCACTACACTGTTCAGAGTACTTTACCTCCATTCTTATCTTCAGATTCTCTATTACACCTGTTTCATTTTGAGTTGATAATCCTGTACTCATCTGACTAGAGGGCTTGTTCTTCCTTTGACCTCAATTTACTAATTTACACTACATCTAACATCAGCCTATCCATTTTTCTTTTAAAGTTCTCTAACATGTGTACTCAATTAAGCGATCTAACATTCCCCACTCTGACTTGTATAATGGCAGATTTTTTTTTTTCTGATGACAGCAACCTCCTGCGTAGACCCTTCCCATAGATCTGAATGAGGCCCTGTTTTAGCTCGGGAATATTTTTCTCAAGAGGATGCCACCATCTCTAAACCATATAATAGAGCTGCATATCTTTGAGAAATATAAGAACTGTAGCATCTCCTTGCTTTCAGCTATTCACAATACCAAAATGGCATGGCCATAATGACAAATGTTAAATGGCCAGATCAATCATCCATACTGTTACCCATGCAGCTATTGAAAATGTCCCACTTTAGGAATCATATGACCTCTCCACAGATACCCCTCTAATATTGTTAAACCTACAGTACGATTATCTGCATGAGGCAAGCAAGCCACTCTACAGCAGTATGGTCCATTTTTCATGGGTGAGATTGCTTTAATGTCATGTTGGACAATACATAGCAATGTTCTACCCATGTTGAAGCTTCTGTTCATAAAATAATTGGGGATAGGTTTGGGATACACCTCTACTTGATCATCCACCATGTGACTCTGACAAATAAAAAAACCTAACATTTAATTAACTCTTGTTCAAATTATCATTTCATCCTTTATTAATTGTCCTTCTGAATAGTTGCATTTTTCCCACTGAATGTGCTGTAGCCTTGTGTTTAGAACCTCTGCTTTCATGGAAATATGTTTTTGTCCATTAACTTGTTATATATTGTCATCAGCATATACTTCAGAGTCCATGCATATAATTTCAATTGGAGTGTGGGAAGCATAAAATCCTTTTTATTTCTGTTGTTGTATGTGTGCTTACAATGATTCTCCTCAAATAATTTTGGTCTGCTGTGTAGGAAAATTATAATTTCATTAATGTATATGGGGGGAACAGTTAGAATTTGCAATTTCCAAAATAATGGGAAGCAACATTCTGTTTGCTGTGCAGTACACATGTATCTGATGATTTTGTTCTGCAGTTTCAGTATTCAAGATGCACTATTTGAACTTTCCAGAAAATTATACAATGACAGATTAAAAATAACTATGGTATGCCATTTTACGTGTACTCATGTCAGTAGGATTTTCTAGTATTTGCATTGCAAATGCAAAGCTGCTTAGTTTATTTGATAGGATGTCAATATGTGTATTCCAGCTGAGTGCTTGTCCAGATTTAGTTGTAGGAAGTGGATTGTGTCAACTTCTTCCATAAGATGATTGTTATGCTGTATTTGAAATCCCATACGTTTCAAATATTTGATATTGAAGTGTACAATATGTATTTTTTTTCAATGTTCAGTTTCAACCCATTTAACTGGCACCAGTTTTCTAATGTATCCAGTTAGCTTTTGATGGAGCTTGCAATTTTTTCTGCATCGTCATCTTCAATTAAAACAGAAGTCTCATCTGCAAACAGAACTGATGGGAATTTGTATTTACGGGTAAGTCAGTTACGTAGAATAGGAACAAAACTGTCCCCAAAATGGAGCCTTGAGGAACACTTTGTGATACTGTACTCCATTTAGAATAAGAATTCACTGCATTTGAAGTGATATTTACCCTTTGTTGTCTGTTGTAGAAGTATACTGTGAGCCATTTCAGAGCATTGCCCTTAATCCCATATTTGTAGATAAGCAAGGCCTTCGTCACATAGTGAAATGCTTTAGTAAGATCACAGAAGATATCTGCAACTTGACTTGTCTGATCCAGTGATTTTCATATCTTTTCAATAAAGTTATTCATTGCATCCAGAGCGTTATTGCTGGTTGGAATCCAAATTGCTTGCTAATAATAGTATCACTTAGTACTATAAAATTTTTGATCTGGTTTGCATCTACTTTCTCTAATACTTTTGACAGGACTCGAAGACTAGAAATAATGCAGTAGTTTCCCATGTCTTCCCTCAACTCTTTCTTGAACAGGGGTCTGACTTTGGCATACTTCAACATAACAGGAAAGCATCCCAGTTCAAAAGATTGGTTGATTATTTTTGTTAGGAGGGGTGCTATTATGCCACACACTGCTTTAATCACTTTTGTGGGTATCCCATCTCACCCAGTAGAGTTTTTTAGTGATGATATAACATTTTCCACATGCTTTATTTGTGGCTTTTTAAAAAATCTGTGAGATACTTGGCTTCTTGGTGGAGTTCAAAGGGATTTACTTTACTCAGATACTCTGCTATGTCAACATCTGACTTTGTCACATTTATGATGAAGTCATTTAAATGCTGCTCTGATATTTGAGCTGAGTTTACAATTTAAAGCTACCATCTACTTTAATCCTAGAAATTTCATTGCTACTAACTCTACTGCATAACTATACTTTGACAATGAACCACACTGCTTTTGTCTTACTTTTATGTTGCACGATGAACTTTTTTTTTGCCATTTGTTTAGCTGCCTTCACAACCTTTTCAAATATACAGTAGCAGTACAATGTCTAACATAATCTGTTGTTGTTATATTTCAGTGAATTGTGGAGTTCCCTCTTCCTGGCACTAGAAATTTTTATACTCCGACTTATCCATTTAAGTTTACTAGTCTTTTGTTACATGTTGTTCTAATTGGAAAAGTTTTCATTTCAAGAAAGCCACTTAAAAAACTTGTCAAAGTTGCTACTGTGTGAAGTACAGCTGTCATAGGACCATTTAACCTTTCTTAATGCATTACTAAATGTATTTGAATGTTTTTTTTCCATTAAGCTCCTTTTCATATGGCTTTTGTTACATAAAATCTCTTTCTTAATTTTTGGTTGTTTAATGAATAATGCAGAATGGTCAGATATTACCAACTGTAAACAAAGTACAGGTCATTGACTGTGCATTTACACTTGGGTGTTCCAAGTCATTTACTTTGAAGGCTAAGCTTTTTTGTTAAGTCAGTGAATCTGGACACATCATTGCTTTCAACTATGAAATTAATATTGAAGCCAGCAGCTATTACAATCTTTTTCATTTTTTTCTTTGCTGAGATGTTCAAGCAGGCACTGAAATTTCACCAGAAAAGCTTTAATTGTAGCTTTCTATGGTTTCATGTAAATAAAAACTTCTATGACATTTAGTTCTGTCAGTTCAATACAGCATCTTTCAAATCCACACTATTCATTCAGATGATTAAAATCATTTCATATTTTATATCAGAATGAGAAAGTATGCCAGTGCCTCAATTTGATTATTTCTCATTTACAAAAGCTGTTTGCTACGTCGAAATTTTCGATTTCATTAAGAATTTTAATATTATCAAATGTAAGCCAATGTTCATTGAGGAAAATGACATTGATATTTTTACATTCAGAAAGAGTAATTTGTAATTTGTCAGCTTAATGGCTCTTGTTTGAAAAGTTGGCACTTAGATTATTTATACTCGAGTGCATTATGTAGGGAAATTCTTTGTCATTTATGGTTTTGACCATACTCTTTCTTGGATACCATTTTGATCTAACTTGTTGTTCCCAATCAGTTCCTCATCCTCATCTTTTGTTACAAGTTTCCCCTATTATTCAGAATTTTATGTGTATCAGCAAACATTCTACTAAGAATTTTGGATCTTAACCTATTTAAATGGCCAATGCCAACATCGGTTCCCGTCAGATCACCGAAGTTAAGCACTGTAGAGGGGCTGGGCTAGCACTTGGGTGGGTGACCATCCAGTCTGCCAAGTGCTGTTGGCGAGCGGGGTGTACGCAGCCTTTGTGAACCAAACTGTGAAGCTATTTGATTGTGAAGTAGCGGCTACGATCTCGTAAACTGATATACAGCCAGGAGAGCAGTGTGCTGACCACATACCCCTCCATATCCACATCCAGTGACGCTTGTGGGCTGAGGATGACATGGCAGCCAGTCGGTACCGTTGGGCCTTCATGGCCTGTTCGGGCAAAGCTAAAGTTAACGTATTTAAATGAAGACTGTCTTTATCCAAGCATTTATTGCTTAAGGACGTACTTGGATTTATAAACATAGCTCATAGATCATTATGGTTTTTGTTTAAATCACAGATTGTTCTTTCTATATATCAACCACTGACTGATCTACTGTTGGCAATACCACTTGCCACTATTCTTTTATTTGTGTAATCATTCAGCAGTGGTTGTTGGAGCAGTTTACTGGAAACTTGTGCTTGATGCCTGTCATGTTTTGCATATTCTTCAGTGAGTGTTGCATCATGAAATTTCATACACAATGAAACTTGAGTTTCATAATGTATCCTGTCATTCCAAAAATGCTGAATTGTTTAGTGATCACCAAGTATAACATAATCAAAAATTATTTGAAATCAGCATATAGACGGTATATGGTGATGACATTAGAAGAGTAATTTTTTGTCATGTATAAGTTTCTGTGTGTGTGTGTGTGTGGAGGGGGGGGGGGGATTTGCAGGTGTTCAATTCAATAATTGGATAAGGTTCGTGCTGTGACATAAATCTGTGTTTGTAAGTGACTTATTGATCAGATTTGTTCAGGAAGAATACACTTCTGCTGTAATACAGAATAGGTGCTGATTGTCAGCGAAAGTTACTCATAGCACTTTGTCCAATAGCTTGTTAATATTTACTGAAACATGTGGTTTAAAAAAAAGAAATCAGATTGTGGCTACAAATAAAATTTAGGTAGTGATGGCCAGAATGAAACCAATGACCGCCTTTCAAACAAATAGAAAACCATATGATGAGAGATTGCATTTGCAACGTTTGGACTGATGAAAACAGAATGTTATATAAAAATACGGTCATCTGGAAGAAGTATGTGCTTTCACAAACTGTTGTTATACTCGAATAATTGAAATACGGAGTTGCTGCACATATGCTTCAACTGCATTTAAGATACACCCAACAGTGAAGATTAAAGAGCAAGTTCGTAAGTAAAGACTCTCCAGAATAATCTGTCGGGACTGAAAGGGGCCGCTTTCTTTCGCAGATCTCGGAAAGTACTGTTCCCGTAATTGCTCCAGAAAGGAAATTGAATACGTTATTTTTTCCGAGTTTTTTTAGCGTTACAGACAGAGTTGTATTAGCGGAAATACTGTTAAATTCTAGAGTTGACGTTAAGAATAGAATCATGCTGAGTAAATGTGAAATGATGCAGAGTAATTTCATTTGGGGGTAAATAATATTTCGTAACAGCCTAAAAGCGCGGTCGGCGCAACGCACGGGTCGGCTGAGAACGGGCCCAAGGGCCGTTGACTACTGCCATCTACCGCAAACTCAAAAGCTTTCGCAACAACCTGCTGCGAGTCAGTATTTTGCGCCGGCTTGCCTGCGGTGGACGTGGAGCAAGTGAGAACTAAACGAGAAGTCATGGCTACGAAGAAAGGTAATTTTATGTGAATTTCAGTAGTTTGTGGCGCTGTTGCCATACAGCAGATACGAATATGTTAGTTTTCCAGCGATGCTGTAGATTTTTCAGTTTTCATCATACTGGCTTCATCCATAATTCTGATTCGGAAAAAAGTCTTTTGACCGAATAGACGATAGTTCTCGTGAGAAATGATTGATTATACCAAAAGCATTAAGTACACTGGCAGTATAGATAGCATGCCAACATGATAAGCATGTTGCTGATTAAAATTCTCGATTTTGAACACGTTTGACATTGCGATGTGAAGAGTGACAGCCTGCAAGCAGTCCTTTAGGTTTTCATGAGGTGCCGCTTCTGAAAGAACTTGTGACCATTCGTGCTGCCCTTCTTTGTATACGTTCAGTACACCCCCCCCCTCCCCCAGGTAGTCCTCGTTGTTGTGGATCCCATATACTTTAGCAGCATTCTAGGATGGGTTTTACGAGTGGTTTGTAAGCAATATCCTTTGCAGACTGCGTTTACCTAGTATTCTTCCGATGCTTAACCTACGACTGAGTCCACATATTCGTTCCATTTCATATCCCTAAGAGTGCCAAACCCAGGTGTTTCTATGAGTTGACCGATTCCAGTTGCGGCTCATCAGTACAGTAGTCGTGGGATACTACGTTTTTTCGTGTTGTGAAGTGCGCGGTTTTACATTTTTCAATGTTTAAAACAACTTTGAAATCTTATCAAAATCTGACTGAATATTTGTGAAGCTTTTTCAGACAATCCTTCATTATAGATACCGGTAACTATATCATCTGGGAAATTTCTGATGTTACTATTAATATTGTTGGCAAGGTAATTAATATGTAACATGAACAGCAATGATCCTAACACACTTCCCTGTGGCACTCGCGAAGTTACTTCATCTGTCGATGACTCTCCATCCAAGATAAAATGTTGCGTCCTCTGTACCACAAATTTCGCTTGATACCCCATACAGTCGTACTCTTGATAATAAACGTAGATGTGATAAAGAGACAAATGCTTTTCGGAAATCGGGAAATGCTGCATCTACCTGACTACCTTGATCGAGGGCTTTCAGGACGTCATGGGAGAAATGTGCAAGTTGCACATGATCGAAGTTTTCGGAATCCATTCTGGTGGGCATACAGGTCATTCTGTTCGAGATATTATATCTGAGCTCAGAATATGCTCTAATATTCTACAACATTCACACAACACAGGATGTTATGCGTTTTGTCGATTACTTCTGGTACACTTCTTGGAGAGGAGTTTTACGCGTGCTTTCTACCAACTATTTAGTAAGGTTTATTGTTTGAGGGTCTGTGGTCGAGTATTGTTAAGAGGGCCTTAGTCGTAAATTCGATATAGTATCTGATAGGGTTCCATCAGGTCTTGGAGTTTGTTCAGTTTTAACGACTTCAGCTGTTTCTCAACACCACTCGCACTAATATCTGTATCTCTCATCTTTGCAGTGGTTCGAGAATTAAATTGGGGGAATACCCCCGGATTTTCATTTGTGAAGGAACGTTTGGAAATGCAGTTTCAGATTCTAACACGGCGGATCTGACGTATTTGTCTATTGTGTCAAATACCCTACCTCCATTTCCGATTATTCTATCCAATCGATATATGTTTAAATGTTCTCCAAATATCTCACTGCTATGAATTTCAGGTTTTAATCAGCTTCCTGTGCGTAAAACAATGTGAACTCCACATTCAGACACTGGCGTATTTCTTCCCGAAGACTGACCGAAAATATCGGAGGAAACCGAGGGAGGGTTTTTTTTTTCGTCAAGTCTCCCTGAAGCACAATGTGCGTAGGCATCGTCTACAAAGCATCTATACTAATACACTTTTGTATTGCGTTGTTACTCATTGCTTTTCAGTGTGGTCATCATCCTTCAGACGCCTATCCCACGTGTACACTAAGGCATCAATGCCAGCATCGGTAGTATTTGCATCAAGGTACTGCGACCAAGTCACGTCGTTTTTCTGAACGTTCATGTCAGTGTGACAACACCCAAGTGCTTCTCCAGTGTTTTGCAGAGATTGTAATCACTGGGTGCTCGACCAAACTTTGGTAATAGCAATTGAAACGGTAGTAACAACCACGCCCTTTCGAACATTACACGTCGTGTAATAGTAATAGATGCACCGTTAAAAACGTCTCATGGTGACTTGGGTCCTGTTATTTCATAATGCTTGATGTGAGTAGCCTGTTAGCAGAATGACACGAGATTAAAACTTACTTACAGACGTATCTCTGTATACAATATCACGTGTAAGTAGTCGGAGACGAAGAATTTTTAATTAGTCAATATTTTCCGAAGATCTTCACACGATATAAGGAAGAACACGATCCTTCTATGCGCAAATTCTAATAATTAATAATAATAATAATCCTTTTCCCACCAACACTACATAGGTTACTGTCAACATGACAATTATAAATTAAACGCACACGTACGCATTTTACCCACTAGCGAAATTAATAACTGCAAACAAGTACTCACTTAGTAAATCGAAAGTAACCTCATTATATAAACGAGATCTCAGTAAAAATACTTCGTCTATTCACATAAGAGAACCAGACAAAATTTTGTGGAGTTACAGTCTGTCTGAAAGCAGAACAACGAGCAGCACTCATGGTGGGGAAGTTACCTTTCGTGGAAGAACACTACAGCTGGTGTACAGGATGACTAAGAACCAATTTCTCCCCTAGCAGTGTAGAACAGTGTGCAGAGATTTACACAGATTCTATCCATATGCATTACTTCCGTTTTATTAGTAACTCATAGCTGCATTCAGTGTAACATTAACACATATTGTGCAAAATAAACACTCTCCGGTCATGTCTGTGCACTGCGTCGCCAGTGATTCATAAGGCGTTCTGTGAAGGGTCCTTAGAACTTTGTGAAACACCCTGTAGTTGCCTCTTGTGTCGTAGTGGGGTAGATAGAGTGGGGAATCACCTGCAGCCGGCCGCGGTGGTCTAGCGGTTCTAGGCGCTCAGTCCGGAACCGCGCGACTGCTACGGTCGCAGGTTCGAATCCTGCCTCGGGCATGGATGTGTGTGATGTCCTTAGGTTAGTTAGGTTTAAGTAGTTCTAAGTTCTAGGGGACTGATGACCTCAGATGTTAAGTCCCATAGTGCTCAGAGCCATTTGAACCATTTTTGAATCACCTGCTCGATCATCAGTCTGCAGAGCTGAGGAGGAGGAATGTGCATTAACACAAACCGGCAACCCACCTTCTCTCGCGCTTCTACCGCCACGCATCTCCCCTTTCCACCCTATTATACACTTGGAACGTAATTTATCCTTTAATATGGCTATACTGTAGATAGATGAGTACCCACATTTAATATTTGGTTTAGCCCACAACATTTGACGATGAAAATTAATTTTATACTGTTAGAACAATATTTCTAATAGCTGCGAATTTTCCGTCCCCTCGTCCGCCCCATTAGCTGAATGGTCAGCGTGTTGGAATGCCACGCACGGAGGCTCAAGTTCGATTCCTGGCTGGGGTAGAAGGTTTTCTCCCCATAGGGACTGGTTTTTGTGCTGTCATCATCATCATCATCATCATCATCATCATAATCCCCATTGTTGACGCGCAAGTCGCCCAATGTGGCGTCTCACTCAATAATACTTGCCCATGGCGGCCGAACTTCCCGCCTGGGAACTCCCGGCCACTGGCGCCATACGATCATTTCCATTTATATGGAAGCTATTAGTCCTGGAAAAAGTAATGAACTGGACATTTAATGTGGTTTAACTTATTACTGGGAAACATTTTCGGTCGAATCTCCGGTTTTCGATTTATTCGAGACTAGAGCACTGTAGCCTTTTTTGTTCGGGTGTCATAAGGTGTGAAAGGTGCTAATGCTCATAGTGACGAGGAACAACTGACGTTGTGGCAGTGATACTATGGAATTTGTCTGAATTTTAATATTTTTCGTATACTATTTTTGTCATCAGTTTCATTTATTTATTTATTTAGCTTATGGCATGTAACACATCATATAAAAAAAGACATAAAAATCATAAGACACAGAAATAAAGAGTAGTCACAGTGTATAACATATAGTTGTAGATATAAAAGTGTTTAAAATAGTGTATATAACAAACAAAAGTTCACAAACAAACATCCAGATTTGTGACATAGTCTATTGCACTTTCAGTCGCGGTCAGAAACTCATTGGGGTCTCCTGCAAAACGTCTCAGAGGGCAATCTTCCACGATGTGACGAATCGTCTGCCGGTCCGCACCGCAGTCACATCTCGGGGAGGTGATTTTACCCCACCTGTGGAGGCTGTCTGCACATCTGCCGTTATTTGTCCGAATTCGATTCAAGGTCGTCCAAGTTTTCCTTGGCAAATTGAATTCTGGTGGTTGGACATTGATACATCGCATATTCTGCAGGTTTTGGGGCACAGATTCTCTCCACCGCGTTTTCCAGAGGTTGCCATAATCCGGGTTGAGAGGATGCGTATTTTTTGCCTTTTTTAAAGAGGGGTGTCTGGAGCGCAATCTGTTCATCTCCAGGGCGGGAACATCCTTATGGATTGGAAGTTTCTCGTTGTTCAGCACTTTTGCATACTCGCGTAAGAGAGCGTTCTCTCTGCGCAGGTCCGGTGGGAGAATGTTGCTCAGTATAGGTAGCCAGTGTAAAGGCGTTGGCTTTATTGTTCCTGATATCATCCTCATTGTGTAGTTTAGTTGAGCATCGATCAAGCCTGTGTGTTTTCTGTTTAGCCATACCGGTGCGGCATATTCTGCTATTGTGTAGACAAGTCCCAGAGCCGAAGATCTCAGTACAGCCGCGGAAGAGCCCCACGTAGTCCCACATAGCTTCTGTATGATATTATTTCGAGTTTTAAGTTTTGCGGCTGTATTACGTAGGTGTTCCTTGAATGTTAGGGTTCTATCAAAGGTGACGCCTAGATATCTGGGGTAATTATTATGGTTTAGCAGCCTGTTTTCGAAATGAACGTTGAGCTTTCTTTTTGCTTGGGCATTGTCGAGGTGAAAGCATGTCACCTCCGTTTTTGTCGCGTTTGGCCGTAATCTCCACCTTCGGAAGTAATCTCCCAGCTTTGTTAGATCCGCAGTTAATCTGTTTTCCGTTGCCTCCATTGATCTGCCTCTTGCAGCTATTGCCCAGTCGTCGGCATATCCGAATTTTTGAGAAGTGGTTTCAGGTAAGTCAGATATGTAGAGGTTAAACATCAATGGCGCCAGAACGGAGCCTTGTGGTAAACCATTGTTGAGCTTCATTTGGTCACTTTTTAAGTCGCCCATTATGACTCTGAAACTTCTATCTGTGAGCATGTTATCAATGAGGTTGGACAGCTTGTTACATGGTATGACCCGCAGCAACTTAAATATCAGGCCTTGTCGCCAAACGGTATCATAAGCGGCTGATAGGTCAATAAAGGCTACAGATGTTTTGAGTTTTTTCTGAAAGCTCGCCCCTACGTGAGTTGCTAGGGAGAGGATCTGGTCGGTGCAACTGCGGTTGGGTCGAAAACCTGCCTGTTCAATCGGTACCACTTCAAGAATTTTTCCGCTTATTCTGTTGTAGATGATACGTTCCAGCAGCTTATAGACGCAGTTCAGCAGAGCGATAGGGCGGTAGTTTTGGGGCATGTCGTTAGGTTTGCCTGGTTTTAGTATCGCTATAATCTTTGCTCGTTTAAGCTGGTGTGGGATATTACCCGATTCTAAAATATCTGTTAAGAAGTTCGCGAGCCATGTTCTAGTATATTTTCCACAGTGAAGTAGGAATTCCGGGTGGATGCCACCGAAGCCGGGAGCCTTGCCACTTTTGATTTTTGACACGGCTGCTGCAACTTCTTCCGCTGTGATAGGCTGGGAAAATTCGGAGGTAGGCGATGCCCTTCGTTTTAAGGATCTTAATTCACGTTTGACGGTCGTCGTGTGTGTTCTGTCCCTTGGTGCTCTTGAGGTTCTAACTATGTGTGCCGCCACATTGTTAGGGGTTATCGGGTGGGTGTCTTTTATTTTACGTTTACTGCCTCCCAGGTTACGAAGTAGGGTCCATGCTTGCCTACTGGATTTAGTGAAATCTAGATTCTCCACGGTGTCCATCCATTTTTCCCGTCGAGCTGCGTCTAAGCTGTGCAACAGTTCGTCCGCGATTTCTTGGTCGTTGGTTTCGGTAAATTCCTGGTACAGGTCTTCGCATCTCTCATTCCAGCCTGGGATGTACTCTTTCCGGTAGCCTCTGGGTACATTCCTCTTAGCCGTGGCGATGACTGCTCCCACAAATCTGTCATAGTTGTCCCTAGTCGGGGGTATCCAACCTAGACACTTGTCAAGGTTTTCTGCAAAGGTGGCCCAGTCTGCCTTCTGAAAATTCCATCGTGGGCGAGGAAAAGATTTTATGATTGGGATGTTAATTCCGACTTCTAAGATAACAGGGCGATGCTGGCTATGTGGGAAATCAGACAGGACTTCACGAGTTGCGGCTAGCGGTTGGTTGTTTTTGTTTTTAGTGACAAAACATAAATCAGGGTTGTAATCTCGTCTCCATGCTGCTGATCGAAATGTTCCGCGGTCCTTAGCGTCGAAAATCAGGTGGGTGTTAGTCTCCTCACTCCAGCTCGTCAGGGATTCACCGTTCTGGTCGTTTCGTGCGTACTTCCAGTTCTCATGGTGACTATTAAAGTCTCCTACGTAGATAGCAGGGTGGGGATATTCTTGGAGTACTTCTGGAGGCCATGGACAGCCGGGAGGCTTATAGATGTTAACTATAGTGGTCTCGCCAATTTTGACATCAACTTCATGTATGTTGTTGTCTGTAGATATCTTACACAGGGAAGCATTTTCTATCTTATTTCGTATATAGGTTGCCACACCGTAATTGCGGTGATAGGTGGCTCCCAGTATCTCGAATCCAGGGATTTTTCCTCTAGAAGCCAGCTGATCTATGTTTTCCGCATGAGTCTCTTGTATCGCGACTACGTCGATTTTGTTCTGAGTGAGAACTCTCTGGAGAAATTCGCATTTGCTCCTACTTATGCCTTCAATGTTTAGGTGGCAGACTCGGAGGCACGGTCCGAGTGCTCTAGTCAATTCTTCATCGTTCATTTGGTCGGTATCACTCATGATGTGTTTACCAGGAGATCCAGCTCAAGATTATCTGGATTATCTGGTTGCCTTTAGTGCTAGTTCATTTAGCGTTACCCAGGGTGCACGTGTAGTATTCTACTACGGACGCGAACTAGCCTTACACCCCATCAGTTTCATTCTTTGTGGATGACATCTCCAAGGTGACTCCACGGTGTTTGGAATGCAACTGAATCGCATCGCTTGGTGCATTCCACGTTTTCCTTCTGGTACCCCGCTGTGGTATCGCCTATTGGAAAGTGAACACTTTTTCCCCCCATTTTTCATTTAACAACCTGGTTATGGATGTCCTGTATCTGTATTACAGGCAAACTTCTCCTGTATTTTAATTTTTGGCCAATTGGAGAATTTATTACCCTGTAGGCTTTAATTTATTGTTTGCCCACATGGTGATTCTACGCTACCATTATTATTATGCACAGCTTCTTTAAAACTTGCTTCTGTTTCATCAGTACGCGCAGTTCATTGTTCTAAATTTCAGTGACAAGGAAACATTACCAACTCGACCTCATATTTTAAGGAGTAAAAATTGCAATTGCAAGATCTCAGCCACAGCAGTCGAACCCGCCCGAAAAATTGTGCTATAATTCTGATATTACGTGGCTATGACCATCTTAATATACAGCTTTTAAATTTCGCGCGGACCGGTTGTTTGTCACCCGCTCCGCCCCATGGCAGCCATCTAGTACCCGAGCATGAATTGCTGTAAAGCAGAGTGACAACCGGAGTACCCCTATTTGTGGGATGTTGAAGGCGACGGAGGAGAGGTGGACACATCTGCCAAACGTGTTTTGGAATCTTTTTCGAGAACAGATGTTGTTATACGCGAAAAATAGGTAAGTAAGGTAAGTATGGCACATAGTCAGTCAGTCCTACGAACAAATACGTTCAGTATTATTTAACAATATTGTCGCATTGATATTCAGCAACTGAAGAATTATTATGAATTATTTTCGATTTGCAATTTACCCATGACAACCAAGTTGAAGAACAGCCCGTCTCCTGCATATGTACTTCAATTAAACATAGTTAGCTTTAAAATCTAAAGAAAACAACACGCAACAGTCGTGTTGACACAGAAATAGCACTCCGCTGCATTTGTAAATCGTTAACATAAAAATGTTCAAAGTAAACAGATCTCTGATATAAGCTAATGGTTAGAAACCGCGCCCTTTGTCATTATGAAAAATGCATGTTACCAGGGTCACAACAGTATTTCACAAACATCTTACTCACTGCACTGTACAGACCGAGCGAAGAGGCGCAGTGGTTAGCTTGCTGGACTCGCATTCGGGAGGACGACGGTTCAACCCCGCGTCCGGCCATCCTGATTTAGGTTTTCCGTGATTTCCCTAAATCGCTTCAGGCAAATGCTGGAATGGTTCCTTTGAAAGGGCATGGTCGTCTTCGTTCCCCATCCTTCCCTATTCCGATGGGACCGATAACCTCGCTGTTTGGTACCTTACCTCAAATCAACCAACCACTGTACAGTACTTCACGCTCGGACGTTATGCGACTGAAGAGGGGCATAGCGAGTGACAAGCAACCGGTGCGCGCGAAATTTAAAAGCTGAGCATTCGGTGGGTCATAAGTGAGCACTATCAGAATTATGGCCCAAATTTTCGTGTGAGATCGATTTCTGGGGCTGATATCTTGCAAATATGTTTCTCTGTAAATTTTTATACGGCGCGAATCTAAATTTCTCATTCATTCATTTATTTTCTGACGCTGCTCAATGTAGACTCTTTATGAATTTTCGTTGAATTTCCCGCTCAAACGACTACGAGTTTCATTATTGTAACATTTCCCCTCATACGTGATATATCGTGTTGTTTCATCGTTCTAGACTCGTCATTGCACCTAGGAAACCATTGTATTAACTCTGTTAATTTGTGAAAGTCTGGTTTATTCCTAAGGTGTGTTTCGCTAGCGAGCGAGGCTTAAAAAGTGAACCTAAGAGAATAAGGTGACGTCACTTACTGCGTTCTTAGGAAGCTGTTTTCTCATCAAATTTAATTCAATACTTCCTTTTCTTGTCTACACGAACTATACGTATATATTTGTCTTGTGGTCGTTCTTAACGTCTTTCACAAAGGTATTCTGTCTGCTGATTTCGTCACTTGAAGATAAATTTCTCGAATACACGGTTCTTCAATGACTTGGTGGACGGGTCGAAAGTAGCCTCAATGCAAGTGCCAACTTTCTGGATCAGGAATGCGCGCAATAACTGTGGAACATACTCGTCTACTTACGCACGGAAGTTCCTGTCGACTTTAGGCCCTGATGTTGAGCCAGTTTGTCAACTTCTAATGACTTCCTGATACTCGTAACGCACAGCTCTATATCAAAGTGGTGAAGCTTCCTATCGACGTGATAACTGTTTTCAGTAGTACCCAGGCCTTCCAAAGTGTCGATGATGCACTACGTTTGCAGAAGGCATACTAGTCGAAAATGAGAAATGAACATCCTGAGACAATGGTGTCACATGAATAAAACTTCATTCATAGGTTGTACACTAAATGTGATCACAATACAGTGTTATACTGCTGTATAATGCAATCTTGAATAACAAATTCATTAGCTAAAATAAGTGTCGGTAGTCACAACAGAGTTCACGCTGCTTTCATCTGTATCTGCAACTGGTCAAGGGATGTAGCCGCCAATATAAAGACCGAAGCAAAGAACTTACCATGTCCCACACATGCTCAGTGGCAGCCGGCCGTTGTGGCCGAGCGGTTCTAGGCGCTTCAGTGTGGAACTGCGCTGCTGCTACGGGCGCATGTTCGAATCCTGCCTCGGGCATGGATGTGTGTGATGTCCTTAGGTTGGTTAGTTTTAAGCAGTTCTAAGTATAGGGGACTGATGACCTCAGATGTTAAGTCCCATAGTGCTTAGAGCCATTTGAACCATTTTTTGCTCAATGGCTGATAGGTCTTGTGATTCTGATGGCCAGTGGAGCAGACGAACATGGTGGCAAGCGCGTTGGATAACGCGAGAAGTGTGACAACGAACATTGGTTACTAATATGTATGTTGTTACGAATATCTCTCATACTGTTTCTGTGTACAAAAATTATAGATTTTGGGCGTACACGCCATGGTGCAGGATTTGGCTGTGTATATCGCTGTCAGATGCTCCCGTCCGTTCAAAAAGTTTCGAGACTCGATTTAAAAAAATAGGGAAGATGGTGGTTTCAGTGCTTTAGGTGTTGCACATAGTCTCTCCTCATTTAACTGCAACGCACAGAACTTTCATAAAACCACGTGAAACTGTCACAAAACTGTTTGGGATGCTGTTGAACTAGCGCGTTGCATTGACTTGAATGTCGGTTATGTCGTCAGCGTGTTGACCTTTCATGTGAATTTTTGCACTTCTTAGTTTTGTGGTAGGTTCATACTAATAATACAAAGTCCCGGCACTCATGATGATTCCTTCTAGGAAAGGACTGTCGACATTTTGCATTTCAACCAAGTCGCGACAGGCGTCCACACTTCCTTATTTTTATTCGGGAATCGAGGTGTGTGGGACATATGCGGCAAACTTTGCACACACTTTTCTCTTCTTCGAAACATTTTGGAGAATGCCTTGAACACTTTAGTTTGGGATGTTGTTCCACTGCGATTTGTGTCACAACAAGCGTGACACACTACGGCCGCAGGTCAACTATTTAACACTGCCTGATCACAACCGACTGGTGGAATGCACATAAGCTGTTTACAGTTGCTAGTTGAAGGTGCCACCGTAGTTACTGCGCTGACGTCGCTTATACGCCAAGAATGAAACCAGTGTCGGAACTTGTTCCCGTTGGAAGGACGGTGTCCACTACGATAGTTGCCGCTTTCCCGATCGGCTTCACATTCGCGAAGTACCATCAAAGGCGCCAAGGGAGAATGTACTCTCATCACTAAGATAACTTCACTCTATCCGTGCCTCTTGTTGCGTCTGTCACTATATCATGGGAGGCAGGATGTGCGTTGATATGTGATACAAGCGCTTGCTAGTGACTCTAACTGAAACTGTGGGTGCAACATTGTTCTAATTTGTGATGAGGTCGCGGTGTGATCAGCAATAGCAGCTCCTCTGATCAGCGCCCGAGGCCTGAATTTGTATTGCATTGCCTCCTAGAACCAGTACGAGGAACATGTAGAAACACTTCATACACGCTGAGGACAGCAGCTTCGCCGTTTCCGAGATGCTCGTCCCAAGGTGCGGGGCCTTATCACTCTGCCCTTTGTCAAGTCGCCTACGTCAGCGTATCTCCCCATTTGTGATCCATATCGCCGCGAGAATGATTCGCCATCCGTTTCTGTTACGCTTATATACTTTCATGGTAGCTGAAGTATTGTTTTGGCTCGTCTTTGTATTTGAAGCTCCATTATTTTTGAAAACCATCATTATGGTTTGAGCATGATGTCATTTTCGCATACATCTGAATGTTTTACCTCATGATCTCTGAGTAAAAGGATCCAGATCATTTTCTGTTAGCACAAGGTTCAGGAGTGTAGCTGTCAGACTGGCATATTTCATGTTCTTGCTATCAAATGTCACTATTTATGTCTGATTAAAGTCATTTGTAGTCAGACATTACAACCAGCAATCGATTTCTGTATTAATCTTCTGGTGCTATGTCCGCTGCATTATGCACAGATCTGTTAACTATAGCTATGCCTATTCGATAACGTACGTAGAGAAGGGCTGATAAATTCTTTGTTTCTCTGTCTCAGCTAATTAATGTTTGGGTCTGGGATTATTCATATTCTTCATAATGTACCATTCATGCAGTGTTCATACATGAGACTAAATGTCCGTGAAGATTCATCCAGATCAGATGTTTTTTAGGAAGGTTTTTTAAAGTTAGATAAAGTAAAGTCCTTGAAAAAACGTAGAATGCTGAGAAAAATAACGTTACCTTGATAAATTTGTTAGAGTGCATAGGATTATGAATTACTTAAATTTTGTTTGTAGCACGAAGTCTGAACAATCTGCTGTGTAGACTTTGCTGCTTTGGAACTCATGGAATCCGACTGTAGAAAATACGGTGGCCTACGTCAGAATGTTTGTCACAGATATTTAGAGACCAAACTTATACCAGATTCATCACAATCACGCTTAAAATATAGGTTCATTATTGTTTTAAAAAAGTTTGTGCAGAACTTTGCATATGTACCTTCAGACTGATTTAACAGTTGAAGAACAGCTGTACTCTAAATGAAGGGATGTCTTTTGACACGAGTAAATAGAAATGTTTTAATAGTGGAAGATGTGTGATTGTGAGACTGGGATAGAAAACGTTTATGGTATCATAGGAGAATTTTCACAACTTCTCGATAATTGCGAGGTCTAAATCGTCTCATTCAAATGTCAATAAATGTCGTTTTCTTTGTGATTCATGTGAAATTCATTATTGGATGGTGGTGAGCGAATCTGTACGACGATGTTATATGTTGATTCATTCCGTTCAATGATCGTATAGTGTTTACATACAGATTGGGATCTGCCACATCGTAATGATAAACCAATCCATACACGTGAGCGCCGTAAGAAGTTTCCCGTTGGGTTCCTGTCCTTGTTCACTACGGAAGCAAGTACTGTAGCACAAAATGTTGAGTAATTGAAGAAAAAGAGCTTAACGGTAAAGAGGGAGGGATATTACACTGTTACTAAACCATTTTATTTAACCAAGCTATTTTATTCAAAGGACGTCATAATTTATAGTTTATTCACTACTTAATTACAGTTATAAGGTCTCCAATTGTATGTTCGTACAAAATGCCCTATTTTACACCCTATAATGACGACAACAGATAGGCGGGAACCGCGAGTTGGTACCAGATGCAATCTTAAATTTTTCGAGGATTTAGTAATCTAAGATAAAGTACCATTTCTGCTCAAAAGTATTTAGACACATATCAGTAGACTTTAATATGGGTCGTGTCCACCCTTGACGATTATGATTGCTTGAAGTCTGCAGGGAGGGGGAGGGGAGGGGTACTTTCAATGAGGTGTCTAAACGTCTGCGGATGGATGGCAGCCTGTTCTTTCTCAAGAGCCGAAACCAGAGAAGACAATAAATGTTGGACGCTGGGATCTGCAACTCATCCCAAACGTGTTCCATTGGGTTTTGCGTCGGGAGTTTGTGTAGGCCACTCCATTTCAGGAATGTTACTGTCCACAAATTGTTGCCTCATAAATCCTGCTTCATGACAAGGTGCATTGTCGTGCTAATACAATCAATCATCGTGTCCGAACTATTCCTCTCCTGTACACAATATACAGTGCTGTAAAATGTGTTAACATCTTCACGCACTATGCGCTTTGTTAAGCGCAATAAGGGTACCATACGCTAACCACAAGAAACACCCCCGTACTGTAACACTAGCGCCTCCACACGTCACTGCTGGCATTACACGTGATGGCAGGTACTGTTCTCCATACATTCGCCAGACCCAAATCCTTCTGTTGCGTTAGCACATGGTCTAGCCTGATTCATCACTCCCCAGTCGCCGGTGCTGCTACGGTCGCAGGTTCGAATCCTGCCTCGGGCATGGATGTGTGTGATGTCCTTAGGTTAGTTAGGTTTAAGTAGTTCTAAGTCTGGGGGACTGATAACCTCAGATGTTAAGTCCCATAGTGCGCAGAGCCATTTGAACTCCCCATCATCCACTTGCTCTCTACACCACCTCGAGCGTCGCTTAGCTTAGCTTGTACCTTATGAGGAGTGGCTCGACCATTGTGCCCCATTCTTTTTAACTCCCTACTCGCTAGGATTGTGCTAGCTGGACTGCTGGTGGCAGTTTGGAACTCACGAGTGATTCCTTCCGCTTTTTACAACCACAGTCCGCAATGCTCGACGGTCGCTGTCTGTCAGTACATGAGGTCTGCCTGGTCTTGGTTTAGCTGTGATTGTTACTCCGCGTTTCCACTTCACAGTCACATCACCAACAGTCAACTTGGGCAGCTTTGGAAGGGTTGAAATGTCCCTGATGGATTCTGCTGTTACTGCTTCTCTACTGTCATCACAGTACTCCTCCCATCCTTTTATACTGGCGGGCCTGCCTCTCATTACATCTAGTAGTCATTTCCGAATTATTTAGGGGTGTCGAGGTAATTTGTTCAGATAGTGTATAATGGCGCTGTTGGGCCTCATCAGACAACCAATATTCGATATAGATTGAAAACTACTGTACTGCCTTCATTTTATGTCTAGCGGAAGGGCAATACGAGCAAGATATTGAGAGGTTAGGGCGTTTATGGAGGCACTCGGAAGCTCATTTTTTCCGGCAGTTTATTCGCGAATGGGACACGAAAGGAAGTAGCAAAAAAAGAACTAAGTACCCTCCGTCACACACTAGTGTACATGCAAGTGTAGTTGAAAGTCAGGTCAGGTGAGTTCATTGCATTATTCTTTACCGGTAGTATTGGATTATTCCCTTTCATTCTTCATCCCGCTCCGCTGTATACATGTCTTATTAAATATAAGTCCACTTCAAGAAATGACTTAGTTGCTTGATCGAAGTATCCGTGAAAATATGGACACACACTCTTAAATATAACCACTGCTGGGTATTTCAGCTCTTTTGGTTTTTTATGGCATTGCTGTATCTTCTTTATTCGTTGTTTCTGTTGACAATAAAATGTCTGTAAGTAAATTTCGACGTGTACGTTATGTGATTGAAGGTTTCCGAGAAAACATGCAGAGAGAGTGAAGTTACCGGAGGTAAAGTGCGTGCGGTAAGAATATCTCGAGCTCATATTTGCTGTCTACACTCAAAGAACTATTCGGCGATGAGCATCGTGGGTACCAGCATGAAAAAGTCGTTCAAACTGCGTTATTCGCTGTGCAATGATTCGCAACTAAAAAGGTGTTGGCCTACACAGAATGCTGGTCTGAACCTGAATGAATGTGTACTGGGTATTTTGGAACGCTAATTTAGTTTCAGACCTTAAAGACTCACGCTGATATATGCCATTACTTACGTATCCCATGAATAATTCATCGATATTCTTCGTAAAATCCTTTCGTGTCTAGTCGGAAGTATGCCTAAACGAGTGGAATCTGGGAAAATGTGTGCAAGACGCCACTGCATAAGTTAGAGCCTTTAGCGAACTAGGACTACAGTTTGAAGTGGGTGCGCAGTAACCTTAGTACAAGCAGTGTACGAACATCTTCAGCGCCGTGAGGAAGCTTTCATGTGGCTAGTAAGTAGCTTCAACCTTCTAACCAAACTTGTAATAGGAAATGAGTTTCTTCTGCAAGTCTTGAACGCTTTCTATACAACGGCATTTAAACGAAAGCAGTATTTCCCCACTTAGGCTGAATTTTTAGACGTCTTATTCGTCGCATAACTTGTTTCGTTCGGATTTTCAGGCAGTTATTGAGTGTTTATTAAGGATAAGGTGCAGCCAGCGCATATGAAAATGATAACCTAACCCCACGATGTGCTCCCGTTCGTTTTGGTTCATAAATTGTGCTGTTCTTAACGGTTTGACAGACAGTCGGTGCACTTGAGACGCAAAATATCGCACCCTGGCAAGAAAAGTGACACAGGCCGAAAAACGGCATCTTTAGTTCATGTCATTGAAAAATACGTGTGAAGTGCTTCAACGTGCACGAAAAATATAATGGAATTTACTGCCAACAATACTTACTTGAAATCTGAAGGAAACTTATACTATATCGGTATAACATGTATAGAATTAATTCTAAGGTACTGAATTTTTTAGTTGTGTCGCTGTTCTTGACGGGGTGCGATAATGTGCACAGGTATAGCCCTGACCAAAGAATCTGACGAAGCAAGTTTCTCCTGCAAGCTCTGAACACTGTGTGCGAATATGCACTTAAGTGAATTCTGTATTTCTTGTTCAGCGATTATACTTGCACATTTTCCCGCCTTAAGTGCATTCACTATCTGTCAAACCATTAAGAACAGTATAATGTGTGAACCAAAATGGACGGAAGCAAATATTATGAGTACGCTGCCATTTTCATACGTAGGTCGCCTTGTTATTTCTAAACACTCGAAAATATTTCACAAACCGAAACTATATGCTTGATGCCTAATTGGATAATTTAAATTTGTCGTATTCCTCACTTTTTAGCCGTTGGCTACAGAAATAAGAGTCCAACTTCTGACATCCTTCATGAGCCCACGAGCATATAGTGGAAGACTTTACTTTTCTTCTTATCTTATTCTTTCGATAAACTCGTGTGAAGCTTGCTAAGACTATTTGTCTGGTCCGTTCCTCCATACTGTTAACATTTCTTTTGTCCTACTAAATCCCTTTACAAAGCGGTAGATAACATATCAAAAGTTCATTTCGTTTCATTTCATCATATTTAGCATTTGATACAAAAATATTTTTTTCTTGCTTTGTAAGACTTTTTCTCTACAATAAGCACATTTTAGCATTTAAACTTGACTTACTCTACGAATTCTCCCTTATTTAATCCAATTATTGTATAAACATATCCGAAAAATCTGAAACTAAAAGAGCTCTTTAGTTAACGTTTATGCCATAAAGAACGCCGTACAGGTGAAGTTATTCAAGTGCAGCAGTCATTCTACTTCAGCTACTGACAATCGTAGAACACAGACAAATCACATTTCTCATGTCTGTAATATGTGAAATGCAGAAACAGAAAGTGCTACTGGGTGAAATGGCGCAGTGGTTAAGGCACAGTAATCATTTATAGCAGGAATGAAGTTTAAATCTGGTGACAGACATGTTGATTTAGGGTCAAAAATGGTTCAAATGGCTCTGAGCACTATGGGACTTAACATCTATGGTCATCAGTCCCCTAGAACTTAGAACTACTTAAACCTAACTAACCTAAGGACAGCACACAACACCCAGCCATCACGAGGCAGAGAAAATCCCTGACCCCGCCGGGAATCGAACCCGGGAACCCGGGCGTGGGAAGCGAGAACGCTACCGCACGACCACGAGATGCGGGCCGTTGATTTAGGTTTTCCGTTGTTTTTCAAAGCATTTCTGATGAATGATGCCAGTTTCTTCAACAAAGAAACGACCGGATCCTTCTGCATTTGTTTCGTGTGCAATATACTCTTCATCCACAGTGTCTCAAAACCTAACAAAAATGGTTCAAATGGCTCTGAGCACTATGGGACTTAACATCTGAGGTCATCAATCCCCTAGAACTTAGAACTACTTAAACCTAACTAACGTAAAGACATCACACACATCCATGTCCGAGGCAGGATTCGAACCTGCGACCGTAGCGGTCGCCCGGTTCCAGCCTGAAGCGCCTAGAACCGCTCGGCCACAATGGCCGGCCAAAACCTAACAAAAAAGGACTTGAAGCTCATAATAATGTGTGTATTGTGTATTAAACTGGGGATCTAGAAACAACGGAGAGGCTTCGTCCCACCGTAGCCCTCAGTGGTTCACAGCCCCACAACAGGCCACCGCAGTCCACTCACCCTACTGCCGCCCCACACCGAACCCACGGTTATTGTGCGTTTCGGCCCCCAGTGGACCCCCGGGAGCGTCTCATACCAGATGAGTGTAACCCCAAATGTTTGCGTGATAGAGTAATTATGGTGTACACGTACGAGGAGATAGTGTTTGCGCAGCAATCACCAACATAGTGCAACTGAGCGGAATAAGGGGAACCAGCCTGCATTCGCCGAGGTAGATGGCAAACCGCCTTAAAAACCATCCACAGGCTGGCCGGCACACCGGACCTCGACACTAATCCGCCGGGCGGATTCGTGCCCCACTCCTTCCCGCTCGGGAAGCAGCGCGTTAGAAAGGCGGGTGATAGAGCGGGCTTTCATAGTAGTATACTACCATCCGTTCTCAATTGTTGAAGTTTCATTTCGTTTTTTTGTGACTTTAGAATATGTATCTCTGTTTCTTGTTAGCAAACATAATTTTTATTACCAACACGTATCTTTAATTTTTTGTCCATTCTATAAACCCAGTTAATCTCAAATTCATATTAATATGTTTCTAATAGCATTATGTACATAGAATAATGTGGACTACTGTAAAGGAAGCTGCTAAGCTGTATTTGAATTCAGAAGCGACGTTTGTAGGCTCGATTAACGTGGGAGAGAAAGCAGCCTCTGCGACGGAAACTTTCTCATTGAACTGCTGTAAAACGTCTCCCGCTGGCGACATGATAGCGAGAAGAATAAAACGGGTAAAGTAAGCGGCGGTGCTGACCCCGCTAATATAATTTTTCTCGCCCGCCCAGAATAATAAACAGAAAGGAGCGAGGTACTAAAGTTGCATGTCCAGTGTGATTCTCAGAACGCTTTTAACAGCTCAGATGCGAACGGATATACAGATGGTAAATATAAATATGGAAACACCAAAAACACAACACATTACCGTGCCTAATACGATGTGGTAAAACAGCTGGCGTTCAAATCAGCTTCCAGTCATTTCTGAATGGTTAAACACAGATCCTGTGTGGTTTTCAAGGATGTCTTATACCACTGTCTGTGCAAAACAGTGGCAAGGTCACGTAACAGCGATGGAGGTGGATAGCGATCACGCACCCGTCTCTCCAAAGTATACCACAAAGGCCTAATAGTACTGAGATATGGCGACTTTGGTGGCCGGGGTAGATGCGACAATTCATCGTCGTGCTCATAAAACCAGCCCTGGACGACGCAAGCTGTGTGAACAAGGACCTTGCTGTCTTGCAACACAGCACCACCACTGGGGAACAAACATTATACCATGGGATGGACCTGATCAACCAAAATGGTCAAATAATCCTTGGCAGTAATGCGACCTTGCAGAGTAACAGTGGAGCCCATTGAATACCACGATGTGATATATTTCACCCTTCGGACGTAAACTCGGCCAGAAGTTGGAAACAGTGTGAAACAAGATTCATCTGACCAAATCACTTTCTTCCATTGCTCCACAACCCATGTTTTCCTGTTACGGACACTTGCATCACTGATGAATCGTTCTGGAATTCCAGCTCGCCCCACAATTCCCTGCTTATGGAGTTCCCTTCATCTTGTTTCGGTACTGACCGGGTTCTCGAGTGCGATATTCGGTTCTGAGTTGATGTTTTTCCGCTCTCGCCGTATGCGGTATAAATCTTCGATACGGTGCCTCTTCAGCTTCATTCGTTACAGAAGCACCCCCCCCCCCCCTCCCCATCCGAGCACCAACAGTTTGCCCACGTTCAAATGCACTAAGCTCCGACATAATACACACACATCTACACAGAACTCTTTTATGACCACGACTGACAGTTGCAAAGTATGCATAGAGGATATTGCACAAGTGCCGTTCGTGGTCAAATACAACAGCGCAGCCTGCAGGCTGGTCTAGCATCTGCAATTATGTTCAAAAATGCATTTCTCGCGGTGTTTCCTTATTTTTGTTTAACCCCTGTAACTATGGAGAGTGAAGCGTTTATGTACGTCACTCGCTGTAGCAGTATTGTTTTTAGGTGTTAGGGAAACGACGTTTTTCATAACCGTGCTGTCCTTTCTTCAAGGCCGTGACTCACTGACGACTTCAAGCGCTTCTCGGGAAGTTTTCTGTGCCTTTACTTTACCACAACAGATAAATAATGTAGCGCTTTCGCGATTAATGGCTTCTTAGGAAGAATTCACTAGCAGTAAAATCGCACTATAAAGCACGGAGCTGGGCGGTGCAGTGATTAAGATACTGTTATCCTGATACTAAACTCGCTGGACAAGATTTTAGTCCTCTCCCTTTAAATGAGCACACTGGTCACTTTGGAGCGCTGTAGATGGTGCAGAATTGATACCAGTTGGCCATGTGGCCCTCCATCGCCGACGAATGGCAGTAAAGAACCGTAGTGTTTGGACGGGCCCTTGACCACACCATGAATGAAGTTGCTCGATTTGTTGATGTACCGGTGTGGACTGTCCAACGTGTCTACAAGGAATGGCGTACCACTCACACGGCCGGCCGGAGTGGCCGAGCGGTTCTAGGCGTTACAGTCTGGAACCGCGCGACCGCTACGGTCGCAGGTTCGAATCCTGCCTCGGCCATGGATGTGTGTGATGTCCTTAGGTTAGTTAGGTTTATGTAGTTGTAAGTTCTAGGGGACTGATGACCTCAGAAGTTAAGTCCCATAGTGCTCAGAGCCATTTGAACCATTTTCAACCGCTCACACGCCATATGAACAGAAACTCTGCGGTAGCCGACTGGAGGCGTGAGTGTAGTCCGCCGATTCGCGAGTTTTCCTCATTTCAAATAATGCAAGGCGCAGAGTGCGCCGACGACATGATAAGGCTCTTCATCCACAATGTATGGAGGATATATTCCTGGCTGGAGGTGGTGGTGTGGTATTTTGGGGGTGTTTCTCGTATCTTGACGTAGGCCCACTCATTTAGATAACCGCGAACATGAACCAAGATGTTGGTGACCAATTATTGTTTTTCTTCTACATCTTAGTGATAGTGTGAGGACTCCCGTCTTCCGAGATGCCAACAGCCCCGTTCACAGACCTGCACGCATAAATTTCTGTAACTACTTGGAGCAGCGGGTGAAACGTAGCAATCAACATCCCCGCAATTTGGTATCTCTGTGGGATCTTAATCATGAATGAGTAACTTCAGCTGGCTGTGACGTACCTGAAGAAACTTGAGAATTCTTTTCCTCACCTAATTGATGCCACCATTGAGGCTAGAGGTGGTATTACCGTGATATCTCCTGGCAGACTGGTTTGTTGTCTGATGCTCCTGCAGTATGTCGTATTCGTCCACAACTACACAACTATGTAAAATGAAAGGTAAAGCTGCCCTCAAAAGCAAAACAAAAGCTCGCGTGTTGTTGATGGAATGCCAAACAGAATTCTGAAAAGTTGCTAGAACTTAATAAGTCATGTCCTTGGTAATATATGCAATGCATCACTGGCATAGGGAATTTTTCCATACAGGTTAAAGTATACAATTGTTAAACCTCTATATTAGAAAGGTGACAAGACAGACTTAAACAGTTATCATCCAGTTTCCTTAGTGACATCTTTTTCCGGTATATTCGAAAAAGTAATGTACTCAAGGCTGTCAAGAGTAGTCTCACACGTAAGTGGTAACAATTTGCTTAGCATATCAGAGTTTGGATTTCAGAAGGGTTGCTTAAATAATAAAATATCTCCAGTTGGTATTTTTTGTGATCTTTCCAAGGCGTTTAATTGTGGAGACCATGTTACTCACTTGTAAAAACTCAAGTTTTATGGAACTGATGGCTGTATGCACAGCTGGTTTGAATCGCATTTACAAGCAGAATGCAAAAAGTTGTACTCAATAATTCAAACAGTGTTGGAAGGGTAGAAAATTTTAGTGACTGGTAAGAAATCGCAATGGGAGTCCCACAGGATTCAATTCTGGGTCCACTCCTATTCCTTCCACGTAGCATTCAACAATCTGAATTGATACTTTTTGCAGACGGTACTAGTGTTATAATAAATTCCATTTTGAAAAAGCACACTAGATTCAATTCTGTAGAATAGGTCATACCAACAATTTATGTAGTACATCACCAGGAGTCTGTAAACAGAGTAGAATATTCCAAATTTTTCGGTGTACATATTGATGAAAATTTGAACTGGAGGAAGCATATTACTGAGCTTGTCAAACAATTAAGCTCAGCTACTTTTGCTCTTCGTATAATTGCTGAACTTGGAAACAAAATAATCAACCTGCTGACATATTTTGCATATTGTCACTCAATAATGTCGTATGGAATAATTTTCTGGAATAACTCGTCATTTAGGAAGAAATTATTTATTGTACAAAGACGAGCAGTAATAATAATATGGGTTGTTCCCTCACGGACGTGATGAAGATTCCTCTTCAATGAGCTAGGCATTTTAACTGCGCCGTTTTAATACATATATTCGCTAATGAAATACGTCATGAATAATCCATCACAATTTTTGAAGAACAGTGATGTCCATACGTACATCACTAGAGGGAAAGATAATCTGTATTACCAATTATTAAAATTGTCATTGGCTCAGAAAAGAGTTCAATATGCAGCAGTAAAAATTTTTGATCATTTGTTCAATACCACAAAATGTTTGACAGTTAGTAAAGCACGTTTTAAATCTAACTTAGTCATTTCTCCTGGGCAACTCCTTCTGTTCTGTTGACGTATTGCTGCTTAAAAACTGGCATACAGCTAAAAAAAACTCTTTTTGTAAGCGTGGTTGCGTGAGTATGTTTGAAAAAGAAATGTGTTCGTTAATGTTATCACCAAGCATTTATATATATCCTGTAAACTGACATGTTACACGCCATTTCGATAAAAGAATCGTTCAAATGATCTACGGAACATGTAACTAACTCAAACACAGAGGTTGGTGTGAACACGACAGTGCTTAACTAGGTATGGTCGTAATGGAGGTAGTATGCCCTTTGTATTCTTCCGACTTCTGAACTGACTTATCCACTCAGATATGGGGGTAGGGAGACCTACAACTTAATGTGGACTGCGAATCACGGACGACTAGGCATTTTTCGCCGGCCTTAGTGGCCGAGCGGTTCTAGGCGCTTCAGTCTGGAGCCGCGCGACCGCTACGGTCACATGTTCGAATCCTGCCTCGGGCATGGATGTGTGTAATGTCCTTAGGTTAGTTAGGTTTAAGTAGTTCTAAGTTCTGGGGGACTGATGACCTCAGATGTTAAGTCCCATAGTACTCAGAGCCATTTGAACTAGGCATTTTTCATAGGTACAAACCATCGCGAGGAGTAAAAGAAGCAATATGTGACATAAAAATGTTGTAAGACGGAATGATAATTGAACCCTGTAATTTGACTCTTACTTACTTACTTACTTTACCAACGAGCCACACCATTTACAACTAAGTAATAATTTTTAAGCGAATGTCTATCTTTTTAAAGATCAAATAATGTTAAGATGGAGTCCGGCAACTTATGCCAGTAAAGACTGATCCAAGTCCAGCAACATCCGTGTATTTCGCTAACGAGGACATTATTGTCCAGTTGTGTTCTAGGTAAGGACACACGATGCAGCAGTGCACGGTAGCTACAAGGGGATAAGTTTTGTAAATGATGGCACGGGGGAAATATCAGTAAATGCGCAAATCCCTCTTCAGTCTTGAGAAATTTGTCACGGCAATAGCGTAGAGTAGACAGAAAAATCACGCTTGAGTGGATACACGTAACTTGACGAGGAGCTGGAGTGTTTACGACTGAGCGATACGGATGTATAGGTTGGCGTCGGCCGTTACCGCTGCTCGGAGGCGACCCGAGCGTTGGAAACCACCTTAGCAGCAAGTGAATGTGCGATGACCCAGATCTGATGTCCTCGGAACTTAGTCACGGAACACGGTCTGTAAATGAGAACACTATTTCCACATCAGGCGCGCGCCCATACCCACACATACACACACACATACACATACAATGACAGGGAAGGAGAGATGGAAACTGATTATGAACGACATTCCTGAACTCAATTCACTCATTTTCATGGCCGGGTTAAAATCCAGAAGTGGATCATTCGAAGCTCTTGAAAAGACTGATAAGAAGTTACGTTTTCGTAATGTTTGATTTTCTGTTTTGGGAGTAACGTTTTCTGTTGATGCTCGGGTCGTACACTACACGTCACACCCCGGCAAGAAAAGTGACACAAGTCGAAAAATGGCATCTTGTCACTGAAAAATACGCCTGAAGTGCCCCAACGTGAGCGAAAATATATAATGGAATTTGCTATCAACAATACTTACTTGAGTAAAGGCAGCTTATACTATTTCAATTTAAGTTTTATAGAATTAATTGTTCAAGTCGAGTTTACTCAAGTATTGCATTTTCGAGCTGTGTCACTCTTCTTGCCGGGTGTGATATGTGGATACATTTGAGGAAACATTCTTCTGCGAGATCGATTTGGAACTCACCATTCTTCACATTAAAAAAAGGTAAATCTGTCATCAATGCTAACTTTAGTTTGAACACCATGATGTTTTGCTACACGTAGTCCTTTTGGAGGCGGTATGCCGTTACTTTCCTCCAACTTTTAATTGACGTGCCCAACCATTTATAGGAGGCCCTTGAGTTTAACATGGACTTCTAGCGTCTGTGCAGCTCGGCATATTCCACATTAACAAACATTGCCAGACGGGAAAGAAGGGATAAGTGACACATAAAAGTAAATTAGATTAAGTAGTGTGTAAGCCTAGGGACCGATGACCTCAGCAGTTTAGTCCCATAGGAACTTACCACCAACACCTTTCTTCAAAGCTACAAATAACTAAAAAAGTATTTGTGAATGACAGGCGAACTCCAGCAGTGTTCCTGCGGTCGAGAAAGACGTACAGGCCTGTGTTAGAAAGTAACTCAATACCGTGTACGTTATCTATATCTATATACAAATTTGGCAATCCACCGTACGGTGAATGGCAGAGGGTACCCTGAATCATTACAAGTCATTTCCTCTCACGTTCCACTCGCAATGCTCGAGGGTAAAACGACTATTTATATGCCTCCGTATGAGCCCTTATTTCTCGTATCTTATTTTCGTGGTCTTTACGTGAAATGTAGGTTGGCGGCAGTAGAATCGCTCTGCAGTGAGCTACAAATACCGGTTCTCTAAATTTTCTCAATAGTATTTCTCGAAAAGAATGTCACCTTCCCCCACAGGGATTCCCATTTGAGTTCCCGAAGCATCTCCGTAATACTTGCGTGTTGATCGACCCTGTTGTTGTTGTTGTGGTCTTCAGTCCTGAGACTGGTTTGATGCAGCTCTCCATGCTACTCTATCCTGTGCAAGCTTCTTCATCTCCCAGTACCTACTGCAACCTACATCCTTCTGAATCTGCTTAGTGTATTCATCTCTTGGTCTCCCTCTACGATTTTTACCCTCCACGCTGCCCTCCAATGCTAAATTTGTGATCCCTTGATGCCTCAGAAAATGTCCTACCAACCGATCCCTTCTTCTAGTCAATTTGTGCCACAGACTTCTCTTCTCCCCGATCCGATTCAATACTTCCTCATTAGTTATGTGATCTACCCATCTAATCCTCAGCATTCTTCTGTAGCACCACATTTCGAAAGCTTCTATTCTCTTCTTGTCTAAACTATTTATCGTACATGTTTCACTTCCATACATGGCTACACTCCACACAAATACTTTCAGAAATGACTTCCTGACACATAAATCTATACTCGATGTTAACAAATTTCTCTTCTTCGGAAACGCTTCCCTTGCCATTACCAGTCTACATTTTATATCCTCTCTACTTCGACCAACATCAGTTATTTTGCTCCCCAAATAGCAAAACTCCTTTACTACTTTAAGTGTCTAATTTCCTAATATAATTCCCTCAGCATCACCCGACTTAATTCGACTACATTCCATTATTCTCGTTTTGCTTTTGTTGATGTTCGTCTTATATCCTTCTTTCAAGACACTATCCATTCCGTTCAGCTGCTCTTCCAAGTCCTTTGCTGTCTCTGACGGAATTACAATGTCATCGGCGAACCTCAAAGTTTTTATTTCTTCTCCATGGATTTTAATACCTACTCCGAATTTTTCTTTTGTTTCCTTCACTGCTTGCTCAATATACAGATTGAATAACATCGGGGAGAGACTACAACCCTGTGTCACTCCCTTCCCAACCACTGCTTCCCTTTCATGCCCCTCGACTCGTATAACTGCCATCTGGTTTCTGTACAAATTGTAAATAGCCTTTCGCTCCCTGTATTTTACCCCTGCCACCTTCATAATTTGAAATCCAGCAGCCCGCCTCTGAATTGCTACGATGTCTTCCTTTAACCCTTTCCCGCCCAAACTATGGGAAACTGTACCAAATGATTTAATATTTGTGGAGAATATCACCAAAGCAACTAAAATCAGATCAGTCACAGTAACACTTATATTAGTTTCGAGTCTTATCAGGATATATTCATCGTATCTGATCGGAATATTTACTTATTGTATTATCAATATCAGTTTACATTAACTAAAACAGTACGAAACCTGATTACAAAATCAAAACACTCACAGAAATGTATATTCACGTCAGCAGGGTCCGTAAACTCTTATGATGAAATGAACAACACAGCGGTACGACTGTCTGTCGTTTTCTTCTATCTTCTGTTGGCAAAGGTATTGACCTATCATAGCCGAAGACTTCCCTGTACTACAGCAGAGGTACGTAGACATCCCGACAGGATGCCAGTGCATGAATTCAACGCCATGCTGTTTTATGATTCTAGAAAGTCGACGCGACTTTATAGATGAACCACACTTCCCAAAATTGTTCAAATAAACCGAAGTCGACCATTAGCCTTCCCTACCACAATCCTCACGTGCTCGCTCCATTTTCGCTTTGAAGCGTTACGTCCATATATTTAAACGACGTGACTGTGTCAAGCAGGACACTACTAATGCTGTATTTCAAAACTACGGTTTTGTTTTTCCTACTCATCTGCATTCACTTACATTTTTCTACATTTAGAGTTAGCTGCCATTCGTCGCACTAACTAGAAATTTTGTCTAAGTCATCCTGTATCCTACAGTCACTCAACGACAACACTCTACCGTACACCACAGCATAATCAGCTAACAACCACGGACTGCCGCCCACCCTGTTCGCGAGATCATTTATGTATATAGAAAATAATAGCGGCCCCTATCACACTTCCCTGCGGCACTCCTGGCGACACCCTTGTCCCTCTGATGAGCACTCGCCGTCGAAGACATCGAACCGTGTTCTATTACTTAAGAAGTCTTCGAGCCACTCACAAACCTGTGTGCTATGCTCGTACCCTTGTTAATAGTCTGCTGTGATGCACCGTGTCAAATGCGTTTCGGAAATCTGGAAATATGGAATCTGCCTGATGCCCCTTCATCCATAGTTCTCAGTATATCATGTGACAAAAGGGCAAACTGAGTTTCGCTCCCGTGCTGATTCGTGGACAGAAGCTTTTCGGTCTCGAGGAAATTTTCTATACTCTAAATCTGAATGTGTTCAAGAATTCTGTTGCAAACCGATGTTAGGGATTTTGGTCTGTAATTATACAGGTCCGTTCTTTTACCCTTCTTACATAAAGGACTCATCTGCGTTTTTCCCAGTCGCTTGGGACTTTGCGGCGAGAGGTTCAAAATGGCTCTGAGCACTATGGGACTTAACTTCTAAGGTCATCAGTCCCCTAGAACTTAGAAATACTTAAACCTAACTAATCTAAGGACATCACACACATCCATGCCCGAGGCAGGATTCGAACCTGCGACCGTAGCGGTCACGCGGTTCCAGACTGTAGCGCCTTTAACCGCTTGGCCACACTGGCCGGCGCGGTGAGAGGCTCGCGATAAATGCAAGCTAAGTGAGGGGCCAACACCCTGTGAGGTGGCGCCATGGTAAGACACTGAAGTCTTATTGGGAGATCGACGGTTCACATCTCCGTCCGGCCCTCTTGATTTAGGTTTTCTGTTGTTTTTTTTCATAAATTGCATAAAATGCGTTCTGGGATGATTCCTTTGAAAGCGCATGGCCGATTTTTTTCCCCCAATCCGAGCGTGTGCTCCTTCTCTAATGACCGCGGGGACGGCAGGACGCTAACCTCTAATCTGCTTGCTGCCTGCCTCTCCCTTGACGTTACGTACGAAATTTTGACATGGAAGTTCAAATGGCTCTGAGCACTATGGGACTTAACTTCGGAGGTCATCAGTCCCCTAGAACTTAGAACTACTTAAACCTAACTAACCTAAAGGCATCAGACACATCCATGCACGAGGCAGGGTACGAACCTGCGACCGTAGCGGTCGCGCGGTTCCAAACTGTAGCGCCTAGAACCGCTCGGCCATGACATGGAAGTCGTCATAGACATGAATAATTTGTACCTCTGTACCATGGATCTCGGCGTTGGTGGGGAGGCTTGCGTGCCTCAGCGATACAGATGGCCGTACCGTAGGTGCAACCACAACGGAGGGGTATCTGTTGACATGCCAGACAAACGTGTGATTCCTGAAGAGGAGCAGCAGCCTTTTCAGTAGTTGCAGGGGCAACAGTCTGGATGATTGACTGATCTGGCCTTGTAACAATAACCAAAACGGACTTGCTGTCCTGGTACTGCGAACGGCTGAAATCAAGGGGAAACTACAGCCGTAATTTTTCCCGAGGGCATGCAGTTTTACTGTATGGTTAAATGATGTTGGCGTCCTCTTGGCTAAAATATTCCGGAGGTAAAATAGTCCCCCACTCGGATCTCCGGGTGGGGACTACTCAAGAGGACGTCGTTATCAGGAGAAATAAAACTGGCGTTCTACGGATCGGAGCGTGGAACGTCAGATCCCTTAATCGTGCAGGTAGGTTAGAAAATTTAAAAAGGGAAATGGATAGGTTAAAGTTAGATATAGTGGGAATTAGTGAAGTTCGGTGGTAGGAGGAACAAGACTTTTGGTCAGGTGAATACAGGGTTATAAATACAAAATCTAATAGAGGTAATGCAGGAGTAGGTTTAATAATTAATAAAAAAATAGGCGTGCTGGTAAGCTACTACAAACAGCATAGTGAACGCACTATTGTGGCCAAGATAGACACGAAGCCCACGCCTACCACAGTAGTACAAGTTTATATGCCAACTAGCTCTGCAGATGATGAAGAAATTGATGAAATGTATGATGAGATAAAAGAAATCATTCAGATAGTGAAGGGAGATGAAAATTTAATAGTCATGGGTGACTGGAATTCAAGTGTAGGAAAAGGGAGAGAAGGAAACATAGTAGGTGAAAATGGATTGGGGCTAAGAAATGAAAGAGGAAGCCGTCTGGTAGAATTTTGCACAGAACATAACTTAATCATAGCTAACACTTGGTTCAAGAATCATAAAAGAAGGATGTATACGTGGAAGAATCCCGGAGATACTAAAAGGTATCAGATAGATTATATAATGGTAAGACAGAGATTTAGGAACCAGGTTTTAAATTGTAAGACATTTCCAGGGGCAGATGTGGACTCTGACCACAATCTATTGGTTGTGAACTGCAGATTAAAATTGAAGAAACTGCAAAAAGGTGGGAATTAATAGGCGTGCTGGTAAGCTACTACAAACAGCATAGTGAACGCACTATTGTGGCCAAGATAGACACGAAGCCCACGCCTACCACAGTAGTACAAGTTTATATGCCAACTAGCTCTGCAGATGATGAAGAAATTGATGAAATGTATGATGAGATAAAAGAAATCATTCAGATAGTGAAGGGAGATGAAAATTTAATAGTCATGGGTGACTGGAATTCAAGTGTAGGAAAAGGGAGAGAAGGAAACATAGTAGGTGAAAATGGATTGGGGCTAAGAAATGAAAGAGGAAGCCGTCTGGTAGAATTTTGCACAGAACATAACTTAATCATAGCTAACACTTGGTTCAAGAATCATAAAAGAAGGATGTATACGTGGAAGAATCCCGGAGATACTAAAAGGTATCAGATAGATTATATAATGGTAAGACAGAGATTTAGGAACCAGGTTTTAAATTGTAAGACATTTCCAGGGGCAGATGTGGACTCTGACCACAATCTATTGGTTGTGAACTGCAGATTAAAATTGAAGAAACTGCAAAAAGGTGGGAATTTAAGGAGATGAGACCTGGATAAACTGAAAGAACCAGAGGTTGTACAGAGTTTCAGAGAGAGCATAAGGGAACAATTGACAGGAATGGGGGAAAGAAATACAGTAGAAGAAGAATGGGTAGCTTTGAGGAATGAAATAGTGAAGGCAGCAGTGGATCCAGTAGGTAAAAAGACGAGGGCTAGTAGAAATCCTTGGGTAACAGAAGAAATACTGAATTTAATTGATGAAAGGAGAAAATTTAAAATTGCAGTAAATGAAGCAGGCAAAAAGGAATACAAACGTCTCAAAAATTAGGTCGACAGGAAGTGCAAAATGGCTAAGTAGGGATGGCTAGAGGACAAATGTAAGGATGTAGTGGCTTAACTCACTAGGGATGAGATAGATACTGCCTACAGGACAATTAAAGAGACCTTCGGAGAAAAGAGAACCACTGGTATGAATATTAAGAGCTCAGATGGAAACCCAGTACTAACCAAAGAAGGGAAAGCAGAAAGATGGAAGGAGTATATAGAGGGTCTATACAAGGGCGATGTACTTGAGGACAATATCATAGAAATGGAAGAGAATGTAGATGAAGATGAAATGGCAGATACGATACTGCGTGAAGAGTTTGACAGAGCACTGAAAGACCTGAGCCGAAACAAGGCCCCGGGAGCAGACAACATTCCATTAGAACTACTGACGGCCTTGGGAGAGCCAGTCCTGACAAAACTCTACCATCTGGTGAGCAAGATGTATGAGACAGGTGAAGTACTCTCAGACTTCAAGAAGAATATAATAATTCCAATCCCAAAAAAGCAGGTTTTGACAGATGTGAAAATTACCGAACTATCAGTTTAATAAGTCACAGCTGCAAAATACTAACACGAATTCTTGACAGACGAATGGAAAAACTGGTAGAAGCCGACCTCGGGGAAGATCAGTTTGGATTCCGTAGAAATGTTGGAACACGTGAGGCAATACTGACCTTACGACTTATCTTAGAAGAAAGATTAAGGAAAGGCGAACCTACGTTTCTAGCATTTGTAGACTTAGAGAAAGTTTTGACAATGTTGACTGGAATACTCTTTTTCAAATTCTAAAGGTGGCAGGGGTAAAATACAGGGAGTGCAAGGCTATTTACAATTTGTACAGAAACCAGATGGCAGTTATAAGAGTCGAGGGGCATGAAAGGGAAGCAGTGGTTGGGAAGGGGGTGAGACAGGGTTGTAGTCTCTCCCCGATGTTATTCAATCTGTATATTGAGCAAGCAGTAAAGGAAACAAAAGAAAAATTCGGAGTAGCTATTAAAATCCATGGAGAAGAAATAAAAACTTTGAGGTTCGCCGATGACATTGTAATTCTGTCAGAGACTGCAAAGGACTTGGAAGAGCAGTTGAACGGAATGGACAGTGTCTTGAAAGAAGGATATCTGATGAACATCAACAAAAGCAAAACGCGGATAATGCAATGTAGTCGCATTAAGTCGTGTGATACTGAGGGAATTAGATTAGGAAATTAGGCACTTAAAGTATTAAAGGAGTTTTGCTATTTGGGGAGCAAAATAACTGATGATGGTCGAAGTAGAGAAGATATAAAATGTAGACTGGCAATGGCAAGGAAAGCGTTTCTGAAGAAGAGAAATTTGTTAACATCGAGTATAAATTGAAGTCTGAGGAAGTCGTTTCTGAAAGTATTTGTATGGAGTGTAGCCAAGTATCGAAGTGAAACATGGACGATAAATAGTTCGGACAGGAGGAGAATAGAAGCTTTCGAAATGTGGTGCTACAGAAGAATGCTGAAGACTAGATGGGTAGATCACATAACTAATGAGGAGATATTGAATAGAATTGGGGAGAAGAGGAGTTTGTGGCACAACTTGACGAGAAGAAGGGATCGGTTGGTAGGACATTTTCTGAGGCATCAAGGGATCACAAATTTAGCATTGGAGGGCAGCGTGGAGGGTAAAAATCGTAGAGGGAGACCAAGAGATGAATACACTAAGCAGATTCAGAAGGATGTAGGTTGCAGTAGGTACTGGGAGATGAAGAAACTTGCACAGGATAGGGTAACATGGAGAGCTGCATCAAACCAGTCTCAGGACTGAAGACCACAACAACAACAACTCTAGTTATTGAATAGATCATCCAGTTTTAATGACTCAAATTGACTGTTTTTACATCCGAAAAATGGAATACGTTTGCTTATCTTTTAACACTGATTATCACTTGAGAAAATTGTAACACTATATGCTGATTAAATACTTTGTTACGAAGGTCGTGATAACAGTTTGCTTTCGTTATCAAAAGTGATATCTATGTTTGGAAGCGATCTCTGTGCCTTTCCGTTTCAAACATGGTTATCCCAATTGCTATTGTTTCCAAATCTGATCTTGCAACTTGAAATACCATATTTGCCTGCAGAGCTTACCAGTGCTGCCGAAGACCAGCAACGACCTCCTCACACTCAATCTATTTCAGTGAACTAGAAGAGCAATAGACAGTGAAAGATAACTTGATACACTTGTCAGACTTCAAGTACTCCTGAGTACATTGTGAATTAATGATTTTTTCTTCGTGGGGGATCACCGTCATGTAGAACGTCGGTTGATGTACGAACGTGACGAAAGCAGGTCACAGGAATGTACTGGCTGTCAAATGCACATTACAGTCTGTTAATCTTTATTAACTGTGAATAATTTCATCCTTATTATGTATCTTGGATATGTACTTACGTTCTGTTATGCGACTTTCGACTCCGACACGTCACTTAGGCATGTTGGATACTTTGTGATATTTCAGCTTGCACTTGAGAATGACTACAAAGTCGAAATGATGATCGTGCGAAATAAATTAATAGTAATTTACAGTCAAAGGCCGGATATTTCTTTCAGAAAACATTCTGCAGTTGTTTCCTTCACCGTAGAGTAATATGTGATACGTGTGAGACTGTTGGAAACGGTCAAATGTGTCACTCTCATCAGGTTTCGTGGTTTTTTGAGAGTTTCCCCCGCCCACATAGGCCGGTGTTTTGCTGGTTTCCCCATTTTTCTCACAGATATACACTTCAGAAATAAAGTAACCTGGCAGAAGCCAGTGCACTCAAACATTTCATCTAATTACCGTAACACTGATGTAGATACCTAAGTTGATGGTAGACTGGCGTAAACGTCCCTCTTCTGCCTCTCGTGTTTACTAAACAGGACGAGAGCAGTCTGCCCCCGGTAGCTGAGTGGTCAGCGCGACAGAATGACAATCCTAAGAGCCCGCGTTCGATTCCCGGCTGGGTTGGAGATTTTCTCCGCTCAGGGACTGGGTGTTGCGTTGTCCTAATCATTATTTCATCCCCATCGACGCTCAAGTCGCCGAAGTGGCGTCAAATCGAAAGACTTGCACCCGGTGAACGGTCTACCCGACGGGAGGCCCTAGTCACGCGACATTTACATTTTACGAGAGCATTCAATCTTTGCGTAATGCATAACTGCGCGGCAGTAGGGGCAACCCTCAGACCACGGAGGAAAGCTCAAAAATGGTTCAAATGGCTCTGAGCACTATGGGACTTAACATCTGAGGTCATCAGTCCCCTAGAACTTAGAACTACTTAAACCTAACTAACCTAAGGACATCACACACATCCATGCCTGAGGCAGGATTCGAACTTGCGACCGTAGCAGTCGCGCGGTTCCGGACTGAAGCGCCTAGAACCGCTTGGCCACCGCGGCCGGCCGGTGGAAAGCAGCGACGCGGTTAGAGGCATGTGGAAAACAGCGGAAAAGTTTAAGGCCCAATTCACACATAAATGCAGACGACACTTGAGCAATTCACATTGAAGTGGCGTTGTCAGAGAGACGCGGGACGGTTGTGCTACGACTGGATCAGAATATGTCGTCTTCATCAGACTAAGATATTGATGCACTGGATGTTTTGTAGCTCGTAAGTGTTGAACAGCGAAGAAGATAATGGATACATCCATTGTGGTTGAAAAAAGGAAAGAAATGTGGCACATTCGAAGTAATGAAAGAACTGAGCATGTATCCCGAACGTTTGCAGCATTTTTTACAGAATCTCTCAAAAGTGTTTCTCTATTGCGTTAGACAAAGTGAAACACGGTATTCACAGAAAATCAACTAAACTGGAATGTTTTGATCGCCGGATCTCACACCCCCTGGACTTTTTCGTCTGCGGTTACGTCAAGAGTTGGTGTATGAAACCCCCGTGGAAACAAACGAAGACCTGCTTGCTAGGGTCCAAGCTGCCTGTCTCCTGATACAACAGAAACCAGGGATCGTTGTGAGAGTGCGGCAGAACGTCATGCACCCGTTCCATATATGCATTCAGACTGACAGTCGTTGCCTTGAACAATCACCCACGTCGTTGTTGTGCACTGTAGGCTGCATGTCCATAACATAATAAATGGGAATTTCCGACCATTGGTTCCCTATCTCAGTATAATCGGTAAATTTGACCCTAAAGGTTTGAGATACTCTGTAGAGAGAAACAAAATATCATTTCACCCATAAACCTGGATTGAAGTCGTTGCCAACGCCAAGGACAACAGATTCCTTCTATGCAAGATGGAACCAGGGGGTTTCAGGGATCTTAGCGCACTAGACCACGTGTTGTACAGAGGCTCTTTCAAAATAACTGAGTGTGTCTGATTACACGTTTCATCTGCCAAACCTATTACACTAAGGAGAAGGAAAAGTAATAACATCCAGCAGCTGTGGATTTGGCAAAGCACTGTAAAGAAGCCGAGAGGTGCTGGGAAAAGAAATCTGCTGCTAGATAACATTACGGTTTTCCCTATTTTGTGCGATAAAATTCTGCCAGTAAAAAGTGCCAATAAGAAAGTCTTATTTGAAGTGTGACAGTATATTCCAGCAGAAAAACGGAATCTCTATGAGCAAGTACCAAGTGAAATAGGATTTGCCCATCTGTCTGGCAACACCCATTGATTAAACGCAGAAAATGTAGTGCTGACTGTATATATTTAGTGTAACTGCAGCTAGAATACTGTTAATTTCTTCTGCTGCTTGTGCAGATTTGTTTTGCAGTAAACATTATGTTCAAATGGTTCAAATGGCTCTGAGCACTATGTGACTTAACTTCTGAGGTCATCAGTCCCCTAGAACTTAGAACTACTAAAACGTAACTAACCTAACTACATCACACACATCCATTCCCGAGGCAGGATTCGAACCTGCGACCGTAGCTGTCGCGTGGTTCCACACTGTAGCGCCTAGAACCGCCCGGCCACCCCGGCCGGCAAACATTATGTGTTTTTACCTGTGTTGTTGTACTTTCTCAAAATAAGATTCCTATTTCTGCAGTAAGTAACACAGATAAACGAGAGTGTTTCAGCAGCACAACGTTGTAACTACACAGATTCAACGTTGCTCATTCAGGAAAATAAGAAGATTGTGCTATTTTTTTTTTCAAAGGCAATATAAGTAATTGCGTAATAGCTGTTTCAAACAATATACAAAATGGCGTTTTGCCTTATATACACAGCCTGCATCAAGAACGTCCAAATATGTAAGCATAAAAGAGGACAGCAAAATCCCATTCCTCATTCATTGCTTGCTGGAAGACACGCCATTTGTTCGGCAATCTGTGAACGAAAATAGTTATGGAATGTTTCGTTGAATGAAGGTACAATTAGTAAAGACAAGAAAAATTTGCGTATATAGTGTATAGCTAACTCTGCCGCTGGAAATGCGATTACTTATCTATAGTTTTAAAATAAAAAAAACTCTTAACGCTATACTAATTTAAAATGTGCTTGTGACTGAGTTCATAAACCATTTACGAAAAATAAACACGAGCCACAAATCCGCAAAGCGCGCGGCCATATGTCGAGCGTTGCGCGTCGTACATCGTAGCGCCAAACGTCAACATATATCACTCTTTTACTCGTGACTGGGAAGAGGTACAGCTCGCATTCCACCCTTAAAGACTATTTCGATGTGTTAGCTATTATTTCATACACAGAAACCTATGTCCTAACGGCCACCAAACGTAAACTGGCCAGTGACTACATTCTTCACCAAACTTTTCAAACTATCCACGGTGTTTTACTTATTTGCGAAGTATCACGATAAGTGTGGGCAATAACGAAAATAAAACCATTTCACTATCAAGTTGTGATGTCAGACTATAACATGTCGAAAAATCAATTACTACATAGTTGCCTCAAAATCGAATGAGAAAGACTGCATAGCGGAGAACACGCGCGAATGCCAATACAATGGTGTTTAATTTTTTAAGCAGAAGTAAAAGTTTTACTGAGAAACTATCTACAGACATGGATGTAGCTTTGCTTCATCTACATAAAGCAATTTTTTTAGGCACATCGGACGACTTTAAATTAATGAAAACAGCAGCGCACTCCTCGGACGTCTCCACCACTCATGGCGACAGACGTGGCACACAACACGAAGCGTAGCGTCCCCACCACGCCATCTCTGCGTCAACTGCTTTATTTGTTACGCCAAACAGCGCCATGTCCACGCCAGACTTTCGCACTATGTCATTTCTGTGTGAATTCGGCCTAAGATTGAAACGTCCCCTTTCAACAATTTATACACGACTGTGCTTAAACTGACACACAATATTTTTTAGCGCAACGCAATCTGACTTTCAAAAATCCCTACAAAAGAATGGCCCTGACTAACATTAAACAATACCTTTCACAAATAACTTACCTCACAAAAATCTTCATTACTCGAACTACTGCAATACAGCGAGCGCCACTATTGCTAGCTAAATAAAAGATTCAAACTACAGAAGGCACTAACTACTGATAGGGATAGTTAGCAAATGAAAGATATTAATAGAGAACAAACAATGTATTTACCTTAATATCATCAAAAGTCATAATATATATAGCAGTTCATGACAAATTACAAAACTCCGCCATCTCTCTCCCCACATCCACCACTGCTGGCGGCTCATCTCCAACTGCGCAACGCTACGCGCTGTTCACATCCAGCTGCCGCTGCCCAACACTACAATGGCAGACAACAATGCAAACTAGCCACAGGCTGCACACAGCACAGCCAGTGATTTTCATACAGAGCGCTACGTAACGTTGCCAATAAGAAAATATAAACAGCCTACTTACATAGCCCCCATGCTCCCCACAAAAAATTTTACAAATTGTTTTGGCCAGTGGCCAATAATGATTTGATAAAATTTTTCATAATTACGCTAACAAAGATATCCAATGCACACACTTATTGATACAATGTTGGTCAAAAGCTAAAATTTCCTCACAGTCCATAAAGACAGTCCTGATCATTCATCATAATAGTAATTACAGTTTTTTTTCACAAAGTCTCATTAGTAAAAAAAATTGCACACAGAAGTAGTGGATTTCCATGCAGTCTTGAAGAAGTAGTGTTGTCCTTCCAACGGAAAGACAGTGCTGACTCTTGATATGCTGACAGGTAATGGGCCACAATGGAGCAAACCCACAGCAGAGTCATTCGAAGTTCTGAAGAATATTGGTAGGTAGGTCATCACAGAGCAGACCCACTGTACCTGCCAGCTAAATAAAAGATTCAAACTACAGAAGGCACTAACTACTGATAGGGATAGTATAGCAGTTCATGACAAATTACAAAACTCCGCCATCTCTCTCCCCACATCCACCACTGCTGGCGGCTCACCTCCAACTGCGCAACGCTACGCGCTGTTCACATCCAGCTGCCGCTGCCCAACACTACAATGGCAGACAACAATGCAAACTAGCCACAGGCTGCACACAGCACAGCCAGTGATTTTCATACAGAGCGCTACGTAACGTTGCCAATAAGAAAATATAAACAGCCTACTTACAAGATACCTGATCGACGTATTTGCTCGTATCCCTCACGGAAGTGGATGAGATAAGATACAAGATCGGGTCATGGTGAAGGTGCAAGTAGGTCTCCGAAGGTGAGGTTCCATAATCGCAAACTGACGTTGGCGCTGGACGGGAGCTTGGAATTTGTCGAGCGAGAGCCGTTTCATCGTTGTGTTAGCTTTTCCAGGTGGCGTACAGTTGCCAAAAAATCTGATATTAACCTGACATCCTGCTTGAAACCTGCAGATCCGTAGAAAATTCTGGCGCACTCTGCCAAGGATACCAGGCATCGCACGAACCTCATCAGACGCTGCAAGCAACCTGCCAAAAAATGTTTCTCCTTCCGGAACTCGTGTCAAGGAAGTCAAAGGGGGCGTCATATCATGGGGAGAAGTGGTAATGCAATTGTACCTCCCCTTCCGATCCAACACGTGAGATATGTAACATTGACTACTTCACGTACTAGCACAGGAGTGTGCAGGTGCTGTGGCTAGCTATACCTACAGTACATCTGACGACGAAACAGTACATTTATTTGCTGAACTTAAAGCGGGGGTGCATTGATTGTTCTTGTTGTTCCTGAAATTCCAAAGCTTTCACTGGCCCAGGATTACTTGATAGACCATTGAGTTACAATTGCAAAGTTGATGTATTTCTCCTCCTCTATCGGCTCTTTGAATTCCTGCTCACCTTTTGAATCATCCTTTATTTTGCTTTTGTTGCTTTGTTTGTTGCGACTTTGCATTGATCGGAAAATGAAACAATGAAAAAGGAATGGCGTTAATCTTACAACGAGTGCGGCTTCATGCCGTATATTGTTATGTTTTGAGCTGTATCACACAAAAAAGAATTACTGAAATGTGTACGTTTTACTTCTCTGTAAAGATATGTTGATCTCAATAAACGAATAAACAAGCCAAACAGCGACAAAGATTAAACATAAAATGGCAAGGTGTCGCCATGGAGAGAGAGAGTGAGAGAAAGAGAGAGAGAGAGGGAGAGAGAGAGAGAGAGAGAGAGAGAGAGAGAGAGAGAGAGAGAGAGAGAGGGGGGGGGGGAGGGGGTTGGAGGGTGCGTAAAGTCGATGTTTCCCGTGGGCGGTATTTATCCTAGTTAAGCTTCCGGTAACAATCAGCTTGAAGAAATTGATCGTTTTCACACCACATTATTTCAGTAATAGTTAAGAAGTGTAATGAAAGTGTAGCGAAGAGAGATACTGTAACGTAGATGCTACAAAAGTCGACATAGGTTAAAAGATGTTAAAATACAGCTCTCACACGGACCAAAATTTGTATTTAAAATATAATGTGCCGTATTTCTCTGATTTGTTGTTTGACTGAAAATTTATAAAATTTCTTCGGACTATTAGACTCGGAAAAATTAATTAGTGCTCTGATTGTTTTCATCGTTGTTCATTGTATCAGAAAAATTTCTATTTCGATATTTCATTTTAAATGCCTTCTACAGTCCTCACCTTTGTTTCAAGGTGACACTCGCTCTGTTGGCACACCGGGTTCCGTAGTTCCTGTACCCAGTCTATCCAAAATTGAATGAGGGTTTTGTTTTAAGCTTCTGGGAGGCAAATACGAAAATGACAATTTTTTACGTTCAGAAGCACTCATTGGTTCTGATTGCAAAGGTAAATGTCAGTTACTTTTTGATCCGTTCAGGTTTCTCACATACGAGAAATTGAATTTCACGTTCTTTGTCGATTTTAAAAGCCTAAACTTTTCAGTGGTTCTGGTTAAAGGATAGCTTATTTCATACAGAGCTTTAAAACAGACTTTAGTCCATAAAGTTTCGACCTTTTTTTTCAGCGTGCTCTTTCAGCTTGTATTAACTTTCAGAATCCCCATAGGATTTTGTTTGGTTATTGCTTTTCATTTCATTGCTTGACAGATATCTTTTCAGTGTGTTAGTCTTTTCGTATATTTTCTACACAGTACTGCCAGCAAGGGCGGCTGATTCGCGTGGTTCATGGACGCACGATACGTTAAACGAGGCGCGCTTTTCGTTCCGTCGTGACCTTCCCTTTATCAGCCTCACGAAGTCCTGAGCAGCCGCTGGAGCCGTGACCAGTCAGTCTGCGTATCAGTTTCTTTCGGTCTTTTTAGTGCACTCGTTTCAAGGTTACCGAAGCAGCAGGCGAAAGCAGCACTCTTATCACAGTGTAGAAAGAACACGTCGCTATTTGCAGACACGTTGTTTGCGAGAACTGGATTACATCTAGTTCGATATTAATAAAAATTACATGGTTTTCTGGTTAGAAAGGAAGTGTAAAAGAGAAGTAGGGTGTTATAGACTTAATGTCATACAATATGTGCATATAGGAAGAGATTTTAAACAATAAGGCGCCAGCTTACAGGTTACCTTTAAGATGACTGACCAAAATTGTTTTTAAGCGATGTTCCACACTAACTTGAACGACTGTCATTTTGTTCTCTAAATTGTACTTAGACTATCCTGTTCGTCAAGGCAGATTACAAAATAATATTAATAGAAACTACTTATATGAAAACCGTCCGCCGGAACATGTCAACTCGGATACAGAGGGAAAGATCATGCCTCCGTCACGTGGATGTTACATGACACTGAGATCACAGGAACGTGCAGGGTCGTGGATGTTCACTTACCGTCATTACTGTCCATCGAAAGTGGAGGGATGACAGTGTCCTCCACTAGCAGAAGACGTCAATGTATTATCCACGAACGTAGACATCGGAAGCTAGGCGGTATTGGCGACAGTCCATTGTATAGTTGCCGGTAGATCTTTATTTGAAGAAGAAATGTGTGCTGAAGAGCACGCTGTTGACAGGGTCGAATTTACGTATATGCCTAGTAGCCCAGTCAACGTAGACCAAAAAACGCCGATTAGGGAAAAAACCGTGTAGCTGCAAATGTTTGCACAGTGCTAGGAGGGAGTTTCCTGAACAGTATTCTAAAAATCCTGACCAGTGGGTGTGAGCGTTGGGATGGGGGTGGGGGTTAAAGACTACTTTTTTATGTTTTTCTCGAATAACTCGAAATCTACGACTTCTAGCAAAAGTGTTTCCCGCTACAAAATTAATCTACTTTAAATTTCCCATAAAAAATATCCTACATTTTTCTTCTAGGACTAATAGTTTTTGCGTTGCAGCGGATAGAAAATAGCAAATTATCAAAAATATTGTTTTAATGGTATAAAATTAATGCATATCTTTAAATGAAGTCTGTTAAAAAACAAGTATTAAACGTGCGTACAACGTATAAGTGCAATAGAGCCGTATTAAGGGATAAATTGTGTAACAGGAGGAGGATATTAGTGTTTAACGTCCCGTCGACAACGAGGTCATTAGAGACGGAGCGCAAGCTCGGGTGAGGGAAGGATGGGGAAGGAAATCGGCCGTGCCCTTTCAAAGGAACCATCCCGGCATTTGCCTGAAGCGATTTAGGGAAATCACAGAAAACCTAAATCAGGATGGCCGGAGACGGGATTGAACCGTCGTCCTCCCGAATGCGAGTCCAGTGTGCTATAAATTGTGTAACAGCGTGAAGGGGTTGGGGATTTGTGGGGTACATGTGCGAGGGAAGGTAGGTCGCCGGATGGTGTTCATGCACTTTCATCGTTCATAGATCTGGAGATTGAAGATTGAGCAAGAAATTCCCCACTTTATGCACCCCACTACGTAACAAGAAGCAACTACCGACTGTTTCACAAAGTTATATGGGCCCTCCACACAGCGTCTTATGAATAACTGGCGATACAGTGCGCAGACATGCACAGATGTTTATTTTCAATAGTATGCGTAATACTACATGGAATACGCATATGAATTGCTAATAACACTGACACATGAAACGCATATGAGCAGAATATACGAAACTCTCTGCACACTGTTCTGCGTTACTAGAGGGGATATTGCTTCCTAGTCACACTGTGCGGCAGCTGTAGTGTTGTTCCGGGACAGGCAACTTCCTCCACTACGAGCTCAGCTCAATTTGTAGTTTACAAAGAAACTAACACCCCCCCCCCCCCCCCAAGTATTCCCTGTCCAATTCTATTATGTAAACAGACAAAATAACTTCACTGAGCTCATGTTTATGTAGTATAGTTATTTTCAGTTTATTAAGTGAGTACTTCGATTGTTAAGTGAGCTATTATGTAAAAAGCACAGCAGCTGGAGCTGTCAGTTGTCTACCACACTGAAGAGCTTTTTCCAAGTGTGGCACGCTGTCAATATGTAATCGACAATGTCGATTTAATTGTCTCTACTATCACTGTCTGAAATACTTTCCACAGCGTGAGGGATAAATGCATCATCGCAGCCTCAGCTCTCCCAATACGGGTATCTGAAAAGTCCCAAAGGATAAAATTGTATCCCTCTGCAACAAAAGTAGGTCACCTAGGTGTTGCAGAACTTCAGATATTTGAACTTAAGTCAAACAATGCATTACAGCAGATTGCCGTTCTAGACCTGAACATGATAAGTCCTATTCCATTAGACATACTCACACCCATCTTGGAAGATATACTGTGGATCTGTGGTAAGTCGCTTCACTCACTGCAGACCATTCTAGAGGTTTAAGCAGTTCCTGACTGGAATAGATATATGCAGCCTACCGGTAACATAATTAATGGGGAGACGTGCATTAACTTTCTGGTCATTCATTAATTCACCACGCAGTAACTATGATACAAGTACACGGCTCTGCAATATGCTGTCAACAATACCAGCATTACAAAGATCACTGACAACATCACACTTACGAAATGAATACTTCTCAGCCGTTGTTTGCGGGAAAGTATTTTACATAAAGGCTTAATTAACACCTGCAAAAATACTAATTCAATAAACTGAAAATAGCTCCACTACATAAACACGAGCTCATTGAAGTTATTTTGTCTACTCACATAATAGAAATGGACAGGAAATGCTGAGGAGGTATATTCTGCTTGTAAACTGAAAAACGAGCTGCGTTCGTAGTAAAATGCCGTATGACGGGCCGATGCGGAGACGTGACATTGTCAGAACAGTGGCCATAAACAGATCGTATCTGGAAAGGACCGGAGACGAATGTCACGCCTTGTCAGTAACAATCAGTTTCAACCACTTTCCGGACAATCATTGCAAAGCGAACGTGGAAATTTGGAATACAGTACCTCACAAAATGCAATTGTTCTCAGTAACAGATAAAGATGCTCGTCTTCAATGGGCCATACAACACGGAAGGTGGACAGTAGCCGACTGGAACTGTGCAGTCCGACGATTGGCGATTTTGCCTCTTTTCTGACGATACAAGATGTCGAGTGCACCGACGACTCATTAAGGTATACAGGGTGAACATTAATAAAAACACCAGAATGGTCTGGTATTCATGTCGGGAAAATGCCGAGATTGTGTTTGTGTACAGCCAAGTAGATGGAAGCGGTCGAGAGGCAGCACAGCTGTGCCAAAACAAGTACCCTCACAGACATTAACCACATCACGCAACATTTCAAGCCCTTTTTGGGCGTTTTCGTGTTCATGGGTCCTTTTAGCAGATGAACGTGCAGGGAGGCAGTGGACCGTGCATGCACCAGATTTGGAGGATCGGGTTCTACAGAATACTGAGACGAACCAAAGTACAAGCTCCAGGCAAGTGGCTCGTCAAAATGGTGTAAGCCATGGTACGACTATGTATATTCTGCATGACAACCGCTACTACCCCATCTCCTGCAACGAGTGCAAGGATTATCAGCAGCGCATTTCCCTCTACAGGAAGGATTTTGTCGATTGTTTTTGCACCAGACCATCACAGTTGTGGGATTTCTGTCATCAGTCTTCTTTACTGATGAATCAACCTGTACCGGAACTGGCATCATCAGTCAGCGTAATCGTCATCTATGGGCTACAGACAGTCCTCAGAGAATGACTGAGGCATCTCATTAGCATCCGTTCAGCATCAATGTTTGGGCAGGGATTCTTGGCGACCACGTAACTGGACTGGTTATTATTCCACAACGCCTCGACACAGGAACGTATCTGGACTTCCTGCAGAATACTCTGCATGGGCTGCTTGAGAATGTGCCTTTGGCAATACATAGGTCATGTGGTTTCTGCATGATGGGACACCACCCCACGTCCACATTACAGTTCGCTGTCACGACAACACCTTCACCAGACGTTGGAAAGGACGCGTATGCCCTGTAGTATGACCTGCTAGATCACCGGACTTAAACCCGATGGATTTTTACCTCTGAAGCATCTGAAAAGCGTTGTGTATGCTGAACCAGTTCGTGATGTGCCGACCCTTCATCATTGTGTTTACGACACCTGTGACGCTATTCGGAGAGACGCCGGAACGTACGAAAGAGTGCGGCAATCCATGAAGCGACGTGTGTACACGTGCACTGCATCCCATAGAGGCTACTTTGAACGTCTGTTGTGACGTGGCTGCGATGCAGCTCTTTACTGTGTTCTGGGACGATTTGTTCTTGTTGCACGCATAACGTCTATTTCCGAGAACATATTCATAGGACATTTTTCCCTCCATTTCCAGTTAGGAATACGTCCCTGCAGTTCGTCGGTTTAATTTAATGTTCGCCCTGTATAACCAAAAGTGTGGAGAGTGTTGCTTAGATGGGCAGTAGTTCTCTGAAGTTTTGGGATGTTTTGTAACATCACGCTACCGCGAAAATGAACTGTAACGTTTATTTCAACATTCTCGGTGACCAAGTTGCTTTTTTCTACATCTTTGTAATGAGTATGCAATGGACACTCCAGTCTTCCATGATGACAATAGCCCGTTTACAGGGCTCCATGCCGCGCGGGATTAGCCGAGCGGTCAGGGGCGCTGCAGTCATGGACTGTGCGGCTGGTCCCGGCGGAGGTTCGCGTCATCCCTCGGGCATGGGTGTGTGTGTTTGTCCTTAGGATAATTTAGGTTAAGTAGTGTGTAAGCTTAGGGACTGATGACCTTAGCAGTTAAATCCCATAAGATTTCACACACATTTGAACATTTGAACAGGGCTCCATGCGTTCGTTTCTGATTTGACAAACACTCAAGCGCCCTATAGCACCAATACTGACCTGCTAAATCACCCCATAGGAAGTGTCTGGGTCTGTTCGGGACAAGATTCTCACAATTTGGTAACTTTATGCGATCTAATCGTCACTGAGTGTTTTACAAACCTGTGGACTCTTCTTTATGAATTGAGGTCCTTGTCAGGGCTAGAGGCGGTGTTGCATGGCGTTACCCCAGTGACGTCTCCTTAGGATGTAAAAATTTTGGTCCACTGCGCTTGTTAACCCTAGAACACTACAGGGGGAGGGGGGAATGTTACATTCTTACTAAACAAACGTAAATTTTACTACTCCATATTTTATTCATAGCAAATCATAATTTACAAATGGTTCAAATGGCTCTGAGCACTATGGGACTTAACTGCTGTCGTCATCAGTCCCCTAGAACTTAGAACTACTTAAACTTAACTAACCCAAGGACAACACACACATCCATGCCCGAGGCAGGATTCGAACCTGCGACCGTAGCGGTCGCGCGGTTCCAGACTGTAGCGCCTAGAACCGCTCGGACACTCCGGCCGGCCATAAGTTACAGTTTATGCTCTAGTTATTTACATTATTATAAAGTCTCCAGTGGTATGTGACATAGAAAGTAAATACAAAATGTCCAGTTTTACACCCTACACTGACGATACGAGATTGGCAGGAACCGCGAATTGGTACCAAAAGTAATCGTAAATTTTACGAGGGTTTAGTAATTTAAAGACTGAATGTCCCGTGGAAACGATGTAGTATCGAGCTGTATACAAAACGGTACTAGATACTGTTGCACCTGCTTAAGTTGCTGTGTTGTTGTAAGCTGTTTGTTGCAGAGCTTGTTTTGCACACAGAGCCAGAGCGGCCGACCGCCCACAACGGAGCGCCACGGCCTGTGCGCTACCTGTCGGCTCGCGTCAGCGACTGCCAGCGTAAGTCCACGTCTCAGACAGCCTAGGTTGGAGCTTAGGTTGAGGTTTTGTAGTGGCTCCTGGTGTGCTGCCTAATCCGTAGTTGAAGCATCTGAAATTACGGCTAGAGGAAGATAATTGCTGTTCATTTTGTAATGGCTTAAATTGTAATGGATTACTAATGGCCCTATTAACCGTGCTTCCCAAAATAACGTTTCTCACGAAGAATATATGCTTTAATTCGGCTTCTATTTGACTGATAGAGCTGTTGGATGTCCTCCTAAGGGATATCATGCCAAACTTTGCCGAACTGGCGCGTAATATCGTTAAAATACGGAGGTGGTTGAAGACCACTCAGACTTTCGGAGCTGAGGAGAGGTCTGGCGACCTTGCTCTCCAAGGTAGGTTTTGGCAAGCACGAAGATAAGCAGAGGGACTCTCGGCAAGCTTTGTCTTGCTGAAATGTAAGCCCAGAATGGCATACCATGAAGAGCAACAAAACAGAGCGTAGAATATCGCCGAGGCGCCGTTGTGCTGTAGGGGTGCCGCAGATGACAACCAGCGGTTTCTGTTATGAAAAGAAATGGCACGCCAGACGATCACTCCTGGTTTTCGGGCCGTATGGATAGGTTAAAGTTAGATATAGTGGGAATTAGTGAAGTTCGGTGGCAGGAGGAACAAGACTTCTGGTCAGGTGACTACAGGGTTATAAACACAAAATCAAATAGGGGTAATGCAGGAGTAGGTTTAATAATGAATAAAAAAAATAGGAATGCGGGTAAGCTACTACAAACAACATAGTGAACGCATTATTGTGGCCAAGATAGATACGAAGCCCACACCTACCACAGTAGTACAAGTTTGAATGCCAACTAGCTCTGCAGATGACGAAGAAATTGATGAAATGTATGATGAGATAAAAGAAATTATTCAGATAGTGAAGGGAGATGAAAATTTAATAGTCATAGGTGACTGGAATTCGACAGTAGGAAAAGGGAGAGAAGGAAACATAGTAGGTGAATATGGATTGGGGCTAAGAAATGAAAGAGGAAGCCGCCTGGTAGAAATGTGCGCAGAGCATAACTTAATCATAGCTAACGCTTGGTTCAAGAATCATGAAAGAAGGTTGTATACATGGAAGAATCCCGGAGATACTAAAAGGTATCAGATAGATTATATAATGGTAAGACAGAGATTTAGGAACCAGGTTTTAAATTGTAGGACATTTCCAGGGGCAGATGTGGAGTCTGACCACAATCTATTGGTTATGAACTGTAGATTAAAACTGAAGAAACTGCAAAAAGGTGGGAATTTAAGTAGATGGGACCTGGATAAACTGACTAAACCAGAGGTTGTACAGAGTTTCAGAGAGAGCATAAGGGAACAATTGACAAGAATGGGGGAAAGAAATACAGTAGAAGAAGAATGGGTAACTTTGAGGGATGAAGTAGTGAAGGCAGCAGAGGATCAAATAGGTAAAAAGACGAGGGCTAGTAGAAACCCTTGGGTAACAGAAGAAATATTGAATTTAATTGACGAAAGGAGAAAATATAAAAATGCAGTAAATGAAGCAGGCAAAAAGGAATACAAACGTCTCAAAAATGAGATCGACAGGAAGTGCAAAATGGCTAAGCAGGCATGGCTAGAGGACAAATGTAATGATGTAGAGGCTTATCTCACGAGGGGTAAGATAGATACTGCCTACAGGAAAATTAAAGAGACCTTTGGAGAAAAGAGAACCACTTGTATGAATATCAAGAGCTCAGATGGAAACCCAGTTCTAACCAAAGAAGGGAAAGCAGAAAGGTGGAAGGAGTATATAGAGGGTCTATACAAGGGCGATGTACTTGAGGGCAATGTTATACAAATGGAAGAGGATGTAGGTGAAGATGAAATGGGAGATATGATACCGCGTGGAGAGTTTGATAGAGCATTGAAAGACCTGAGTCGAAACAAGGCCCCGGGAGTAGGCAACATTCCATTAGAACTAATGAAAGCCTTGGGAGAGCCAGTCCTGACAAAACTCTACCATCTGGTGAGCAAGATGTATGAGACAGGCGAAATACCCTCAGACTTCAAGAAGAATATAATAATTCTAATCCCAAAGAAGGCAGGCGTTGACAGATGTGAAAATTACCGAACTATCAGTTTAATAAGTCTGGGCTGCAAAATACTAACGCGAATTCTTTACAGACGATTGGAAAAACTGATCGAAGACGACCTCGAGGAAGATCAATTTGGATTCCGTAGAAATATGAGAACACGTGAGGCAATACTGACCCTACGACTTATTTTAGAAGCTAGATTAAGAAAAGGCAAACCTACATTTCTAGCATTTGTAGACATAGAGAAAGCTTTTGACAATGTTGACTGGAATACTCTTTTTCAAATTCTAAAGGTGGCAGGGGTAAAATACAGGGAGCGAAAGGCTATTTACAATTTGTACAGAAACCAAATGGCAGTTATAAGAGTCGAGGGCATGAAAGGGAAGCAGTGGTTGGGAAGGGGGTGAGACAGGGTTGTAGCCTCTCCCCGATGTTATTCAATCTGTATATTGAGCAAGCAGTAAAGGAAACAAAAGAAAAATTCGGAGTAGGTATTAAAATCCATGGAGAAGAAATAAAAACTTTGAGGTTCGCCGATGACATTGTAATTCTGTCAGAGACTGCAAAGGACTTGGAAGAGCAGTTGAACGGAATGGACAGTGTCTTGAAAGAAGGATATCTGATGAACATCAACAAAAGCAAAACGCGGAAAATGCAATGTAGTCGCATTAAGTCGTGTGATACTGAGGGAATTAGATTAGGAAATTAGACACTTAAAGTAGTAAAGGAGTTTTGCTATTTGGGGAGCAAAATAACTGATGATGGTCGAAGTAGAGAAGATATAAAATGTAGACTGGCAATGGCAAGGAAAGCGTTTCTGAAGAAGAGAAATTTGTTAACATCGAGTATAAATTGAAGTGTGAGGAAGTCGTTTCTGAATGTATTTGTATGGAGTGTAGCCAAGTATTGAAGTGGAACATGGACGATAAATAGTTCGGACATGAGGAGAATAGAAGCTTTCGAAATGTGGTGCTACATAAGAATGCTGAAGACTAGATGGGTAGATCACATAACTAATGAGGAGGTATTGAATAGAATTGGGGATAAGAGGAGTTTGTGGCACAACTTGACGAGAAGAAGGGACCGGTTGGTAGGACATTTTCTGAGGCATCAAGGGATCACAAATTTAGCATTGGAGGGCAGCGTGGAGGGTAAAAATCGTAGAGGGAGACCGAGAGATGAATACACTAAGCAGGTTCAGAAGGATGTAGGCTACAGTACATACTGGGAGATGAAGAAGCTTGCACAGGATAGAGTAGTATGGAGAACTGCAACAAACCAGTCTCAGGACTGAAGACCACAACAACAACAACAACAAGGCGGGCGACAGTCAGGTTGCTATCCTACTGCTGTTCTGGGCGTTTCAAGACACATCTTCGAACTGGAGTCTAACTAACTGCAGTTGAATTGTCCGCAGTGGTAATTCCCACTTCGAAATGAGCCCTGACGACCAGTGAAGACTGCCTGGAGAGGCCCTGGGTAGCAGTGGGATACCAACCTGACTGTCGCCTGCTAAACTGCTCGAGAAACAGGAGTGATCGTCTTGAGCGCCATTTCCTTTCGTTGCAAGAGCCCTTTGTCCTTTGACTGCCATCTGCAGCACCTTTACAGCACATCAGAACGTCGAAACTGCTCGAGAAACAGGAGTGATCGTCTTGAGCGCCATTTCCTTTCGTTGCAAGAGCCCTTTGTCCTTTGACTGCCATCTGCAGCACCTTTACAGCACATCAGAACGTCGATGATACTCTACACTTCGTTTTGTTAGCCTTCAAGGCAAGCCATTCCAGGCTTACATTTCAGCAAGATAAAGCCTGTCTGCACACAGTGAGAGTTTCTACTACTTGTCTTCGCGCTTGCCAAACCCTACGCTGGACAGCAAGGTAGCCGGATCTTTTTCCAACTGAGAACGTTTGGAACACTATGGAAAAGGTCCTCCGACCAGATCGGGATTTTGACGATCTAATGCACCAGTTGGACAGAATTTGGCATGATATCCCTCAAGAGGAGACCCAACAATTCTAACAGTCAATACCCAGCCGAATAACTGCTTGAAAATTGGACCAGAGGTGAGTAGTGGGGTGAAGAGAGTATGAGCGAATTTTGTTTGTGTGAGTTGCATACATTCAGGGCAAGCATACATTCAGGGTCAAACCTACTGTAATGCTAATTGGTTTATGACCCCCTGGGGGTTGATTTATGATTGCCTGGTGATAATCTGTCCTGAGAGATCGCAAACCCTCCCCCTTTCCCTCCTCCTTGTCCACCCCTCTGGCAAATGTCCAACCCTCTCCGCCCGCATCTCGTGGTCGTGCGGTAGTGTTCTCGCTTCCCACGCCCGGGTTCCCGGGTTCGATTCCCGGCGGGGTCAGGGATTTTCTCTGCCTCGTGATGGCTGGGTGTTGTGTGATGTCCTTAGGTTAGTTAGGTTTAAGTAGTTCTAAGTTCTAGGGGACTGATGACCTAAGATGTTAAGTCCCATAGTTCTCAGAGCCATTTGAACCATTTTGATCCAACCCTCTCCCTCCCCCTCGCTGACACAAGCACACTTTTGATAGCACAGTGATTCAGTAATTAATTAAACTGATCTATTAATTACCCTCCCCTTCTGAGAAATCTCCCATTTCTCCCATCCCTAGCCAGGAAAAATTGGCGAGGAAATCAAATTCAAATGGTTCAAATGGCTCTGAGCACTATGGGACTTAACTTCTGAGGTCAACAATCCCCTAGAACGTAGAACCACTTAAACCTAACTAACCTAAGGACATCACACACATCCATGCCCAAGGCAGGATTCGAACCTGCGACCGTAGCAGTCGCGCGGCTCCAGATTGTGGCACCTAGAACCGTTCAGCCACCCTTGCCGGCGCGGGAAAATCTCACAGCCTTTGCAGAGCTGTTGGTACAGAAGGTGCAAGTATTACCCTCTCCAGCAAATAGATGTCCGAACTATGTAATTACACTGCTACAGATTCGAGGTGTTGTCTTGTTGGAAAATTTTCATGCGTGTGCTCACCTTGACATTCACATGATCACATGAGCTAGTGCTCAAAGCCACCATCAAAGGACAGCATAACACAAATGGTGATCAAAAACAATTTAATATACAGGGTGATTCAAAAAGAATACCACAACTTTAAAAATTAGTATTTAATGAAAGAAACATAATATAACCTTCATTTATACATCATCACAAAGAGTATTTAAAAAGGTTTTTTTTCACTCAAAAACAAGTTCAGAGATGTTCAATATGGCCCCCTCCAGACACTCGAGCAATATCAACCCGATACTCCAACTCGTTCCACACTCTCTGTAGCATATCAGGCGTAACAGTTTGGATAGCTGCTGTTATTTCTCTTTTCAAATCATCAATGGTGGCTGGGAGAGGTGGCCGAAACACCATATCCTTAACATACCCCCATAAGAAAAAATCGCAGGGGGTAAGATCAGGGCTTCTTGGAGGCCAGTGATGAAGTGCTCTGTCACGGGCTGCCTGGCGGCCGATCCATCGCCTCGGGTAGTTGACGTTCAGGTTTCATAACTAACCTTTTTCGTAGGACTCTCCATACAGTTGATTGTGGAATTTGCAGCTCTCTGCTAGCACTGCGAGTCGATTTTCCTGGGCTGCGAACAAATGCTTGCTGGATGCGTGCTACATTTTCATCACTCGTTCTCGGCCGTCCAGAACTTTTCCCTTTGCACAAACACCCATTCTCTGTAAACTGTTTATACCAACGTTTAATACACCACCTATCAGGAGGTTTAACACCATACTTCGTTCGAAATGCACGCTGAACAACTGTCGTCGATTCACTTCTGCCGTACTCAATAACACAAAAAGCTTTCTGTTGAGTGGTCGCCATCTTAGCATCAACTAACGCTGACGCCTAGTCAACAGCGCCTCAAGCGAACAAATGTACAACTAAATGAAACTTTATAGCTTCCTTAATTCGCCGACAGATAGTGCTTAGCTCTGCCTTTTGTCGTTGCAGAGTTTTAAATTCCTAAAGTTGTGGTATTCTTTTTGAATCACCCTGTATGTTAATGAGGGCTATGAGAATTAGCAGGGTGAAAACAGAGTATATGTGTAGAAAGGATGCCAAAGATCTATATATTAATCTGCAAGGAAAACAACTGATGCTGGTCAAGAAATTTAAATACTTAAGCTCTTACATGCAATGTGATGGATGACTGGAGGCCGAAATACAGCACAGGATAAATAGTGGATGGATGAGCTGGAGGAAACTGAGCGGATTACTGTGTGATAAGAAGGTCAGCTGCAGAATGAAAGGATAGCTTTACAAGTCTGTGGTGAGGCCTGCGATGCTGTATAGTGCAGAAACTTGGCCAATTACAAAAGCCCAAGAGAAAAAGATGGAAGTGGCAGAAATGAGAAAGTTAAGATGGATGAGTGGGGTGACATGAAAGGAAAAAAATGGCTCCAAGCACTATGGGACTTAACATCTGAGGTCATCAGTCTCCTAGAAAAATGGTTCAAATGGCTCTGAGCACTATGGGACTTAACTGCTGTGGTCATCAGTCCCCTAGAACTAAGAACTACTTAAACCTATCTAACCTAAGGACAACACACACATCCATGCTCGAGGCAGGATTAGAACCTGCGACTGTAGCAGTCGCGCGGTTCCGGACTGAAGCACCTAGAGCCCTCGGCCACCATGGCCGGCGACACAAACGGTTAGACTAACGAATGAATACGTTAAGAGAACAGTGAAAGTGGGGCCCATAGGGAAGAAGATCCAAGGAAGTAGGCAAAATGGTATGGACATGTGCAGAGAAGAGGGGTGTATTACATGGGGAGAAGAGTTGAACACCTAGAAATAAGGATCAAGGAGAAGAGGAAGACCGAAACTGAGATGGAAAGACAACGTAGCAGGAGACCTACGGGAGAAAGGATGGCTCAGAGAAGAAGCACTGGATAGACATTTATGGAAGAGAAGGATCCAGCCGACCCCACATGACGTGGGAAAAGGCTGAGATGATGATGATGGTGATGATTGTGAATGAGGGCTATGGTTTCCGGTCAGTAAACAATTAAGCTCTTGATTAATTAACTTATTAAAATCCAAGTGACCTTAATGTCTGTAGCATGCAATGCTTACTTAGATGCTGAAAGCGTGATCTCATAATCACTGGAGAACCAAAGGACAATAGCACTCTCCAGTGTAACTCTGATTGGCCGTACATGCCTGGCTTTGCATGTGAGTGATTGATTCCTGTACATTACTACTGCATTTTTTAATTATAAGTTGTGCTAGCTTCCTTATCCTAGCAACATAAGGTGCTGTGAACTACAGCAAATTGAAACTGTTTTTTTTTTTTTTTTGTATGTTGGTGGTATAGATCTTATGTGACTGGAAATACGCGATCCAAAAATGCCTATAGACGAATAAGGTTTATCAAACATAGAATGGAATGACGTATAATTAAAACCACAGTAAAACGACAGCCATTTTCACAGAAAAAATTGAAGTACACTAAGAGTTCATCAAAAAATCGCAAAATTCGTTCTAGTCATGATCTCCAGCTCGCAACAAATACACTACGTGATCAGAAGTATTCAGTTACCTGTTAGTGGACATTAATATGGGTATGTGCACTATTCCCATTTATGACGCCTTGAACTCTGTGGGGGTCACTTTCAATTAGGTGTCTGAATGTCTGTGGAGCAATGGTAGCCCATTCTTCCTCAAGAGCCGGAAAAAAAAAAAAGGCAGTGATGTTGGACGCTGGGTTCTGGATCGAAGTCGGCGTTCTAACTCATCCAAAAGGCGTGAAGTCAGCGCTCTAACTCATCCAAAAGGCGTTGCATTGTGTTGAGGTCGGAACTCGGCACTGGCCAGTCCATTTCAGGAATGTTATTGTCCACAAACCATTGCCTCGCAGATGCCATTTTCTGACGCCATTTTCTGATGCCATTTTCAGATGCCATTTTCATGCTGATACAAACAATCATCACCTCCGAACTATTTGTCTGCTGTATGCAATACTTAAAGCTGTAAAATGTTGGTTCAAATGGCTCTGAGCACTATGGGACTTAACTGCTGAGGTCATCAGTCCCCTAGAACTTAGTACTACTTAAACCTAACTAACCTAAGGACATCACACACATCCGTGCCCGAGGCAGGATTCGAACCTGCGACCGTAGCGGTCATGCGTTCCAGACTGTAGCGCTTAGAACCGCACGGCCATTCCGGCCGGCGCTGTAAAATGTGTTCATTTCCTTCCTCATTTGGCGTTTATTTATGCGCTGAAAGGGGATCACACCCTAAGCAACAAAAATACCCCCGTGGCGTATCACAACCTCCTCCGTACTTCACTGTTGGCACTACAAATAATGATAGGTAATGTTCGCCAGGCATTCACGAAACCCAAACCCTTCCGTTGGATTGTCACAAGGTAGAGCATGATTGACCACTCCAGATTACTCGTCTCCAGTCATCCGCGGTCCAGCGGCATCGCTCCTTGCACCACCTCAGTCATCGCTTAGAATCGACTAGAGATAAGTGTGGCTTATGAGCAGCTGCTCGACAATTGTACCTCATTCCCTCCGCACAGATATTGTGCTAGCTGAAATTATGGCAGCACCTTGGAACTCGAGAGCTCATACGACTTTTTACAACTGTCCTCCACAATATTCGACACACCCTGTCCGTCAGTACACGATTTAGCAGTGCTGGTTCCTTCGCGTTTACACTTCACAATCATATCGTCAACAGTCGACTTAGGAAGCTTTAGAAGGGCTTAAATATCCCTCGTGTATCTGTTACTCAGGTGACATCCAATGATTAGTCCACGTTCGAAGTGCCGGCCGGCCGCTTCAGTCCGGAACCGCGCTGCTGCTACAGTCGCAGGTCCGAATCCTGCCTCGGGCATGGATGTGTGTGATGTCCTTAGGTTAGTTGGGTTTGAAGTAGTTCTAAGTCTAGGGGACTGATGACCTCAGATGAGAAGTCCGATAGTGCTTGGAGCCATTTGATTTTCCACGTTCGAAGTCACAGAGCTCTCCTGGCGAGCCAATTCTGCTGTTACTACTTGTCTAATGACAACACAGTACTCCTCGCCTGTTTTTATGGCTGGCGGGTCCGCCACTCGTGACATCTGGTAGTCAATTCCACGTAACACAGAGACGCCAGGTGCTTTTGATCAGATAACGTGAGTGAAAACGTTTCCAGGCTAATACAACTTCATTGCTGGTTAAAAGCGTTGTTTGTTTATATTCCATCTCGAGCTACAGTTAAACTTTCTTTACATCAGTTGAGTAAATCAGAAAAGCGTTTCTTGTATTTTGGGGTTGTCCTTAACATTCTTTTTCGATCCGAAATCGCTGTTAACTAGTAGTGTTTTATGAGGGACACTTGTAGGACGTTCCCATGTGACGGTAGTTAATCTGTTTCTAATTGGGGAGATGAAATCAGACAAGATGAGAGGAAACGCTATGTGCATCGAAGAACCATCAATATCCGACGCAACTAGTTGTAGGGAATTTTGGCACTGGAATTCAGATCCAGGAATGTACCGAACGAAAAGGTACGACTCCTTCCTCTAAAATGTTATGGACGAAGCAGTATCTGTTAAAAATTCCTGCTGTTTAGCATAGTCTAGCTGGTCGATAATATTTTAGCCAGATCGATCACCAATGCACCACTCTAGTCACTTACTGCGTACACGGAGTCTTTTTAAGCCGAGATTAGCGACTCCAGTCCGACGAAGCAAACTATAGACAGACACTACACACGTGGAACAACATGATGTTCAAAATACCCTTTATTCTCTGAAGCGCAGCAGTAAATGTTTGTTCCTTGGCATACCAGTTTTCCAGGCGTGTAGCCGACACGAGTGGATGGACGAAAAGCAACTTGGTTGATTCAGGGGAGGGGACCAAACAGCGAGATCATCTGTCCCGAGAAGCAACTGCCCACCTTCGTCCCTCAGGAAGAAGTACCCGTAAAATGATATATGACTCCTTACAAGCGTCTCTTCGAGTCAGTGTCGTGACGTTAAGCTTCCATTTTAGCCCATGACAGCTTCATGAACAATAATGATGTAAGATTTCGTCGTATTGCACTGACGGGGAAAAAAAAAATCGATCCACCAAGAAGAAGTTGTGCGACACAAACGAAAGTTGGTAGGCGTGTTTCTACATCTGAAAGGTTTTGTCTACTCAAATGTCGCACCAGTCGCATAAGATTTTAACAGATTTTCTGATGCCTTGACCACACCTTTTTATTATTTCCAAAATCACCTTACGCGTTTCGATATTCCGCAATTTTCAAAAGCAGTGTTGCCTCAATCATATAAAATTAATCATTAGATACATTTTATCGAACGAACAATTTACACTACTGGCCATTAAAATTGCTACACCACGAAGAGACGTGCTACAAACGCGAAATTTAACCGACAGGAAGAAGATGCAAATGATTAACTTTTCAGAGCATTCACACCAGGTTGGCGCCGGTGGCGACACCTACAACGTGCTGACATGAGGAAAGTTTCCAACCGATTTCTCATACACAAGCAGCAGTTGACCGGCGTTGCCTGGTGAAATGTTGTTGTGATGCCTCGTGTAAGGAAGAGAAATGCGTACCATCACGTTTCCGACTTTGATAAAGGTCGGATTGTAGCCTATCGCGATTGAGGTTTATCGTATCGCGACATTGCTGCTCGCGTTGGTCGAGATCCAATGACTGTTAGCAGAATATGGAATAAGTGGGTTCAGGAAGGTAATACGGAACGCCGTGCTGGATCCCAACGGCCTCGTATCACAAGCAGTCGAGATGACGGGCATCTTATCCGCATGGCTGTAACGGATCGTGCAGCCACGTCTCGATCCCTGAGTCAACAGATGGGGACGTTTGCAAGACAACAACCATCTGCACGAACAGTTCGACGATGTTTGCAGCAGCATGGACTATCAGGTCGGAGACCATGGCTGCGGTTGCCCTTGACGCTGCATCACAGACAGGAGCGTCTGCGATGGTGAACTCAACGACAAACCTGGGTGCGCGAATGGCAAAACGTCATTTTTTCGGATGAATCCAGGTTCTGTTTACAGCATCATGATGGTCGCATCCGTGTTTGGCGACATCGCGGTGAACGCACATTGGAAGCGTGTATTCGTCATCGCCATACCGGCGTATCATCCGGCGTGATGGTATAGGGTACCATTGGTTACACGTCTCGGTCATCTCTTGTTCGTATTGACGGCACTTTGAACAGTGGACGTTACATTCCAGATGTGTTACGACCCGTGGCTCTACCCTTCATTCGATCCCTGCGAAACCGTACCTTTCAGCAGGATAATGCACGACGGCATGTTGCACGTCCTGTACGGGCCTTTCTGGATACAGAAAATGTTCGACTGCTGCCCTGGCCAGCACATTCTCCAGACGTGTGGCCTATGGTGGCCGAGCAACTGGCTGTCGCAATACGCCAGTCACTACTCTTGATGAACTGTGGTATCGTGTTGAAGCTGCATGGGCAGCTGTACCTGTACACGCCATCCAAGCTGTAGTTGACTCAATGCCCAGGCGTATCAAGGCCGTTATTACGACTAGAGGTGGTTGTTCTGGGTACTGATTTCTCAGGATCTATGCACCCAAATTGCGTGAAAATGGTATCATATGTCAGTTCTAGCATAACATATTTGTCCAACGAATATCCGTTTATCATTTGCATTTCTTCTTGGAGTAGCAGTTTTAATGGCCAGTAGTGTAATACGATTGGCATAGTACTGCCTTTTAAAATGATGGAATGTCGAAACGCGTAAGGTGATTTTGGAAATTATAAAAAAGAAAGTGTGGTCAAGACACCAGAGAAGTTATTAAAATCTGATGAGACTGCTGCGACATTTGAGTATACATAATCTTTCAGATGTAGAAACACGCCTATCAACTGCCGTTATGTCCCACAAAAAGTTCGAAAAAGTGTTTGTGGTGGAGAAGAAGACACATTAGAGTTTATGCTTTTTTAGTAGTACTGAAGAACATAATACTTCATTACACTGTTAGGAATTGTACGATTAAATCGGCAAGGTTTAACTGCTGTCCAGGTATCGTGACGAGATCTTGGGACCTAATGTGCGGTTGCTGCGAGGTGCTGTGTGCCCATACTATGTATTGATGGACGGTAATGCTCGACCTCATGGAGCAAACGTGGTTGATGCTTTCTTGGAAACGGAAGATATTGCACGCATGACGTGGCCTGCTCCCTCTCCCGATTTGAATCCCATAGAGCACGTCTGGAATGCACTAGGGCCACGGGTTGCATCACGTCAGCATTCACCAACTTCTCTCCAAGACTTGCGAACAGCGCTGCAAGAGGAATGGGCATTATTGCCTCAACATGAGATTGATGACATCATTCACAGCATGCTCGATCGTTTATCATGCCTGTATTGCTGCCAGACGTGGTCACACACCATACTGAACGCATTAACCAGTTGTCGGAATGTGTGTGTAAATCTGTTAAGTTGGAAAAAACGAAGAACATTTTTGTATACCGTTATGCATGTTGTAGCTGTTTACGTTCTGTATTCTTTATACTGTTTCTACTTTAATATCATCTGATTATACTGTTTTGTGACAAAATAAACGCAACCTTGCAAAATTTCGGTTTGTTGCTTTAATTTTTGACACCAGTGTGTGAACAGATTCATAGAAAAATGAAAACTGGTCTTCACGATAAAAGAAAAACAGTCAGGAACAAAGACAACCACATATCACTTTGCGAAAAGGAAGACATCCTGAAACAGTCGCATCACAAGTTTATACTCAAACGACACAAGTTCGAGTCCCGGCCCGGATAATCTAGGAGGTTTCAAAACTGCCCATACTCCGCTGTAAAATGGAAGATTCATTCTGGAAACAATACCATAGGCGGCTGGTAAGCAATCTCATCGCAGTATCCTTTCTTTCACAAGTACTGGTAACATAAGATATGCTGGAGAACTTCTGCTAGTACCTCTCCCCTACATTCCAAACTTCACATAAGTGAAGCTGTAAGGTCGGGTTGTGATTCGTACCTGGATGGCTCAGGCGCTAAGAACATTTCTCGCGAAAAGTAATGTTCTGGGTTCGAGTCCCAGCCTAGTTCACAGTTGTAATCTTCTACGAAACTTCAAAACAACGCACACTCCGCGGCAGAGTTAGAATCGTTCTAAGAATATGTAAACAAGTAAGTAGTAGCAATCTTTTATTCTCTCTCTAGAAAACGACACACGCGCACACACACATACACAATGAACCCTAAGTTAACCGGTCTTTTTGTCTTAGCTCTCCCCAAGGAACATTAAAATCTATAGAGGAGTCAGTACTAGACCTAAGCTTATTACGAGTAATCTACAGCTCAGACTGCCAACGGTCTTTGTCTTTTACAGTTTTCGGTATCTTTATATACAGAGTGTCTCTCCTAAGAGTACTCAGGTGCGTTTTCTCCATTGTTTCGGCAGATTTTTATAATTTCGTTTTTGTAACGTGGGGCTGGAGTCAGCCCAAACAAATGCTGCTCATCATGTCTTTCAAGCGATGCCTATTGTTTGTTTCCCATTACAAATAAAATTATTTTCAAAGCGGAATTTTACATGCCCATTCGATAGAGTGGTCTCAAATTAGTCAAGGGCGATATTCGTTTTATCGCTATGTATTAACAGTAACAGTAAAACCACGACAAATAACTAGCATTGACAGCACTGCACTGACTGCCAAGGCCAAGCAGCAGCGCTGCTTAGTCGCTGCTGGAGTACTCGCTATTCTTCGGTTTTTTACTGTTACTGTTAATACATAACGATAAAACGCACTAGTGTAATTTGGGAGTGCTCTGTCGAGTGGCCACGAAAATTCCGCCTAGAAAACCATCTTATTTGTAATAGGAGACAAACCGACGCGTTCCGTCGACAATGGGCGCCAGCTGAAAGACATGATGAGCAGTATGTGCCTGGGCTGACTCGAGATACACTTCGCAAAAACTAAATTACAAATATGTGCTGTAATGCCGGAGAAAACGTGCCTGACGACTCTTAGGAGGGACATCCTGCATAAATGCACTCATAATCAGTGTGAGACCAGAATATGTACTTCAAACATTCTCATTACTGTCTTTCCCCATTGTTGTTGTTGTGGTCTTCAGTCCTGAGACTGATTGTGGTCAGAGTCCACATCTGCTCCTGGAAATGTCTTACAATTTAAAACCTGGTTCCTAAATCTCTGTCTTACCATTATATAATCTATCTGATACCTTCTAGTATCTCCAGGATTCTTCCATGTATACAACCTTCTTTTATGATTCTTGAACCAAGTGTTAGCTATGATTAAGTTATGTTCTGTGCAAAATTCTACCAGACGGCTCCCTCTTTCATTTCTCACCTCCAATCCATGTTCACCTACTACGTTTCCTTCTCTCCCTTTTCCTACTGTCGAATTCCAGTCACCCATGACTATTAAATTTTCGCCTCCCTTCACTACCTGAATAATTTCTTTTATCTCATCATACATTTCATCAATTTCTTCATCATCTGCAGAGCTAGTTGGCACATAAACTTGTACTTCTGTAGTAGGCATGGGCTTCGTGTCTATCTTGGTCACAATAGTGCGTTCACTATGTTGTTTGTAGTAGCTTACCCGCACTCCTATTTTTTTATTCATTATTAAACCTACTCCTGCATTACCCCTATTTGATTTTGTATTTATCACCCTGTATTCACCTGACCAAAAGTCTTGTTCCTCCTGCCACCGAACTTCACTAATTCCCACTATATCTAACTTTAACCTATCCATTTCCCTTTTTAAATTTTCTAACCTACCTGCCCGATTAAGGGATCTGACATTCCACGCTCCGATCCGTAGAACGCCAGTTTTCTTTCTCTTGATAGCGTTTACAAAAATTATAATGTGATCATACCGTCATAGCACAACGAAATTAAATGTGTGAGAGCAGGAGTCTATCATGCCATGTTTCTGAGAAGAGGGGACAGAAATATTGGAATACTCAAGCCACATGAAACTCAGAATAGTAAGCATTGCCATTTGCAGAGCTTATAATGATTTGGATTTTGAATAGTGGAACGCCGTTGAATCCGTCTCTTTTAGAACTACTGTACTAGTAGCAGAAATTTGAAAAAGCCAAGTTGATACCGACTAATATAGCTATGAAAACAAACTGCACGTTATTTAGTGACGACGTTTTTACCGTTCATTCGGGTGAAAACAGGTGTACGATATCTTAAACGGCTAATGAAATATCTGAGGTGAACAGATTACGTGAAGCACCCTGCATAAGGACGCCTCCGTGAAAGACATCGTTGCCATATTCCAGAAATGACATCTCCCTACAGGAAAGTAAATAGAACAACAACGATTGAAGACTCAATTTTCGCAGGAGTGCGGCCTCGTTTTCCTATTTCATTAAGTCCGGTGTTATGATAATGGATTGTTGCACGATACGCCCTGCTGCCCCATGGTCATAGAGCCCAGTGCTCGTATGATAAAACGATAATCAAACAAAAGCAGATGGCTGGCTGTTTGCGTTGCAGTAAACAGAGATGAGCGCTCATGGAAAGAGTTTATGTTCCAAGTTAGTACAACAAGTGACAGGCAACTGTTAATACGCTTACTGACATTAACCAAGTGATACAAATAAGTGGAAAATGCCCTTCAGTAAACAAGATTAATACAGAATAGTATAGCGAAACTGAAAGAAATAACTAAACTGTTTGAAGATGACAAATGTTTTGTGCGCTTTTCAGCAGAAAATGCAGCCAATATTTCATGTTTTCTTCGTTTATATAGGCGTGGTGTCTGTGTAATTACTTGAAATATTTTAAATACGTCTATGCAACTACTCAAATACAAATCTATTTTACCATAAGCGTTTCCCTTAATTGGTTTAAAACATAGCCATTGGTCGGGAATAAAAAAGTTATTTATAATTCTGGTTTGTCTGTAGTTCTAAAAACAGTTCGATTCGTAAGTTACTGAAGTATTATATTTGACTTACTGCATTTCCATACGTTTTCTGCTTGGATCCGGAAGTGTCGTCTGCATGCACATCTGCCAGTTACTCCTGCCTTTGACAGTGGTCGTTTCAGCCTATTTTCACCTTCATTTTCAGCGCCTCAGTCGTGGTTTACGTCAGTAAATGTGTGGTACACCAAGTGGAAGTGGAAACAGGCCAGAGGCAAAATGGTAGATAAGAGTATGTTTGACTCCAGACCGCTGACGATGTTTAAAACCAATTAAAGGAAATGCATGTGGTAGAACAAATTATATTAAACGTTTATGATGAAGTAAATACGTATTTTTAGTAAACGCATATACTGATTTAAATGTAATTTAATATGTAACTTTCTCTTTTATTTAGTGTTTCTTTGGAAAGTGTAACACTGAATTCGATTAGCAAATAAGCAATAGACAGTGCGCGATGAGCTCGCTGGGTAGCCGACAAGATGGTCAATTTCGACACAGTGTTGGCCTGTTATCACGTTGGTCAACAGTTACACTTCAATCTACTGCAATACGCGTAACACCAGTTAACTTTAAACTTGGCTTACACTGTTAAAAACAGGTATCATCACATGTACCCCCTCTTTTAATACAAAGATAGTTCTAAGTAATTTACGGAATTTTTTTCAATGTGACAACGAACACAAAATTTCCTCGAACCCATTTCGTAAGTTTGTATTTATGGCGAGACATTACCATTTGTGTTGAGCGTGCTCTGTGGTGTAATAGCCAGTTATGCGCTATCTGCTGACTTACGTACACGAAGATAAAACACTTTGTTATTTTTGCGTACTTTTTACATCTACACACATATTCCGCAAGCTACCCTATGGTGCATGGCGGAGGGTCCTGTGTACCAACATCAGTCATTTCTTTTACTGTTCCACTCACAAATAGAGAGAGGGAAAAATACTGTGTATATGGCTCCATTCGAGCCGTAATTTCTCTTATCTTCGTGGTTCTCACATGAACTTTACATTGGCGGCAGCAGAATCGTTCTGCAATCGACTTTAAATGCCGGGTCTCTAAATTTTCTCAATAGTGTTTCGGGAAAAGAACGTCGTCTTCCCTCCAGGGTTGACGGCTAGACTCTTAATGATCAACAAGGTGCTCTTGGTTGACAAATGATAAAACGCAAAGGAATACATTTGTACTTCAGAGAAACGTCATTAATGGTTTTTAGATGGAGCAAGAATTTGGAGCACAACATTCTGATGTAAAGTTTTTTTTTTTGGGGGGGGGGGATGAGGAAAGGGTTCTAGGAGTACACCATTCGTCCAGCAACCAGGAAGGGAATGAAAATTTTCTGCCTTAACGTGAGTCGCTTACTTTCGACGCCATTTCTGTCGAGATTAAACAAAATCGAATGTTTGCCGTTGTCTTAGATGTATGGAACAGTCTCCTTTATTGCCTCCAGGTGCTGCTTGCAAGCCCACCAGATTCAAGCAGCAGCTAATTTAGTAGTGTACTACCAAAAATCAAACGAAACTGAATAATGTTGGGCTAATTCAAATGGTTCAAATGGCTCTAAGCACTATGGGACTTAACATCTGATGTCATCATTCCCCTAGACTTAGAACTACTTAAACCTAACTAACCTAAGGACATCACACACATCTATGCTCGAGGCAGGATTCGAACCTGCGACAGTAGCAGCAGCGCGGTTCCGGACTGAAGGACCTTGAACCGCTCGGCCACAGAGCCGGCGTTGGGATAATGCTTCGCATTATTGGGCCACAGGGTTGCGTGCCACAATTTAAAGTAGCTGTCAAACAACTTTGAAAATTACAATAGTACTCAAAGTCTTTACCCAACCTGCATGTAACGATATGTTTAATGTCATGATTCATATTACTGAAGATACAGGCTTATTAATGGTTCTACAAACAAGTTTCGCCAATGTTCGATAAAATCGTTGCGCCATTTAGCACTTCAGATTGGGATGCCAGGAGCACAAACCCAAAATGAATCCTTAGCAAAGTAACGGTAGTACCTCGATTGACCAATGCAGATGCCGTTGCTCAACTTCAGTACTGAAACTAGCTATTACAGTCATTGATGGAGAAGCTGATCCTGAAATGCTCGTTTCTTTTAATGAAACATGACTACATTTATTGGGCTACTTAAATTCGCAAAACAGTCTGCGTTGGGCTTCTGCTTCAGTGCTGACGTTGTGCAACGGTACCTGAGTTGGTAAGCTGAGGTTCTACTGTTACTTGGAAAAGTTCCAAATTGAGTTTGAGTAGAGTTCTCTGAGCTGTATCTATTGACTCGCCACTCTCAAGAGCTAAATCAGGTAACGATTTTCCCGAACTTCTTTTTTGGAGAAGTGCAGTTACTGGGTAAAAATCTCCCATCTGTTGTTGATGGGCGGCCGTCATTAGGTAAATGCTGAAAGCAAATACTGACAGAAAGCACTTGTAACAAAAAAGTTGACCTTCTTTAATGTGTGTTCATCTGTACCCTGACGTGTTATGGGGCTTTTATTGCCTCCGCGCTAAATGTTTTGCCCAATTATTGTGATGTTCTGCTGCTTACATGTTGTTGGATCCTTGGGTCGGAACTCTACAATATAAAAAAAATAAAGAGAGGGACTAGCCAAAATACATTGGAGTGCAAAACTTAAGGATGAAAGTAACTTTCGCATGATGTGCCACTGCCAAGTACCATAGTTCGATGAAACTTGGACTATACATAGAAAGAACTGCTACATTCTAGTGTAGAAGGTAATTGGAAGAAATACACAGTGAGACGAACAGAAATGATACTACACACATCAAAAAAAGTTTTGCATCACCCCAATTCCCAGAACTGCTGAAGATAGACGTTGACTGTGGATACTGAATCACAGACACAGTCCCTTTGACTGTTCAGAGATGTCACTAAACCCGCCCAAAGATGTAAACAACTATGCATGAGCAGCGCCCATTAAACGTAGGGGGTCCGACAGCAGATCAGTTCCAGCCATTCCACCAGGAAGGCGGTATACGGCTCGTTTTGTCTGTAGTTCAACCATGCCTAGCCGGTTAGTACCAGGGTACGATCGCGTCCGCATTGTTACCTCAACAAGGGAAGTGACCAGACGACTCGGAGTGAACCAAAGCGACGTTGTTCGGGCATGGAGGACATACAGAGAGACAGGAACTGTCGATGACATGCCTCGCTCAGGCCACCTAAGGGCTACCACTGCAGTGGATGACCGCTACGTACAGATTATGGCTCGGAGGAACCATGACAGAAACGTCACCTTGTTGAATAATGCTTTTCGTGCAGCCAAAGGACGTCGTATTACGACTCAAACTGTGCGCAATAGGCTGCATGATGCGCAACTTCACTCCCAACGTCCATGGCGAGGTCCATCTTTGCAACCACGACACCATGCAGCACGGTGCAGATGGGCCTAACAACATACTAAATGGACCGCTCAAGATTGGCATCACGTTCTCTTCGCCGATGAGTGTCACATATGCCTTCAACCAGACAATCGTCGGAGACTTGTTTGGAGGCAACCCAGACAGGCTGAACGCCTTTGACACACTGTCCAGCGAGTGCAGCAAGGTAGAGGTTCCCTGCCGTTTTGGGGTGGCTTTATGTGCGGCCGACGTACGCCACGGGTGGTCATGGAAGGACTATTTATGGACGACGTGACCCACCAACTACTCTGAGGGATCTACGCCGAATCGCTGTTGAGGAGTGGGACAATCTGGATCACCAGTGCCTTGATAAACTTGTGAATAGTATGCCACGACGAATACAGGCATGCATCAATGCAAGAGGACGTGCTACTGGGCATTAGAGGTAACAGTGTGTACAGCAATCTGGACCACCACCTCTGAAGGTCTCGCTGTATGGTGGTATAACATGCAAGTTGTGGTTTTCATGGGCAATAAAAAGAGCGGAAATGATGTTTATGTTGATCTATATTCCAATTTTTGTACAGATTCCGGAACTCTCGGAACCGAGGTGATGCAAAACTTTTTTTGCTGTGTCTATTATTCAAAGGCAATAATTACACTGAAGTCATTGCGATTTTGGGTGGTCTCCTGGACATTACCGAAGGCGGTAATGATCCTTAATAGGGTGTGTGGCCACCACAGACGGCAATGGATGTTCTGTAACGTTCTCCCATACTGACCACAAAGTTGGTTAGGAGTTCTTGTGGTAGGGCGTTCCATTCCTCCTCCAGTGCGTATGAAAACAGCTGGATGGTCATTGGCACATTTGGGCGGGCTGCACTTTGTCTCCCCTACGCATCCCACACGTGCTCTATAGGGTTTAAGTCAGAATAAGGGGCAGGCCAGTCCATTAAAAGATTATCATCTCGTTCCAGGAGCTCCTCAACCTATGCTGTTCGATGCGGTCGCGCACTGTCATCCATAAAAATGAAGTCAGAGCCGAAAGCGCGCTTGATAAGACGCACATGGTGATGGAGTACTGTGTCACGATAACGTTGACCGTTGACTGTACTGTGTTCAAGGATCTGAAGGTCAGCACGTCCATACAATATTACGCATTCCCACATCAAAACACCTTGACCGCCAAAACCATCACGTCCGACAATGTTCCTGGGTTGATTACATGTCCCCACCTCTCGCCATATCAGAGTAGTCTAGAAATGGCGAACATGATCGCTTCGGTGGTTGAGGTGTTATGGTGTGCGGACGCATAATATTGCATGGGCGTGCTGACCAAATCTTTGAACGCGGTACTCTCACCAGTCAACGTTATTTTGGCACTGTAATCCTTCCCCATGTGCGTCTTTCAGGGGTGCATTCAGCCTTGACAGCATTTTCGTGGACGACGATGAGCGACCGTACTGAACAGCGCAGGTGGAGGACCTCTTGGAATGAGAGGAAATTCGGCGAATGGACTGACATGCCCTTTCCCCCAAGTTAAATCAATCAAGTACGTGCGTGATGCGTTGGGGAGGCGTATAGCAGCACGTCTTCATACCCCAACGACCATTCTGCATTTGACAACCGCGCTGGTCGAGGAATGAAACGCCCCGCCACGAGAACTCCGTACCAACCTTGGGGCCATCGTCGGAGCACGTTGCAGAGCATGCATTGCCGCCCTGGTGATCACACACCGTATTAAGAACCATATCCCGCCGTTTGTAATGTCCAGGGGACCATTATGAATCACAGTAACTTCAGTAATTAAGTGTTTGTTTTTCCTGCGCGCTGTGGAACGATAGAGAAATAGCTTGAAGGTGGTTCAATGAACCCTCTGTCAGAACTTAATAGTGAACTGCAAAGTAATCATGTAGATGTATACATACATGTAGTTGCCTTTGAGTAAAAGTGTCGTTTCTGTTCGTCTCAATGCGTATATCCTTCAGTAGCCTTCTGTGCTGTACAGTACTATACTGTAGCAGTTATTTCCATGCATGGTCCGTGACCGAGCGGGTCTAGGCGCTTCAGTCTGGAACCGCGCGACAGCTACGGTCGCAGGTTCGAATCCTGCCTAGGGCATGGATGTGTGTGATGTCCTTAGGTTAGTTAGGTTAAAGTAGTTCTAAGTTCTAGGGGACTGATGACCTCAGATGTTGAGTCCCATAGTGCTCAGAGCCATTTGAACCATGCATGGTCCAAGTTTCATTGAGCTCTGTCGGTTGGGAGTCACATATCATGAGAAAGTTAATTTCGTCCTTGAGTTTTCCACACCAGAGTATTATTATCGTTGTGGCTCACCGGTTGTTTCGTGATAGCTGTTTATGTTTCTTGCTTGGTGCGGCTTGGTGTTCACTTCCTTGATAGCGGGTAGCCGCGAAGACGGAAGCCTGTAGCCGTCATCTCTACTGGAATTGTTTTCATTCTTCTAAATTTCAACTGCTTCACGGATTTTGTTTCTATAAATATAACTTTCTCTTGCTAACATGAGTATGTTCTTAAAACCGATAAATTGAGCACATTCTTCTTGGCGCTCCGCTACAGATTATTCTACCTTTTCTTTTACACGTGTGTGGCGTTCGTCCTCTTTAACGTGTTCCTTTACTACCCTTCCAGTTTCGGCGATCTATTCTTTGCCGCAGTCAAACATCACTTCATACAGTCCTGCAGTATGAAGGTGGCCTCAGGTTCTTCCGTTGCAGGTCGGAAGAAGTCTATTTTATGTTGACTGAAAAACATAGTTCTTAAAGGCTTAAAACACGCCCCTCCTATCCGCATCCTCATCTGAGGGTGACACGGCGGTCGGATGGTCCCGATGGGCCACATGTGGCCTGATGACGGAGTGCTTTTAAAGGCTTAAACCATTCTTCCGTAGGATTTTCCGTACACGGTCGGTTGCTTGAGCACGAAAGGTAACATTACAGAACGTGCAGGAGGTTCCTCTTCCTTCTTGTATTCATTATTAGTACTATTTCGTCTGAAGCCCCAACTTATGGAAAGGTCATAGCTCTTACTCTCTCTAACGTGGAATGCACGCAAAGGCAGGCTGGGCTGCGTGGTGGCGCGAAGCGGCGCCTAGGTACTTGTAGTGTGCGTAGGTTTTCTATAATAATAATGATGGAAACAAAAAGAAAGAGGAACCTCCTGCGCATTTTGTAAGGTTATCATTTGAGTCTGGAGTAGGCGACCGCATATGCAGAATCCTGCAGAAGATCGGTTTAAGGACTATGTTTTACTGTCAAGACAAGATAAAAAAACTCGTCCGACCTACAACGAACGTGTCTGTCAGCCTCCACTCCACGGGAGTATATGAAGTGACGTGTGGTTGTGGAATATTATTTATCGGCGAAACTGGAAGGACAATAAAAATACGCGTCACGAACATCACGCACGTTCGACACACAAGGTAAAATCAGCTATCGAGGAGCACCAAGAAAAAAGTGTTATGGATTTTAAGAACTAGCAATGGAAAGTACTTGACGCAGTTCAGATATCGCAGAATGAATAAAATTTCAAAAAGATGGCGGCTAAAGGCTTCCGTCTTCGTGGCTACCCGCTGTCACGTAATTAAACACCCAGCGACGGCTAGCGAGGAATATAAACAGCTACCAGGAAACAACTGAGGCGGCACAACAACAATAATATTTTGGATTCGCCGCCTCTGTCAGTGTCTACTTCCAGTTTTTACCCAATGACGACGGCCCACCAATAGCAGCCGCAAGAATTTTATCCAGTAACTCCACTTCTCCGAAAGTGCAGGGAAATAACCTTTTATAGGCGAACGTGACACTGTCTTTAGACGGTGCTCAGCTATCCAGGGACACCAGTGAAATTCTGAAGAGGATCTCAGAAGGGAGGTCGAAACGTCGAGCAGTGAAGGAGTGTGAAGAAGCATATGACGCGGCATAACGATTCGAAGATTTTATCATCATTGACGACGGCCACTAAAGCTTGGATATCTCGTCAAGTTTGGCGAAAAAAATGCACACCTGCCAAACTCTGATGAACTGGCCGGAGCGTATGCGGCGATCGGAACCTACCTGCCCGGCATTAGTTTCTGCGCAATGCTGGACACAAAACTTCAAACAACTGGTAGTTGATCAGGCGCTGGGCGCCATGTGTTTGCAACTCCACGGTTGACACAAAATGTGGGTCAGCGCGTGGTAGCATCTGGACACACTGAAGGGCAAATTTTGGTTTTCTCGGCGTCTGGGACAAATAATATTCACTCTCTTTGGAACTCTAGTGTCCGACAAGCGTAATATGGAAAGTTCCAAACAGCAGATTTCCAATATCAGACGGGTTCCACGTGGTTTACGGCTTGTGATAGAACCTACAACTTGTGTTAGGTTTGGTAGCAAAGGGGATAGCTGCGAGGAAATGGAAAGGTGGACGTTGGCGATTTTTCCAATTTGTGATTAATTTCAGCAAAACTTTTGTGTTAAAGCATAAATGTTCATTACAAACGAAGAAAGCAGTGAAGAAATTCACGGGAACACTTGATTTGAAAATGGGAAGATATACTGCAAATGTCATTGCGGGGACTTTGGACAAAGGTGGCACACGTGAAAAGTTTTTTAATGAACTGTGAACATTTAGAAAATGTAAACTTTTCCACCATTAACAAATTTTTCGACAAGTCTATAGCTGCCATATCGCCCGAAGGCATTAAACGTGACAATGATCTACGCTTCGTATTGGATGCAGCGTCTTATGTGGTCAAAGCTGCCGATAAACTAAAAGCATTATATAGTAAAAATGGTGCCTGTGACTTGTTTAGCTTATACGTAATACAGAGTTGAAGAAGAGATTCGTAGTAAATTTAGTTATGTTGACAAATTTAATGGGTATGTCAAAAAGGTATTTTTGAAGCCCCTTAACGTGTTCACAATTTAAGCTGTTTGCTCCAGATATTCCTCTATCATCCTCTCCCATTTCGACAAGATGAGGGTCCTGGACTGATGCCTGTTACTGTTAATGCCAGAACTTCAACGTTGTGAAATGCATAGTTGGTCATATGGTAGCAGTGAAGCAGCTTCGATTGGACTAGCCCAAGAATGCTGAAATTTCAGGCAAACTTTCGATATACGTAAAATCAAATTTTGGATTTATCATTGCCATTATAATGGCTTTGGATCAATCAGAAGCACCACTAGTGAAGCACAGAGAACAAGTGAAAAAATTGTGAATAAATTAGAAGCTGTTTGCGGTAAAGTGGAAAAAGAAGTACCAATGAAAATGGAAAAGGTGTTAGAAGAATAACGAAGGGTATCATACAACTTGTATTGGGTGAAAAGTTCTCTATTAATCACTTATATTTAGGTTCAGATGATATTGTCCACTTTAAATATGCTTCCCAAGGGTCAGCCGAAGTAGAAAAAAGTTTTTCAAAGTACAAGACTTTGTTGGCTGACAGTAAAAAATCTTTTTTATTTGAAAATTTGCACAAGTTACTCACTGTATATTCCAAGTCAGACCACATCAATTGACATAAACATGAGGATGTTCAAAAAAACACATCAGAGGTCAACTACGTTCTGATATTGTTAATAAAAAGCATATTACAACATCAAATTCCACAATTAAGCTTGCTGCTCATATGCATTTTATTCTTAAATAAATAGGTCATTATCAGAAACTAATTTCCTGTTTTAATTTACAACAAAAATTTTACCCAATTTTAGTATGTTAGATCATCTTTTTTATGTTATTGTGCATATTTTTGAAAATTTTTGATCATAACAACTTTTTTGCGCATGTTATGGTTAGTTAAAGCTAAACATCAAAATTCTAGCCCTACTAATGATGATCTTGCGTCCTTAAGTGAAGAGATACTACAATACATCTGAGCATGTTGCATGACGTCAGGTAGAAATCGTTATTTTTGTTACTATTAGCGTCGAAGCGGTAGGTGTCTAAAAAACACTGGGAGCACCAGAACATACAGAGAAACTCGATAAATGGAGAATGTTTCATCACTGGTAAAGCAAGATGAATGTCAAGTACAACAAGGTGTACATACAGAGAAGAATCCTATCGGAAGGGTGGTTGGCTCCTGATGCTGCTACAAGCACACGACTGATCTAACAGACTGCCTCAGATTTGCTGATTAACTGAACAGGCTTTTAAATAACGTGATTGTTAAGTGCCGACTCAAGTAATTAAAAAGAGGCCCCTGAAAACAACTTGCCCTATAGTCCTGAAACAGTACGTTCACTCTTAGATTAAAGGCATTTTTCTTTTATCAATATGTTGCACCCCTCATACACGTTCTTTGCTTAGTTTAGACCTTTGAACAATAAGAAATGAATGATATCTTTGTTTAATGGATGCTCTTTGCATTGTAAATAAAAACATCGAATGTTAAGCACATGTCTGAGTCTGAAACTGACATGAAGAATATTATAAAGTGTTTGTGTGCCACAGTGATTTATTTAGAATATGTGTTCTGTTTGCACAGCATCAGTTTGTACATTGTCCGAAAAAAGCGTAAGGATAAATGCACGACAAAGCGATATCCACTGGAACATTTGTAAGTTTATACAACTGTTTCATAATAGATCTGATAAAATGGAAGCACATTAGCATGGTTTTACGATCGGAACAACGTATAAATACTCAAATATTCTTTTGCAGTGCGGGAGCAGACGACATGCTCCTGACGAAAACAATAATGTAATCGGAAATGTTACCCATCTGAAGATGGACGTGATAACTCGAAACCTGTTATGGCACTGAAATGAGGCATTAGTAAAAGTATTTGTGGCTGTTTACGTTATTTACCAACAATTAAATAGTTATAGGATGTAGAATAATAACCGCTTCCAGTAACGGAGTTCAACTACATTTATTATGGATAAAATTCAATTAAACAGTTGTTTTCCAGTGGTACCTGAAACTAATTCGTGTACTACCAGGCACTTCCTGCTTGTCATTTGAAGAGCTACGTTATGCTCTGTCGACAGCAGGAACAGAAGAAGAAAAGGTGATGCCTATAGTAACCCCTGCACCGATCGACGAAGACGTTCCAGAAGAGGAGCATCGTTGGTTCTGCAGAAGAGTAGCTATCGTGGTCAGTGACAGTGGGTACGTTAACGTCCCAAATACAGCCATTTGATTAAACCATTTGAGCTTGAAGCGGGGTCTAAAGCAGCACCCGCTTGTTTGCTGGCCACGACAGACGTGATCTCGGCATTCTTCTTCCCCCTGACCCTTCTTTCGTCCTCACTCCTCGGGGCAGGTGCCCGAACAATGGCAGCTGGGGGAAGGGGACTGCTCTACAGCAACGGGTTTTCCCGGGGGATGGTGGGAGCGTTGTGTGTTCACCCCAATTTGGCGCCGCAACATTGCCACAATTCATCAGCCGAACTTTTCGCAATCTAAATGCGGTTCGTGTGGTACATACAACTTAAAATCTTACCGACGGGTGATTCAGTGGAAGATAGCCGATGTTTAGTCACCAAAACATGTCGCAAATATGGCCTGTTGCATACACAGTGAAGCTCCAGAAAAAACTGACAGGAGGAGTCGGTTACAACGTAACGCCCTTTTTTATATCGTGAGCGGTTCAATGTATCGAAGTGAAATTTCTCCACAACCCGGTAACCGAATGGGTCAAGATCATTGATATTTGGAGCGTATTCGTACAAGAAGAACAACAGCAACAGAACAATCTCGAGAAGGAGTTCAACAATGAAACATTGAAGAAGAAACGTCATCGGACATTCAAAGTTCGGAAAGAGATGATGATGAGTCGGGATGGAATGCTGATGAATAGGTTCATTAATGATGTAATGTGTTCATTTAGGGTGCACAGTTGTTTAAATTGCACAAAAAAATTAATCATAGTAAACCAAATGCTAATGCGAAGGATCAAGTACTGCCGAGCCAAGCAGGATCATTTGGCTGTAGTTTAATACAGCGATAAAATTAGATGTAGAGAATTGCATGTTCAGCAGTCTTTAACAAATTCAAAATTGCAGATTACTATTGCAACCCATAGGGTCAGAGGGTCCTGTGGTGATGGTTGTTTTCTTTCGCTTTCACTTCATCACTCTTGCTGTCTTTCATTCCTATATTTTTCTGTTGACAAGACAGTACACTTTCGCTGTAGATATTCAGTGTCATACTGAAAGAAATACAGAATGTAACAAACCATCTTATGGTCACAAGACGGTGGAGTCAGATATAACAGCAACAAATAAATAATGAAGTTTCAGCGAATGATAATATACAGTGAGGTACGAAATTTTGTTACAGTGTTGATACTCATAGCTCTTGAATCAAAAGAAATATCGGACGAAGTACTTTTGTTTTAAAATGGAATCGTTACTTTCTTCTAACATTCGAAAGATCTTGAACAGACGAATACAGTGATATAACGCTTGTTAATATTGTGGTTGAAACTTTTCGCATAAACGCCCGAGATATGTACTACAGTTGAAATGTAAGGAGTCCGGACCGAGCGAGGTGGCGCAGTGGTTAGACACTGGACTCGCATTCGGGAGGACGACGGTTCAATCCCGCGTCCGGTCATCCTGATTTAGGTTTTCCGTGATTTCCCTAAATCGCTCCAGGCAAATTCCGGGATGGATCCTTTCAAAGGGCACGGCCGACTTCCTTCCACGTCCTTTCCTAATCGGATGAGACCGATGACCTCGCTGTCTGGTCTCCTTCCCCAAAACAACCAACCTAAGGCGTCCGGAATCGGCTATTGTACCGTACACACCGCGAAGTGGCGCTCTCGTGCCAAGCTCCATCGTTATATTAAGCCTTTCGACTGATTATTTGCTTCCACAAAAGCTGATGATTTAAATGTGAATACTTACACGTATTTCAAGTAGCTCTTCTTAGCCCCTTCTGATACACCACAAGTTAGCATACAGTTCTCTTTATCATACTCGTAGCTGTCATCTAAAGTAGACCAAGAGAAAATAAGTTTTATCTTAGTAGCGTAGGGCTAACTTCTTGCTGCGTATTGTCGAAGCCTGGAAAGAGACCTCTTCTTGATGCGTTTATGCTGCAACAGCCATTTCCGGTCTTCTCATCTTTCAATTATAGATTCAACGCAAACATTAACATCAGCAATGTCATCGTTATATGAATGTCTGGATCACGGAGTCCCGGATTCGACTCACGGCCGGGTTGGGGATTTTCTCTGCCCGGGGGCTGCGTGTTTGTGTTGTCCTCGTCGTTTCATCATCATCCTCATCATTCGTGACAGTGACTAGATTGGACTGTGAAAAAAATTGGAGTGTGTGCTGATCACCGCGCAGTTGAGCGCCCCAAAAACCAAACATCATCATCATCGTTATATGAATGTACTCGTCTTTTCCAGAGCTTTTCAATGGCGTTATAAAAGTATATTGCCCTAATTAAAAAATACACTATAGATCAAAAGTATTCGGACAGCAATTAGTTGACATTAATGTGGGATGTGTCCATCCTTCGACTTTATGACGGCTTGAGGTATACCGGGAACACTTTCAATGCTGTGTCTGAATGTCTGCGGAGGAATTACAGCCCATTCTTTATCAACAGCCGAAACCAGAAGGTAGTGCTGTCTCACGCTGGGTCTGAGGCGAAATGGACGTTCTAACTCATAAAAAAAAGTTCAAATGTGAGTGAAATCTTATGGGACTTAAGTGCTAAGGTCATCAGTCCGTAAGCTTACACACTACTTAACCTAAATTATTCTAAGGACAAATACACACACCCATGCCCGAGGGAGGACTCGAACCTCCGCCGGGACCAGCCGCACAGTCCATGACTGCAACGCCTTGGACCGCTCGGCTGATCTCGCGCGGCTAACTCATCCCAAACGTCTTCTATTCGGTTCAGGTCAGGATACAAGGTACGCCAGTCGATTTCAGGCTTGTTATATTCAGCAAACCATTTCCTCACAGACGCTCCCTTATGAAAGAGTGCATTGCTAAGCTAATACAATCATTGACTCCTAATTATTCGTCTACTGTACGCAGCACACATAATGCTAAAAATGTGTTCACATTCTTCCGCATTTAGTGTTTTCTTAAACGCAATAAGGGGACCACGCCTTAACCATGGAAAATATCCCCTCCATACTTCACTGTTGGCACTACACATGATGACAGGCATTACATCTACATCTACATCCATACTCCGCAAGCCACCTGACGGTGTGTGGCGGAGGGTACCTTGAGTACCTCTATCGGTTCTCCCTTCTATTCCAGTCTCGTATTGTTCGTGGAAAGAAGGATTGTCGGTATGCCTCTGTGTGGGCTCTAATCTCTCTGATTTTATCCTCATGGTCTCTTCGCGAGATATACGTAGGAGGGAGCAATATACTGCTTGACTCTTCGGTGAAGGTATGTTCTCGAAACTTTGACAAAAGCCCGTACCGAGCTACTGAGCGTCTCTCCTGCAGAATCTTCCACTGGAGTTTATCTATCATCTCCGTAACGCTTTCGCGATTACTAAATGATTCTGTAACGAAGCGCGCTGCTCTCCGTTGGATCTTCTCTATATCTTCTATCAACCCTATCAGGTACGGATCCCACACTGCTGAGCAGTATTCAAGCAGTGGGCGGACAAGCGTACTGTAACCTACTTCCTTTGTTTTCGGATTGCATTTCCTTAGGATTCTTCCAATGAATCTCAGTCTGGCATCTGCTTTACCGACGATCCGAAACCAAACCGTTCCATTGGATGGCCACAGGATATAACGTGATTCGTGAGGCTTTTGAGAAGCTGCTCGGACTATTGTACCCCATTCTTTTAAATCATTGCGTACAGTCATTTTTCTAGTTGGACTGCTGACAGAATTTCCTTCGCTGACTTCCGCGATTTTTTACAACCTACCTCCGCAAAGTCAGTACATGAGGTCTGCCTAGTCTTCGTTTAGCTGTGCTTGTTCCTTCGCATTTCCACTTCACAGTCACTTTACCAACAGTCGACTTCGACAGGTTTAGAACGGTTGAAATGTCCCTGGTGGATTTGTTACTCAAGTGACATCCAATGACTAGTCAACGTTCGAATTCACTGAGCTCTCCTGATCGACTCATTCTGTTGTTACTGCTTCTCATTCCTCATAATCTTTTATACTGGCGGGTCCGCCTCTCGTGATATCTAGTGGTCGATTCCTCATTACACAGGGGTGTCCAGATAGTTTCGATCAGTTAGTGTATGCTCATATTTTTCGAGGTACTCCCGTTTTAGGGGCCGCCGGGTTGGCCGAGCGGTTCTAGGCGCTACAGTCTGGAACCGCGCGACCGCTACGGTCGCAGGTTCGAATCCTGCCTCGGGCATGGATTTGTGTGATGTCCTTAGGTTGGTTAGGTTTAATTAGTTCTAAATTCTAGGGGACTGATGACCTCAGAAGTTCAGTCCCATAGTGCTCAGAGCCATTTGAACCATTTGAACCCTTTTAGGGTGATGCACTTCGTCCACTGTTTTTCCAATTAGCAGAATGCATGTTTACCAAAAGTGTAATAACGGAAGGTTTGTAAACCACCGATTACTGCTGCCATAACCTCTATATTGGATTCAAACCGTTTACTAAGTGCAAAATACTTCACATGTGGGAATAGTTGGCAGTCATAACAAATAGGCTGGATATTCCAAAAATTCGTACTACAAATTCCTCAGTTTTTCCAATGCCTAAGCCTCTTAGTGGGCAGGTGTAGTGTTCTTGTGAAAGCTGAATTTTTTTCTTGTGTAATGCAGGCCTTTTCACACTTATCTTTCATTCAGTGTGCCTTGAAGATTTGAGTAGTAATCCTACCTATTCTTGTACCCTGACCAAGGTAAGCATTAAGGAGAAATCCTTGCGCATCCTTAAATTCACTTCTCTTTTTTGGTGAAGGGCCACCGTGTTCCACACAGGAGCTCTATTTGTGTGTGTAGGGGGGATTGGGGAGGGGGGGGGGGGTTGATTGCATCGAGGGAAGCTGCGCAGTGGTTAAGGGATCTAGACTAGCATTCAGGACAAATGGGCTCAAACCCCCGTTCGACCACCCATATTTAGGTTTTACGACGTCTCCATAATTCGAAAAAGGTGAATGTCAGGATGTTTCCTTTAAAACAGACGAGGCCGAGTTGCCTCCCCATCCTTGTCCATTCCGAGTTTCTACTTTTACTACAGTGACTTCTTCGTCGTACGGGATTGGTGTTCAATCGACTTTACCTATTCCCAGTCATTCAACAATGATGGCCGGACATTGGAGGGCATCAAGAGTAGCAGCTAATTTTTTTGTTTCAGATTTTCTGACGTACTGAAGCGAGACCTGTTAGTCTCCCAGTAAATTTATAAAGGTAAAGTTAAAGCCTGTGGTATAAGACCGCGAACAGACAATCGGCCAGACTGCATGTGGGATGCAGCCTTTCCCTTCGCCGCAGTACTAGGAGGGAGAAGGGTGGCGAGTCCCACGTCCCGGTCGCCTTTCACCCCCGAGAGAGGTCTCCGTTACTCAATTCGACAGCAGGCTTAGTGACCCTGGGGCTATCCTGGAGGGACTGGGACGAGGAAAACTCCCCGTCCCTACACGGTGCTAAATACGGGACCTTCATGGCCGAAGTCTAGTGCTCTGCCCACTAGACCATCACGGCTGCAGCTTGAGATAAATATCTCATTTAGAAATTGCATTTGAATCTTGGTTGTTTGTGAAAAGATCGTGTTACACCCCCTGCAGGAAGGGGAAATCGTCCAACAACAAATGTCTGAAATCGACAGCATCAGGATTGTGGCCTGTTGGAACTGCGTTTTGTCGTTCCGCGATATTGCTGGTCACGTTGATCAGCATCCCACATATGTTATGCTGATATGGAATCGATTAGTTCACGAGAGTCATATTGAACGTCATGTAGGATCTGCGCGGCTCTGCGCTACTGGTACCCGAGAAGACAGACATGTTGTTCACTGGACCGTCCAGGATCGTACAACCACATCAAGTACCTTGAGCCAGGAAGAGAGCCCGTCTGCAGCACATGGACAGTGTGATGACCTCTGGAGCACCACGAACTGACAGCACGGCGTCAATTATTGCGGTTCTCTTGACGCTACAACAGAGGGAGCTGCCCTTACAGTGATGCGCACACCGACAACACTAAGCACAGGAGTGGCAACTCGTCGTCTATTCGGAAGATTCCTGGTTCTACCTGCAGCATCGGGATGGACGTATCAGTGTTTGGAGGCTCAAAAGAGAATGTTGCCAGACTGCGTTCGTGATTGCCATACTTGTCCAGCACCTGGCGTGATGGCATAGTGTGTTATTGGGTACACAATACGATAACCTCTGGCTGACATAGCCGGTAATTTGTACAGCATGCGTCACATTTCTTACATGTTAAGGTCTGAGGCTGTTCCCCTATCTTGGAGGTCTCCGTGATGTTATCTTTCAACAAGGTAACGTAAGACCACACGTGCTGTCCCAAGCTACTTCGATACTGCCATAATGCTTAAGAGTATGGAAGAATGTACCCATATCTGTCATCCAAATTCAGATCAACTCGATGCCCATCCCTGTTAGAGCGATTGTAGCTGTCAGAGGTGGCATCTTTGTATATAAGATTTCACACCCTGTACCCCCACCCCCTGCAAAAAAAAAAAAAAAAAAAAAAAATCAGGTACACATTTAATCACGAATTATCACAAATAACCTGTAAGACTGCAATAAGAAAAACTTCGTTGTTCCTAGTGGCGGCTCTGTTGCATCCGAGTGCAGCAATTTTCGCAAAAAGAACTGTATCTTACTTAGGCAATGAGAGAGTACGTATGTCCCTGTTACTGGATGACAACAAACATCAGGTGGATTTACCACTAGCGCCTTGCATAATAGCCACTGATGGTCGTCATGGTTGCGGCAAGTATGTGCTGCAATATTTATGTCTCTCCCACTATTGCGCCCAGGCGTATAAAAGTTTCTGTTACTCGTTGCTTCATTATTTTTCCTCCGCTTTTGATGAATTCTGAAATAAATAGCCAACACGAATAGGAATTGTAGACGGAGTAATTCTTAACGTTAGCCGGCCAGGGTGGCCGAGCGGTTCTAGGCGCTTCAGTATGGAACCGCGCGACCGCTACGGTCGCAGGTTCGATTCCTGCCTCGGGCATGGATGTGTGCGATGTCCTTAGGTTAGTTAGGTTTAAGTAGTTCTAAGTTCTAGGGGACTGATGACCTCAGCTGTTAAGTCCCATAGTGCTCAGAGTCATTTGAACCATCTTAACGTTAACCATGTACTTCTACAACTACATACATACTCCTTAAACCAAAATATGGTGCATGGCGGAGGGTACCTTGTACTACTACTAGTCATTTTCTCTCCTATTTCACTCCAAAATAGCTCGAAGCAAAAACGACTGTCTAAGAGCCTCCGTACGATCCCTAATTTCTGGCATCTTTCCCTTAGGGATCTTACGCGAAATGTACGTTGGCGGCAGTAGAATCGTTTCTGATTCTCTAAATTTGCGCAGTAGTTCCTTGCGGAAATAGCATCGTCTTGCTTCCAAGGATTCCCATTTGAGTTCACGAAGCATCTCCGTAATACATGCGTCTTGTTCGAACCTACCGATAACAAATCTAGCAGCCCTCCTCTGAATTGCTTCGATGTCTTCCTTTAATGCGACCTGGTGGAATCCAAAACACTCAAACGGTATTCAAGAATGGGTCGCTCCAGCATTCTATACGCCGTTTGCTCTATGAATGAACTACACTTTCCCAAAATTCTCCCAATAAAATGAAGTCGAGTATTCGCCCTCTGTACCACCAACCTGACGTACTCATTCCCTTTCATGTCGCCTTGCAACGTTACGCCTAGATATTAATCGATATGACTGCGCCAAGCTGCGCCCTTCTAATGCTTTATTCGAACGTTACAGCACTGTTTTTCATATTCACCCGCATTAATTTAAATTTTTCTACATTTAAAGCCAGCTGCCATTCATCACACCAACTAGAAATTTTGGCTGAGACATCTTGTATATTCCTAGAGTTACTCAACGACGACACCTTCCTGGATGCCACAACATCATCAGCAAACAGCAGTAAATTGCTGCTCATCCTGTCGGTCAGGTCATTTATGTATACAGAGAATATAAGAGGTCCTGCCACACTTTCCTGAGGCACTCCTGACGACACCCTTGTCTCTGATGAACACTCGCCACCGAGGGCCACGTACTAGGTTCTGTTACTTAAAAAGTCTTCGAGCTACTCTGTATAGCTGGGAATCCAAACATCTCGTCTCTCTCATCTGACATCTAATATCTGGAAGACACAGGAAATGTAGGGAGCATAGGTTTCCTGAACTTTGGTAACACTTATTCGACATCCTGCATCGTCGCCACTCATGATTGCTAACTTTTTGTATGTGAAATGCACGTCAGCTGAACTAGGCTGCTGCAGTTCCCAAACTTACGAAAAAACCTATGGGAGCGTTTTACGTCAGTAGATGACAAGGTCATAAAAGAAGATGGGATTAGTTATGAATATTAAAAGAAGAGGTAAGTAAAATACAGATCACCTTTCTTCGCTTTTATGTACAACGTATTTATTTATTTTCTGAGAGTGCTCATACTGGAAAACCACTCAGTATCTGTAATGCAAATGATGAAGTACTGTGTTGATATAAATTTTATTATGTGTTGATACTTGGCTCCGAAGGAAGGACGGAAGATGAGATTTTAAAACTCCGTTCTACCGAGCTTATTAAAGGCGGAGAACAAGATAGATTTGGGGAAGGAAATGGACTCTATTGTTTCGGAGGAATTATCCAGGCATTCGGTTTAAGTGATTGAAGGAAATCACGGAAAGCCTGAATCTGTCTGTCCGTGCGGAATTGAACCTTCGTCCTCGCGAATATGACTTCACATTGCTCCACCCCTTTTTGCATTTACAAATAACGTATAATTTCATTCTTGGTATCTCGTGTCACATAACAATCAGTTAGCAGGTGCGAATTGTCTCAGTTATTTCTCTCCATTTAATTGCTAGTGTTTTACCGACACGGAGTACGTTTTCCTTAACTCGCGTGCATCAGTTGTGCTACAGAGTTTGTGCCCGTACAAATCAGAAGTTTCGTCTCAGGAGGATCGTTTCAGTTCTTGCCTTAAATCTGACCCGTGTTTCGTAATGGCCCTGCTGTCTCGCTTACGGACTGTAGTTGCGCCATTGGCCTTAAGTTACGGCTATCGCGTTGCACGTGGAGTGAAAGCAGAACACAAAAGCACGGTGCAGATCAGAGGCCGAGCTCTCGTCTGGCTAAGCCGTACTGCCCGCTTTACTCTTGTGGGTACATGCGGGGATTTCGTTTATTAGATGGAGCAGCGTTAAGGCTATGGATTTTTAAACTCTGCAGTCTTGCGCTTAGATTTTATGAATGAAAAGTTTATGTTGGTGGTCAATGCATTGTTCTGGGGCAAAATGGACAAAATAATATCAAAAGCTTAAATTTATGGTTCACCAAAATATTAGAGCAGATTCAAATTGAATTTTATATATGTTAGAAAATAACTGAAATACGTACAGTATTCAGAAAATTCAATATTAAACACCTAAAAATTATGAAAACATTGCCACTGGAATGTGAAAGTACAGGCTGTTGCCGAATGTAGTTTCAGTGCTGCATTGTTATAATGAAATAAACAATCACTTATTCGATACTGTAGACTATTTTAGCATATTAGAGCATGTTCTAAATACACTGTAGTCCAAAATTACTAAAAACCAAACAGAAATTATCTATTTCTCACTGCAATAAACAGCTTACATTAAGCAGATGCTGCCTTCTACAGGGAACATGCAGAAATGAAAACAAGTGATGGACAATAGCATATGGTGTAAATCATATACTAAAACTAAGCATAGACAGTTTAGTTTACGCGCTGAACTAGAAAAAAAAATTTGGATGTAGCATCCATGCTACATAAAGACTGAGGAGGTTAATCGGAAAGTTGTTGGTCGGGGAACAAAACCCTTTGCTATCTACATTTAAATTTGGCGTGCAATCGTCTTCAAGAATTGTGCATTCAAATGGATATCAAATCTACGTAAATAAAAATGTAAATGTTCGTTTCTTCCGAATCTTAAAACTCTGAAAGTTCTTCACCTTTTGCTTTGAAATTTTGACACAATGTTGCATTCGAATATACGTGTGTTTTTGTGTACCTACTGGAGCGCCTACTTATACAAATACATATTTAATATATAAAGGGGAAGCGTTGTTACCAAACATCTCGAAAAGTTATTGACCGATTCACTTCAGATTTTTACACATTGCTCTAATAGACGTTTGGATGGTCAAGGACTATACTTTAAATATATGTGATACACATATGTGTATATAATATACAATAGGGAAAGGTTGTTGACAAAAATCTTGATAAGATCTTGACCAGTTTACTTCAAATTTTTACAGGACATTCTAATAAACATTCATATGGACATAGACTATATAATTTTTTAAACAATAGTGTACCGCTTTTCTGTCATAATCGACTGCCACAAAGAAAACACTGTGCTTTGCTTTGCCATGAATATGTGCGGTTTTGTTTCCTTTCTCGCAATGAGTTTTAACTACGATAGTAGGGCATTTAAAACATTAGAAAAATTGTTTCTCCCATACATATTATTTCTCATCATATATATTTTTAAACAAAACTTGTACAGATAACAATGTGCTGTTTGGTTTTCATCCTGGCAGTCGGTTTTCACAGAAACCAGAAAAGCCGTAATTGCGCCTTATGAACTTATGATTAGAATACTACTACACTAACAACGGTCGATGTAAGAGAGAGGGGGAGGAGTAGATGGACAGAGGAAGGGCAGAGGAAGAAATGGACATAGAGAAGGTGAAGGATGAGATGGACAGAGAGAAGGGAAAGAGGTGATGGAAAAAGAGGGAGGAGGAGGAGATGGAGAGAGAGGGAGGAGGAACAGATGGACAGAGAGAGGAGGAAGGATGAGGAGATGGAGAAAGAGGGATACAGGAGGAGATGAAGGGGGAGAAGCAGATTAGGACATACATCCAGTTCCCATACATATATAGGTCTTTGATTCCTATATTTTTGCTGCATGTTTCGTGCTCAACGCCGAAATGTCTCTTTACCAAAATCTGTGGCTCATTTTTGTGGATAGTCCTCTGAGCATTCGGGAAGCACCACATCAAGAAGATAAAAATACCAAATTCTACCCACTATTACACGACATTCCTTATCCAGAACTTGCGGAAAATAGGAAGGAAGACTGAGGTTTAACACCCGTTGACCAGCTCGTTGGAGATGGGAGTACAAGTTTGGCTTGGAGAAGGATGCGAAGGGAAATCGGCCGTGTTCTTTTCAATGGAACCATCCCAGCATTTGCTGGGGTTTAACATCCGTTGACCAGCTCGTTGGAGATGGGAGTAGAAGTTTGGCTTGGAGAAGGATGCGAAGGGAAATCGTTCGTGTTCTTTTCAATGGAACCATCCCAGCATTTGCCTTAATCTGTTTATAGAAACCACAGGAAACCTAAATCGGAACATCCGGACGATGATTCCAACCGCTACCCTTCCGAATACAAGTCCAGTGTGTTACCATTACACTACCTCCCCCGTTTCCGAAAATAAAGATCCAGTGTAAGTGCGCAACATTTTTAAACAGAGAAGTTTCGAAGATTTGAAAATTTTTGTTTCTAAAATTTCATTTTTTCTGATGTCAATATCTGTACTATTTAATCCACGCTGCATTTATAATCCATTACTCGAAGAAAAAGGATGAATCTTGATATTTTTATTATTCTGATTTCCTTCACTCTTTCAAAGGAATGTAGAAAAGCTGCTAGGAAAACATGTCCTGCTTATAACGGCTTAATGATAGCGCTGTTACGTTTCTCAGCTTTATTGATTCAGTATTCGTGAGAAATAATAGCTTATGTGTTATACAGAATTATCTCATGCTAAAATCAAAATATATAACACTGACCATCTTTTGGATATTGTAGATCTTCTTATTTTCCATGCTTGCTAAGAAAATCAGGAGAAAGAAAATGAACAAAAAGCCTACTGCAGTTAACACATAACGTGCTGAAACATGTTTAAGTAACAACAAAACTATGCAACGGTGTCTCACAAGGCGGAATAGAGGAGGAGGAAGAGAAGGAGGAGGAGATTAGTGTTAAACGACCCGTCGACAGCGAGACCATTAGAGACAGAGCACGCTCTCGGATTAGGGAAGAATGGGGAAGGCAATCGGCTGTGCTCTTTGAAGGAACCATCCGGGCATTTCGCTGAAGCGAATTACGCAAATCCCGGAAAACCTAAATCAGGATGGTCGGACGCGGGTTTCAACCATCGTCCTTCCGAAATGCGAGTCCACTGTGCTAACCACAGCGCTACTCGCACAGTCATACGGCGTAATTGTTCTCCAATATAACACTGTAACCAACGGGCGCATCCATTCGCGTCTCAACAATAGTATAGCTTGTTCATGGTGACTAGTATCGCAGAGAATGTCTGTTGACTCCGTGCCGGTTTAGAACATGAAAAAAGAAGACTCTATACCGGTTTCTTGGGAAGAAGAGGCCAACCGTTTCCATGCCATCGGTACGAAGGAGAGCACAAGAAAAGAATATCTAGCGTTTAGCCTGCGCAACAAGAAAAGCAATTGTGCAAGCTACTTACTGGGAGTTGAGGTAGGAGGCGCACTCGTACCTGCGCTACAGCTCTGGCCATATGCCAGGAGTGCTGTTTTTCCTCCTGGACACGGAAAGATATGGAGCGCCTCGCTTCGAAGGTGGGGCTCAAGTACTGCTCCGATGGAATAATTTGACTACGAGTTTCCCGTCCTCATTTATAAATAACATAGCTTGTTGCGGGGTGTGTCACCTCTGTTATGCTAGCGCCCACAGCGACAAACACATTGATTAAAGAAATTGGATGTCCATTCTGCAGGAAAAGAATTAAAATTCCGCACTTAACCCATCTTCAGTGAATGCCCGGATGGCACCTTCGAAACGTCTACGGCCATAACTTGTCCTGGTCTCACGCCACTGTCGATGGGCTGATGAACGCAATATACTTTGATGAGCCACAACATTATGACTGCTACCAGCACGACATTGAATGCCGCCTGGTGCCGATGGTGAACGTGTATAAACGGAGCAGCAACAAATGACGGACCATCCTAGAGACGATATGGGCCGCAAAAGGGGAAATTCACTGGCATAAGCAACTCTGACAAAGTTCAGATTGGAATGGCAAGTGCCTGGGAACGGTGAACTTAGTCAACTCTTCGCGCGCTACCTTCGTGAGCCTCTATGAAAAGTGGTACAGTGGCTGAAGCACGATGAAATAATGAGAGGCGACAAGGTGGGCGTCCACACCACATACAAGTGGAGGTCGGAGGCTTGTCCGCTTTGTAAAGCAGGGCAGGGAGCGATCTGTAGCAGATCTGATGACAGAGTACATTACTGGAGCAAGTACAAGTGTTTTGGAGCACACTGTTCAGTGCTCATTGTTCAAAATGGGGCTCCTATGTTGACCCAAATACATCGTCAGTTACGGTTGCAGTGGGCATGGGATCGTAGAGGCTGGCCGCGGATCAAGAGAACTATAATGCAAAACTAGAGGTGAAATGACGTCAAAATAAGAATAACATGATATAAGAACCGCAACGAAACTACCGCATTTTAGCAGTTTGCTTGAATAACACAGTCGAGGCATGAACATAACGTAGCCCGAACCTCACTTATCAGTTGGTGTGCCCAGTGGTGTTATGCAATCTTAGGGCTGAAAAAAATATTTACAATTGCGCTCTCTCATAGTGAAATATTGTAAAAATATTATTCGAAAACGGGTTTATCAAAATAAAATTCGATCGTATTGTTATCCACATTCAACAGGTACTTTCCTCTGGACACATAATTTTACGAAACTATAAAGAAGAAAATTCTTTCCTTTCATGTCCATTGTTGAACTGTAGATGCCGACTGATGTTGATGAAGCCCGATGGTATATTTTTATGGAAGTGCACATGTCGTACGCCAAGAGAAGGATTACGGAAGTGCAGCCCAATACCGATCTCTTATACGGATTTCAACTCTACTTTGAAGAAAGCTGCTTGTCACGGCTGGTACGCAGCTCGTGGTCGTGCGGTAGCGTTCTCGCTTCCCACGCCCGGGTTCCCGGGTTGGATTCCCGGCGGGGTCATGGATTTTCTCTGCCTCGTGATGACTGGGTGTTGTGTGATGTCCTTAGGTTAGTTAGGTTTAAGTAGTTCTAAGTTCTAGGGGACTGATGACCATAGATGTTAAGTCCCATAGTGCTCAGAGCCATTTTTTGTCACGGCTGGAATTGTGAATGGCACGCATCCCAGCACTATTCAGGGCGGCCATCTGACGCCCATACAGACGAACGTCTCTTCTCGGCTATAGTTCATCTCGGTAAGGCTTTGTAGACGTCATCTGACCTCTCTCAACGGTATGAGGCTTGGACGTAGTTGTTACCCCTCCCACCTATACCGACTGAAAATCATTACACTGTGATCAGGACACAACGGCGGTGGCGCGTCTGAACCACGTCATATTGGCGTATACCAAACACTAGGCCGCACAAGCGGTCTTGAACAAGAAACTGATTACGAGGGGGCTACCTGCCTTCTGCATGTGTAGCTAGCTGTTTTATTTCACCGGTTCGGTGGCCAGAAACAGTCTGAAAAGCTTGTAAGCTTGCTGCAAAGTAGGTTGTGCTGAGGTATAATTGTTAAGAAAAAATTTCGATACGTTGCGCCGTTTCCGAGTTAATTAGCATTGAAGGTTGCCAATCAGGCTGTTGCGCGAACAAATTCAAGCGGCCCGCCGTAAACAATTAGTGTCATTTGTTCTTAGCCGGCCGCGGTGGCCGTGCGGTTCTGGCGCTGCAGTCCGGAACCGCGGGACTGCTACGGTCGCAGGTTCGAATCCTGCCTCGGGCATGGGTGTGTGTGATGTCCTTAGGTTAGTTAGGTTTAAGTAGTTCTAAGTTCTAGGGGACTTATGACCTAAGATGTTGAGTCCCATAGTGCTCAGAGCCATTTGTTCTTATAGCGTAGATGATAGCGCACGAGATTGCTCAGACTTTGGCTCGGGTTCGATCCTTACTACCGTCCCATGTTCAGTTTTTGTATCGATATCTTACTCGGTTTTAGGAACCAAACGAAGCACACATTTGGGGACACCGTCTTTTGCGGGCCGCTTTAATTTGCGGTCGCAACGGCCTGATTGGCTAACTTCAGTGCTAATTAACTCTGAAACGGGGCAACGTATCCAATTTTTTTCTTACCAATTATTTCTCAGCACGGTCTACTCTGCAACATCCTTACAAGCTTTCCAGACAGTTTTTGACCACTTTGTATAAGTATTATTTGCTCGGGAACTACTTAAAAGAAGCTGGTATCCAGTTTCGCCATGCAAGTTGCGTGGATCTTGTTCTTCCATGGAACCAGCCTGGTTCGACAATTGGGACGTCTGTTTGTGTTTTTACTTTGCGTTAAGAACTTACCTTTGTAAATGACACCGATGTCCAGCTTTTAATTATAAGTTGCTGTTTATGTCATTCTCCTAGGGAGCCGACCCGATTCAAAACCTGGATCGTCATTTTTGTTTTTAATTTATATTACGAACTTATTTTGTACTTCACACTGTTATCATTGTTTTGTTATGAAAATTGCAGCCCGCGGTGTAGGCCGGCTTGTCACGGTCCGTGCGCCCCCCCCCCACCCCCCCCCCCCCACCCTGTCGGAGGTTCGAGTCCTCCCTCCTCCCTCGAGCATGGGTGGTGTGTGTTGTCCTTAGCGTAAGTTAAGTTAGATTAAGTGGTGCGTAAGCTTAGGGACCTATGACCTCAGCAGTTTGGTCCCATAAGACCTTACGACAAATTTCCAAATGAAAATTGCACTAAAATTGATTTGGCACTTCGTAACTACTGCTGGCTGTATGGTATTCGTCTTTTAGTGTGTTTGTTTTACATTAAGAACTTACATTTGTACGTCGAACTGTTTTCATTATTCTGCTGTGGAAATTGCTATTATTTTAACATGGCCTTTTGTAACTACTGTTGGCTGTATGGTCTTTGCTGCCCAAAGCTAAAAATAAATAAATACAAAATTAGTTTGTCGTATCAATAGAGGCCTACTAAACACGCGGGGAAATACAGTACTCTGTAGCAAAAGATCCTTTTTTCGCAATTACTTCGCTTAAAACCATGTGTGGCATTGTTCGATGTATCAGTGCTCACATTTGTTTTTTCCAATTATTTTCATCCACTGCGTAGAAGTATAATATGTAAATCACTTACGTTACTAAGAAAGGAACACCAGGTATAAGCGATCCACGTATGAGAATAATCCTGAATATAAGACTTATTTGCTCCCGAATGGAAGTAGGCTAGGGAAACCATATAAAAAGATTTCAACTAGTTGCCTTTCGCTATAATTTATGGGTTAAGAAGAAAATTGAGATCACCATCTGTAGAGGGAGAATGGTGGCGCAGTGCTAGAGACATTGGACTCGTATTCGTACTCAAACCCACGACCGACCATCTCGATTTTGATTTTCCCTGGCTTTCCGCAAATTATTCCAGACGAATCCCAACATGGCCACTTCAGCAACGCCGTGCCCAATTTTCTCCCTCGTTCTTGTTCAAACCAATTGTCGCTACATATCAAATAATCTTGATCTACATCTATACTCGGTACGTCATCTTGTGGTGTGTGGCGGAGGGTGCTTTGCATAACACTGTCTCCCGCCCGCCCCCTTCTCCTGTTCCAGTCGCGAAAGGTCCGTGGGAAGAACGATCGATTTTTGGTATGCCTCAGCGTGAGCTGGAATCTCTCTTATTTTATCTTCATGGTCTTTTCGCGAGATATGCGAGAGGAAGCAGTGTATTGACTGACTCTCCTAGGAACGTTGGCGGTAAAGGAGCTATATATTGTCAAAAGAAGATGGGTAGAAAACTATTGCTAGCAAAAACCAACCCCACATGCAGTATTAAAACTATTTAACTACGTGAAAAATACTCTTTTAAATGCTTTCCTGAAAAATTAGCAGTGTGTGACCGTAGTTATTTGTAGAGACAGGGAATCTGTTAGGTACATTAAAGATCGTAACCAGCCGCAGTAGATTTTACCCCTGTGCCATAGAAGCATCATGACGCCAGGCGTCCGTCAATCTGTGAAGTCACAAAATTATTCTCACAAGCAATATCTACAGAAATTATTGCATTTCTTTTCAAGTGTGATGGATGAATTGTTGTAGTTCGTTAGTGGGACTGGCAGAGAATTATTATCTTTCCTTTGTGAAGGGCCGGCCGGGGTGGCCGAGCGGTTCTACGCCCTTCAGTCTGGGACCGCGCGACCGCTACGGTCGCAGGTTCGAATCCTGCCTCGGGCATGGATGTGTGTGATGTCCTTAGGTTAGTTAGGTTTAAGTAGTTCTAAGTTCTAAGGGACTGATGACCTCAGCTGTTAAGTCCCATAGTACTCAGAGCCTTTCGTGAAGGATTTTTACCCCTAGAAAACGTTTGACCACAGTGACACGAAACTTGCTATATTTGCCCAAATTCCACTGTCAACGGTAGATTATAAAAGGCGTAGTATTAAATGTGTGCCATCGTCATATGACAAATCGAATTCGTTCGAAATCAGCACTAGTTTATACGTGTTATAATGAATAAGGTAAATAGTAGCGTCACGCTGTTGTATTATTTTGAGTAAAAAGTTAGCTATATATGTACTACTATTGCTTGTAAAGGTTGCTGATGTCACTAGAAGACAGATTTAATGTACTGGCAGTTAGTTCGTTTCTCGCTGAACAAAAGAGTATGAGTTTCAGCCCGAATGTTTATTAGCCTTAAAAACATAATGTGGCAAATTAAACGTTTTCCATGTAATCATCAGGAAACTAAAAGGTACATTCGTATGGATTGTCAAGGAGTGGGTGTCATCCGTAATAAAACAGCGGCTAGGAAATCGCAGAGTGATATGTTTACCCATTACCTTACATCAGGGCTTCCCAACGTGTGGTCCGCGGACCCCTTAGGGGTCCGCCGGCTCTTTCTAGGGGGTCCGCGGCCACCCTTCACCAAATCGTGTAAAATAATGAATAAAATTATAGAATAAAAATGTGAAAATCAAATTCATCACTATTTTTTTCGTGTGAAAAAAATGTGTACTTTTACTTCAGGTCGTATTCCCAAGCAGCCTTTGCGGTTCCTAAGTGAGAACGCATACACAGTTTAGTGCCGGAGAATGCGGCTTCTCTGATCGACTGTTTCGCAACAATACGGGGGTCGTTTGTGCGCCGGCTCACGGCGCTAGATGCGCTGAAACCTTTTACGCATGCGCGGAGCGAGCTTTGTCGACCAATCACAGCACTCGCTGGCACGTACGCGGCCCCAGGCATCATTAAATGTTAAACTTGCTTTGTCAGTGCACTACCTATTTCATAAGTCGATTTTTGACCTTCAAGTTGTTTTCATTCATCTCTAAACCAAACACTGTTGATACTCCGGGGGGGGGGGGGGGGCATTGGGAACAGACTAGGGGTCCGCCATGGATTTTCGACTGAAGAAGAGGTCCACCAGCTGAAGAGGTTGCGAAGCCCTGCCTTACATGAAACCACTCTGTTATATACAACTTTTTGGTAAGTTAAATTTAAGATTAAAAATAGGCACACAGTTAAAGTAGTTACTAGATATGTTTCAGAATAAGGAAAGGAACCTACGTTTAATTGGGTCTCTGATTAGTATTTGATCTGATTTGGTTTCCAAATATTCGTTTCCAGTAAGGAAGGAGATTTGCCTCGGGTCGGTCTTTGGTTAATATAAAAAAGTCATGTGATAACTGAAATGATATTTTAAAATCGTTCTTTAGTTTAAAATAGTAACTGCTATCGTTCAGAGATATACAGAGCGATCTAATTAAGTAGAGACTTTACCTGAATTCATATTCGAAAGCGAGGCCGTGTTAAGGCAAATCTAAATACATTTGCATATTGTTTCACGCGACCGACCGCCGAACACCTGCGGCCGGTGCCGCCGACTATCGCTCTCTACAGGACAAGCGCAGAATCTGTCGCGTTCTTGTGGGCTTAGGTGTACACCTGCATCTTTATCGCTGAACGGCAAGATAGAAGAAATTTGCTCGTCATGATGTTGCGGACGACAGTACGTTCCTTTAACTGCGCAATCGTCCACAATTACATGACGCAACATGCATAATGTTATGTCACTGTTAAATGTTCTGTCGACGTGCAGATCTTTAGGCGCAAAAATCTTGTTTAAATGCAAAAGCCGACATTACCACTTTACACATTTTTCAGAACCCAGAAGAATAGGGTCTTAAGAAAACGCAGTACTACTACGAGGGTAATCCCAAAAGTATGGTCTCCTATTTTTTTATAAGTACATACAGGGTGTTACAAAAAGGTACGGCCAAACTTTCAGGAAACATTCTTCACACACAAAGAAAGAAAATATGTTACGTGGAAATGTGTCCGGAATCGCTTACTTTCCATGTTAGAGCTCATTTTATTACTTCTCTTCAAATCACATTAATCATGGAATGGAAACACACAACAACAGAACGTACCAGCGTGACTTCAAACACTTTGTTACAGGAAATGTTCAAAATGTCCTCCGCTAGCGAGGATACATGCAGCCACCCTCCGTCGCATGGAATCCCTGATGCGCTGATGCAGACCTGGATAATAGCGTATTGTATCACAGCCGTCCACAATACGAGCACGAAGAGTCTCTACATTTGGTACCGGGGTTGCGTAGACAAGAGCTTTCAAATGCCCCCATAAATGAAAGTCAAGAGGGTTGAGGTCAGGAGAGCGTGGAGGCCATGGAATTGGTCCGCCTCTACCAATCCATCGGTCACCGAATCTGTTGTTGAGAAGCGTACGAACACTTCGACTGAAATGTGCAGGAGCTCCATCGTGCATGAACCACATGTTGTGTCGTACTTGTAAAGGCACATGTTCTAGCAGCACAAGTAGAGTATCCCGTATGAAATCATGATAACGTGCTCCATTGAGCGTAGGTGGAAGATCATGGGGCCCAATCAAGACATCACCAACAATGCCTGCCCAAACGTTCACAGAAAATCTGTGTTGATGACGTGATTGAACAATTGCGTGCGCATTCTCGTCAGCCCACACATGTTGATTGCGAAAATTTACAATTTGATCACGTTGGAATTTATACTGACGAAACTAAAATGAGCTCTAATATGGAAATTAAGCGTTTCCGGACACATGTCCACATAACATCTTTTCTTTATTTGTGTGTGAGGAATGTTTCCTGAAAGTTTGGCCGTACCTTTTTGTAACACCCTGTAGACCTGTTTATTTCTACAATGGTTTACATCAGTTTACAGCTTGAACATTTTGCTATTTTTCGACATAATCACCATTTCCGTCGATGTATTTTTGTAGATGCTGTGGCAGTTTTTGTATGCTCATGTCATACCAGCTCGCCGCCATGCTGTTCAGAAAGTTAGGAACCACTTCTTTCACCTCGTCGTCGGAACTGAATCGCTTTGCGGCCAAATGTTCTTTTAACATAGGGAACTGGGCGCCAAGTCAGGACTATAGGGTGGGTGGATGATTATGTTCCACTGAAACTGTTGCAGGAGAGCAACAGTTTGCCGAGCGATGTGTGGGCGAGCGTTGTCATGGAGAATGTGTCCGCCCTTGCTCACCATTCCTCTTCTCCGGTTATGAATTGCCCGTTTGAGATTTTCAGAATTGCCCGTTTGAGATTTTCAGAGTCTCACAGTACCTGTCTGCGTTAATTGTGGTCCCAGCGATTCAGCTCCGACGACGAGGTGAAACACGAGGTTCATAACTTTCTGAACAGCATGACGGTGAGCTGGTATGACATGGGCATGCGGAAACTGCCACAGCGTCTACAAAAATGCGTCGACGGAAATGGTGATTATGTCGAAAAATAGCTAAATGTTCAAGCTGCAAACTGATGTAAACCATTGTAGAAATAAACAGGTCTATGTACTAATAAAAAAATAGGAGACCTTACTTTTGGGATTACCTTCGTATTTATTTATGTAAAACTGGTATTGACTTTCAAGAAACGAGCCTTTTTTTAAATTAATCGGGGACCGTAATAACTAAAAGCACAATTTTGTCTCATTGCAGCAGATAGTAAGACCGTGTTTATATAGTGAGTGGTTCACTTGCCCCTACCAGTGTCGTCTTATGCAACTCGCAATGTGATATCTGGCTTTCAAAAACCACGCCCGATATTTTCATATTCTCTCGCTCGCTACGCAGAAAGTATTAGTCCTACAGAAAAAGTGAACAGGACCTGTTGGTAGGAAAATTCATGTACCTAAATTTTGTGCTGGGATGCGTTTTCACTAAAGGCCGTAATTTTCGAGTTATTCATGAAAAACGTACAAAAGTGACCTTGAAACGCACCCCCGCTTCCACATTCAGCCCCCACTGGCCAGGATTTCTAGTATGTCGTTCACGGCACTCCCTCCTACCACTGTATAAAAATTTGCGATTGCACGAATTATTTCCCACATCTTTGGTTTTCACTGACTGGCCTTAGTCGAGCACTTACAGATTCTGAGATTGTTGATTGCATAAATTTTACCTGACAATTTTGTGGATTTTGCATAAATTTTACCTAACAGTTTTGTGGATTTTAACAGCATAAAATAAACAATTACATTGTTGTATTCGTCAGGCTTTCTGACTACGAAACTACTATGCTTGTAAGGATTAAGTTTGGATCGAATTGGCCGCCTGATTAATTTTATCATAACGTTTACAAAGACGTTTTTCTTTCATTCCCCTCACGGGCACATTTAAATTAATAATATAAACGAAATAACCGACTATACTGGTGGCGCAATAGCTCAATCAGGAGAGACCAAAGAAAGGTCGAATATCGGGAATAGCTCGAATAGTCGGGAATTTTTGTACAATTGTAGGGGGAGTACCACGAACAACATACTAGAAATCCTGACTGGTAAGGGATGAATGTCGGGGTGGAGGTAGGATTGAAGGTCACTTTTGCGCGCTTTTCTTAAATAACTCGAAAACCGTGGCCGCCAGCGAAAATGTAGCCCAGTTTAAAATTTATCTACATTAAATTTCCTACAAAAGTATGCTATTCATTTTTCTGTAGGACTAATAGTTTGCGCGTAGCGAGCGAGAGAATGTGTAAACCTCAGCTGTGGATTTTGAAGGCCAAATACGAGCATTGCGGGTAGCATAGAACAACATCGGTAGGGGCAGCTGAATCTTTCTGTATAATTTAATTTAACTGAATTTCATGGGTGTGAAGATGTTGTGTTTGATATGTCCATAAATTATTTCCTGTGCCTTCCTTCTCAAATTTAGGTGGTGGCTCCGTTCTAATGCCTTTTACTGTTGATGAGTCGTTAAATTCCAACCTTCGCCTTTTGTATTTGAGAAACGAAACACCAGAAAGCCACCATAAGGATTTATCTCTTACAACTCCAGACGCTTATAATCCACAACCTTTACAAACACAGTTATTCCTAGTACGGTCACAGACCTCCACCCACTCCACTGCAAACGATAAATTTAAAACAAAGAATGAGCTCACGCATGACATTGCAGATTTTGTTGTTACACCATGACTTGTAGTTTGTAGTAAGTCTGTGCGTTATCTGAGGATTCTGAATGGTTGCTCCGCCTCCAGCTTTCGGATACTTTCATCAAGCCGATAAGCTTTGAACTGACAGTTCGCCTGGCAGTTGCAGATTGCACAATACGCTGCAAATACGCTTGAGAATAATTTCAGCTGCAAATGAGAACACTCTCATTGAAGAAAGATGATTTTTTGAAGCAGATACGATGTGACTTCCAAAAGTAAGTTACACATTGTTATGGCAACCAAATAACTTTTATTGAATGCTGCACCATTTTCAAAGTGAGACAGATACATAGCACTAGTTTTCAACAAGTCATCAAGTCCCTGCAAACAACAGTCGGAATATTCTACCAATCGTTCAGCTCCTCTACGATAGAAATCCGCTCCTTGGTCACGGAGCCATTCGAGAACCGCTTTCTGAACGTCGTCATCGTTGGAAAATCTCTTTTGCCGAACAGATGGAAATCGCACTGTGCAAGATTTGGACTTGCCGGTCAGCACCACCCTCGCCTGTGCTGTCTTGACCAGATTATTGGCACCATTTCACTACTTTCCATTTGATGCTTATACCGCTAGAATTTGACGACGAATCTGTTTGCAATTTAGACGTTTTGCCCACAAGAATCGCACTGGTCGCTTACTTGAGTTTTGGAGCACATTTACAGTTGCCACACCATTTCAGTCGCACACTGTGATGCACCTTTAACCGTACGGCAACTGAACCGTGTCTCCAGAGAAACCCGGGACATGTGCTCTCGTCTGACATGCGCCGCTCTTGTTGCGTAATGGTCTTACCGTGGTGAGACGTGTGTACCTTACTTTCAGAAATCCCTGCGTAACAGTTCAAATTCAAATGGCTCTGAGCACTATGGGACTTCACTTCTAAGGTCATCAGTCTCCTAGAACTTAGAACTAGTTAAACCTAACTAACCTAAGGACATCACACACATCCATGCCCGAGGCAGGATTCGAACCTGCGACCGTAGCGGTCGCGCGGTTCCAGACTGTAGCGCCTAGAACCGCTCGGCCACCACGGCCGGCCCTTGCGTAACAGTTATCTAAATGTACGTGCCACAAGCAGAAGTCATTGTGCAATTGCTGACTGCAGTGAAGCTACATACACTGTCTTACGTCACCGTTAATCACATATGCTGAATGGGCAGAGCAATTACGATTTAGGTACCAACCCCATTTTTAAATTGCTAAATTCTGTACATAGGTGAAAAGCAAAGCCATTGTGAGTCGAGGCAGGTAATGCTTTTTTTTGTTTAAGTTTAAGTATGCTGTCGATAGGTTGCCGAAAGACGGCGACAATTCAGTTATGATGAGGGAAAACGAAGGTATCGGTTGCTTTCTTAGTGAAATAATCAGCACATATTTCGGCTGTCTAATTTTAATAGATTATTGTAATTTTATATTGGCAGGTACAGTAAGGAAATTGAACTGTTTTCCTTCCATCTTTGAGTCTAGCACCTTACCGCTGCATCACCTCAGATTTCTTCTGATCTACTATGGTACACTATTTCTGTAAATCTCTGACTTTCTTCGCAGACTAGATACGATCTCGGTAATCCCACTGAGATATTCATATCTTGCCTCCAACTTCAATTTTTACCTATGATTGTTTCTTACGTTCCGTCTCTAATGACCTCGATGTCGATGGGACGTTAAACCTTAATCTTCTTTCCTTCTTACGCTATTTCATTAACTTTTATAGAGTGCGTCAAGTGATATTCTATTATTGTGTCTAACTTCCTGATAGAAATGGATCAAGGCGACACCTGCTTCTACATCTATATTCTGCAAGCCACCTGACGGTTCGTGACGGAGTGTTCTCACTCTACTGTCTTTTGTCCCCTTGCCTCTTCAGTTCGCGAATGGCGGGTGGGAAGAATGATGGTATGTAAACTTCTCCTTACGCTTAAATTTCTCTGAGTTTCCCGTAGGGTGGGTTGTGTTGGGTTATTTGGGGGAAGGGACCAAACTGCGAGGTCATCGGTCTCATCGGATTAGGGAAAGACGGGGAAGGAAGTCGGCCGTGCCCTTTCAGGCAAATGCCTGGAACGAATTAGGGAAATCACGGAAAACCTAAATCAGAATGGGCGGACGCGGGATTGAACCGTCGTCCTCCCGAATCCCGTTGGGTGATTTCATGAGATATGTGTGGGAGGAAGTAATATGATACCCGAATTTACTTGAAACGTACGCTATCTGAAATTCAACGGTGAACATGATGCACAACGCCTATCTTATAACGCGAGCCACTGGAATTCGTTGAATATGTCCATAATGGTCTCGCAAAGAACAAACGATCCCGTGAAGAACGCGCTGCTCTTCGTTGGGTCTTCTCTATCTCTTCCATTAACTCAAGCTAGTAAGTGGCGTAGACTGATGAGCAATAGTCAGGAATCGATCTTAAATGTTTTCTGTAAGTCACTTCTTTCGTGAATGAATTGTGTCCCGTAAGTTTCTTCGAATGAGTCGCACTCTAGCATGTGCTTTTATTTATGTGGTGGCACCGGATGATTACTCCTAGGCGTTTTACGATTGTTACTGTTTCCAGTAGTTGACAATCAATGCACAATCGTCGAACCTCTGCAGTTCTTCCTGCATTTCGCTTCAGTCTTCTGGCGTTGCAATCTTCCTGTAGACAAGAGCATCGTACGTGATCAGCGTAACAGAGCTTTCGATTTACTTACTCAATCATTAGCATAAGTTGTAAACAATAACGGTCCTATAACACTTCCTTTAAATGCTATCGAAATTACCTTTACATTCGGGTTTTTTTTTTCTATAAGAATGGCGTGTTTAGTTCTATTTACAAGGAAATTCCGAATCCAATCACAAATCTGGACCGATACTCGGTAAGCGTGCCTTTTGTTCACAAAATAACTGTGCAGAACTGTATCTAATACTTTTCGGAAGTCGAGGAACTCGTCATCAACCTGGCGCCGTTGTCTACGTTACTCTGGATCCCATCGATGAACAGAGAGAAAGCTGAATTTCGGAAGATCTCCATTTGCTGACGCCATGTTGATTTTTCTAGAGAACATATTCGTTCTTCAAAACGTTCACAATGCGTGAACTTCGACAGTTACATATGACATGGAAGGGGAGCAATTTCTTTCGCATAATCTTTATAGAATCTCACAAGTATCTCATGCGGTCCAGATACCTTTCAAATGATGAATATTTTTAGTTGATTTTCTTTTCCACGATCTCTTACTTCAATATCTGACACTTCGGCATTCATACGATGAGTGAAAGTGGGAACCGTGTTACGATCTTCTGCGGTGAAACTACGTAGGGACTTTAGAAGATAAGTTACAAACGTTGTCACAGGCTAAGACCATTACGCAACGATAGTGGAACGTTGTCAGAAGACGGTACATGTTCCGGATTTCCTGCAGAGACAGTTTACTGCCGTAGGGATAACAGTTGCATCACAGTGTGCGACTGAAATGGCATGGCAAATGCAAGCGTACTCCAAGGCTGAAGTACGCAGATAGTATGAGTCTTGTAGTAAAAACGACTATACTGCACACAGTTTCGCCGTGAAATTATGACGGCGTACGGACCAAATGCAATGGCGTGTCCAGCGGTAGTGAAGTGGTGCTATGAATTTGGTCAAGGCCGCACAGACGTGGGAGATGCTCATCGGGAAGTCAAAATCTTGCACAACGCGATTTTCATATTTTCGGCAAGCTGAAAGAAAATCTGGGGATAAGAAATTTTCCAACGATGAGGACAGTCGCACAGCTGTTCTCGAATTGTTCCGTGACCGAGGAGCGGATTTCTATCGTCGAGGTGCAGAACGATTGGTAGAACGTTACGACCGTTGTCCACAGAGATTTGGTGACTATGTTGAAAAATATTTGTAGTGTCATGGGTCTGTGTCACTTTGAATATAGTGCATAAAAGTTACCTGGCTTGCCATAATAGCGTGTAATATATTTTTTGATGTCTTTTCGTATTCCGGAAGACCGAATTACGTATTTCGGCATTTATTTCTCATACTTCGTATGGTCATAGGTCGACTGAATAGATCATTTTGATCCGCTTACTGACTGTACGTACGACTACAGCTTCTTAGAAATACTAATAAGATCTTTTGACAAAATTTTACTTCCCAATATATTCTTAATAATTATGCCGCTAAGGCAAATTTTAATAATTTATACCAGGAATCCATCGCAGTGGCTCGGGTTAATTATGGCCTATATGCACACGTAAATTAAACTACGAGGGCAGTTCAATAAGTAACGCAAAACATTTTTTTTTCTCGGCCAATTTTGGTTGAAAAAACCGGAAATTTCTTGTGGAATATTTTCAAACATTCCCGCTTCGTCTCGTATAGTTTCATTGACTTCCGACAGGTGGCAGCGCTGTACGGAGCTGTTAAAATGGCGTCTGTAACGGATATGCGTTGCAAACAACGGGCAGTGATCGAGTTTCTTTTGGCGGAAAACCAGGGCATCTCAGATATTCATAGGCGCTTGCAGAATGTCTACGGTGATCTGGCAGTGGACAAAAGCACGGTGAGTCGTTGGGCAAAGCGTGTGTCATCATCGCCGCAAGGTCAAGCAAGACTGTCTGATCTCCCGCGTGCGGGCCGGCCGTGCACAGCTGTGACTCCTGCAATGGCGGAGCGTGCGAACACACTCGTTCGAGATGATCGACGGATCACCATCAAACAACTCAGTGCTCAACTTGACATCTCTGTTGGTAGTGCTGTCACAATTGTTCACCAGTTGGGATATTCAAAGGTTTGTTCCCGCTGGGTCCCTCATTGTCTAACCGAACACCATAAAGAGCAAAGGAGAACCGTCTGTGCGGAATTGCTTGCTCGTCATGTGGCTGAGGGTGACAATTTCTTGTCAAAGATTGTTACAGGCGATGAAACATGGGTTCATCACTTCGAACCTGAAACAAAACGGCAATCAATGGAGTGGCACCACACCCACTCCCCTACCAACAAAAAGTTTAAAGCCATACCCTCAGTCGGTAAAGTCATGGTTACAGTCTTCTGAGACGCTGAAGGGGTTATTCTGTTCGATGTCCTTCCCCATGGTCAAACGATCAACTCTGAAGTGTATTGTGCTACTCTTCAGAAATTGAAGAAACGACTTCAGCGTGTTCGTAGGCACAAAAACCTGAACGAACTTCTCCTTCTTCATGACAACGCAAAACCTCACACAAGTCTTCGCACCCGAGAGGAGCTCACTGTTCTTCCTCATGCACCCAACAGCCCCGATCTCGCACCGTCGGATTTCCATATGTTTGGCCCAATGAAGGACGCAATCCGTGGAAGGCACTACGCGGATGATGAAGAAGTTATTGATGCAGTACGACGTTGGTTCCGACATCGGCCAGTGGAATGGTACCGTGCAGGCATACAGGCCCTCATTTCAAGGTGGCGTAAGGCCGTATCATTGAATGGAGATTACGTTGAAAAATAGTGTTGTGTAGCTAAAAGATTGGGGAATAACCTGGTGTATTTCAATGCTGAATAAAACAACCCCTGTTTCAGAAAAAAAAATGTGTTGCATTACTTATTGAACTGCCCTCGTATATTGATAAAAGGTCCTCTCAGTAAATACTGGTCCACGTAATTTACAACAGTTAAGAAACAGCACATTGTCTGGAGGCGATAATTCGAAGCGCTGCATCGGCGTTGTCGAGTATTATGTGGGTTTCAAATGGTTCAAATGGCTCTAAGCACTATGGGACTTAACATCTGAGGTCATCAGTTCCCTAGACTTAGAACTACTTAAACCTAAGGACATCACATACATCCATGCCCGAGGCAGGATTCGAACCTGCGACCGCAGCAGCCGCGTGCTTCCATACTGAAGCGCCTGGAACCGCTCGGCCACCGCGGCCGGCTTTATGTGGGTTTACCCTCAGCGTTTACGTGGCTCACATATGGCTCTTCTTCTAATTAACAAAGGCCATGGATCGCTGTTTAAGTATTCCGTATGTTTACCATCGGAACCAACGACCATACGAGGGAATAGTTCCACGTAGCTGTATAGAGTTTAGCCTTGTATGCGATCTGAGACATGCTCCCTATGACAGCTGACTACTAACTGGTGCTTTAATCTCAGTTGGCGCGCTCTCCGCTCGGCTTCCACGTTTTCCATTAATGCGCCTTTACCTCCACAGAGGGACTTCCCTCCAGCTTTCCCTATCCTTCTTGTTGTTGTGGTCTTCAGTCCAGAGACTGGTTTGGTGCAGCTCCATGCTACCCTAACCTGTGCAAGCTTCTTCATCTCCAAGTACCTACTGCAACCTATATCCTTCTTAATCTGTTTAGTGTATTCATCTCTTGGTCTCCCTCTACAATTTTTACCCTCCACGGTGACTTCCAGTACTATATTGGTGATACCTTGATGCATCAGAACATGTCCTACCAACCGATCCCTTCTTCTAGCCAAGATGTGCCACAAATTCCTCTTCTCCTCAATTCTATTGAGTACCTCCTCATTAGTTACGTGATCTATCCATCTAATCTTCAGCATTCTTCTGTAGCACCACATTTCGAAAGCCTCTATTCTCTTCGTGTCTAAACTATTTATCGTCCATGTTTCACTTCCATGCATGGTTACACTCCTTACAAATACTTTTAGAAAAGTCTTCCTGACACTTAAATCTATATTCGATGTTCACAAATTTCTCTTCTTCAGAAACTCTTTACTCGCCATTGCCAGTCTACATTTTATATCCTCTCTACTTCGACCATCATCAGTTATTTTGCTCCCCAAATAGTAAAACTCATCTGCTACTTTAAGTGTTTCATTTCCTAATCTAATTCCCTCCGCATTACCTGATTTAATTCGACTACATTCCATTATCCTCGTTTTGCTTTTGCTTATATCCTCCTTTCAAGACACTGTCCATTCCGTTCAACTGCTCTTCCAGGTCCTTTGCTGTCTCTGACAGAATTACAATGTCATCGGCAAACCTCAAAGTTTTTATTTCGTCTCCATGGATTTTAATTCCTACTCCAAATTTTTCTTTTGTTTCCTTTACTGCTTGCTCAATATACAGATTGAATAACATCGGGGATAGGCTACAACCCTGTCTCACTCCCTTCCCAACCACTGCTTCCCTATCCTATCGTTACAGCTCTACAATGGACCAGTAAACTACACAATATTTTCGCAGATTACACTTCAAGTGTATAGGGCTTTCGAAAATTCCCGTTACAAACTTCTTGGACCTTTTCAGGAGAGTGAGTACATAATATTTTGAATAGAAATCCATGTTCGGAAACGTCATCCAACGACGCTACAGGGCGTTAAAATTCTTTTAGGTGCCGGCACCTGTAAATGTGTGTAAATACAGGGAGATTCCTTGATGATGTTACAAGCTTTCTAGGATGATGGAGAAGGATAAACGTATCAATTTGAGGTTATGGCTCCTGTACGGGAAACGAACGAGTCAAATATGCTAACCGAAAACCGTTCTGAAATCTGACAGTAGAATACGTGTACTGGTACTGTTGTTACTGAGATTGTAGAGTAGGCAACTGTCAGGGTGGTAGTATGGACCAAAATAAGGCAAAAAATATCCAGTAAACATGGGCTCTAAAATGCATATCTGAGGAGCTATGAGCACTCGTTCATCTTAGCTGCTGTGAAACACATCTCCTCTATTGAACAAGTGCTCATAGGTTTTAAGGTATGCATTTTAGAGCCCACGTTTGCTAGACTTTTTTCCTTGTTTTGGTCCATACTACCACCCCTGAAAGTTGCCTCTCCTACAATCTTAGCAACAGCAGTACCAGTATATGTATTCGACTGTCAGAGGTACGAAGACGGTTTTTGCATATAACTTTCGATTCGTTCGTTTCCGGTACAGGAACCCTCACCTCAAATTGATTTATTTATCCTTCTCCATCATACTAGAAAGTTTGTAACATCATCACGGAATCATCCGTTGTATACATACATTTATAGGCGCCGGCGCCCATTATCGTCGACGCTCTGTAGCATCATTGGGTCATTGGGTGACATTTCCGGACATGAGTACCTATTCCAAACATTATGTACTCACTTTCCTCTACAAGTCCTAGATGTTTGTAAGGGGAATTTCCGAACACCCTGCGGAAATGGTTCATATTTGATACAAAAATTAGGAATAAACACAAGTAGTAACAAAATATGCACAAAATACAGGCAAAATACCGTCCACAAAAGAGTGACAATTATGAGCGACACGAAGAGTTGGCGTTACAGGTTTACTAATGCCATATTAACATTTTCTCTCACTGATCTGCAAGGATGAAAGTTCTCCTCTAAGTGGGATACGCTTGATTTGTCTTCGATTTCAGCAGGTAATTCATTATTGACCTTTAGGAGGGGTTCCTGTAACCTTAAAAGAATACCATGTGCATGCCACCCCTGCGTGGACGCTTCCTACATACAATACACGCCTGACCTTTTGAGAAAGTGGGGGGGGGGGGGGAGAGGGGGGGGGGCAGCAGCATACAATTGTCCACCCGACAGCGGAGGTCGAAAATTTCGCTCCCGAGATCGTGGCAGTATCATTTGAGTCACTGGTTTAGAATTTCCACTCGGCTCGAAACTAGAGGATCGCGGTCTATTCTGGGGGCGATGCTGCAAATAGGGAGTTGGCTGAAGTACTGAACTAATTGTCCGGTGGAAGCACGATTCGTCTTTCCATTAAGGTTCTCGGTGGATTCTCTAAATCACTTGAGACGAATGCCGGGTTGGTTCCTACAAGATGACGATCAGCTTGTAACTGAATTATGCTCCCTCTGTAATAACCTCCGTCCACAATTCCTTGCTTATTTCTGCTTACTCTTTCCTATGCACCTCATTGCTCTCTTAGACTACCTGAAACCTCATTTCACATTTCATCAGTCAGCTTCATTTATAATATTCTCTCCTGTTTATGTAGATACTCAGAGATAAAGACTCAGAACCATAAAAGGAAGATGCGGAGAATAGCTTCAATCGAAACAGCAACAAAACTTATGATGGAAGAAACGAGAATAGCATTTCATTTCTAATACTGACTGTAGACTTTACTCCAGCCTTCCCACGTTTCAAATTTCTCTTTCATGCATTACTGAAATGGCTCTGAGCACTATGGGACTGAACAGCTGTGGTTATCAGTCCCCTAGAACTTAGAACTACTTAACCTAACTAACCTAAGGACATCACACACATCCATGCCCGAGGCAGGATTCGAACCTGCGACCGTAGCAGTCGCGCGGTTCCGGACTGCGCGCCAAGATGCATTACTGAAACAAAATGCACATTTTCAGACAATAAATGATCAGCACTCTGTCACTGTTTGCATAGAACATTCGTTGTATCTTCGACTCCATGAGAAATCAGACTTTGTGTACGAATAAATTTGTTTCTGGACAGGATTTACCTTGAGCAAACACATTTTTTTCTTCTTTTTACCCAGACATATTTCGCTGAAGTTACAGTATCGTCATTTTTCTTTTCTATAAAATAACAGGAAAATTGCTCTTAACATCTGTATACACAGAAATTTTCAGTTTAAAAAAAAATTATAAACAAATTTGAAAACATACCAAAGTATTTTATATAGACTCGGTACGGCATGCTTTGGTTTTTGTGGTTTTCTGTATTTTGCGTTGTGGCCATTTTTCTTTCACTGTTTGTCATCTGCAACCATAGAGAGCTTAATGTAGAAAGTTATTTACATCGAAAATGTTTGGCCGGCCGCGGTGGCCGCGCGGTTCTGCCGCTGCAGTCCGGAACTGCGAGGCTGCTACGGTCGCAGGTTCGAATCCTGCCTCGGGCATGGGTGTGTGTGAAGTTCTTACGTTAGTTAGGTTTAAGTAGTTCTAAGTTCTAGGGGACTTATGACCTAAGATGTTGAGTCCCATAGTGCTCAGAGCCATTTGAACCACTTTTTTGAAAATGTTTGCATTGAAATGTTATGGTTAATATTATTTTAACCTGTGTGGATGATTGAGAGTGTGTGTGTGTGTGTGACGTACGAACGGTGTATCGCGTGCAGGATCCTCTCTTGCATATATGGGGGTCTGGTTTGTTCTTTTTTTAAATTTATTTATTTTTTAGTTTGCTGATTCGTTTCCGTCTCTTTGTCAATTATCAGACAATTGTTCCATCAGCGACTACAAACGGGCATGGACGGTAATTCTGAGACGCTATGTGTCCTTCGCTACACAGTCCATTGCTGATTGTATAGATGTAGGTATTGGTATTCCATGGCTCGTTTCAGGTACGCTTTCGTTCCATTTTCTTTTATTTCCGCATGAACGTATCGTCGACATCGAAGTCTGTATACGCAAAGCATAAATTGAAATGTATCACGATGATGAAGTACAGGACCAGCCGTTTGATTCTCAAAGGGATCATTCCAACATTCTTCCAGCGGGAAATAAAAATCTCGAGACAGCCTGTATCAGAATTAAAGGCTCGAAATTGAATGTTTCCTCCTGACTACAGGTTCAATGCTCTGCCTGCACGGCGCCTGTCTGTTGATAGTATAAATGGCTATAATGAATGCGTATTAAACTTAGAATTACTTTCGATTTAATTAAGGATCGATGTGACGACCTATTTACTAAAACCGGATGTCGCAGATGGTCCAAGTGCCTGCGTTCGAAAAAAGAATTCACTTACAGCATTGCTGCAACTCACATCATAAAGCAATGCGAAAGTTTATTCATTTCTTCCAAGTTTGTAACGCGCGGTTTGCCAACTGGAAACCGTAACCCTCCACGGCAAAAAGGAAGGAAGATAAGTGACTTACGTCCCGTCGACGTCGAGGCCATTAGAGAGGGGGTCATTCTTTTCGTGTGGTACCTTTGCTGATGACCGAGACAGCTAGCTACTATTCGGAGACAATGTAGTTCCGTAAATGTGTTGGTTTTTACATTACTAACTACTCTTTGCTGTTTTCATTCTTTCCAGAATGCTAAACGTTGAGCAGAACAATGGATTTGGTACTTACCTTCAAAGAAGATATGTGCGAATAATAGTAAACGACTGGTGGAGTTGCGTTTACAAATCTGAACCCTGTCAGAAGGTACTATGAATTGCTGCGCGGAGTAGGGTTGCGGCAGACAACGCTCGCCAGTTCCGTGAATGGACGCAATAGACAGCACACTAGCTATCACCCCCACCACCCTCCCTATGGGATATCTGCCGCTTATCATCGTATTAAATGAATTACGGTGTATATAAAAGAAACAATGCCGTGACAGCGTGACACAAGTTATTCGGACAGGTGCCGTGTTGCGCGTTAACAGCTCTCATCCAACAAAACCGAATAAGTTCCTTCGAACGTGAACATATTTGCGACTCATTTATCGCAGCTGCAATCTTTACCTGTGTGAGTATGGAATTACATAATCGGAGATTAGTTTTTCAAAACTTGAACAAAATTTCTATATTTTTTCTAATTTCCTTCACCAATTCAAATATCATTTACTCACTTACATGAGTTAAGAACACTTAAGATACCTTGATATATTTCATTTTTTTTAAAATATTTCTGAATGATTTTCATTGCAGACTAGTGAACAACTGCGAGAGATACGAAACTAGTCGGTTTTTCTTGATAACTGTACATGTTGTACGGTGAAACAGGATAAAATAGTATCTTATAATTCATGAAACGTTGTCGTTACATGAGATCTACACTGTATAAAGGGACTTTTAAGGTACATTTAAGAGAATATACCGGAGGAATGACTCAAATTTAATGTGTAGGTTAAACATTCTGCTCTTTGCACACATGCAAGTGCGGCTAACGTCATGGGAAACAGTGTGCCTCTTAGAAGATGTGTAAGTAGGCTGTTTAGGTTTTTATATTGGTAACGTCACGTAGCGCTCTGTATGAAAATCACTGGCTGTGCTGCGTGCAGTCTGTGGCTGGTTTGCATTGTTGTTGGCCATTGTAGTGTTGGGCAGCTGGATGTGAACAGCGCATAGCGTTGCGCAGTTGGAGGTGAGCCGCCAGCAGTGGTGGATGTGGGGAGAGAAATGGCGGAGTTTTGAAATTTGTAAGACTGGATGTCATGAACTGCTATATATATTATGACTTTTGATGACTATTAAGGTAAATACATTGTTTGTTCTCTATTAAAATCTTCCATTTGCTAACTATGCCTATCAGTAGTTAGTGCCTTCCGTAGTTTGAATCTTTTATTTAGCTGGCAGTAGTGGCTCTCGCTGTATTGCAGTAGCTTGAGTAACGAAGATTTTTGTGAGGTAAGTGATTTGTGAAAGGTATAGGTTAATGTTAGTCAGGGCAATTCTTTTGTAGGGATTTTTGAAAGTCAGATTGCGTTGCGCTAAAAATATTGTATGTCAGTTTAAGCACAGTCATGTATAAGATGTACTGGACTGCAGTTCTTGACCTTTACAGCGTCTCGCGGAGAGGGACATGTTACATTCACAACAGTGACTCCTCAGTCAGATGGTAGAATTAGGCAGAAAGGTCCTCATAGTATTTTCCGAAAGAAGTTTTGGTCCACTGGCCATCACCATATTCTTAAAAGAATTTGCAGCATAATATTAGGCGAATATAAAGTCACTGGCGTCAGGTAATAAAACTGTGAATTTGTCACTGTTGCCGGATCTTAATATAAATTACATCGTCAATATATAAACTATACAAGGCAGCGCTCATTGAAAATATAGTGAAAACTTACACTTAAAGTTAACCGCAGCCAGTTAAAAATGCGATAGCAGTTATATGTAGCCCCCATAACTAACCATTAATGTTGGTTTTGAACAGCACACGACGTATTCCAACAGCCTATTTCACAAAATTATATATGTGATACCAGTGACTCTTGTCTTATCATGATTGTATCGAACAGTTTAAGAAAGATCGTAGCAGCCTCACCTCCTACTGTGACGCCCTTCCAAAATTACTTTCAGCTACATCTGAAACGTCCAAATATCTGTTTCCTAGTGTCCAGTGCCACACTAGTAGTAAAATATGAGATCTAAGACGACGCGTTGAAACATAATACGAGCGCAACGGAATCAAAAAGGAACATGTAACTAAAAGCGTAAATGGATAAATATTGCAGAAAAATTAGTAGCTTTTTTTTTTCAAACCAGTAAGGCTGCCCAGCCTAAGAACGAGCATTACTCCGCATCTTGTTTAATCTCAGTCCCTCAATGACCACTATGAGAGGTTACTTTATCACAGAGATAGTGCTTCTCGACTGCCGGCGATAATGAATGGCACCGTCGACAATGTAACTAAATTTTACCGGTAAAATCAGCTGTTGCGTAGACTGCTGGTTCAGGGTCGCGATTAGACATCCTAGGGTGAGGGTTTTTCAGCTGATGTACACGATTCAATCACATTAATGTGGGCAGCGTCTATGTTCGAAGTCAACGTACAACAATCACTGACGGGTCGCAGGTGGGAGCAATAGCAGTGGAGGGTATATAAAGTGTGTCGAAGAGACGCGGAAAACAGTGCAGTCGTAGTGGTGAAGTGGAAACGGAGCAATGTATCTGACTTCCAAAAGAGCATGATCATTGACTTCAGATGGTTCAAATGGCTCTGAGCACTATGGGACTTAACTTCTGAGGTCATCAGTACCCTAGAACTTAGAACTACTTAAACCTAACTAACCTAAGGACATCACACACATCCATGCCCGAGGCATGATTCGAACATGCGACCGGATCATTGACTTTCGGACCAAGGGTGAAAGAATTTCCAAGACGGCTAAGATTATCAACTGTTCGCGTGGCGCCATGATTAAAGTATACTGTGCATCGCAAATTGGCGCCGAGACAACTATGGTGCATCACGGGCCGTGAAAGGCGGCTGAGGAGATGTGTACGAGTCAGCAGCTGACGGCCCAGATGAACCAAGGGGCTACCAACCGAGTCTCCTCAACGATCGTTAGCGAACGTTGCTCTTTATGGGCCTCCGCAGCAGGCGCCTGGTTCATGCATCCTCGCTGACTGCTGTTCATCGGCGATGAAGGCTGGAGTTTTTACGCCAGTACCACAACTGGACGTCTACTGAGTGCCGACAGGTGGCCTTTTCAGGTGAATTATACAGGGTGTTACAAAAACGTACGGCCAAACTTTCAGGAAACATTCCTCACACACAAATAAAGAAAAGATGTTATGTGGGCATGTGTCCGGAAACGCTCACTTTCCATGTTAGAGCTCATTTTATTACTTCTCTTCAAATCACATTAATCATGGAATGGAAACACACAGCAACAGAACGTACCAGCGTGACTTCAAACACTTTGTTACAGGAAATGTTCAAAATGTCCTCAGTTAGCGAGGATACATGCATCCACCCTCCGTCGCATGGAATCCCTGATGCGCTGATGCAGCCCTGGAGAATGGCGTATTGTATCACAGCCGTCCACAATACGAGCACGAAGAGTCTCTACATTTGGTACCGGGGTTGCGTAGACAAGAGCTTTCAAATGCCCCCATAAATGAAAGTCAAGAGGGTTGAGGTCAGGAGAGCGTGGAGGCCATGGAATTGGTCCGCCTCTACCAATCCATCGGTCACCGAATCTGTTGTTGAGAAGCGTACGAACACTTCGACTGAAATGTGCAGGAGCTCCATCGTGCATGAACCACATGTTGTGTCGTGATTGTAAAGGCACATGTTCTAGCAGCACAGGCAGAGTATCCCGTATGAAATCATGATAACGTGCTCCATTGATCGTAGGTGGAAGAACATGGGGCCCAATCGAGACATCACCAACAATGACTGCCCAAACGTTCACAGAAAATCTGTGTTGATGACGTGATTGCACAATTGCGTGCGGATTCTCGTCAGTCCACACATGTTGATTGTGAAAATTTACAATTTGATCACGTTGGAATGAAGTCTCGTCCGTAAAGAGAACATTTGCACTGAAATGAGGATTGACACATTGTTGGATGAACCATTCGCAGATGTGTACCCGTGGAGGCCAATCAGATGCTGATAGTGCCTGCACACGCTGTACATGGTACGGAAACAACTGGTTCTCCCGTAGCACTCTCCATACAGTGACGTGGTCAACGTTACCTTGTACAGCAGCAACTTCTCTGACGCTGACATTAGGGTTATCGTCAACTGAACGAAGAATTGCCTCGTCCATTGCAGGTGTCCTCGTCGTTCTAGGTCTTCCCCAGTCGCGAGTCATAGGCTGGAATGTTCCGTGCTCCCTAAGACGCCGATCAATTGCTTCGAACGTCTTCCTGTCGGGACACCTTCGTTCTGGAAATCTGACTCGATACAAACGTACCGCGCCACAGCTATTGCCCCGTGCTAATCCATACATCAAATGGGCATCTGCCAACTCCGCATTTATAAACATTGGACTGACTGCAAAACCACGTTCGTGATGAACACTAACCTGTTGATGCTACGTACTGATGTGCTTGATACAAGTACTGTAGAGCAATGAGTCGCATGTCAACACAAGCACCGAAGTCAACATTACCTTCCTTCAATTGGGCCAACTGGCGGTGAATCGAGGAAGTACAGTACATACTGACGAAACTAAAATGAGCTCTAACATGGAAATTAAGCGTTTCCGGACACATGTCCACATAACATCTTTTCTTTTTTAGTGTGTGAGGAATGTTTCCTGAAAGTTTGACCATACCTTTTTGTAACACCCTGTATTTTATGCTCCATCGAACAGATAGCCGATGGAGTGTACGGCGTCATACATCTGAGAGTAAACACCCGGCAACCAGGAGGGAGCGTTATCTCCTGGGGACAGTTTTCGTGGCATTCCCTGTGTGATCTTGTCGTTCTTGAAGGCACAATGGATCAACAAAATTATGTCTCTATCCTTGGGGACCACGTCCAGCCATACGCACAGTCTGTTTTTCCTCGGCACAATGGCATCTAACAACTGGACAATGCAACGTGTCACACAGCTCGCAGAGTACATGTTTGGTTCGAAGAGAATCGGAATGCCACCAAACCCAATCGAGAATCTGTGAGATAACCTCGATCGGTCTGTTCGCGCCACGGATCCTCAACCGAGAAACCTAGTGCAGCTGACCACAGCACTGGAGTCAGCATGGCTCCACATCCTTGTTGGTATCTTACAGAACCTCACTGACTCTCTTCCTGCACGTCCCGTGCTGCAAGAGATGGTTATTCAGGCTTCTGACAGACAGTCACGTTAATGTGGCTGGACAGTATATTTTGCCATCTAGTATTGCATGTCTTAAAATTAATGTACCATTAGGCGCAGTCAAAAATAATAAGCACGCAGCAAACGTGCATTGTCAAACATAAAAAATTCCTCGTTATACCTCTCAGGGAAACGCATAACACTCTCACAGAGTTCTCTTTACTAATCAAAGTCAACCGCCAGTTACCTATCAAAGAATGTACTATCTTGTGATGTATATATGAGAGATTCAGCGATTCAGTTGTCGACACTAAAATATTTGAATGTTTATGTGTCATGTCATAGCAAACCTAACACATCGAAACTGATAATGCAATAATGTAATGCCAAAACATGATGTGTAAATGACACATTTTCGACAACTGGTGGGCAATAATTTCCGTACTGATATCGAGATACAGTTGTACAATTGTTTCACAGTAGATAAGGGCTCTGTATTGTGACAAAAAAGCGCATTTCAGTAGCTATATACACAGTACCAGCATAGTAAACGTTTGCATCTGTACCTAAGTGATCAGCATGTGTGACTGCTATGCAGTGTACCTGGGTTGAACATCCGATACTGCCAGGAATTTTTCCTTGTCGGCGGGACTGGAACGGGGTGCTCTCAGCCTAGTGAAGCCAATTGAGGCGTAGCGGCTAGAAGGTCTGGGAGCGCTGACAATGGTCGGGATAGCGGAGGTGCTGACCCCATGCCTCTCCATACTGCATCCAAACGACGCCATTGACAGAGAGCGACATGGCGGCCCGTCGGTAATGAATGACCTGTTAGGGCCTGAACGCGCAGCAGGTTAGTATCAATAAATTATTGATGCAGCGGCTACCGATACCATGTATACATAAAGTTGTTGTTGTTGTAGTGGTCTTCAGTCTGAAGACTGCTTTGATCTAGCCCTCCACGCTACTCTATTCTGTGCAAGCCTCTTCATCCTCGAATAAGCAGTGCACCTATCTCCATTTGAAGCTATAAATTTTGCCCCCCCCCCACCCTCCTACTCACACACTCCAACTAAACTGATGATTCCTTGATTTCTCCGAATGTATCCTATTAGCAGATCCCTTGTTTTAGTCAAATTATGCCATATGTTCCTTTCCTCCTCAATTCAATTGTGTACCTCCTCATTATTTACGCAGTATACTCACTAATCTTCAGCATTCTTCTGTGCACCACATTTCAATAGTCTCTATTCTCTTCTGATGACCTGTTTATCGTCCACATTTCGCTCCCATACAAGGCTACACTCTAGACAAAGACCTATAGAAAAGAATTGATGCTGATGATTAACAGTTTGAAGAGACTAAACATCTAAAATTATGTCTCTTATTCAACCCTCAGGACAGAACCTGTACATCCCATCTGTCTGTGTCTGGAGTTAATACTATGTGCAAGTGTGAGAACATTTTCTAAGTGTTTGTGTAACCCATATCTGAAGCGAGACGTGGGTGCCAGCCCAGTATTCACCTAGTGGGATGTGGAAAACCATCTAAAAGCAACATCCAGGCTGCTCAGCTCAACAGCGATTGTCGTTAATCCAGGAGGCGGATTCGATGCGGGTTAGGCTCGCCTCCCCGAGAGCCACAGGTGGTGCGCTAACATGTGCAGATATCTGGACGGTTCAGAAAAAGACTTCGTAACACTTAAGTGTATCTTTCATGTTAACAAATTCCTGTTGTCAGAAATACTTTTCTTGTTACAGCCAGTCTGCATATTATATCTTCTCTGCTTCGACCATCATGACTTATTTTGCTGACCAGATAGCAAAACTCATCTATTACATTTTGTGGTTGACGCTCTTTCCTTGTCCGCGTTTGTTTCCTAATTCGTACTAAGGAAATGTGGTTCTGCCTCGACTAAACATAATTTTTCTTGTTTTACTACTCATATATGTTTCGGAGAAGTTTCTCCATCTTCAGTGCGTTTTATTTATTATCCGTTGAACAACGTACAAAGAATTTATGCATTATGATATTTACCATTTTCTGAGATTATAGTATTCACATTTCTTTAAGTATTGACAGAAATATTAACATGAAGAATAAGTACTGTATATACATTTTATTACATAATGATTTCCACAATTCTGTTAGTTGTTTGCAACACAGCTATAATTATTGTCTTCTATATGTCATCTGCAATTAATATACGTTTCTACATCTACATCTATACTCCGCGAGCCACCTTACGGTGTGTGGCGGAGGGTACTTATTGTACCACTATCTGATCCCCCCTTCCCTGTTCCATTCACGAATTGTGCGTGGGAAGAACGACTGCTTGTAAGTCTCCGTATTTGCTCTAATTTCTCGGATCTTTTCGTTGTGATCATTACGCGAGATATATGTGGGCGGTAGTAATATGTTGCCCATCTCTTCCCGGAATGTGCTCTCTCGTAATTTCGATAATAAACCTCTCCGTATTGCGTAACGCCTTTCTTGAAGTGTCCGCCACTGGAGCTTGTTCAGCATCTCCGTAACGCTCTCGCGCTGACTAAATGTCCCCATGACGAATCGCGCTGCTTTTCGCTGGATCATGTCTATCTCTTCTATTAATCCAACCTGGTGTTTTGTTACGTAATTTCTCTTATTTTTTTAAAACCTATCATGATTGCACTGCTGTCGTTACATTACGTTGTTTTGTAAGTAAAAATTCGTTATTTTACTCTTCGACTGGCGTGTTTTTAGGTTTCAGTACTATTTTTCGAAAAAAGGGTTGAAATGTATGCTGGTTGTGTTAAGCTTTATGAAGTATTGTTTGGGGAGTGGAAGCAGAATATGTATGTATATGTGTGTACTTACTTTTTGTAGATCTCGCGTTTTCATGCTTCTACAGCGTGTTTGAGTGGAGCATCGTAACACACCCTGTTTCATTGTTTTTATGATGTTCACTTGTTCCGCCATCTTGTTCTGCGTGGCAATTTTGAATTTTGCAGTGACATTAGTCATTCATGACTTCTTTTCCTTCAGTAACAGCAGTCACTCCATATTTGCAGACTATCTCATGGACAAGAAACAGAGACCAACAGACGTAAACACAGACTTAAAAATTCTAAAATGTAGCAGTAGCCCTCCACAGAAACTTATAATATAAGAGAATTACCATGTACAAAAAGCCAGGTGGAAGGAAAAGAAGTGATGAATGAATACAGGACTGTACAATCAAACTCCGGTCTCAGCTCTCAAGAAATTACTGGTAGACCAAGAAACATAATACACACACACACACACACACACACATACACACACAGAAATACACATATTCCCACAGCCTAATGTCACCGGAAAATTCAAAAATCCCGCCCAGACCAACACGACGGAATAAGTGTACATCGCACAAACAGTGAAACAGTATGTGTTAGGAAGCTCCACTCACACACTCTGTAGAAGCACGAAAACGCGAGACGTACAAAAAGTAAGTACTCACATACACATACACATTCTTCTCGCCCTCCCCAATCAACATTTCATAAAACTGAACAGAATCAGTATGCATTTCGACACATTTTTCGAAAAAAAAGTACAGCAAACTAGAAAAACGCGTCAGAGAGTAAAAAAGCGAATCTTTGTTTACAAAACAACATAACATAACGACAGTAGTGCATAGAAAGGAGAAAAACTGGTAATATCATGTTAGGGCTTAAAAATCTGAGAAGTTAAGTAAGAAAGCATTGCTAAACGCTTTTTAATTGCGGATGACATACTGGATGACAATAATTACAGCTGTGCTGCAAATACCAAACAGAAATGTGAATACCAGTATGTAGTAATAAGGTGTATATATATTTCATGTTAATATTTCTGCCAATAGTGGAAGTAATGTAAATACTATAATCTCAAAAACAGGTAAATATCATAATGCATAACTTCTTTGCATATTGTTCGACAGATAATAAATAAAACCCACTGAAGGTGGAGAAACTTCTCCGAAACACGTATGGGTAGTAAAACAAAAATTTTGTGTTTACTCAAACTACATTTCCTCATCTACTACTTTGTCATTTCCTAATCGAATTCCCTCAGCATAACCAGATTTAATTCGACTACAATCCATTATCACTGTTTAGCTTTTGTCAATGTTCATCTTATGCCATCCTTCCAAGAAACTATCTGCTCCGTTCAGTGCTTCTTCCAAGTCCTTTGCTTTCTCTGACAGATTTACAATGTAGTCGCAAACATCAAAATTTCTGCACATAAATGTAGATGTTCATCAATATTATTTCGGATGTATTTTTTCCCTGAACACGATTTGAAGAATTTGAAGCCAGTTCAGTTACAGCGTTGATATTGTTGCTTTCATGAAAACATGTTTGGAAATGCACTACTATTTCTCTCTAGAGCACGTCAAAATGCACGTCAGACACGTTGCCTCATTCTCCTCAGCTGCGGACTGCAGCTGCAAGAATCAGACGCTCCTGTGGGGAGCACGGCTGGTGTCACGCCACCGCCTTAGCCGGCTGCTGCTGGTGCGGATGCTGCATTATGTAATGTCACGCTCAGGGTCCGCGCGTCCTTGACCGCCGCGAGTGGCGAATGCCAACGGGCCATGATGGCTGCAGTGACCTCCACGACACGTAACAGCCGCCTCTGGGCCGTTGCCCGGATATTTACCACTCGCTTTATAGCCCAAGTCCTACCTTGTACTGTACAGTCACCGTTGATAGCGGGAGCAATATCCACCTTTCGTCTACAAAGTTCCGAGACTGGTTTTATTCGTGCCGTGTAAGCGACGTCAGCGCAGTAACTGCGGTGGCAGCTTGAACTAATATCTGTAAACAACAGATGTGCATTCGATCAGCCAGTTGTAAGCAGGCAGTGCCGAATAGTGGGCGTGCGACCGTAGCGTCTCAAAGGTGTCGTGCCACAAATCGCAATGGAACAACATCACTAACTCAACACATTTTCCATATTGTTTTGAAGCGGAGGAAAGAGTGTGCAAAATTTGCCCTGCACACCTTGAGTCAAACATAACCGACAATGAAGACAATGTAACGCAGAAGTTGAACAATATCCCAAAGAAAGACTTTTCTGACAGTCTCACATGGTTGTATGAACGTTCTGTGCTTTGCCCTCGAGTGTGTGTGTGTGTGTGTGTGTGTGTGTGTGTGTGTGTGGTTTTTTTTTTATCAATCCAGTCTCGAATATTTTTGAACTGACTGGGTACAGAATCAGATAGGACCAGCAGGACTGCAAGATTGTTCGCTGACGATGCACCTGTGTACAGGAAAGTAGCGTTGTTGGACGATCGTAAGAAACTGCAGAAAGACTTGGACAAATTTTCCATTTGATGTAATGAGTGGCACCTGTCTTTAAATCTGGATAGATGTAAGATAATGTCCATAACAAAGAGCAAGAACAGATTACAAGACCTGTGGCGAACTTCTTCCGCACTTGACATTGTATAAGTATTTACGGGCAATACCAACAAACAATATGAAATGTGACGATCACGTGAAAACCGTACTGTTTACCATCTCCCAGTATTTATTACTTTTTCTTCTCTTTCCCGCTGTCACTGTCTCCTTCTCTCTCAGCATGAAAATCCGCGAATATGTTCACATGCCAAAATTTTTGCGAAAATTTTTAAAGGTGCTGAGGAAAATAGAATGAGGTAGTCAGTATCCCATTTTTCGGTCACAGTCTATTAATAAACAGAAGCATATTCGACTTTTTGTGCCCGATAAGCGCATTTTTTTATTGGTTCCCTTCTTTTTCCTGCTGCAACAGAGTATGTCATTCATATGAGAAGACCTTTATGGGTCAGTAAAATTTTGATAGCTTACTTATGTGGAATTGAAATAACGCAGAACTAATGTTACACTTCAGACCGGATTTTATGTGCACAAAAAAATTGCATGTGCTTCAGTATTACAACATGTAATATCTCTTTATATTCGATGAATTATTCTGATACAATTCTACCCTTGAATGACGTTTACAAAATTTCTATCTTCATACTCGCAGAATCCAGGCGCAAAATAGTTTCATACAATAGCTATGCCATGAGCGCATAATTATTCTTTGTAGTACTCTCTGTGGTGGTTGTTAAAAAAAAAAGCTTCCGAGATTGTCTTCGTGCAGATTAGCCTGAGCTTTGTTTGAAGAACTGAAACCTGATTATTGAGATTTATGACAGAAGATAACTGATACGAACTGTACGATTAAAAGGGAAATATTTATATACTGCTCCTTCATACAAAAAGGTGTGTATTTGACATTTGAGAATTAATGATATTCATCGATATATTGCGTAGTTGTTAATCAGAAGGGAACTTCCGCAAGACTGGATACCAACCTGCATTTAATAATCCAAGAGCTCCATTACTTCTTCGGAAGGTTAAACTTCATCAAAGCCAAATATCCGCTTGATCTGAGGTTTCCCGACTGATTATACAACGCTCCCAAAATTACGAGGAATTTTATTTGTGCAGATTGGCAGACTGCCGCAAAGCACGAGCCTGCAGAGAAGAAGAATCGTCGCCTGATTTCATTCTAACAAGTAAAATTTCTGAATCATTTGAGTGAATGAGCTATGACGGTGTTTCATATTATGAATGACTGATTGCTCGAACGAATTGAGAGCTACATAATCACGTAGATAGGAGGAAAAATTACAAACATGGGGTGACCAGAACCCTTCTGATGATAATGGAAACACTTTACAGCATATTCCTCTGTGCTACGTCACTTTATAAATTACATTTTCGCCTCATACCGGTTTCTACGTGTGTATTTTATATGTACAAGTAGGCTAACTTTGAAACTCCATAAAGTTAACACGAAAATTTTCAAGTTTATTCGAAGCTCTGGATCTTACGAATATATCGTAAAAATTACAGCCATTTGCTGTGCGTAGCCGTCTTGGGTTCCTTGGTGTGGTTTTGGTACCCAAAAACCACGTTTATGGGATATTTCTCGATAACGATCAAAGATTTCTAAAAATAGGAAGCTGACCCTTGTAGATAAAGGCCTAGAGAATATATCGTTAACTACCGAGCAATTTTCTGTGTTAGTTTTGTAGATACTCGCTGCCGACGGCGAAAAAACGGGGGAAAACGCTTTTTCCGTCTTTTCTCACTAACCACCCATGAACTAAATGATGCCTCCATAGGCCGGCCGTGGTGGCCGAGCGGTTCTAGGCGCTACAGTCTGGAACCGCGCGACCGCTACGGTCGCAGGTTCGAATCCTGCCTCGGGCATGGATGTGTGTGATGTCCTTAGGTTAGTTAGGTTTAAGTAGTTCTAAGTTCTAGGGGACTGATGACCTCAGATGTTAAGTCCCATAGTGCTCAGAGCCATTTTTTGATGCCTCCATAATCCTCATAAGAGGCACCTAGGCGACCTCTAATGCAATAAGAACCAATCAATTTGCTCTATTTTCCTGAGATGGAGGAAGTGTCTAAAATTCAAACTTTGACCTTGACTTTAGGAGTGTTACAGTAAGACGATCCTTCGGTTGGGTGTACAAATGGTCCCCAACTCAAGGGTTATCCAAAACAATTGACCCTGCTTTTCCATCACCACTAGAACCAAAAGTATGATCCCCAGAAAAACCCCGTTGTATGTGCGGTGTTTTGGAGCACACTGGTAGAACATACTGTCCAATGCGTACAGATTTGGGAAGGCGAATGGAAGGCTCAGATTTGTTGGAAGGGTTCTGGGAAAGTGCGATGCATCTGTAAGGGAAATCGCATACAAGAAGTTAGTGCGACCAATTCTAGCACACTGTTCTAGTGTTCGGAGTCCTTATCAAATAGACACGACAAGAGACATCGAACGAATCCAAAGACGCGGTGCTAGGATCATGACAGGTCGGTGCAACCGATACGAACGTGTTACAGAAATACTCGGGGAACTTATATGGGATCATTGCGGAGGGAAAAGGGGTAGCTCTCCGGAAACGCTGTTGCGTAAATGTAAACAGCCCGTATTAGAAGAAGACTATGCAACCATTATGCTGTCTTTGACTTACAGGGGTTGGACGAAAATATGGAAACATCAAAGGCACAATACTTTATCTACATCTACATTTATACTCTGCAAGCCACCCAACGGTGTGTGGCGGAGGGCACTTTACGTGCCACTGTCATTACCTACCTTTCCTGTTCCAGTCGCGTATGGTTCGCGGGAAGAACGACTGCCGGAGAGCCTCCGTGCGCGCTCGAATCTCTCTAATTTTACATTCGTGATCTCCTCGGGAGGTATAAGTAGGGGGAAGCAATATATTCGATATCTCATCCAGAAACGCACCCTCTCGAAACCTGGGCAGCAAGCTACACCGCGATGCAGAGCGCCTCTCTTGCAGAGTCTGCCACTTGAGTTTGCTAAACATCTCCGTAACGCTATCACGTTTGCCAAATAACCCTGTGACGATACGCGCCGCTCTTCTTTGGATCTTCTCTATCTCCTCCGTCAACCCGACCTGGTACGGATCCCACACTGATTAGCAATACTCAAGTATAGGTCGAACAAGTGTTTTGTAAGCCACCTCCTTTGTTGGCGGACTACGTTTTCTAAGGACTCTCCCAATGAATCTCAACCTGGCATCCGCCTTACCAACAATTAATTTTATATGATCATTCCACTTCAAATCGTTCCGTACGCATACTCCCAGATATTTTACAGAAGTAACTGCTACCAGTGCTTGTTCCGCTATCATATAATCATACAATAAAGATCCTTCTTTCTATGTATTCGCAATACATTACATTTGTCTATGTTAAGGGTCAGTTGCCACTCCCTGAACCAAGTGCCTATCCGCTGCAGATCTTCCTGTATTTCGCTGCAATTTTCTAATGCTGCAACTTCTCTGAATGCTACAGCATCATCCGCGAAAAGCCGCATGGAACTTCCGACACTATCTACTAGGTCATTTATATATATTGTGACAAGCAAATGGTCCCATAACACTCCCCTGTGGCACGCCAGAGGTTACTTTAACGTCTGTAGACGTCTCTCCATTGAGAATAACATGCTGTGTTCTGTTTGCTAAAAACTCTTCAACCCAGCCACACAGCTGGTCTGATATTGGCTCTGAGCACTATGGGACTTAACATCTATGGTCATCAGTCCTACCGAGCGAGGTGGCGCAGTGGTTAGACACTGGACTCGTATTCGGGAGGACGACGGTTCAATCCCGCGTCCGGCCATCCTGATTTAGGTTTTCCGTGATTTCCCTAAATCGCTCTAGGCAAATGCCGGGATGGTTCCTTTCAAAGGTCACGGCCGACTTCCTTCCCCGTCCTTCCCTAATCCGGTGAGACCGATGACCTCGCTGTCTGGTCTCCTTCCCCGAAACAACCAACCAACCAACCAACCATCATCAGTCCCCTAGAACTTAGAACTACTTAAACCTAACTAACGTAAGGACAGCACACAACACCCAGCCATCACGAGGCAGAGAAAATCCCTGACCCCGCCGGGAATCGAACCCGGGAACCCGGGCGTGGGAAGCGAGAACGCTACCGCACGACCACGAGATGCGGGCAGGTCTGATATTCCGTAGGCTCTTACTTTGTTTATCAGGCGACAGTGCGGAACTGTATCTAACGCCTTCCGGAAGTCAAGGAAATGCCTAATACGGCGTTGGCATTCAAAACAGCTTCCAGTCGTCTCGGAACGGACAAATACAGACCCTGTATGGTTTTCATGGGAATCTTATGCCATTCTTCTTGCAAAATAGTGGCAATTTCAGGTACTGGTGATACAGATGGATAGCGATCACGCACCATTCTCTCCAAAGTGATCACGAAGGTTCAGTAATTGAGATCTGGTGACTGTGGTCGCCAGGGGAGATGCGACAACTCATCCTCGTGATCACAAAACCACTCCTGTGTGAAGAGGGGCCCTGTCGTCTTGCTACAACACAGCATCACCATTAGAGAACAAACATTGCACTGCGGGATGAAGCTGATCAGCCAAAACGGTCACATAATCCTTGGCAGTAATACGACCTTGCAGGGTAACCATGGGGCACATGGAATACCACGGTGTGGCTGTCCAAATCATCACCGAACCTCGCCATGTTTCACTCTCCGAACGTAAACTGGGCCAGAAGTTGCAAACAGAGTGTGAAACGTCCCCTTAGAAAAATTATTGAATTTCTGTGCTGGTAAACCCCTTACGTTATTTGATTTTCAAACAGCTGAGCAGAACTGAACGTACTCAGACATTTCGCTCTTTACTTATCCTGATCAGCACTAAACTGACACACAATATTTTTAGCGCAACGCAATCTGACTTTCAATAATCCCTACAAAAGAATGGCCCTGACTAACAATAACCTATACCTTTCATGAATCACTTACCTCACAAAAATCTTCGTTACTCGAACTACTGCAATACAGCGAGCGCCAATACTGCCAGCTAAATAAAAGATTCTAACTACTGAAGTCACTAACTACTGATACGCATAGTTAGCAAATGAAAGATTTTGATAGAGTACAAACAATGTGTTTACCTTAATAGTATTCAAAAGTCATAATATATATATCAGTTCATGGCATCCAGTCTTACAAATTTACTCTCTCTGATGGACACACGTCCAGATCATCCGCTCTCAAAACTCCGCCATCTCTCTCCCGACATCCACCACTGCTGGCGGCTCACCTCCAACTGCGCAACGCTACGCGCTGTTCACATCTAACTGCCCAACACTACAATAGCAATATTGCAACAGTTCAGACCAGCCACAGACTGCACACAGCACAGCCAGTGATTTTCATACAGAGCGCTACGTGGCGTTACCAATTTAAGAATATAAACAGCCTACTTACAAGTGTAACAAGACTCATTCGACCAAACTACTTTTTTCCATTACTTCATAATGCAGGTCTTTTGGCTTTGGCATCACGTTTTCCTGTTGCGGGCATTTACATCACTGATGAGAGGTTTTGGAATTCCAACTCGCCCTACAGTTCCCTGCTTATGGAGCTCCCTTCGAGTTGTTTTGGTTCTGACAAGATTCGCAATTGCAACATTTAGTTCTGCAATGACTTTTGCAGTTCTGTCCCCTTATATTTCGTCGCAATCCTCTTCACTGACCGTCTGTCACGATCACTGAACACACACTTTCGTCCGCGTTGCGTTTTAGCAGGTGATGTTTTTCCGCTTTTCGCGTATGCGGTACAAATCTTCAATACGGTGTCTCATGAAACACCAAACACTTCGGCTCCCTGGATTATGAAAACACCCACCCCACGAGCGCCAACAATCTGCTCACGTTGAAGTCACTTAGCGCCGACATAATGCACTAACAACTACACAACGCTGTCCTGACCACGATTGGCACTTCAAACGTATTGACGACATTACATAGCTGCCGTCCGAGGTCAAATGCAACAGCGCAACATGCAGGTTTGGCTAGCAACTGCATTTATTTTCAGCCATGCATTTATCGCGGTGTTTCCATATTTTCTTCCAACTCCCTATATATCGCGTAGGAATCATGAGATCAAAAATTAGAGATATTAGGGCACGTATAGAGGCATATAGATAGTCATTTTTCCCTCGCTTATCTTGCGACTGGAGTAGTACAGAAAACTTATAATACTCGTTCAATGTGCCTTCGGCGTGCCCTGTAAGTGGCTTGCGGAGTAATTATGTATATGTAGAAATAGCACCCATATATTTGAATATATTGGCAACCGACACAGGAAGAGGATCGTTAACAAAGGGATATCTAACTGCCTTGTAGTATATCTGCCAGAAACCGATATGGAACTGACAGTTATTCATGCACCACTGAGGGCACTACCAGGACGAGACTCTGGACGCTACTGCAAGAGGCGCATCTCTCTACACTAGTATCTCAGCAGGCAAATTCAGCGTACTCTCAGATTCCTGTCTTCTGCTTGGTCCTCCATGTTGTATTTAGGCGAAAAGCTTCCATCTGTCTTTATCTGATTATGGATTATTTATTTATTTGTTTCTTACTGTAAAACGTAAGTCATTGACTGTGACTGGTCACTTTTCTACATTTATAGCTAGCTGCCATACCAACTACAAATTTTGCCTAAGTCATCTTGTACCCTTCTACAATCACTCAACGCTGACACCTTCTTGTACACCACAGTGTCATCAGCATACTGCTACAGACTGCTGCTTACTCTGTCCGCCAGATCACTTATGTGTACAGAAATAAATTGTTGGCACCATTTCACTACCGTCGGAGCGACATTGCGTTTGGTCCACATACTGGCTGAATTTTAGGTTCAATCTGTGTGCAATTTAGACGTTTTGTGCACAAGAATCGTATTGTGCCGCGTACTTCAACTTTGGAGTATGTTTCCAATTGCCACACCATTTCACTCGCACACTGTGATGCACCTGTTACCCGTGAGGCAGAAGAACTGTGTCTACAGGAAACCTGGAACATTTGCTCTCCTCTGGCAATGCGCCACTCTTGTCTTATGGTCTTAACGTGGGACGTAACTTGTTTCTGATGTTCGTACGCATATTGTAGCATTTGCAGTATGTGTCTATGGCATTGTGTGACAATACAAACGCTGGTAGGCAAAGGCGTCATTTCAGATACAAAGTGTGAAAAATGTATTTGGGTTTATTTTGACAAAAATGTGCCTACTCATAGTTTAATATCAGTTTATTTTTATTGAGTACTTGCTTAGTTCAACTGCAAATTTTTTCATCGATAAATGCGTATCGGTTTTGTTCAATAATAAGAATTACGCGTACTCACTAGTTGGCTATTTCATCGATTATTGTGTCATCTCATTGTTTTGCAAGACAATGGAATGAGTGAATAAAGCTTAAGTGCAAACAAAGAAGAATCAATTTTCTTATCAGCACGCCATTGTCCATAACTGAGTAGTCAGCACGGTACAACGCCATGTGAGGGTCCGGGTCCGATTCCCAGCCGGGTCAGAGATTTTTTCCGCTCGGTGTCTCGGTGTTGTGTTGTTTTCATCATCATTTTATCCACATCGGCACGCAAGTCACCGAAGTTAGTTATGATGTCTTCCACAAATATAGCACATCCGATGTAATGTAGTCATGTAGGATCAGAATCGGAAAGTTTTTTTTTTTTTTTTTTTTTTTTAGAGAATTTTGGGGCCGCCATATTGTATGTGGTCAAAGAAATGAAATACGATGATCTTTGGCTAGCACGCTCAGACAGTTGCAGTTTAGGTAGAAATCACTGGTCGTAGACAAATCTCTGGATGTAATCTGTAGAGGGGCTGGCTCTGCACTGTTTTTCATTGCTCTGTTTGCAGTGTATGTTCTCGCCACACCAGTTATCGGATCATTACTACGTACTTGCTTTCTCTTTGACTGCTCTTTGGTTGTTTGTCACTCCAGTAACGCAAATTCTGCTTCGGATTAGTTTTGATTGGTATGTACCTAAATCAATTCTGTCTTTAGCCTACGGTAAGTACGCTGCCAAAAAGTAGAAAATCCGGAATTGGAAACGAACGAAGCACTTTTTTTTAACAGAAAGGGAAACATTTTGGTGTTATACAGGCGATGAGAACATCAAGACCCTTGTTTGAGAGGATGAGACTCGGAAAACGTGAAATAACGTCCATGGTTGGAACAAGACTGGGCTGAGACATGGATGGTATTTGGAGTGTTTACGTATGTAGCAGAAACATTTGGAACTCTGGAAGGCGCGACCAAATCGATATTGCGTACGCTGATCTAAATCATGTAATACTTCACGAAATAGATTCGCATTCTGCGACTCTGTATTGACGTCAGCTGTTTGCGACACATGAAAATTTATGCGAGCTGGGACTCGAACCTGAATTTCCCGCTTGTCGCCAGCGGTTGGCTTAACCACGTCGGTTATCTGAGCACGCCTCCAGGGCCGATCAAAACTTCCGCATGTCACGTTGTCAAGACCCTTATGCTCGCACAATTCTTGATTCCCGCAAATATAGCGTCATTTTAGCCCGTAGGGACATGGATAAATCGTTGATCGTTACAATGTCTCTCTTTACACAATGTCTGTATCTTCACAATACGTGCTTGCATGCCTGAAGGAAATTGTCTTGTGAAGATACAGACACTACATAAACACAGAAATTGTAACCATCAATGATCATGTAATACTGTCACACACTATGTAAAATCAAGATGCACCTTGTTTACTGAAGCTATTCTTGCTGGATATGGCTTCTTCCACATGCGACAATTTAGTTTTCAAGCGGGAAAATTCTACAACGGCCAGTCTTTTGAAGTACGCATTAATATATATCTGAGCTAGACAAGTATTATTGCACTAGACAAAGTATTATTTACAACGTGTGTTAATGCCGTCTGCCAAAACGGAAGGAAATGGCGTGCGTGTAATAACGCATGGCCTCCAGATGAAAGCAAAACCCTCGAACAGCACGAATGCATATTACTTCGCTCTGTTTAGACGGAAATTCTTCGTATCTGATTTCTTCAGGCAACGAACATGAAAATGTACAACAGAGCTCCAGACAATTCGTGTTGTTATTAACTTAGTTACCAAGGCTGGACGTCATATATGCTTAAACACCACCGACTCTTCCAATCATTGCACTTGGGTAGTACAGGGTTATTACAAATGATTGAAGCGATTTCACAGCTCTACAATAACTTTATTATATGAGATATTTTCACAATGCTTTGCACACACATACCAAAACTCAAAAAGTTTTTTTAGGCATTCACAAATGTTCGATATGTGCCCCTTTAGTGATTCGGCAGACATCAAGCCGATAATCAAGTTCCTCCCACACTCGGCGCAGCATGTCCCCATCAATAGGTTAGAAAGCATCGTTGATGCGAGCTCGCAGTTCTGGCACGTTTCTTGGAAGAGTAGGTTTAAACACTGAATCTTTCACATAACCCCACAGAAAGAAATCGCATGGGGTTAAGTCGGGAGAGCGTGGAGGCCATGACATGAGTTGCTGATCATGATCTCCACCACGACCGATCCATCGGTTTTCCAATCTCCTGTTTAAGAAATGCTGAACATCATGATGGAAGTGCGGTGGAGCACCGTCCTGTTGAAAGATGAATTCGGCGCTGTCGGTCTCCATTTGTGGTATGAGCCAATTTTCCAGCATGTCCAGATACACGTGTCCTGTAACGTTTTTTTCGCAGAAGAAAAAGGAGCCGTAAACTTTAAACCGTGAGATTGCACAAAACACGTTAACTTTTGGTGAATTGCGAATTTGCTGCACGAATGCGTGAGGATTCTCTAGCGCCCAGATTCGCACATTGTGTCTGTTCACTTCACCATTAAGAAAAAATGCAAGTTTCGCACTGAACGCATCCTCTTCCATGAGCTGTTGCAACCGCGCCGAAAATTCAAAGCGTTTGACTTTGTCATCGGGTGTCAGGGCTTGTAGCAATTGTAAACGGTAAGGCTTCTGCTTTAGCCTTTTCCGTAAGATTTTCCAAACCGTCGGCTGTGGTACGTTTAGCTCCCTGCTTGCTTTATTCGTCGACTTCCGCTGGCTACGCGTGAAACTTGCCCGCACCCGTTCAACCGTTTCTTCGCTCACTGCAGGCCGACCCGTTGATTACCCCTTACAGAGGCATCCAGAAGCTTTAAACTGCGCATTCCATCGCTGAATGGAGTTAGCAGTTGGTGGATCTTTGTTGAACTTCATCCTGAAGTGTCGTTGCACTGTTATGACTGACTGATGTGAGTGCATTTCAAGCACGACATACGCTTTTTCGGCTCCTGTCGCCATTTTGACTCACTGCGCTCTCGAGCGCTCTGGCGGCAGAAACCTGAAGTGCGGCTTCAGCCGAACAACACATTATGAGTTCTTCTACGTATCTGTAGTGTGTCGTGACCATATGTCAATGAATGGAGCTACAGTGAATTTATGAAATCGCTTCAATCATATGTAATAGCCCTGTATTTCTACATTTAGTCTTTATCAAGTATATTGTCGTGGTTTAGTGAGTAAGCAATGCCAAATCAATGAAAAATAATAAAATGAATATGTTGTTACTTCAAAAACAAAATATCTGCGAAGCATTCAGTTATTGCTTATTTAGCTCGTGAATAAATAAACGTATTTAACGAATCTGCCCTCCTCCGCAGTTAAGCATTCAGTGAGTCTGTCTTACGGAAGACGGAAGTTCATTCCTCCGTACTGCCAAGAAATTATCATCCTGAGAGGTTTGCCGTCCGTTCATCATCCTGAGAGGTTTACTGTCCGTTCAGCCTCGTGAAGACAAATACTGAGACCTAGATGCTAGGATTTTAGTTTAGTTTTAAAATTAAGGATAGATAATAATTGTACAATTATACTAATACTTAAAATTACAGTTGCAGTGCGACGCGAACTATTTCTTGCAAGCCTCTGTGCGAACTGATATTCGTGTACTTTTATCTACTCGTATAGTCGTAGATTGCTGTCACGAAATTGGTTTTTAGAATTTTCTAGGCGTATTTCTTAATGTGTTTGCCTGTAGACCTTTCATTGCAATTCTCTTAAACTCTATCGCCGCTCAAACATGTCTGTGTGAACATTTGCGCTTTTCTCCTTTGTACAGCACGATGTACCTGTTAGTCTGATCTCATGTTGATCCAATATATTTGAGTAGTATTCAATACAGGACCACCAGATATATGTTGTATGCAACCTCTGTAATAAACTGCAGTCCACCAGAACACTAACAATAAATCGAATATTGGCTTCCTTTACTTATTGCTGACCTTATGTGATCATTCCATTTAATATCCCCACAGATTCTTTCATTCAGACATTTGCTTGAGATAACTGACTTTAACTGCGACTCATTAATTGTATGGCCAACGTCTAGCAAGTGTTAACTGCCCGTGTTAGGTCAGTGCTAATATTTCCTTATCAGCAATCGCACCGACGATGAAGAGCCCGAAAGTCCAAATAATGTTATCCAATAAGTTATTAATGTCTATAATCATTGGTAATGGTCCTGTCACACCTGGGGAACACCGGAATTTATTTCCGTATCTGTGGATGACTCTCCACCCAGGATCATGTGTTAAGTTTTGTCAGTCAAGAAATTTTCAGTTCAGTCGCAAATATGGCTATATACCTCATACTAGCTATGTACTAATATTTTATTATTTTTCATATTTTGGAATTATCCTAAAAATAGAAGTGAATGATGCAGCGTGATAACTCCATTGACCAGTCCTGCTACCTCTTTTTTCATCTTTGAGAACTGTGTCCTCTTCCCTCCTGTGAAAACTGTTCTCTGCTCAAGGTATTTCGATAAATTATACTTATGAACAGAGCTACTTCACTTGCAAATTCTATGTAAAACCTGGTAGTAACGCTCTTGTGATTAAAGCGTTTTCTTATTTTTATTTGCTGCTCGGTACGTTATTAACAATAAATTACATTTTTACACCAGTCACTGAGTCTTATAAAACATTCTTTCATTTACCAGTGTTCAGTATCCCATCGACAGTCATCTCAATAAATACAGGGTGACCCAAAAGTCCGTTAACGTATGAAAATTCAATACTTCATCGAATAATGTAGGTAGAAAGTAAAAATTGACACACACACGCTTGAAAATACGTGGGGTATTATTGAAACAAAAACGTTCACGAAATGACCGACAGATGGCGCTTCGTATGATACAAAAGCGATAATTAGCATAACAACAGATTTTTTACAAAAGACGATGTTCTTTAGAACAAATGCTCAACATGTCGGCCGTCATTCAACAATACTTGTAGTCGAGGGACAATATTGTGAAAAGCACTGTACAACATGTCAATAGGTATGGTGAGAAATTGCCACGGATGTTGTCTTTTAGCATCTCTAATGCTGTCGGACGATCATGGCAGACTTGGAACTTCAGGTAACCCCACAACCAATAATCACACGGATTGAGATTTGGGGTTCTGGGAAGCCGATTATGGTAGCTGTGGCGGATCAGCACGCGATCGTCATCAAACGAAGTGCGCAAGAGATCTGTCATGCGTGCAGCAATGTGGGGTGGAGCGCCATCCTGCATAAATGTCGTACCTTCCAACAGGTACAACTACAGCTAATTTTATACACGATTCTCATGCGACGTCACTGACGTGTTGTTGTCCAGCGCCATATATTGACCAGTTTTCGAACTTGTTTTTGGTTTCAATGAAACCCCCATGTCATTTCAGGCATGTGTGACAATTTTTACCTTTCTACCCACATTACTCCGCGAATTAGTGCGCTTTCAAATGTTAACGAACTTTTGGGATACCCTGTACATCGAACTAACTCGGTTCTGGTAAGAAAGGAGTACGTCATTAACGGTAGTGTTACCGGGGCGATCATCCTAGCATTGATGTGGAATGACTGAAATCCTAGATGAGAATGACCGGATAGGGTTTTACTCGAGCAACCTTGGCATTTTCTACTTCGCAACTTTCAGGCGTTGTCTGTAACTTTTCATTCGCCTGTTACTTTACATGCATGCGGGTTTCTGTTGCATAACGAAGTCTTGAATCACCATCCGAAAGACTTTCAGCATCGTCTGAACGGTGCAATTTCTGTGGAGGTTTCACGTTTCATATCCGGGCCAGGGACGAGCCAGTCGAGGCAACACATTACGCCGGCGCTGCCACCACAGTTTCCGTTAAATTGTAGCATAGCTTCCAGATCCAGCAGCTGAATATGTATATCGTGTAACTTTATTGCATCACTTGAAGATCTATCAGTCGTTCTGTCCTTACGTTACAAATCTCTGTCGCAATTATTGAAAGAATTTCGAGAAATTTTCTGCGTAATGTTTCCTCAGTTTTGGGAAACCTATTTATAAGCTGATGTCACATGTTGCATAGTGGTAAATATTACCCATATAGTTCTTTTATCAAATATGCGTTAATTCACCATAATTTTAGATCATGTTAAAGTGTCACACTTCTCAGTGTAATTAGTTCAGATGTTTCAAATGGCTCTAAGCACTATGGGACTTAACATCTGAGGTCAACAGTCCCCTTGACTTAGAACTACTTAAACCTAACTAACCTAAGGACATCACACACATCCATGCCCGAGGCAAGATTCGAACCTGCGACCGGAATGAAGCGCCTAGAACCGCTCGGCCACAGCGGTCGGCTCCGACGAGTGAAAATGTGTGCCAGACTAGGATTCGAGCCCAGGATCTCCTGCTTACTAGGCAGTTATGTAAACCACTGCGCCATATGGACACAGTGTTTACTGTAATTTCGCGGACAACCTCGGCACGCCTCCTGGCCGACCCACATTCCCATCTGCCTAGTAAGCAGGACATCCTGGGTTCGATTCCCAGTCGGGTGTACATTTTCACTCGTCGCCGCTGGTTCCGCCAAAATCTCGATGCAGCTGACATCAATAATTCCTTCCCTCTCCTTTCCTTTCTCTCCCCCCTCCACCTTCAATTTAGAAATGGCCAATCGTAGTGCCTGCTCTCTGCTCTGGAGGCTGATTGTCTGAAAAGTCTGCACGTGAAAAGAATGTCATGGAGGTATTAACAGTTTCAAAAGGAGGAGTCTGTGGGTGGCCTTGGTAGGGTGCAGCAGCCAAGTTTGAGCCCTCTGGGGTGGAGGAGGTGTGGAGGCGTATTTCGGAAGTTTGTAGTCAGGTTGTTTTTGCGTATGGAACATTCAGAAAGTGTCCGAAAGTGCGTTCCCTTTCGTGCGTGTGGGAGACGTCTTAATCTATTGCTGGTTTTCGAGGTGGACGTTGACGCTAGTGAGCGTACACGGACTGTCAAGTGAGAGGCTGCGTAACAGTGTGGACCAGCTGGATAACTGGAGACGTTGTGCAACGAAAGAAGTGGACTTGGCGAAGATTGTTAGAAGAAGAATAGTCTTGCTCCAATACAAATGTGGAGTTCTCATGTATGTCGTTACTCGACTGTGCTGCTTTGTTATTTACAGAGGAGATGGCTGAAACTGGCTGGCGACGGTGCGGTGATTGATTGTGGTGTTTGTTTTCAATCCAGTGGTCGGATTTGGGAGCTTTGGAAGGTAGTCAGATGGCTTCAGGGCATTGAATAGTGATATAGCGGATGTGACTGCTTTAATGCTGTCTCGCGGGTCTAAGCGAGGATAGCGAGCCTTATTTGGCTTTATAACGAAGGTGTAGCAGGACCTAGAAATCATCCAAGTCCGCCAACAAACGTTTGGGAGGAAGTCTGCGGAGCAATACGTTTCGTGATTTATCTCGTTCACCGCGTGGTCTCTGACGTCGGCCGCGACAGGACTGCAAAAGACACTACAGAAGCATGAAGACGACGCGACGGGCGAGGACGAGCGTTTCAAAACGGAGCCTCAACTAGGGAAATATCGTCTGCAAGTATAAGAAAAGAGAGCGCTTGAACAAGTGTCTCACAGTTTGTTCTCCTCCACATAGTAACTTGATATCCTCGTATGTGAAATCCCACAATTTAAGGGAAGACCTCGTCCGACCAACTACCGTTCTTAGGCGGTTAAGGAACCTCCATTCACCCATTCATCGGATGCCGGCCGTGGTGGCCAAGCGGTTAAAGGCGCTACAGTCTGGAACCGCGCGGCCGCTACGTCGCAGGTTCGAATCCTGCCTCGGGCATGGATGTGTTTGATGTCCTTAGGTTAGTTAGGTTTAAGTAGTTCTAAGTTCTAGGGGACTAATGACCTTAGAAGTTAAGTCCCATAGCGCTCAGAGCCATTTGAACCATTTGAACCATTCATCGGATGGTGTTCTCGCGGTCCCATTCGTAAGGAACAGGAACAACCAATGTTACCTAGCGATTGAAAACAACGCAGGTCATTCCCGTTTTCGAATAGGGTCATCGGACGGAAGCAAATAACGACAGATCTCTATAACTGGGATCATATCTGTTGTAGAGTTATGGAACACGTTTTAAGCTCACACATTATGACTTTTTTTGGAGAACAAAAATCCCCTCTATAAAAATCAAGATCGATTCCGCAAAAAGAAAGCAAGTGAAATTCGGCTCGCTCTGTCTCCATGAGACCCAGAGCGCCGTAGACAACGGCGCCCACATGCAGCTAGGAAGGAAGGATTCAGATAACACATTGTGCCCGATAAATCATTTTTAATTTGCTGGAGAAGCTTAATTACAAGACATGAAAGCAAATTTAAAATCTTTGGTGCTAGTGGGAGAGTGTGCGTGGAAAGAATACGAGACTAAAACCTAAGAGATCGAGTGTGACGGCTAAACGTTGAAATCGTTCAGTACTTAGTACTGCGCGAGGAAAAGGGTGTATGCTTTAACTGAGAATGTACTGCACGGCAAAATCACATTAACATCACCACCACCTAGTCCATGTCAATGTGCAATAACCACTCACAGACGGCGGGATGCAGCATTAGCAGTGGAGGGTGTATACAGCTTGTCGAGAGGACGCAGAAAACAGTGCAGTCGTCGTAATGCGGAAACGGAGCGAATTATCTGACGTCCAAAAGGGTGAAAGCATTTCCAAAGCCATTTGAACCATGTGAACCACTCGTCGGCGCTGATTCCTCATAAAATCCCGATGCAGCTGACATCAGTAGTTTCATCTACATACATACTCCGCAATCCATCGTACGGTGCGTGGTGGAGGGTACCTCGTACCACAACTAGCATCTTCTCTCCCTGTTCCACTCCCAAACAGAACGAGGGAAAAATGACTGCCTATATGCCTCTGTACGAGCCCTAATCTCTCTTATCTTATCTTTGTGGTCTTTCCGCGAAATGTAAGTTGGCGGCAGTAAAATTGTACTGCAGTCAGCCTCAAATGCTGGTTCTCTAAATTACCTCAGTAGCGATTCACGAAAAGAACGCCTCCTTTCCTCTAGAGACTCCCCACCCGAGTTCCTGAAGCATTTCCGTAACACTCGCGTGATGATCATACCTACCAGTAACAAATCTAGCAGCCCGCCTCTGAATTGCTTCTATGTCCTCCCTCAATCCGACCTGATAGGGGTCCCAAACGCTCGAGCAGTACTCAAGAATAGGTCGCACCAGCGTTCTATAAGCGGGCTCCTGTACAGATGAACTACATCTTTCCAAAATTCTACCAATGAACCGAAGACGACCGTCCGCCTTCTCCACAACTGCCATTACGTGCTTGTCCCACTTCATATCGCTCTGCAATGTTACGCCCAAGTATTTAATCGACGTGACTGTGTCAAGCGCTTCACTATTAATGGAGTATTCAAACATTACAGGATTTTTTCTCCTATTCATCTGCATTAATTTACATTTATCTATATTTAGAGTTAGCTGCCATTCTTTACTCCAATCACAAATCATGTCCAAGTCATCTTGTATACTCCTACAGTCACTCAACGACGACACCATCTCGTACACCACAGCATCATCAGCAAACAGCTGCACATTGCTATCCACCCTATCCAAAAGATCATTTATGTAGATAGAAAACAACAGCGGACCTACCACACTTCCCTGGGGCACTTCAGATGATACCCTCACCTCCGACGAACACTCACCATCGAGGACAACGTACTGGGTTCTATTACTTCAGAAGTCTTCGAGCCACTCATATACTTGGGAACCAATCCCATATGCTCGTACCTTAGGAGTCTGCAGTGGGGCACCAAGTCAAACGCTTTCCTCCATTTCCTTCCCTTTATACCGTCCCCCACCACCTTCAGTTTACATAACATGCTTATTGTGCTAGTGTGAAGTGCTGCTGACTGCCAATACTCCCAGAAGTTTGTTTCCCAGATGGTACCGGGAAACGTCAGCCATTCTGTGGGAGACACACTCTGCTTTGAAGACCACCCAGTCGGGCCAGGCCGCCCATACGTTAGCCGGATTAGTGGAACCCAATCGTTTATCTTGCGGCTGGAGACAGCCTCAGTTCCCTGGTCACGCTGAAACACGTGCTGTCGCTTGCCATAGCGCCCAGCACTCGCCGACCACCGTAGCCCGTAAACGATCAGTTACAAAAGGTTATCTGATTCACAAATTTGGCCGATGAAATTTCTGAATGGTCTTCTTTGTTGTAAATGTATGAATACTGTGTACGACTGTGAATTCTGCACAGGGAGGCTTCTGACACGAGTAAATAAATAAGCTGTTGCTAGAAGAACAATCAATGCTTACGCATACTGTGTGTAGATCACAGTGATCTCATATGGTCCAGATGCATTTCTAATGCTAACTGACGGATCGAAGTATTTTTCAGAAAAGACGTGCGGAATAGTCTCACAGGAATCTTTTACTGTGATGACCTTCCCATAGAATAGCTAGCAAATTGATGTTCCCCCCTATTAAAATAACATCGTCAAGAAATTTTTCTCACGTTGAGAAATAAGAAGGAGCGGTCTGTTTTGCTTGGTAAAAAAACTTGCTATAGCCAAGATCGCATTTCGACAACCGGTTTCAACAGACTTCGTGTCTTCTTCTGGTCTTCAAAACTTTTTGTACTATATACGCCGTCTAAGGTGGACCATCAGTGAATGGAACATGTCAAGCTAACGTAAACATATGTGATAATGCGCATTCAGTGTATATTGTGATTTTTAAGCATTCTCTGAAGCTCTCTGCGGCTGCAGCGCTTGAAGCGGATGATCTATGAAAGCATCCGATTAGTATGTTTGACCCACCGTCATCTAGATTATTTCACATTTAGAATCTGTTATCACATTCGGAATCTCGAGTTCCTTGCTCAAATAAATGGGCCACCACAGCTGTCCTTGCAATATGCATTCCAATACGATTTCGCTGATGTTCACTTCCCGTTTCAGCCAGCTTTCTATTTCTAATACTAGGTGGGCAGTAGTATCTTTCATAAGCGAGACTTGGACTGAATTCCAGGCAGCAAGTACACAGAGCTTGGAGTACCTCACGAAAACGGCTTTTTCAGTTGACGTAATATTGTGCTCAAAACTGGATTCGTCAGTTCGGCTAGGAACCTGAAAACATACCATCAATCAACCACGCCAAGAAACCTACTAAATGACGATGCAGCATGCTTGCAAAGCCAAAGGAATCTGGAATGGAGTGAAATTGAGATCGCTCTGTCTCCATTAGACCCAGGGCGCCGTAGATAAAGGTGGCCAGATTGATGCCGTCTTCCTTGACTTCAATACAGTCAACTCTCCGATTAGCAAGTACGCCAGGAGAAACTGAAGAATCACGGCATTCGATACAGTTCCGCCCTGTCGTTTGGTGACAACATGCAAGCTTGCCGACTACTGGATCAGGTTTATGACTGGACAGAGGACTTTGTAGCAGACAGAATTCACCACCTCGTTCTTAACGAGACGAAATGGACCGATGTAGAAGTAATGTCGGAAATCTACCAAGGGAGTGTTATAAAGCCATTCGTGTTTACAGTATACTGTACACGGGTGGTTTAACAACTCAGGTAAATTTCCATGAAGGAATGGAACATTTTTGTTGCACCTTCATGGCTGGTAAGCTTGATTATTTCAAGGACCGTGTAAAGAATTTCAACAATGTATAGCGCAATGTTTATTGTTGACAGCCGTCTGAATTGGTTAGTGTGTCAACTACGACTGAAAATGGAGAAAAACGAGTTTAGTCCTGTTATTAAATATTTTCATTTGACAGGTTGGACTGCCGTACAAATCAAAACAGAACTGGATGAAGTTCACGCGACCATTTACTTTCTGATTAATGAATTTAAATTGAATTTTCTCTCGTTGAGAAATAAGGAGAGATCTGTTTTACTTGGCAAAAATATTTCTGTGGCCATGATCGCATAAGTATTTCTTTATTTTCGACAACCGGTTTCGACAGACATTGCTGTCTTCTTCAGGTCTTCATGTCAACAGGCGTGCTAATGCGCATTCGATGTGTATTGTGATTTTTAAGTCGGAACAATCATCTTTGAATGCTACACATAAGTGTATGACCATGTGCACAAGGTGCTTTTTCATTGTAAATGTTTTATTTCTGACAAACCTTTTCATAATGTGCTACATTTTATCCACTAATATGACAACTTGGCGTGGGATTCCAACTCACAATGAACACGTTTTGTAACAAAAATTTTTGAAGACGTGGAGATGATAGCAAAGTCTGTCGAAACCGGTTGTCGAAGACAATGGAGTATTTATGCGATCTTGGTTATATGAAGTTTTTTTTACCAACGAATTTAAACGTGGTCGGACAGGCACCGAAGACGAAGCGTGCTCCGGGTTCCCATTGAGGTCAACACAAACGAACCCATTGACAAAATACATGATATGGTAATTCAGAACCGCCAAATAAAAATCCATGAGATTGCTGATTCTGTAGACATCTGAACAGTGCGAATGCATAATATCCTACACGGAGAATTGGCTACGAAGAAGCTGTGTGCGAGGTGAGCGCCGCGATTGCTCGCCGTCAAACGAAAGCGCATCTGGTACAACATTTCAACACACTGCCTGGCGATGTCTTATCTCAATCCGCCAGATTTTTCGAACCAATTTGTGACCATTGATGAAAACTGCATCCATCATTACACACTAGAGTCAAAGCTGCAGGCAAAACAATGGACAAAGACTAGTGAAAGTGCACCGAAAAAGGCAAAGACCATTTTGTCAACTGGTAAGGTGATGACCACTGTTTTTTGGGGTTCCAAAGAATAATCCTCATAGATTACTTGGAAAGAGGCAGAACCACAACTGGACTCCGTTATGCTTCCCCTGCTGGATCGTTTGAAACGTCCATTGGTTGAAGAACGACCAAGGTTGGCACACAAAAAATTGCCCTTTCACCAGGATAATGCGCCATCCCACATGTCAACGATAACAATTGTGAAAGTGCATGAATTGAGCTTTGAATTGTTCCTCATCCACCCTATTCGCCAATCTTAGCCCCAAGTGGTTTCTTCCTGTTACTATACATGAAACTTCGGCTTGCCGGGAAGAAATATCCATCAATTGGGGAAGTGATAGTTGCAGTCAATGAGTATTTTGTAGAGTTTGACAGTACCTATTTTTCCTATGGGATGAGAAAGCTGGAGGATCCCTGCACCAAGTGTATATCCCTCGAAGAAGACTAAGTCGAGAAGCAAGGTGAGTTGTTTATGAAACAAACATTTTTTCTTGCTTTTGTATCAGACTTATCAAACCACCCTCTTACAATAATAATCCAGTGTACAGCGTCAGAAGCTCCACGACGCTGTTGCTGACGATGTTGTTGTCTATATAAGACTATAGAAAGGTTTCATCGAGATATCAGTATAAAAATGCAGGAAGAACTTCAGAGGAACGACGATTGTCCATAAGCTGGCATTAGACCCTGAACGTAGATATATATAACGTGTTGCCCGTACATAGGCAAAGAAATCTATTGCTATTCGATAAAATCATTGCCGATAATTCTCTGGAAACAGCAACTACTGTGAAATACCTAGGACAAAGTGTACGGGACGACCTACTGTGGTTTGAACACCTTGATGTAATCAAGCGTGATAGTCTATACATTTTGAACCCTTCGATACCAATGAAATCGGTAACTGCATTTATAAGTAGAAAGATACGAAAAAACTAGGTTAAATAAAAGTCATTATTTAAAATTAACTCTACTAAGTTTCGCTAAACATGTGTCAGTTAATTGAAACTATATCTTTGAGCCGGCCGCGGTGGCCGTGCGGTACTAGGCGCTTCAGTCCGGAACCACGAGACTGCTACGGTCGCAGGTTCGAATCCTGCCTCGGGCATGGATGTGTGTGATGTCCTTAGGTTAGTTGGGTTTAAGTAGTTCTAAGTTCTAGGGGACTGGTGACCTGAGATGTTAAGTCCCATAGTGCTCAGAGCCATTTGAGCTATATATCCTTGACAACGATGTAAATAATTTAAACCTCTTTGCCTTAACTATGATTTCTGTCCGTCTTGTTGTTCGCACTTGGCGGGAAGTGTTGTGTATAATGACATCAAGTCATGTTTGCGATGCTACAGAAAGCAGACATAGTTGTAATTTCTAGCTCAATGGAGCCAATGGACGTTACATTTTGTCAGTATGAGACCTGTAGAGTTGAAAATACAAAAGGTTAAAATTGTAGACATCTTTATTTCATTTCGTAGTTAGTGATTCATCAGTCATAGTCCTGGAAACAGTTTACTATCTTCGCACAATCAAGGCTTGTGACCGTAGTTATATTCCTGGTAAGAAGACATCGAGAACAACTTCAAGATAATGAGCTAAGTAAAAAGTTATATTTTAGTAAAGTGAACATGCCCTTCAACGCCATTTCCTTCGGAATAATGACGAAAGTCCGTTCAGTGGACCTGTCATTATATAGATGTTATTGAAGTGGTGTGTTCTTTTTCCACGGCGTCATGTTGCCTTTATAGCCGTCCATAATAGCGAAAGTGTTGCCGGTGCAGGTTTCTGTTCACGAACTAACCTCTCGATTATGTCCCATAAATGTTCGATGGGATTCATGTCGCCCAAATCATTCGCCCGATTTGTCCAGAATATTCTTCAGACGCATTGTCATCCATCAAAACTCTATCGTTGTTTGGGAACATGAGGTTCATGAATGTCTGCAAATGGTCTCTAAGTAGCCGAACATAACCGAGGACCCAGTCCATTCCATGTAACAAAACCTACACCATTATGGAGACACCACCAGCTTGCACAGTGCCTTGTTGACAACATGGGTCCATGGCTTCTTGGGGTCTGCGACACACTGGAAACCTATCATCAGCTCTAATCAACTGAAATCGGTACTCATCTGACCAGGCCATGGTTTTCCAGTCGTCTAGGGTCCAACCAGTATGGTCACGAGACAAAAGAGGCGCTGCAGGCGACGTTGTGCTGTAAGTAAAGGCACTCGCGTTGTTCGTCTGCTGCTATAGCCCATTAACACCAAATTTCGCTGCACTGTCCTAACGGAAACATTTGTCGTAGAAAATGAACACACTTCATGAGCCACGATCGCAGTGTAGACACTTTTATTGTTCCAAGTTGACCCGTTTCAACAGCTTTCCGCTATCATCAACAGATGTAAGGGAAAACAAAGATAATAAGGGGGACGGGGTGGAGAGAGACAATGCCTTGTTGAGATCAGGATATGACGTATTATGAAACATACAATATTCCGCGTACCTTGTGGAACTTGCTATAAAATTACCATGTTACATTACATGAAGTCAAAGCATGAAAGGCACTCCCTACGTATACACGAACTGATAAAAATCCAGTTGATAAAATACACACAAAAGATAAAAAGTACACAGTTAAAATCCTAGTGTCGTCCATGCAAGTTAGCGACGAACATGATTCTCACTCGCAAGCACCACGCTGCCGGCAGTGTTAACAAGCGTCGGCAGACCCGCTACGAAGTTATCTATCTCGCCACTGGATGGCACGTGTAGTACATGCTAAACAAGGTTGCTACATAGAGCATGCTAAAGGATAACATACGGTGGTTACAAGCAATGAATAGCGATGCGCCAGAAAGAAGGCTGAATTTGTCAAAGTGCCCGACATAACAACTGGGAATGCACACTGGCCATACATATAAAATTACCATTTCCTTATGTTCCATGTAAAATCTGTAATAATTACATACTGTGTGTTTATTGACAGCGCGAAAAAAAACAGTAATAATAAAAAATAACAAAGCAATATGACGTAAAAAGAATAAAACCGCACTGGTGCGAGCGCAATGCTAAACTGGCCACCGGAAATACCTGGAGTGTTCCCCCCCCCCCCCCCCCCCCCATCCTCCCCTTTCCATGGGATATTTTGCGGGACATGGCAATTTTATACCAACTTCCCGAAGGTGCGTACGATATTATATATTTTACATACCCATCACATGAATTGTAGTCTCCCTTCACCCCCTCCCCTCTTGTTGTGGTCTTCAGTCCTGAGACTGGTTTCATGCAGCTCTCCATGCTTCTCTATCCTGTGCAAGCTTCTTCATCTCCCAGTACCTACTGCAACCTACATCCCTCTGAATCTGCTTAGTGTATTCATCTCTTGGTCTCCCTCTACGATTTTTACCTTCCACGCTGCCCTCCAATACTAAATTGGTGATCCCTTGATGCCTCACAACATGTCCTACCAACCGATCCCTTCTTCTAGTCAAGTTGTGCCACAAACTCCTCTTCTCCTCAATTCTATTCAATACCTCCTCATTAGTTATGTGATCTACCCATCTAACCTTCAGCATTCTTCTGTAGCACCACATTTCGAAAGCTTCTATTCTCTTCTTGTCCAAACGATTTATCGTCCATGTTTCACTTCCATACATGGCTACACTCCATACAAATACTTTCAGAAACGACTTCCTGACACTTAAATCTATACTCGATGTTAACAAATTTCTCTTCTTTAGAAACGCTTTCATTGCCATTGCCAGTCTACATTTTATATCCTCTCTACTTTGACCCTCTTATTATCCTTGTTTTCCCCTTAAATCAGATGATGGCAGCATAAGACTTTTGAAGCCGGTCATCTTGGAGCAATGTGTCCACACTGCGATGGTGACGTATGAAGTGTGTTCATTTTCAACCATACCGATCGCCCCACAGCACAGCATGTGTACCTTACGTTTGTCGTACGCCCCCACCTTGATTTTTTGCGGTCATTTCATGCAGTGTTGTTTGTATGTCAGCAATGACAACACTACGCAAACTCCGCTGCACTCGGTCGTTGAGTGAAGGCCGGTGGCCACTGCGTTGTCCATGGTGAGAGCTAATGCCTGAAATTTGGTATTCTCGACACACTCTTGATACTCTGGATCTCGGAATATTGAATTCCCTAACGATTTCCGAAGTAGAATGTCCCATGCGTCTAGCTGCAACTACCATTCCGCATTCAGAGTCTGTCAGTTCCCGCTGCGCGGCCACAATCATGTCGGAAACCTTTTCAAAGAAATCATCTGATGGATTGGCGACTCCATAGGGTGATGTGTGCACAAAGACCATATACGTGGAATTAGAAGGAAGGTCAGCGTTGGCCGTAATATTGATGGTTTATTGACAGCAAAATCGATTTTCAATCACATAGTGATCATCTTCAGTGCTGTAGTGTCATAGGCACTGGTGTCAAGTTATTATCTGTAACCAAAGCTATGAAAGGATTACAATAAATATTTATACCTTGAGTATGCAATACTGCAACCATCTGTGTATGTGCATATTGCTATCCCACGACTTTTGTCACATCAGTGTAGAGAAGATTTAAAGAAAAGCAGCCAGTTTCGCCACGGATTCAATCAGTAAGTGCAAAAGCGTCCCGGGGTCATCTAACTTCAGTGGCAGATGCTTCAAGAGGGGCGTTGTACACCACACTATGGGCTGTTGTTAAAATTCAGAGGACGTACATTCCTAGAAGAGTTCAAAATGGTTCAAATGGCTCTGAGCACTATGCGACTTAACTTCTGAGATCATCAGTCGCCTAGAACTTAGAACTAATTAAACCTAATTAACCTAAGGACATCACACACATCCATGCCCGAGGCAGGATTCGAACCTGCGACCGTAGCGGTCGCTCGGTTCCAGAGTGTAGCGCCTAGAACCGCACGGCCACACCGGCCGGCCCTAGAAGAGGCAACCAACACATTGCCTCCTCTTATAAATATCTCACGAAACGACCATGAAAGTGAAATGAGAGACATTCGAGCTCATACAGAGGTTTACTAACAACCGCTCTTCCTGAGCAATATTTGCGACTGGAATAGGAAAGGGGGAATTGATGCCGCGCGGGATTAGCCGAGCGGTCAAGGCGCTGTAGTCATGGACTGTGCGGCTTGTCCCGGCGGAGGTTCGAGGCTTCCCCCGGGCATGGGTGTGTGTGTTTGTCCTTAGGATAATTTAGATTAAGTAGCGTGTAAGCTTAGGGACTGATGACCTTAGCAGTTAAGTCCCATAGGATTTCACACACATTTGAACATTTTTTGGGGGAAGTGATAGTGGTAAACCAAGTACCCTCGGCGGCATACCGTAAGGTGGCTTGCTAAGTATAGACGTAGATGTTCAGCTGTTAACTCGATATAACATATAGGTTGGAGTTTAGTAATAAAAACAATTTCCATAAGACGTTTTCTTGGAGAGCAGTATGGTGCGCAGTCTCCTCTATAGGTGAGCTTCACTTTCCAAAAAATTTCCCAGTAAATCAAAGTCGATATTTGCTTTCCCTGCTACCGCCCTTACGTGCTCGTTCCATTTCATGTTGCTTTGCAACGTTACGCTTATGTATTTAATCAACGTGATTGAGCACACTACTAATGCTGTATTCGAACATTACGGAATCATTTTTCATACTCAGGTGCATTAACTTGCATTTTGCTACCTTTAGAGAAATCTCTCACCACATTAACTAAAAATTTTGTTTAAGTCGTCTTATATCCTCCTACAGTCACTCAACGCCGACACCTTCCCGTAGACCATTGTCTCGTCAGCAAACAGCCCCAGAGTGCTGCTAACTCTATCCGTCCGATCATTTATGTATATAGAGAATGGTATATACATAGCATAGTACAAGGGGCGATCAAAAAGTTTCCGTTTGAGGGCGTTGCTGCAGCACACACGCAACGTAACGCTACTCCGATGCGGGTATGTAGGCACCGACATGTAGGCAAGGGATTATTATGGCATTCGCGTCTTTCCGACGTGTGTGCGGTAAATACGGAAATGTGAACTATGGCGACGTCATTACCAAATGCATTCGAACAGGATCAACGTGCTGTCATTCTTTTTTTGGCTGCCGAAGGACAAACACCGGTAGACATTCATGGGAGAATGAAGAATGTGTATGGGGCAGCATGTCCGTCGAAAACTGCCGTTGTGGAATGGCGAGCCAAGAGCAGCTGCTGCTTCATGCTAACGCACGTCCCCATGTTGCAAATGGAACGCGTAAGTTATGCCACTCGAGCCGGCACGGTAGCTTAGCGTGTTCGGTCAGAGAGCTGGTTGGCCTCTGTAATAAAAAAAATAAAAATAAAAAAAAACAACACTGAGTGGAAGGATCAACAAACGAACTTGTACGGATGTCATGTGACGTCCGCAACGGCCAAACACAACGGTCAACAACGAACAAAATGGAAAAAAAGAGCAGCCGCCCCACAGTCCTAATCTCTCCCCATACGATCATCACACATTTGGTCCCTTAAAAAAGGCCTTGAAGGATCGACGTTCCTTGTCGGATGAGGATGTGCAGCAGACAGTTACGGTCTTCTTCACGCAGCAGGACACTGTGTTTTACCAAACGGGTATCTTCAATCTGGTGCGTTGGTAGGATGATTGCCTCAGTGCTCTTGGGGGTTTTGCTTGACTCGCATATCGGTTCTGGACTGCGTGGCCTTCGAACGGAGACTTTTTGATCGCCCTTATATTTCGGCGTTGGTTCATCAACGAGCGTCGAACTCTTCTCTAGAATGCCAAAAGACTGTAGGAAACTTCCTGAAGATTTATGTTGCTTTGATAGCACTGGAAGACTTGGGGACTTACGTCACTAAATGCTTTATTACAGAGAGCAAAAAGTATTCCCTGAAATGAATTGGGGCGCTCAGATTAGTAACTGCAAATCCCAACAGACCTCGAATATTGAGACAGAAGCATGACTGTACACTCCTACCATCTACCTTTCATATGATGAAGTATCAGATGAATTGGGATATGCCAAAGCTCTCATTTTCCACCTTTAATGTCATATCCCAACTATGAGTGGTTTACTTTATGTCCGCTACAATTTCATGTCGTTATACACAATATGGCGCTGTCTGTAGACGTTATTCCTGGAAAAAAAAAACTAGTGGGAAAGGCAACTGAACAGATAATAAACAAAAGGAAGTTGAGCAAAAATTGTGAAAATGAAAGTTTTTGACCCTATCTCACACAGATTTTTCATACCAGGGCACTCATATATGGTTTCAGATAGGGAGTTTTGCAGCTATTCAGAAGAATAAAAGGAAGATGTAGTGTATGTATAGCCCTAATCAATGGTGTGATGTTATTGCAGTAGCAATAGTAAAAATCCCTTTCATCATTAATTAAATGAACAGGGAAATTTTGTTGACGTACAGAATGGTATTGCCTCAAACTCTGTAATTAGAAAAAAAAAGGATATTGATTGTGCTCCTTTGCTTTTACTTAAGGCTATATCCATTATTGTAGGGCATGATAACCCTAAGATTGTTAAATTTCGTTTATCTTATCCTAACTTTGAAGTGCATCAAAAAGTTAGTTTTATGAAAAGAGGTAAAATTTCACGTGGTTTATTGTTAAAGTTACAGCTGAAGTACAGTGAACACAGGAAGATAAAAAAGCTAAATACAATGGCGTGATGAAAGTATTGAAATATATACCACCCAGCTATAATGTTTTTTATCTTCTTCATGATGGTGTTGATGATGAAGAAAATGTGAAGATTTAGAAGTAGAGCTGGGTTAGTTATTTCAAGATGTTAAATTAAGGAAAAGTCAATTTTACAGCATTTTTTTCTCTTCTGTATATTTTTTTTGTTTTAATAAAGAACATAAAATCAGAAAAACTATTAATTATAATGGTTCAAGAATTTGCACATGGACTTGAAATCCCTTACTTTAAAGACCAAGAAAATATCAAGTCATGATGTTGACAACTCCCCTCGATTAAAAAAGAAACAGGAAAGTCAGTTTTCTCGCAATGAACATTGGTAGGTCTCCGTCGTTACTATTTTAGGCGCCTCAGTTATGAAATGAATTAAATGGTTTCTATATATCTATGGGGATGAAATCAATGAAGGTGCAATTGTATTCATTTAATGAAATGTTGTGCTGAACTTGCATTATAATAAACCTATGGCGACAAGTGACGTCTGGAACAAATTTTCAGTTGTTACCATACGTTTATTTATCTCATTATTATTTTATCTCCAACAAGCTGTGTTTGTTATTTTTGTTCATTTGTGATAGATTTATAAGCTCTAAGGCTCCATCTTCAAACTCCTTAAATTTGATTCTCCATAATAAACTCCTGATGACATTGTAAACTAGCCGCGGAGACTCAAACGTTAATTCGAGTGTTGGTGTGTCTGTAGTGATACAGAAAAGGACTCAGTTCTATATGGCAATACTGCACAATTGGTTCTAGCTTATATACATATATAGAAACGGTAAAAGTTGATAGTTTATCTTTAATTTCGGACATTCTCGAGTGCCCATTATCGAAGGCTGCTTGCTTTGAAGATAAGAAATGAGCATTGCCACTTGAAACGGATCATGCAACGGAAACAGATACCTCTATCAGAAGCCGACAGTTATTCTGATGTAGTTATGTAGCAGGAGAAATTGAGAAAACTCAAATTACATCCATTGTATCGGACTGGTTTTCCAGAATTTTTAAACGAAGTGCCTCTGTGGGTAAGGCACTGCACTCGCGTCTGTGAGTATCGACGAAACCGATTTTCGAATAAATGTATCTTCCAACTGACTGTGTGGATATCAGCCAAATACTTGCAAAACATTTGCGTAGATGAAAAATGCACCGTGGTTCAGGATCTACGTTAAGATGAAGGCCACTCTGCAGGGCAAACCATTTCATATGTCGGAGGAAGACAAGGGTACACCAAGTCTAATAACACCATGCTGTGTATAACACTATGGTTTTCAAACCATTCTTCGGACTGGGGACAGTTTTACTTTTTAAAATGCAATTCCTAAATATTTTTGCTTCTTCCAAAAAATGAAATACTTCTGGTGATTACATATCTATTGCGGATTGTTGAATGTGTAATCGGTTAAGAGGCATACAGAAGAAGTTTCGTCATAAACTTCCGTCATGAAGACGAGTACTAAATTACAATCAACACATGCTGTTGTCAGATATTCCAATAAAATCGGTTAAATGTTGTTGCTGGTACGCTGTGTAATAAAAAGAAAGAAGGGCTACAAAAAGTCACAGCCTACTTTATTTTTCGTCTCTTCGCGTACGAATAAGATGATACTGCAGAACAGGCATACGTCAAAAAAATATATCTGAAGTAGAAAAAATTGATGGTTCAAATGGCTCTGAGCACTATGGGACTCAACATCTTAGGTCATAAGTTCCCTAGAACTTAGAACTACTTAAACCTAACTAACCTAAGGACATCACACACACCCATGCCCGAGGCAGGATTCGAACTTGCGACCGTAGCAGTCCCGCGGTTCCGGACTGCAGCGCCAGAACCGCTAGGCCACCGCGGCCGGCGAAAAAATTGATGAGGATTATAATGACTGTGATGGTGTTGATGACGATAATACTTAGCATGGTGATTATGATGATGACGTTTTAACGGTTGTCGTCATACTCATTGACACAAGTACCATAATCAAAAAGTATTTATAGTTTAGATAAGAGCTCTCAAATTTGTCACGAATGGAAAACATTTTCGAGCCTATGAAATGTAACGATTAAAAATTTTCGAAAACTAGACTACTTTAAAATTAAATTCAACCATTTATGTCCTAAAGGCTTAAAACACTATTGACGTTACTTTATTTGAAGGCAGTGTGTTTTGTGAGGAAACAATAATCTTATAGGTGAAGAGCGCCTTACCTTCAGAGTAAGTAGGAAGAATGGAAGAACCAAATTGGTTATCTAAAGGCCACATGTCAGTGAACATAGGCAATGCTTTATGTTCAGTAAAGATTTGTGTCTCTTTAAGTTGAGCGGATAACTGTGAGTAATGTTTCAGAATTTTACCCAGCATTGCAATCTCCGTCCAAGGTGACACAGCAAACTGGCTGCCTCTGACGCGTGACGCAGTCTGGATGACTGCGCAGTTTGTATCCAGCAAAGCTGCGTGCTGGACGCCGGAGGTAGTGCAGTTCTTGCGCTGCTTGCGAGGCTGTGTGCTACATAGTATTGCATCCGACTGAATGAAGAACACAGAAAGTCTGTTTTTTCTGATAACGTATCCATTAATATAGAGCGTCGCCAGTGCGTAGGCATATGCCATGGTCTAAAGGAAATACTTTTTTCATCGTGAGGTAAAAGAGGAAAGCATCGATGTCGCGAATTGTTGTATAGATATCAATGTGGATGTAATATGAGTATTTTCATTGAAGATGAGGGCCCCCTCTTTCTAAACTATAGTGGATTTTTATTTCTCAAACTAAAAGATACGTTACTTAAAAATCAACACCTTTACAAAGATATTTATTTTTATCTCAATAGTACCAAGCAGCAGACGATGCCTGTAAAGTAAGCTGCAACAATTTCGTGTAGTGAGGTCAAGGTGACAGTTTCGCGGCCTGCGAAGAGATAATGTCGTTTACAATGAAATTTTGTTTCTCTGATACATGTACATTTCTCGCTATACGGTAAATCAAGTGACAGTCTGATTTGCGGGAAAGTTGCTTACTGTATTTTTATAAGGTGTCATGTTGTGCGCATTTTGTTCAAACTGTTGAACTAAAATGACACGCTATTATAAAATTCTTTATTTAGGGTCGTTTATCACCAGCGGAAATTCATACAAAGCTTGTTAAGCTTAGCAGTTTGCTCCATAGCTGGCAACAGTTAGAAAATGGGCAACTGAATCAAACGTAGCTGTGCGGTGATCCATCTCGAAACTATAACCACTGATGAAAACATTTTTCGACGTGCGAGAAGATGCGTAATATGGTATTGAACAATCGACGTGTGAAATAGCTAACATCGCAAACGTAGCAGAAGAAATATTTCAGTGCATTACATGAACAATTAACCACGAGAATGCTCTGTGCAAAACGGATGCAGATTTGTTGAATGCTGACGAAAAGCAAAAGCGAAAACAAATATTTCTCTGGTTTAAAGGAATTCTATTGATCTTTTATTCCGATTTGTCATTTAGGATGAGAAGCATGTCCACTAGGTCATGCCAAGAATGAAACAGCAGTCGAAGCAGTGGCAGGGCCCACTGGCTCTGTGTCAGAAACAAAGAACTTGATTACATCTGCGGGAAAACTTTATAGCCAGTGCTTTTAGGATGCAAAAGGAATTATTCCGTTAAATTACCTTATAAATCTGGCTAATAGTACGCAAGTCTTTTCGATCTACTGGATGAACAGATAGGCAAGAACAGACCTGGGGAGCAACAGAGAAAACATCTTTCACGTGGACAGTGTACCTGCCCATAAATGGGTCTAGACAGTGGGAAAATTTAAGAATGTGAAGTACGAATTGCTGTAGCATTTACACTCTTTGGCATATTTGGACCTTCTGACTGCCATCTATTCCTAAATCCAAACAAATATGTGCAGGGAAAAAAAATATTTCGAATTCAATGACGAGGTTATGGTATTGCAGATGAATATTTTTCAGACCTTCCAGAATCTCAGTTCTTTCTGGGATAGCATCTACCCAATGGAAGAACCTCGATGCATTGATTTAAAAGGGAACTGAATTGTAAGCACTTTTTTTTTTTACCAAGAAAGACAGTCTTTCGTTGTCATACCAAAAACTTTTGAGCTGGCTCTCGTAGGGAGCTTGACACGTTTCACTTTTAACAAGCTCATCTTTCCAACACTAATCTGTCTCAAACTGAGCAAAAAGCACAGTGATACCAAACAGTTAACAAATTAAACTAGAAGAAACACATACCCGATCTCATTAAGTAAGTCTGCTCAGCAACCTTTGCACTTAAGTGTCATTACTGGCCTCTGGGCTCAGATGAAAACAAATCAGTAAGTAAATAAATTTGCCTATTTTCATTTGCTGACGGAGTGAGTAATTATCATTAAGAAATAAATTTTTTTGAAGGGAGCTGTGATATAGGAATAATTAATGGTTTTAAATTGTAATGACTAACTACAGTTTCACGAGATATATGTTCTCTAATGAATGACATAAGTAATTCATCACTGTACGTGAGCATAATAATATAAATAATTATATAACATTTGATAAAAATTAGATTCGCTTTTAAATGCGATCCTATCTAGAATCCCATCAACTGCCTGACATATTGTTTGGTCAGCTACCATACAATGCGAAATAGCAAAGTGAGTTTCGTAAGGAAACTGAAACTCTTTTTCCTGATTATTCCTTTTATTCCATAAATGCTTTTTGATTCAGAAAATAGTAGCACAGAGAGTATAATAGAACGAATGTCATTCTTGCGATTGTTTAGGTAAAAGTCTTTTTAACTATTGCATTTACTCACCTGTAAAGGAACAGCATCTTCTTACGTACAAAAAATGGGTTATAAAATGCATTAATAGCCTCTCAGCAGACTTGTTGCAAGTCGTTGCAGTATGCTGTATAAAGACACGTGGAATATGAAGTTAGAAACTAAGCAATACCATGAGTAGCATGAGGCGACAATACAGTTATGCTACGCGCTTCTTGATTACAAGCCGGCCGCGGTGGCCGAGGGGTTCGAGGCGCTTCTGTCCGGAACCGCGCAACTGCTACGGTCGCAGGTTCGAATCCTGCCTCGGGCATGGGTGTGTGTGATGTCCTTAGGTTAGTTAGGTTTATTTGATTACAAAGCAGAGCTCACAGCGAGGTATGGAACAGAGAACGTATGTTTTTCTAAGTGGCTATCGAGACCCCTGCTGTAAATGATGGCAAGAATTGTGCAGATATAGCGCCCCGCAGGCAGGAAGCGACGTTGTAGCATTGACACTAACCGTGGGAAACTTTCGCTGCGGTCAAAGACGTAGGGCAGACGTGGCCTGCGACAATGCAGATTACTGACCCCCTCCACGTCCGCCTGCGCGCCTGCTATACCAGCGACCACGTTCCTGCCGGCACCTTCCTACACCGCAGTTACCGTCAGACTCGATCTTTCTCTTGACGCATCTCAAAGTACGAGGTCGTTATCGATAAGCACTTGTCACACCACCTGTCACTGGTCCAAATTTTGTTTGGAAACCACAAAGTTCTCTATTTTAATGTGACACAACAGTCCGTCCACACAAGACGGCCATGTGTGTAGGGACATACAATATAAAATTGAGTTGTTCCAACTCAGTTGTACACTACTGGCCATTAAAATTGCTACACCAAAAAGAAATGCAGATGATAAACGGGTATTCATTGGACAAATATATTATACTAGAACTGACATGTGATTACATTTTCAGGCAATTTGGGTGCATAGATCCTGAGAAATCAGTACCCAGAACAACCACCTCTAGCCGTAATAATGGCCTCGATACGCCTGGGCATTGAGTCAAACAGAGCCTGGATTGCATCTTCAGCGCAATACCACAGTTCATCAAGAGAAGAGACTGGCGTATTGTGACGAGCCAGTTGCTCGGCCACCATTGACCAGACGTTTCCAATTGGTGAGAGATCTGGAGAATGTGCTGGCCAGGGCAGCAGTCGAACATTTTCTGTATCCAGAAAGGCCCGTAAAGGACCTGCAACATGCGGTCGTGCATTATCCTGCTGAAATGTACGGTTTCGAAGGGATCGAATGAAGGGTAGAGCTACGGGTCGTAACACATCTGAAATGTAACGTCCACTGTTCAAAGTGCCGTCAATGCGAACAAGAGGTGACCGAGACGTGTAACCAATGGCACCCCATACCATCACGACGGGTGATACGCCAGTATGGCGATGACGAATACACGCTTCCAATGTGCGTTCACCGCGATGTCGCCAAACACGGATGCGACCATCATGATGCTGTAAACAGAACCTGGATTCATCCGAAAAAATGACGTTTTGCCATTCGTGCACCCAGGTTTGTCGTTGAGTACACCATCGCAGACGCTCCTGTCTGTGATGCAGCGTCAAGGGCAACCGCAGCCATGGTCTCCGACCTGATAGTCCATGCTGCTGCAAACGTCGTCGAACTGTTCGTGCAGATGGTTGTTGTCTTGCAAACGTCCCCATCTGTTGACTCGGATCGAAACGTGGCTGAACGATCCGTTACAGCCATGCGGATAAGATGCCTGTCATCTCGACTGCTAGTGATACGAGGCCGTTGGGATCCAGCACGGCGTTCCGTATTACCCTCCTGAACCCACCGATTCCATATTCTGCTAACAGTCATTGGATCTCGACAAACGCGAGCAGCAATATCGCGATACGGTAAACCGCAATCGCGATAGGCTACAATGCGACCTTTATCAAAGTCGGAAACTCGATGGTACGCATTTCTCCTCCTTACACGAGGCATCACAACAACGTTTCACCAGGCAACGCCGGTTAACTGCTGTTTAGGTATGAGAAATCGGTTGGAAACTTTCCTCATGTCAATACGTTGTAGGTGTCGCCACCGGCGCCAACCTTGTGCGAATGCTCTGAAAAGCTAATCATTTGCATATCACAGCATCTTCTTCCTGTCGGTTAAATTTCGCGTCTCTAGAACGTCATCTTCGTGGTGTAGCAATTTTAATGGCCAGTAGTGTATATTGTACGTCCCTACACAAATGGCGTTTTCCGCGTACAACACTCTGTAAGAAATGAAAGACTCACAAAAGTAAAGTATAAAATTGTAATAAATTAAGAATTTGAAGCAGTAGTCTTCAAATTGTTGTAGCAATTCAAAATTTTTAAAGTTGGTGTTTTAGTGGAATTCATAAAAATAGTTAAAATATCATACTTATACTCTGCTGTCTGACATGTTCAATAAAAACAGTGCATAATTTTTTCTTTATTTATTGGTCACCGCTTAATTTTCTATCTTTGCTTCTTATTGCACGGAAATCACCTTTATCTTTAAGGGCATATTGTCTACAGAGTTAGCTCAGCTCTTTACAGAAAGGTCCTTTTGACGCAGTCATTAAAAACCCTGAAGTGAGACTCGTGACATTTCAATTTTACGATTCCTACCGTACTATATTGTTCCACAACCATGAAGTATAAATATCGTCAGCTCCAAATGTGGTGCGAATACCACGCTGTTTTTGTAGACTGGGTCCTGTTGAGATGGGTAAGTCCTAGCCTATTACAGACCCGAGAAGTAGTTCACCCATACATTTATGAGGAGATTTACAGCGCAAAGTGGGCTCGAGTAACGGTGCCAGTTGTACTTTTAACAAATCATTGGCGGAAGATGGGAACCAAAATTCGAATCCTGCCTCGGGCATGGATGTGTCTGATGTCCTTAGGTTAGTTAGGTTTAAGTAGTTCTAAGTCTAGGGGACTGATGACCTCAGATGTTAAGTCTCATAGTGCTTAGAGCCATTTGAACCATTTTTTTTTTTGAAACCAGATTAAGCACCACAAAAATACTAAACTCAGTCGAGGCTCTTTCAGTTTACGAATCTAACTCTTCACCAAGTAAGCTATTGAACTAGAAATGGTTGGTTGGTTGTTTCGGGAAAGGAGACCAGACAGCGAGGTCATCGGTCTCACCGGATTAGGGAAGGACGCGGAAGGAAGTCGGCCGTGCCCTTTGAAAGGAACCATCCCGGCATTTGCCTGGAGCGATTTAGGGAAATCACGGAAAACCTAAATAAGGATGGCCGGACGCGGGATTGAACCGTCGTCCTCCCGAATGCGAGTCCAGTGTCTAACCACTGCGCCACCTCGCTCGGTATTTTTTTTTTTTTTTTTGAACTAGAAACCTCTGGTGTATATTTAATCCACCTTGAAAGTCTCTTTCACTTGAACACATGGTTACTCTTCTAAACTTCGCCGCTTTACATCTTCCTTAAAACAAGGAGTGAAAAAAATGGGGAAGGAAACTGCATTGTCTGTAACTAAATATTCAGCTGCATAGAAATCAGTTTTCGTGAGTATTGGTTCCGCATGTTCAGTGGATTGGGCTGTATAGAAACATAAAATATATACTCGAATCTATTCCATTTTTCAAGGGAGTGAGCTGTTAAATCGGATTAACTTTTTTCTTTATTGTTATTTCATTTCCCTGTTACACGGAAGCGTGCGATAAAAGGAGCGAGGCTGGGTGGAAAAACTGTCATTGATACAATAGCAGTGGCTCGTCAGCCAAGCAAAGATATATGAGGGCACACAGAATTTACGAAATGCCGAAGCATTCATCCATTAAATGACTAGAAAAAATGTTAAAATGTGTGTGAAATATTATGGGACTTAACTGCTAAAGTCATAAGTCCCTAAGCTTACCCACTACTTAACCTAAATTATCCTAAGGACAAACACACACACACCCATGCCCGAGGGAGGACGCGAACCTCCGTCGGGACCAGCCGCACAGTCCATAACTGCAGCGCCTCAGACCGCTTGGCTAATCCCGCGCGGCAGATGACTAGACATCGTCACAAACCACACATCTGCTAGTCAGGATGACAATGTATTCTCTCTCTCCTTCTCTTTCTTACAGTGTGTCCCATTTTGTCGAGAACGTGGTCGATATGCTTGAAAGGATGTGATACGATCAAGGAGAAAATTATCCGTTATCTCACGTAAGAGACTGCCGTCAGCCGTGGCCAGGGAAACTACAGTGGAAAAAAAAGGATATTCCATCACTTTTCGGGAGCGCACCCAAAACAGCATTACTTCCTCTTTCAACATTGAAAACCTTCCAGCAATTGTCAAAACGAGTCGGGGACTGACTTCTAAATATGAAATAGTTTCTGGCGTCCCAAAGTTACAAGTTCTGAAATAACTCACCAACACGCATCAATAATGGCTGGATGGCTTTCAGGTGCAATTTCGGAACAGGAAGTAAAGATGTTCCGGGTGGACTCCCGAAAATGGTGAAATATTTTATACGCTGGTAAACTTCAAAATAAAAAAGAAAGGACTATCTGACGCAAGATACACTATTGCACTTATCTACCAGAAAGTCTTTCAGTGGTGCTTCATAAACTGTTTCTAAGAAGGCTACGTTATTATACAAGATAAATAAACGTGAGATCCGGAGTAAAGTTGATCGGGATTTATCGCAAACGCTAAACGGCAAAACTGTGACAGCTTGTCTTGTCGGTATAGAGAAGATTAGTGGCGGATGTTGCGAGATCATGTGCTAGAAGCTAGATATGCTCCACCAGGATGTGTCAGTTCGACTTCCGACTCTGCTGTAATGTATAAGGAAAGTCAGCAGCTACCTGGAAGCATGTGCGTACCAAAATGAAGGGGGAGGTGAGATCATAGGGGCTGTAACGCCCCCCCCCCCCCCCGTCCCCCAACAACATTTTACTAAAAACGTTTAAAAACATTAATAAAACCGACAAACTGCAGAGACCAGAGACAGATTCCTGACTGGAAATGGAGGAAAGAAGTTCCTTTGAACATTTGTCCGGAAATGCATCGTCGGCATGGCAGATGGCGCTGATGAATGACAGGTCCTCTGACCACGTGCCGTATGTTCCTTGTGTGCTGCAGGCTGTGTAGTCGACGCAGCGTATTGTAAGCAGCAGAATGGTCCGGTATTCATGTCAGGAACAATCGGAGATGGTGTTTGTGTACGCCAAGCAGATAGAAACGGTCAAGAGGCAGCACGGCTATACCGAAACAAGTGCACTCACAAACACCAACCACATCACACAACATTTCAAGCCTTTTTTGGGCGTTTGTGTGATAATGGATCCTTCCAGACAGACGAACGTGCAGAGAGGCGGTGGACTGTGCGTACATCGGATCTGGAAGACTGGATTCTACAGGATACTGAGACGAATCCGAGTACAAGCTCCAAGCAAGTGGCTCGCCAACACGGTGTAAGCCAAAGTACGATTATGTGTATCCTGCATGACAACCGCTACTATCCCTATCACGTGCAATCCCATGGAGGCCACTTTGAAAGTCTGTTGTGATGTGGATGCAATGCAACTCTGCACTGTGGTCCGGGACGATTTGTTGCCGTTGCACGCACACCGTCCGTTTCTCGGCACCTGGTCATAGGACCTTTTTTCCTCCATCCGTTCCTGCAGTTTGTCGGTTTTATTACTGTTCACCCTATATCTTTACAAGTATCAATTTTCATGTTTTTTAGATAAATTTAGTGAAATTAAAGTATCATGAAAATAGTCTAAAAGTGGCAAGGAATTCTATAAAATTACAAGCAGACTGGCTGCAGAGCGCATTCAGCCCAGAAAGTGGTGTCCGTTCGCATGCTGGCCGTATCTACTCCAACAATAAGTCCGACACGGTTCTTGAGCCCACAGGTAGAACCGGCAAACCGCACGAAGCTGAGTAAGGAAACGACTGCAAGAAATAGCATTCCCCTCACTTCCACACTTGCATAGTCAGAGTCTGCAGTCGTGGGTACACAACCGTAGTGCTAAGTGAAATACTGATAATGACGCGTGCACAATTCGATTTTATTTCGTGTACATTCCTGTTCTTGCAAGTTACGCTAAAGCAATGTACTAAGCATTAATAGAAACAAATTATTATATTAAAAAATTATACTGGTTGAAAGCGATGCATACAGAAGAGGGGAGAGGAAACGAAAAGAAAGTTCGCCGGTTGCGAGGGTATGTGATGTTATTTCAGTGATTACAAAATCGATTCAGTTTGCGAAGGATTTGGCAGTATGAGCCCGTTTATTAGTATGACGTTGCACCCTCGTCTGGCCTGGACGCATGCTCTGATTCGGTTGGGAAGGATGTCATACAGCCATCGTATCCTTCCCCGAAGCAAGCTGGCGCATAGTTGTTGTAACTGGTCTTTGATATCCTGGGTTCGGGCACTGGGACGGAGTAGACCTCCTAGCTGGTCCCTCACCTTGTATCCGGGACAGATCTGGGGGTCTTTAAAGCCTCGGGAGTACCTCGGCATCACGCAGTCAGTTCATAGAGACACGTGCCGTGTGTGGACATTGCCCTGTTCAAAAGTGGCGCAGCGATACTGTAATATGAGAGGTAGCACATGAAGACTTCCTTGAAGAATTGAAAAAAATAAATGACAAAAGATTAAGGAGTGACATGGGAGACGTATATGAAAGCATCAAGTGTTATTTTGAGAAATGAAATTCCTGACTGACCAGGAAACGCCAGATACCTCGTTGTCCACCATACGAGAGGAAACTGAATATCAAAATGTCATCATGGTTAGCAGAAAGTTTTATTTCACTTGTAGCAGTTCTAAGAATTCACAAATAAGATCAGATCAGCTGTCTAGTGAGCCTACATTTTTATTTTTCTTGCAGTAGTTGTTACAGCAGAGACATAACACCATGTAAGTATTCAGTCAGTAATCAGTAAATAATTGTTCTATTTCGTTTGCAACAGCTCTTAACAGTACACGATAAATCACACAGTTCAGTTGCTTAGTTTGTTATTTGTTGTTGTTGTGGTGGTGGAGGTGGTTTATGGATCTGTGCTGCTGTGAACGACCCCCTGCTCCGTTGAAATGTTCACTGGAAGCTTTACAGACTTGTTTAGCCACTTCTGCATAATATCTGCTTGTGTTTTGCAAGGCAAGCAACTCGATCCCAATACAAGCGAGTGTCGACATGTTCGCTATGAAGGCGTAGTTTTAACCGACGCTTCCCGGACGTGAATATAGCGTGCCGTTCTTTGCCTCGCACTTCCATGGAATATATTGACCCAATATTGTTGTGTCAACTATAATGAACGTGTTAGGGCCGCTATTTTAGTGATAGAAATCGTTTGCGCCACCAATCTGTGAATCGTGTAAACTTTGTTCTCTGTGTCATCGTATTCTAATTGTTTGTGTATCATGTTTTCTGAGGTGGAAATTGAAGACAAGCCCAGCATTTGCGTAAATGAGCGTGGGAAACCGCCTAAATGGTTAAAATGGCTCTGAGCACTATGCGACTTAACTTCTGAGGTTATCAGTCGCCTAGAACTTAGAACTAATTAAACCTAACTAACCTAAGGACATCACACACATCCATGCCCGAGGCAGGATTCGAACCTGCGACCGGAGCGGTCGCTCGGCTCCAGACAGCAGCGCCTAGAACCGCACGGCCACTCCGGCCGGCAAACCGCCTAAAAATCACCCTCAAGTTTGTCGGTGCTCCAGCCACAGCCGAATTGATTCAATCCGGGTCTTGCTTATCTTTCTGTCTCGAAAGGCAGCGCGTTGCGCATTACGCTGTTCGAGCAGGTTTCTCGACTAAGTGTTGTTTCTTTTTTTTATATATGGCTGCTTTTTATATATGGCTGTTTCTGAATCAGGGTAAGTCCATCGCTATGTGCTCCGAAGACAGAGTTAGCAGTCATTTCAAAATCTTGTTGTGACATGTCGATGAAACCAGATTTGCTTCCATTGCTGTTTTATGCAGTTGTTGATTCCTCCAGTTTCCTCATTCGAGCAATATTAAAGACATTCTCGGAAACGTTTCAAACTAGAGCACTTTCTCAAGGAATCAGTTCGGTTCTCAAGTAGGTCCAGAAAATCAAGGATCCCTGCCACTTGAGAAAACGTTGACCCAAAAGTAATAGAAAAGCAAACAGTATTCGAAGAGCATTGCCATTGCATTTGTGATTTTCACAACAATACACGAAATACTATTGGTTTGATTAACAAGAAAAAAATTATTAGCAGAAAATTTATATTTTTACTGAAAGTTGTGCTGTGGTGGTCTCTGAGCTGCTGTCCGTTATCATTTGCACAGTTTTGGTGGCTGTCGCTCTTCACACTGTAGATGCCTGCAAACATTATACACTGAGATGACAAAAGTCACGGGGTATCTTCTAATATCGTGCCGGACCTCCTTTTGCCCTAGCCGGCCGGGTGGCTGAGCGGTTCTAGGCGCTGCAGTCTGGAACCACGCGACCGCTACGTCGCAGGTTTGAATCCTGCCTCGGGCATGGATGTGTGTGATGTCCTTAGGTTAGTTAGGTTTAAGCAGTCCTAAGTTCTAGGGGACTGATGACCTCACAAGTTAAGTCCCATAGTGCTCAAAGCCATTGGAGCCATTTGAGTCCTTTTGCCCAGCGTAGTGCAGGAACTCGACGTGGCATGGACTCAACAAGTCGTTGGAAGTCCCCTGCATAAATACTGAGCCATGGTGCCTCTATAGCCGACCATAACTGCGAAAGTGTTGCAGGTGTAGGATTCTGTGCACAAACTGACCTCTCGCTTACGAACCATAAATGTTCGATGGGTGGCCAAATCATCCACTCAATTTGTCCAGAATGTTCTTCAAACCGATCGTGAACCATTGTGGTTCGGAGACATGTGCAATGTCATCCCTAAACATTCCATCGTTGTTTGGGAACATGCAGTCCACGAATGTCTGCAAATGGTCTCCAAATAGCCGAACATAACCATTTCCAGTCAATGATCCATGTAAACACAGCCCACACCACTATGGAGCCATCGCCAGCTTGCACAGTGCCTTGTTGACGTCTTGGGTCCGTGGCTTCGTGTGGTCTGCGCCACACTCGAACCCTACCCTCAGATCTTACCAACTGAAATCGGGACTTATATGACCAGGCCACGGTTTTCCAGTCCTCTAGTGTTCAACCGATATGGCCATGAGCCCAGGAGAGGCGCTGCAGGCGATAATGTGCTGTTAGCAAAGGCACTCGTGTTGGTGGTCTGCTGCCATAGTCCATTCACGCCAAATTTTGCCGCACTGTCCTATCGGATACGTTCGTCGTACGTTTCACATGGATTTCTGCGGTTATTTCACGCACTGTTGCTTGTCTGTTAGCACTGACAACTCTATTCAAACGCCGCTGCTCTCGGTCGTTAAGTGACGGCCGTCGGCCACTGCGTTGTCCATTATGGGAGGTAATGCCTGAAATTTGGTATTCTCGTCACAGTCTTGATAGTGTGGATATCGCAATATAGAATTCCCTAACGATTTCTAAAATGGAATGTTCCAAGCGTCTAGTTCCAAATACCATTCCGCGTTCAGAGTCTGTTAATTCTTGTCCTGCGTGTATAATCACGTTGGAAACATTTTCACATGAATCACTTGAGTACAACTAACAGCTCCGCCAATGTACTGCCCGTTTATACAGTGCGTACGCGATAGTACCACCATTTGTATATGTGCACAACGCTGTCCCATGACTTTAGTAACCTTAGTTTACAATGCAACTTTTGCACCGAAGGGCGTATTTTCTGCTGCACTAAATACTGACATTGTACTTCAGAATTTAACGTTTGTTCGCGCGAATTAAATAAAGCTGTTGAGGTAAGGCATGTTATCTTCGCGAGATAAAACTCTTGAGGTGAAGTTGGATTATCAGAACTTCGAGCGCGTTCAGCTTTGCACTACTATCGTTCAATGCGGCGTATTAGATGTAAAAACCCAACCGGATGTCTTGTTTCTTGTTGAAAGCTATGATACATAAGTTTGCAGCGCAGACTCTTTGGAAGCCTGTGCAGGAAGTGGAAGACTCAAAACATCTGTTGAAGTTGTATACGAAGCAAAACATGTGGTCGACACGCAAGCGGCGGCTTGTCTGCCTGTCTGCCGCAAGGGACATTTTCAGAGTTTTGTTTCAGCTTTTCTTAGTCAACCACAACACTTTCATTCTCTCAGAATGGTCTCTTTTCCGATGGCCAGACCAAGCTGTTGCGGTATTCCTGGCAGACAATCCCAAGAAGATCGTCACGACATGGTGTGACGAGCGGAAAAGAGACCATTATGAGAGAACGAAAGGAATACGGGCACCAAAAAAATGTTAAAATAAAACTCTGAAAATGTCCCTTGCTGCACATCGCATGGTCCAGTAGGGGTCATACGTGAATGATAATGGAACTGAAGCAGAAGAAATGAAATTTCTAAGAGGAGTGGAGGGCTGCACAAGATTTTGTAGGCTAAGAAACGAAGTATGTGAGAAAATCAAGTCTAATCGACAGATCTGGCTAGGACATCTACAAAGAATGCCAGATTCGAGACTACCAAATCAAACCTTATGTTTCAGATATTTAGGCACAAGATCCGTAGGAAGGCCAAGAAAAAGATGGTTGGATACTCAGAAGACAGAATAGGCCTTCGCGTAGATCAGTGGTTCCAAACTTTCAGTGCATCTCGAGTGCTACCTGCAACTCCTTCTCAGAAAACAAAGCTAACTATCCATATTGGGGGCAGACATTTGTTACACAACTTGTTTCCTCTGCACCACTCCTCTCCCTAGCGACACTCTTCACCCACACCATGAGCTCCGATTTAAAACCAAACAAATTAAAATGTGTGCACTATTCTTGAACCTACTGTTTGTAAATCAGTTGACTGCTGGACTCCTTATTGCTGAACTCCAGGAACTGGGAGGAATCAGACTACCAATCCTTTGTGTTTGACCACTGCCACTAATAACAATAATAATAATAATAATAATAACAATAATAATAAGTGTAGCGGCTACAACAGTATTGTAGCCACCGAAGGTTACTGTTTTGTTTTGATGTCAATTAATAGTTTACTTTTACGAAGTGAATGATGAAACAATTTCGGAGAAGGCATTTTCATGAAATATTTCACCATGCGCCAAAGAAACTGGTATAGGCCTGCTTATTCAAAT